>NC_134265.1:4498325-5248325 GCF_031893055.1 Leptodactylus fuscus | reverse complement strand
AAGATGCTCCTCTATTGGATTGAGATCTGGTGACTGTGGAGGCCATTGGAGTACAGTGAACTCATTGTCATGTTCAAGAAACCAGTCTGAGATGATTCCAGCTTTATGACATGGCATTGCATTATCCTGCTGAAAGTAGCCATCAGATGTTGGGTACATTGTGGTCATAAAGGGATGGACATGGTCAGCAACAATACTCAGGTAGGCTTTGGCGTTGCAACGATGCTCAATTGGTACCAAGGGGCCCAAAGAGTGCCAAGAAAATATTCCCCACACCATGACACCAACACCACCAGCCTGAACCGTTACCGATACAAGGCAGGATGGATCCATGCTTTCATGTTGTTGACGCCAAATTCTGACCCTACAATCCGAATGTCGCAGCAGAAATCGAGACTCATCAGACCAGGCAACGTTTTTCCAATCTTCAATTGTCCAATTTCGATGAGCTTGTGCAAATTGTAGCCTCAGTTTCCTGTTCTTAGCTGAAAGGAGTGGCACCCGGTGTGGTCTTCTGCTGCTGTAGCCCATCTGTAGCCTCAAAGTTGGACGTACTGTGCGGCGTTCAGAGATGCTCTTCTGGCTACCTTGGTTGTAACGGGTGGCTATTTGAGTCACTGTTGCCTTTCTATCAGCTCGAACCAGTCTGGCCATTCTCCTCTGACCTCTGGCATCAACAACGCATTTCCGCCCACAGAACTGCCGCTCACTGGATGTTTTTTCTTTTTCGGACCATTCTCTGTAAACCCTAGAGATGGTTGTGCGTGAAAATCCCAGTAGATCAGCAGTTTCTGAAATACTCAGACCAGCCCTTCTGGCACCAACAACCATGCCACGTTCAAAGGCACTCAAATCACCTTTCTTCCCCATACTGATGCTCGGTTTGAACTGCAGGAGATTGTCTTGACCATGTCTACATGCCTAAATGCACTGAGTTGCCGCCATGTGATTGGCTGATTAGAAATTAGGTGTTAACAAGCAGTTGGACAGGTGTACCTAATAAAGTGGCCGGTGAGTGTATATACAGCTACTGGTACATACACTATATATATATATATATATACAGCTACCGGTACAGCTAGTAAAGTGTGTGTGTGTGTGGGGGGGTTGGGTTTGGGTGGGTATGGGGGGGTGGTTTGGGTTATAACAGTCCATGGAGTCTCATCTTCCTCTTCGTTGGTGACTGCTATATGGGGGGGTGGGGTGGGTGTATTGGGATAAATATAACAGTCCGTGGAGTCTCATCTTCCTCTTGTTTGCTGACAGCTGGACACGTATTGGGCAGCGATCTCCACAGTGGCCTCTTCTTCTCCCAGTAGGATGTAGAGTTTCCTCTTCTCCCAGTCTGGGATGTGGGCAGAGAGTCTTTGGTAGTAGACGGCCCTCACAGCTGAGTATTTGGTGCAGTGTAGCAGGAAGTGGGTCTCGTCTTCTAGGGCCCCCTGGTCACAGTGCTGGCACAGTATCTTCTTCCGTGGCTTGTACGTCTGCCTGTATTGCTCCGTCTCTATCTCTAGGTTGTGGGCGCTCAGTCTGTACCGGCTCAGGGTCTGTCTGTGCTTGGGGTGGCGTGTTCTCTCCAGGTAGGTGGCCATGGTGTAGTCCCTTTGTAGGGATTGGTACACGGTGAGTTTCTTGGCGTTATTTATTTCGTTTCTCCATTCTTCAATGTACCGCTCTCTGTTTGCCTCTGTGGTCGCCTTTATTTCGGCCTTGGTTATCATCTGTTGGTGTTTTTGGTTTGGTGGTTGTCTGTTGTTTGGTTGGTGAATGTCTGGTTTGCTCAGGTGGCTTAGCCAGGCTTGGTGGTGGTAGGAGTCGGGCTTGCTCCCCTGGATGTGTGCCTGGAAAGCTAGCGCCCTCTTCTGTATGGTGAGCCATAGGGGGAGTCTGCCTAGCTCTGCCCTGCAGGCCATGTTGGAGGTGTTGCGATGGACATGGAGCAGGTATTTGCAGAACTCCAGGTGGAAGTTCTCTGTTGGGCTGGAATCCCACTTTGACTGGTCTGGGTAGGTGGCTGGGCCCCAAACCTCGCTGCCATAGAGAAGGATCGGGGAGATGACTGCGTCAAATATCTTCAGCCCGACCCTCACCGGTGGTTTGAGGTGGTACAGTTGTCTTCTGATGGCGTAGAAGGTTCTGCAGGCTTTTGCTTTCAGGGTTTCTATTGCTGCTTTGAAGCTTCCTGATTGGCTGAGCTCCAGCCCCAGGTAGGTGTAGCTGTTGGTTTTCTCCAGTGTGGAGCCGTTCAGTGTGAATTGTGGGGTGGTGGAGGCTTTATTGTGGCCCTTCTTCTGAAATACCATGACTTTGGTCTTCTTCTGGTTGATGGGTAGGGCCCATGTGGTGCTGAATGTTTCCAGCACTGACAGGCTTTCTTGGAGGTCTTTCTCGGTGGGGGCCAGGAGTAGGAGGTCATCGGCGTACAGCAGGAACTTCACCTCCCGGTCGTTCAGGGTGAGGCCTGGGGTTGGTGAGGCCTCCAGGGCTGTAGCCAGTTCATTGATATAGATGTTGAAGAGCGTTGGGCTCAGGCTACAGCCTTGTCTGACCCCTCGGGCCTGTTGGAAGTATGCTGTCCTTTTCCCATTCACCTTCACACTGCACTGGTTTCCGG
The DNA here is from genome assembly GCF_031893055.1 of Leptodactylus fuscus. Classification (NCBI taxonomy): domain Eukaryota; kingdom Metazoa; phylum Chordata; class Amphibia; order Anura; family Leptodactylidae; genus Leptodactylus; species Leptodactylus fuscus. Next base: position 5,245,708 of record NC_134265.1, on the reverse strand, counting down.
TGTAGGAGCTCTTGATGACGTCGTACGTTCTTCCTCCTATTCCACTCTCTAGGAGTTTTAGGAGTAGGCCTGGGTGCCATACTGAATCAAACGCCTTCTTAAAGTCTACGAAGCAGGCGAATATCTTGCCTCTTCTGGTGTTGTGGACATGCGTCTTGATGAGGCTGTGCAGGGTGTAGATATGGTCTGTGGTGCGGTGGTTTGGCATGAACCCTGCTTGGCTCTTGCTGAGGACCCCGTGTTGTGTGAGGAAGGTGAGGATTCTGTTATTGATGATGCTGTTGTACAGTTTCCCCAGCGTGCTGCTGACGCAGATCCCTCTGTAGTTGTTGGGGTCATATTGGTCCCCATTCTTGTAGATGGGGGTTATGAGGCCTTTGTTCCAGTCTTCGGGGAAGTGTCCAGCATTGAGCACGAGGGTGAATAGCTTTGCCAGTGCCGCGTGTATTGCTGGAGGGCTGTATTTGATCATCTCTGGTAGGATGCCGTCAGGGCCACTGGCCTTTTTGCCTTTCGGCAGGACAATTCTTTCCTGTATATCTTTTATGGTGATTGGCGAGTCCAGAGGGTTCTGGAAGTCTTTGATGACTTTCTCCATGTCCCTCAGTTTGGTGATTATCTGTTGCTGTTCTGGAGTTAGTTCTTCTTCTGGGATGTTTTTGTAGAGACCTCTGAAGTAGTTGAGCCAGATATTGCCATTTTGGATGTGGAGAGAGTTTTTCTTGGGCTTTGTGCCCATGTGGTGCCAGGTCTCCCAGAATGAGCTGTCCTGGAGGGAGTCCTCTAGTTGCTCTATTTTGTGGGAGAGGTCCCTCTGTTTCTTCTCTCTGAGGGTGCCCTTGTATTGCTTGCATAGATTGTTGTAGGCTTCCCTCGACTCTCTGTTGTTGGGGTATCTGTGTTTCTGGTTGGAGGCTGCCCTTAGAGAACGGTGTAGAGCCTTGCAGTCGCTGTCAAACCATTTGTGGGACTGTTTGTTAGTCGGTCTCTTGGGCTTTGTCTGTTTCAGGCCTGCTAGTTCTGCCGTGGTGTACAGGATGTTACTGAAGTCCTTCACTGCTCGGGTGACCCCTTGTTGGTCTGGCTGGTAGGAACTCATATAGAAATTTGTGAGCAGTTCCTTGATTTCAGGTCGGTTAGCCGCATTGGTGTATTCGGTGGCCCGGTGACTGGCCCATTTGAAGAATGGTGGCAGGTTGTAGAGACCAATCTGGTGGGGCTGCTGTGTGAGTGGCTTGTCAGTGGATCTCATGTACAGCAGGATCTGGTTGTGGTCTGACAGGTGTGTCTCAGGGGTGACTATGAGAGTATCTATGTCTGACCGGTCTGCGTCTGTGATGACATAGTCCACCACGCTGTTGCCCACGTGGGAGTTTAGTGTGAAGCGTCCCTGAGTGTCCCCTCTGGTACGCCCGTTCATTATGTACAGTCCCAGACTCCGGCACAGGTTCAGCAGCTGTCTCCCGCTCTTGTTGACGACTATGTCATAGCTATTTCTTCTTCTCTGTGCAGACTCCAGGTGGTGGACCTCGCCTACCGGGATGTGCAGGTTTCCATCAGAGGACAGGTAGTCTATCTCTGTGCCAGTCCTGGCGTTTAGGTCGCCGCAGATCAGCACTCTGCCTTGGGACTGGAACTGGGCAGATTCCCTTTGTAGGACCTCATAGATGTCTGGGTTGTGGTAGGTGGAATCAGATGGGGGGATGTATACTGCACAGAGATAGATGTCGTGTTGGCTACCGGTACATATATATATATATATATGAACTAACCATCACTAGTAGTGAAAGAAGCTGCAGAGGAAGTCGGCGCCATCTTGTCATCGCTCCCTATATATGTCCTGTACCAGCCTAGGTCTGTGTCCCTGGTGTAGGGCTTAGCTGATACTGTGCAGAGGAGGAATGTGCCAGGGATCTTCACATACTAGAGCCTGATCCAGAAGCCCCCCTTATACTCCCTACTAATCCTATTTATTCCATGGGATTCCGTTTAGTGATTACATTGTCTCATCTTCTCTCCATTCAGGTTCCTACAATATAGAATCCTCTCAGTATCTTCTATAGAAGAGAATATTCCTGGTTGATCCATCAAGGATGGAAAGAGACAGGAACAAGATGGCGGAAAGTCTATTAAATCTCACCCTAGAGATCATCTACCAGCTTACTGGAGAGGTGAGAGATTCTGATGATGTCATCATGACATCATTCTTATCTATAGTAATAACAGATGATATGACTGGAGAGGTGATGGACTCTGGACATGTATGTAGTGAGATTTATTAATGTGTCTCCCCATAAGCAGGATTACACAGTAGTGAAGAAGACCTCTAGTGGGCGCTGTCAGGCTCCTGTGTATGATGGATATAGAGGAACCCTGAGCCCAATCCTGGGGCCTCCACCTCACCCCCTGATACAGGAGGAGATCAATGGACAGAAGATCCTAGAACTCACCCACAAGATGCTGGAGCTGCTGACTGGAGAGGTGACACTGCTGGGAATGCTGGGACATTATACAGTAACTGGAGGGGTCGGGGTGATGACTGTATCATTGTGTTGTCAGGTTCCTATAAGGTGTCAGGATGTCGCTGTCTATTTCTCCATGGAGGAGTGGGAGTATTTAGAAGGACACAAGGATCTGTACAAGGAGGTGATGATGGAGGACCAGCAGCCCCTCACATCAGCAGGTAATAGACATGACTATATACACATGGACTTCCATTATTTGTATGTACAGAATGAATTCAGTCCCTGTCTGTGTTTCCTACAGGTAGATCCAGTAAGAGGACAACACCGGAGAGATGTCCCAGTCCTCTTCTTCCACAGGATGATGATCAGGTAGATGGAGATATTCCCTATGATGTGTAGACGGGCTGTGAAGTCCTTGTGGTCAGTCTTGTTGTATCCAGCAGTATTATATGGTTATATACATGGGCGGTGTCATTGAGCCGCCATCTAATATGTTTATCCGGCTTCTCACAGACCTGCAGCTTCTGTCAGGACATCTTTCATCTTCATACGGATTAATGATCTAGAACATTCTCTGTGACTTCCCCATTTGTCCGGTGACTTTTACATTATTTGTTTCCCAGATTTTCCATCAGGATAAAGATGTGAGCGACATGAATGTTATACGTGTGATAATAAAGGAAGAGCCCTATGTGAGTGGTGATGAGGAGTGTGAGGAGGACATTCCTACAGGGACCCGCCCAGGTGAGGAGTCACCACTATATAAAGCACAGAAGGGTCACTGATTCTATTCAGACATTGTTTAGACTATTTGTTGTTCCCCGATTCAGGTAAAATACTAATAATACCTGAATATAAATGTGATACCGCTATAGGGGGTAATAAATGTAGTATAGAATAGAACGGACAGCAGGAATATGGACTTGACATCGATGTGAACGAGGCAAATTTCTTCCTTTTTTTTTTATTATATTTTTTTTAAAGCTTCTTTTTTTCCCACTATTTTATGGGAGATTCTATATATTACCAATGCAGAATATATGCAGCTCTAACCATTGTGGAATGACCTATATATGTATTCCATAAAGATCTTAAACGAGCAAATGGGCTGCACAGAGAAATCCCCGGACTGTTTCACGGAGTGGACAATAGTCAAAAAACAAAAACTTACTCCAGCATGCCCAATTATGAATAAAATTTAACTTTTAATTCAAAATTTTAAAACCATAGTACAGACATGGATCCAAGCACGTACAAAAAAACAGATAAGCTTACGCGTTTCGGGGAACAAGAATGGAGTCCCTTATTCATAGCTTGCAAGCTATGAATAAGGAACTCCATTCTTGTTCCCCGAAACGCGTAAGCGTATCTGTTTTTTGTACGTGCCTGGATCCATGTCTGTACTATGGTTTTAAAATTTTGAATTAAAAGTTAAATTTTATTCATAATTGGGCATGCTGGAGTAAGTTTTTGTTTTTTGAATATTACTAGTGTGGCTGGTCACGAATTGTGTTCCTGTGGTGTGGGCTCTGAGACTTATTTCACTTTGGAGTCTTAGAAGAGACGTCCAGATAAGACGATCTATATCAGGACAGGACAACTAGTAATGTAGTCAGAGGCCTGAACTTACTGGTACAAAATAAGGCCTTAATATTAGGTCCTAAATGTGAGTTCTGTTGGGATAAGACAAAAACATTGCCAAAATAAGGCGAGGCTACCAAAATATGAGTAAGGTGATCTACTAGGGACAGGCAGGGCCGCCATCAGAACACTACTGATGTTATCAGAGGCCCGGTCACCGCTCTAAGAAAAAAGGAGGCCGGTAACTTGCAATAGAAATGAATCTTAAGTGATGTATCTCTATGTAAGTGCCACCATTCCGTTCCTTAGAGCTGTGACTAGGTGTGCCTGCTTCATTCACCCACCACCAGCACCAATACAGTGACCTAGAGCAGTGGTGGTGTCTCCTGCCTCGCTTCATTACTATTCACTATCACTGACCTCCGTCTCAGCACAGTGAATACTAATGAAGTAGGCCGCGCTGCCGTCATTTTTTGCCTGTGCCACTGACTCCTCTTCTTCACACGGTCTGAAGCGTCTCAGGCAGCGGCAGCTCAGTGGGGAAATATAGTTATAAGGTTATGTTATTCAATAATAGTAACATCAGTTTTCTTCTTGTCAGATGACTGTACCAGGAGCTCAGAGGGACATCTAATATCTACAGATTATACAGCAGAGGATCATGATATCACACAAGATCTATATGAGGAACATGTCATTACCCCTGATATACCCTCAGCCCATCAGGAGCAAGACCTTTCTTCTAATTCATCACAGTCTGTAAAGCAAAATAAAAGAAGCAAAAGAGGTGTTATACATCAGAGAGCTCACACAGGAGAGAAGCCATATTCATGCCCAGAATGTGGGAAATGTTTTACTCACAAATCACATCTTGTTACACATCAAAGAATTCACACAGGGGAGAAGCCATTTTCATGCTCAGAATGTGGGAAATGTTTTACTCAGAAATCAAATCTTGTTAAACATCAAATATCTCACACAGGGGAGAAGCTATATTCTTGCCCAGAATGTGGGAAATGTTTTACTCACAAATCACATGTTGTTGAACATCAAAAGACTCACACAGGGGAGAAGCCATATTCATGCCCAGAATGTGGAAAATGTTTTACTCAGAAGAGACAGCTTGTTCAACATCAGAGAATACACACAGGAGAGAAGCCATATTCATGTCCAGAATGTGGGAAATGTTTTATTCAGAAACCAAATCTTGTTGAACATCAAAGAACTCACACAGGGGAGAAGCCATATTCATGCTCAGAATGTGGGAAATGTTTTTCTCAGAAATCAAATCTCGTGGAACATCAAAGAGCTCACACAGGGGAGAAGCCATTTTCATGCTCAGAATGTGGGAAATGTTTTACTTGGAAATCAAGTCTTGTTAAACATCAAATATCTCACACAGGAGAGAAGCCATATTCATGCTCAGATTGTGGGAAATGTTTTGCTCAGAAATCACATCTTGTTGAACATATTCAAATGAAAAATATTTCAAACTGCACATCTCAGGACTCGCACAGAAAAAGCAGTTGTGTTTTCAGTGTGGTTTATCCCCAATTCCCATCTTGAAACCTAAAGAGCTCTCCAAGTACAGGAGCAACTTTTATTTTTTTTTATTTTTTCCAAAAACTCATTTTAATGACAATTAGAACAAGAATAAAATACAACATTTAGACTGTAATCACAACTGTGACATAGTTTGATGCAGTTTTTCAGTAAATCCTGGATGGCTTTAGTTTCTCTTTCCCTTTATCCACACATAAATCCTTACAGTCCGTTATTCTTGGCAAGGCCTGGGGTTACAAGAGGTATCTCTGCGGCCTATACGGTTTATACATCTTTCCCATATCCCTCTAAACTACCATATACAGTGACACCTCTCCAGGCCATCGCTCCTTTAAGAAATTCACCCCCTTGTAAGGACTTATATTTTCGCTGATTTCCCCCCCTTTATTCGTTATGACAGCTGCCATTCTATAAGCAGACCACCCCCTTATGTAACAAAGCCCAATTGTGTAAGTGTAAACTCAGACAGGCAGTCTGACACTACACCAGATTTATCACAGTGACTGATGCTGGATGATAAATCTGCCCTATCTATATCCTGTCTAGTCTACTTTTATACCACCTCTTACTTGGCTTACTTTGAGACAAAATTTTATAACACAATGTTCTTCGCCAGTCGACAGCTCCATACTGTACAAGTGGTCAATCTCTTTAATCCACTCACCCACTGTCGGGGGCAACTGGGACTACCAGTGTTCAGGATTAACAGCTCTAGCTGCAGCCAGGAAATGTCGGAGGAGCCTATATTTGATCTTGGTCAAGGGGCCAGGGATTAGGGTAAGAAGAGTCAACTGAAGAGATGATGATCGAGACCCGACGGTGATGGTGTAAATATTATTGATTGCAGTAAAAAATTGTTGTAGCATGGGTCACAACTACCATATGTGGAGAATAGAGCCCTCGGCTGGTCAAAACCTCTGGGCAGGGTCAGACTGGCTCACTGGAGGTACTGGTGTACCCATGTACTTAGTGGGCCAACAGGACGCCCACTGCTTATTTTAATAGGCTATGAAAGTCTGGTAACAGGTGTCTCTTCCCCCGCGATTATGACCGTAGGTGGTCAGGCACCTACAGCATTGTCCTAATGATCAGTGAAACCTTGGTTCCCCGATCATTATAAACATTGTTAATGGAAAGGGTTGCATTTATGGAAGGAGTCAGGTGTTCGTATCTGAGTAAGAAGGCATGAGATCTCAAAAATCCTCTCCCGCTTCAGCCCTCGTTTCTTCTTGAATGAAAACCCCCTGCTGACACTATTTAGTGCTTCCCATTGTATCGGGATTGGGGTCACATCATGCTCGTGATGGTGAAGAAGGTACATAATAGCTTATGAAATCACCCCTGTGCGTGCCCCATCTTTGAGAAGATTCGTGTTCAGCCCCACTCACCTCGCCTCGATAACGAAGTAGTAGCATCTACTGTGAATGTTGTGGACTTGTGAAAAATAGGTGCAGTCTCTCACCTGGAGATGAAGGACCCACGGAACATTGACAAGCCGCATGTCAGCAACCTTAAATTTCAGGGCCTGTAAACGTGACAAAGGGATGGAGAACCTGCCTGACCAGAAATCCAATATTGCATTCATGGTTAATTTCAGGTCTCCTGCCATGACCTTCAAAAAAAGTAAATTTTCATTTTCATGTCCCAATGTTAATAAAATCTGTGAATCAGCTGTAGGGTGAAAATGCTCACTGTACCCCCTGATGTGTTCTGTGGGGGGTGTAGTTTCCAAAACGGTATCACAAAACTCAAATAGCGCTCTTTCCATTCCAAGCCCCACCATGTTCCCATACATCAGATTATGGCCACATATGGGGTATTGCCGTGTTCATGATTCTGATACAGTGTTTCTGACGACAGTCACCCAGGATTATTGGTCAATTAGTCAGAAACATGGCATTGACCTTATCAAAGTCCAAGTGAGAATATAGGAAGTGTAGTTTTAACCCCTTCCTGACGATGCCACTTTTTGACTTCCTGACCAAGCTCGATTTTTCAAAACTGAGGTGTCACTTTGGAACGCTTTAACTTACCAAAGTGATTTTGAGATTGTTTTTTCGTAACACATTGTACTTTATGTTAGTGGTAAATTTTGGTTGATGTGTTTTGTGTTTAATTATGAAAAAATAGGAAATTTGGTGGAAATTTTGAAAAATATGCATTTTATGAAGTTTGAAATGATGTGCATTACATACAGATAGTCAGACCGACAAAATTATATCCTAAATCTCATGTCCCAGATCTCTGCTTTATGTCGGCATCAAACTTTAGTTGCCCTTTTATTTTTTATGGACATTATAAGATTTACAAGTGAAACAACAATATTCAATATTTTTAAAGAAATTTCCAAAACCCATTTTTTACGGGACTAATCCAGTTATGAAGGGGTTTTGAAAGACCCCTGTATTAGAAACCCCCATAAGTCACTGCATTTTCAAAACTGCACCCCTAAAATAAGCCAAAACAACATCTATCAAGTATTTCAACCCTATAAGTGCTTAACAGGAATTAAGACAAAATGGAGGTGAAATTTACACATTTGATTTTTTTTTTTACTAATATTTTTGTTTAGCCCTAGAATTTGCACATTCACAAGGGGTTAAAGGAGAAAACGCGCCCCACAATTTGTTAGGCAACTTCTCCCGACGACCACAGTACCCCACTTGTGGGTGTAAACTAATATATGGACGCACAACGAGACGCAGAAGGGAAGGTGCGCCAAGGAGCTTTTAGAGGGCAGATCTGGCTGTGATCAGTTTCATGTCGCATTTACAAAGCCGTTGAGGAGTCAAAACAGCGGAAACCTCTAGAAAGTGACCCCATTGTGAAAACCGCGCCCCTCAGAGAATTTATTAAGTGATGTAGTGAGCATTAGTAACCCAGAAGTGAATATGTAAGCTGTGCGGAGTAAATTGGGTACACCATATCCCATTCTATTTTCCCACTAGCTCCTATGACACGGACGGGGAAGAGGGGCATTCTGGGGGATCAGCGCTGGTGTATTATCTCTCATAAGCTCTAAATATGGGGGGTCCCCTGAAAACGCTCGCACAGATTATACATTTCCTTCTAGTCGCAGCCACTTATGTCCTAATAATTTGGTGACTTTTGGGGGTTTTGTCTTAACATTGTACAAGCTAGATTTTTTTAAATTTATTTTCTGTCAATGTGGCCATATAAGGGCTTGGTGTTTGCGGTATTAGATTTACTTTTCAATGCCACCATTTTGGGGCCGGTAACTTATTGACTAAATTTTATTAACTCTTTCTGGGTGGGATGTAAAAGAAAACATGAATGCTGGCATTGCTTTTTAGCATTTTTTTTCCTGTGCAGCGTACAGCATAAGTAACACATTATCTTTATTCTGCGGGTCGGTACGGTTACAGAGATTTCTCATTTATATGATTTTTTATGCGTTACTATTTGTGTAGAATAAAATTCAATTTCGGGAAAAAAAATAAATTATTTTTGCATTGCCATCTTCTGGAAGGCATAACAATTTTATTTTTCTGTTGACAGAGCTAGTTGAGGTCCTATTTTTTGCGGGATCACCTCTGCTTTTTATTGGTACTATTTTGATTTTCATTTGACCGTTTGATTACTTTTTATTGAACATTTTGTAAGGCAAAGGTGGTGAATAATCATTATTTTGGGTGGTTTTCTTCATTTTTTTTTTTTTATGTCAATCATCGTTCAGGGTTAAATAATTTTATAATTTTATTGTTCAGTTTTTTACGGATACGGTGATACCAGATATGTAATGTTTTTTTCTATATTTCTTTATTTTACATAATAAAACATTTTTTTATGGGAAAATGGGATTTTTGGGGCTTTATTTTTTTTTAAACATATTTAAACTTTTTTTCTGTCCTCATGGGGGATAGAAGCAGTGCTCTGCTGATCACTGCTTAACTACATGTACGCTGCTATACACGTGTATTGCAGTGTACAGGAAGCAGATGCACGGGCTGATAGCTTCCATTTTGGCAGGATCAACCAGGTACGTGGAGGGGGAAGTGATCAGACCCCGTGCTGCCCATTAGCAACACCGGCACCCCCGGAAACGATTGCAGGGGGTGCCAATCTCGCCCAAAACATACTGAAACATCAGTGATCAGACCCGGTTTCTGACTGCGGTTGATACAGGGCTGACATACGGCTAACAACCGCAGGGCATGGTGCGCACATGGTCCTTCCCGGCAGCGCCGTACTATTACAGCGGATGTCAGATAGGGGGTTAAAGACATGTGACATCCCATGTCTCTAAAATTTGCTACCATGGTTTCAACAATTTCCACATAGTTGGACGCTTTACAGTTTCCAAGAAAATCGTTAACAACGTTTTTAAAGAACACCGAGCCTTCTTTTCCACTCCTGCTAGAAGTTCAGTGAAATGTTCACTTTCTATAACCTTCCGAATCTGTGGACTAATAAATCTGCCTTCCCTGAGCTTTGCTTCACTCAGGTATGGAAACATTTGTCTACGGCAATGAAAGGACTCACTGTCATGATGAAGGGACTTTACTAGAGATGAGCGAACAGTAAAATATTCAATATTCGTTCCGAATAGCCGCTCAATATTCAACTATTCGATCAAATATTGAACCCCATTATAGTCTATGGGGAAAAATGCTTTGTTTCAGGGGATCCCACCATTCGAGTCAGGAGAGTCAACAAGTCCACTATCACACCCCAGGAAACGATGCCAACACCTGGAATGCAACTAGGACAGCAGGGGAAGCATGTCTGGGGGCATCTAACATGCCCAAGTCACTGTATTACGTCGGGATCCCTGTCAGCTTGCGATATGCGCAAGCTGACTTTTTTCCCATAGGAATGCATTGGCCAGTGTTGATTGGCCGAATGCTGGTCAATGTTGGCCAATCAACGCTGGTCAATGCATTCCTATGCCGAGATGTAGCAGGTCGGAATCTGTGAGTCTATGAGGAGGCGAAGTATGTGAGGAGTCTGTGAGGAGGCGGAGTCTAAGTCGGACCAGAATGGAGACTGGCTGTGGACCGCTTTTAGCCTCCACCAGCAGAACCAGTGTTGATTGGCTGAATGCTATACATTCGGCCAATCAATGCTGGTCAATGCATTCCTATCCGAGATGTAGCAGTGCTGGCATTGCTACATCGGAGATGAAACAGAGCTGGCCGAGATGTAGCAGTGCGGAGTCTGTGAGGAGGTGGACTGTAAGTCGGACCAGAATGGAGACTGGCTGTGGACCGCTCTTTGACTCTGCCTCCACCGGCAGAACTAGCGTTGATTGGCCAAATGCTATCTGAGATGAGCAGTGCTGGCACTGCTACACCGGAGATGAAGCAGAGCTGGCCATTCACTGAGCATGGCTACTCCGGAGTAACCAAGCTGAGCGCACGGCCCGATATAGCAGTGTCCGATGTAGCTGTCCGATGCAGCAGAGCTGAGTGTGCAGCAGGGTTTAGCTGAACCTGCTGCACACTCAGCTCTGCTGTATCTGATGTAGCAGTGCTGAGTGTACATTGAACCATGCTGCTGCACACTCAGCTCTGCTGCATCTGATGTAGCAGTGCTGAGTGTGCGCTGAACCATGCTGCACACTCAGCTCTGCTGCATCTCTGTGTGATGAGCTCTGCCTCTTCTCTATGTAGCAGTGCTGTGTCAGCACTGCTACATCTGAGATCAGACCACAATGGAAACTGCTGTGGACGGATCTTAGACTCCGCTTCCTCCAGCAGAACCAGCGTTGATTGGCCGAATGCTGTACACTGGTCAATGCATTCCTATGGGAAAAAGTCAGCTCGCGCATATCGCAAGCTGACAGGGATCCTGACCAGATAGAGCTGGGTGAGTAACATTCCCCCCTAAATAATCCCTAGGTAATCCCTAGCTAACCCTGCCTGTAGATCTGTCCCTGTCTCACAGTCACATAGTTCACAGTCACAAATTAATCAAATGTTAAATCCACCATTCGTCTAAATTGGAGGTCACCTGATTTCGGCTGCCAATTCCTTTTACCAATTTTTTTTTTCGATACCTCCGTTGTCGTAGTTCCTGTCCCACCTCCCCTGCAGTTATTGGTGCAAAAAAATGTGCCAGGGAAGGTGGGAGGGGATACAAATTTTTACTGCGTTTGCCTCGTGGTATTCGATTGAAATCGAATACCTCGAACGGCCTGATATTCGATCGAATATGTATTCAATTGAACAGTGTTCGCTCATCTCTAGTCTTTACTAGAGATGAGCGAACTGTGAAATATTCGATATTCGTTTCCAAATTAAGTTACAGGCCCTTAAGGTGAGCTACCAGCAGAGATTGAGGCCCTTCAGGTGACTTCAGCCTTCTACCTGCAGAGTTTTAGGACCTTTGGGTGAGGTGAGCCTTGCACCAGCAGAGTGTTAGCCCCTTTAACATACTTAGCCCCTAAAACGGTGGTTCCAGAACCAGAACCATCACTCTCATTGTGTTGGATCGATGCAGTGGATTGGACTGAGGACCCAGACGTTGACCTTGATTTTGATTGTGAAATTGATAACATTTTGGCATCAAGTCCTGGGAGCGCCATTTTCATAACTAAATTTCCTATTATAATCTGAACTGTTCTGTCAGTTTTTAAGAAAACTAAATGACATTTGGCGAGATCTATGTGCACTGTGTCCCAAACCTCTGCTTCAATTTTTAAGGAAATTGGTCATCAGGGACTTGTAAAATTATATTTTGAAGTTGACGGAGAAGCGCACGGCGTAGTTTTCACTATATCTGTATTATGAAATATTTATGAGACAAGAGCCAGGTTCAATATTTTATTAACAGATTTGTGTATAGGGAACCGGATTACATAGGAATTTGCAAGTTTCATACCAGAAACTTGGCTGTTGCCCAGTGATGTGTAACAAACTGTGGGGGATATAAAAAAAAACCGCTGACGTGTTTTGGAACCTACTTCCCCTTAGTCATAGCGTGACGCTATGACTACGGGCCAGTAGCTCCCGAAACGCGTCAGCGGTTTTTATACCGTTTTTTGTGTATTTCACCTGTTTTTCTGCCTTTCACTTTTTGTATTATTTGTTCTACATTTTATACTTACGATGAATAAAAAGCTAAATTTTAAGGAAATCCAGCGAGATGCCGACTTCTCTTCAGTATTTTTGTCCATGTTGAATGCGTCTCGGGTCCAAAGGCTTTGTCATGCACCCTGAAGATTCCTTCTTGGTTATGGTTGTTGGAGTCAAGGGTATTTGCCAATATCTCTTTGTTGGGTCAATAGTTAACACATAGCGAGCCCGGCCTAACTTCTCGATTAGTTCATTCACACGTGGCATTGGATATGCGTCAATCTTGGATACCTCGTTTAGGCATCGAAAGTCATTGCAAAACTGGAGGGTCCCATCCGGTTTAGGGACTAACACAATAGGGCTCACCAACTCACTATTTGACTCCTCGATGACACCCAGTCCCAGCATCCTGTGCACTTCTTCAGCAATTACTTCCCGGCGTGCTTCTGGGAACGATATGACTTTAAACGCACCCGAACATGTGGCTCAGTGAAAATGTCATGCTGGATCAGGTGTGTGCACCCCGGTATCACTGAGAACACATCGGTATTACGCTGAACCAACTCTCATGCCTCCTGCTTTTGTCTTTGTGCGTCAATATGTGCCTCAGCACCTGGTACAGCTGGAACATCCACGTCCCCGAGGGCTTCACGTTCAATCCAAGGTTTTAACAGGTTGACGTGATATATTTGTTCAGTTTTCAGTCTCCCTGGTTGAAACACCTTGTAGTTCACCTCTCCGACTCGGGATACTACCTCATAGGGCCTTTGCCACTTCGCCAGGAACTTGCTCTCCACTGTTGGTACCAGCACTAGTACTTGATCCCCTGGTTTAAAAGTGCACAACTTAGCAAATCGATTATAGACTCTACTTTGAGCACTTTGAGCTCTTTCTAGTTTTTCTCAGACCAGGGACAAGACTGCTGCCATCCTATCCTGCATACTGGCAAGGTGCTCTATCACACTTCTGTACGGAGTGTTTTCTTGTTCCCAGGTCTCTTTTGCTATTTCCAGCAGACCTCTAAGCTGATGTCCATAGACCAGCTCGAAAGGTGAAAACCCAGTAGAAGACTGTGGGACCTCCCGTATTGCAAATAACAGGTACGGCAACAGACAGTCCCAGTCTTTACCGTCTTTACCAACAACTTTCTTGAGCATCCCTTTCAGTGTTTTGATGAAGCGTTCAACAAGACCATCGTGAATGATACACCGAAGTCCATATGTGCTGGATTATCAGCATTTTGCACAACTACTTCATGATCCGTGACATGAACGGAGTTCCCTGGTCTGTTAGTATTTCTTTTCGGATGCCAGTCCGACTGAACATCAGAAAGAGTTCCTGAGAGATTGCCTTAGCTGTGGTGTCCCCGGGAAGATTTTGGCAGCAGGCCCACTATAGCCATGGCCAACCTCTCAAATGGAACCTCAATTATTGGCAGCGGGATTAATGGACTTCTATAATGGGGCATGGGTGCTGACTTTTGGCAAGCAGGACAGGACTCACAAAAAGCTTTTATGGCCTGCACTACTCCAGGCCAAAAAAAAAAACGTTGCGAAACTCGCTCCTTGGTTTTTTCAACCCCAAGATGTCCGCCAAGCAGATGCTGATGAGCTAGTTCCAGCACACTCCACTGGTGTGACCAGGGTATCACCAACTGTTCTACTACCTCACCTCTTATTCTCTCCACTCAGTACAACTTATTATTTACAACAGACATGTGAGGATATTCATTCTCAGCTCCCACATATTTGGGCTTACCAACATTTTCCCACCCCCTAGTCAAGATGGGATCCTGCAGTTGAGCAGACTCAAAATCGCCCCGAGTGATGTCCATGACAGGTAGTTCATCTAACTCCTCTGCATCCCCCGCCTCCCCTGCCATCGCTAACAGGGGAGAACTTTCCTCATCCGGGGTCACGGCAACAGTTGGTGCTCTATGACCAGGATCCAACGGCAACGGGGACAGAGTTCTCCCGTCAAGGTCTTCAGAGCTATCATCAAAGTTCACTTGTTGGTGTCTCTGTCAAAACTTTCGGTCTGGGGTTGTCCACATGGTCAGCAAGAGTCCTTTGGTGACTCCACAAATTCCAAAAGAGGGGAAAGTCTCTCCCTAATATCACACTATGTAGAAATGATTTAACAACCCCCGCTTCATGGGTTTCAGTTCCACAGGGGGCCTCGAACTGTACTAGGGCATTTGGGTATTCACATGTCTCTCCGTGGATGCACATGACCGCGACCCGAGTTCCAGTTAAAGTGTCAGGGTCCACCAGGCTAGCATGCACTAGTGTTACTAGACTTCCAGAGTCAAGTAGGGCCTTCACAGCATAGCCAGCAATCTTTATCCAGCAGATGTGCCTATCTCTGTCAGCCAGAGACTCTGTCAGTCCTACTGGATGAGCGAAGAGTGAGGTTCTCCTGGCTGAGCTGCAATCCATTGGTTCTTGGGTCAGGGGACAGTTAGCTGCAATATGTCCTGGCCCTTGCATCTCCAACAGTAGATCACGGCAGGTCTTCCTGGTGGACTAATGGGTCGTGTCTGCAGTTTCTCCCCAGAACTTTTACTACCGGTTCCTTCACTTCAACTTCGGGTTCACGGTTAGGGGGCAGAGCCTCTCCGGCCCAAGGTACGATCTTGCTTGGAGATCGAGCTGCTTTTTGAGGCCGGGCAGTGGTGGACAGGTCTTCCGTTGCCTGGTACCGCTCCACAAGGCTTACCAGATGATCAGCGTCTCTGGGGTCTGCCTGTCCAACCCACCTCTGCAGTTTTGGCGGTAAGGACTGTATGAACTTGTCCATCACTATGATCTCTGTGATCTTAGTTGGAGTGTGAACTTCAGGCCTTAGCCATTTCTTTACTAGGACTATCAGGTTGTGCATTTGTGATCGTGCTGGGGAATCCTCTGCAAAAGTCTACTGCTGTACCCTTTGGGCCCGTAAATATACGTTCACCCCTAAGTGGGCCACGATTTCTGCTTTCAGCTTCTCATACTGTAGTTCTTGGCTTCCTCAACGGCTAAGTCGTAGTATGCTTTCTGTGGTTCTTCTGTGAGGAAAGGCGCCACTACTCCGGCCCTTTGAGCCACTCGTAAACCCTCTCTCTCAGCGGTATGCTCAAAGACCACCAAGAACGCCTCCACTTCATCGTCAGCTGTCATCTTTTGGAGATATCGGATAACCCATTTGGCCGATGTCTCAGCAACTGCTGCTGGCTCCCGTGACACACTAGAGGTTCCTGCTGACAACGAAGCCACTTGTTTCACAACCAGACAAGTTTAAATGTACAGTTTGTGCTGCTCAGCTACTCAGCATATAAAAGCAAACAAAGGAAAATAAAATCCTACGCCTCTCTGGCGGCTAACTAAACAGGATATTCCCTCACTAACCAGGGGGGGTCAGTCTACCGCTAACCTCCTAATAAACAGGGTTTCCAAAGTAAACAAGGGGTACAAATACCCTGCACTTTAGCAGCATCCTCTTTGGCAGAGCTTAGTCCCACACTGGTTATTATTATTGTTTATTTACAGTATATAGCACCATTAATTCCATAGTGCTGTACATTATTATAGTAATTCCATGGTGCTTTACATTATTATAGTAATCCCATGGTGCTTTACATTATTATATTAATCCCATGGTGCTGTACATTATTATATTAATTCCATGGTGCTTTACATTATTATAGTAATTCCATGGTGCTTTACATTATTATAGTAATCCCATGGTGCTTTACATTATTATATTAATCCCATGGTGCTGTACATTATTATAGTAATTCCATGGTGCTTTACATTATTATAGTAATCCCATGGTGCTTTACATTATTATATTAATCCCATGGTGCTTTACATTATTATATTAATTCCATGGTGCTTTACATTATTATAGTAATCCCATGGTGCTTTACATTATTATATTAATCCCATGGTGCTGTACATTATTATATTAATTCCATGGTGCTTTACATTATTATAGTAATTCCATGGTGCTTTACATTATTATAGTAATCCCATGGTGCTTTACATTATTATATTAATCCCATGGTGCTTTACATTATTATATTAATCCCATGGTGCTTTACATTATTATATTAATTCCATGGTGCTTTACATTATTATAGTAATTCCATGGTGCTTTACATTATTATAGTAATCCCATGGTGCTTTACATTATTATATTAATCCCATGGTGCTGTACATTATTATATTAATTCCATGGTGCTTTACATTATTATAGTAATTCCATGGTGCTTTACATTATTATAGTAATCCCATGGTGCTTTACATTATTATATTAATCCCATGGTGCTTTACATTATTATATTAATCCCATGGTGCTTTACATTATTATATTAATTCCATGGTGCTTTACATTATTATAGTAATTCCATGGTGCTTTACATTATTATAGTAATCCCATGGTGCTTTACATTATTATATTAATCCCATGGTGCTGTACATTATTATATTAATTCCATGGTGCTTTACATTATTATAGTAATTCCATGGTGCTTTACATTATTATAGTAATTCCATGGTGCTTTACATTATTATAGTAATTCCATGGTGCTTTACATTATTATAGTAATCCCATGGTGCTTTACATTATTATATTAATTCCATGGTGCTTTACATTATTATAGTAATCCCATGGTGCTGTACATTATTATATTAATTCCATGGTGCTTTACATTATTATAATAATTCCATGGTGCTTTACATTATTATATTAATTCCATGGTGCTTTACATTATTATATTAATTCCATGGTGCTTTACATTATTATAGTAATCCCATGGTGCTTTACATTATTATATTAATCCCATGGTGCTGTACATTATTATATTAATTCCATGGTGCTTTACATTATTATAGTAATTCCATGGTGCTTTACATTATTATAATAATTCCATGGTGCTTTACATTATTATATTAATTCCATGGTGCTTTACATTATTATAGTAATTCCATGGTGCTTTACATTATTATAGTAATTCCATGGTGCTTTACATTATTATAATAATTCCATGGTGCTTTACATTATTATATTAATCCCAGGTTGCTGTACATTATTATATTAATCCCAGGGTGCTGTACATTATTATATTAATCCCAGGGTGCTTTACATTTGGGGTTACATACAATACACAATCTATACAGGTAGATATAATACTAACAGTGACCAACTGGCACAGTGGGGTAGAGGGCCCTGCCCGTGAGGGAGTACAATCTATGAGGGAGAGGGGATAGAGACAGAAGGGGAGGAGGCCTCTAGTGGAGGTAAGGACCCCTAGACTACGAGCCATAACACTTACAGCTCATAGTATACTGGCTACTTATGGATTATTTTATTCATCCCACTACAGACTACTCCTGCTTTGCTTATACACAGGCACTTCTGTGCAAGTATTCCATCTCTGGCATCTTCTACTGTGCAGGTGATTATACTATATGATCATTTATACTATTTGGGGCATAGTTCTGTTGTTTTGTTCTCCTTGACCTTGATTACATTCAGATATCTGCCTACTATAGGAACACCTTGTTAGCCGCTACCCTGCCATTTTATATGTGTGGCTATTTTCTTTGTATATATGCTTATAATGATGTTTTCACTGTGGTAAATTGTTGCATTATTTTCTCACATTGTTATTTTCATTTTGTGTAGAGTCTGACGAAGGTCGGATGACCGAAAAACGTTTTATGTAATCTGCACTCTACTATTAAAACACTACTGATGATTCATCCAACATCATTTCGTGTGAAGCTCTTACTTTGATTTCGAAGAAGGGGAGGAGGGAGACTGTACAGATGGCGGTGCGGTGATAGTGTTATTGGAGGTTGTAGGCCTTCCTGAATAGGTGAGTCTTCAGGGACTTCTTGAAGCCTGTGATTGTGGGGATCAGTCTTATGTGTATTGGTAAGGAGTTCCAAAGTAAGGAGGATGCACGGGAGAAATCTTGGAGACGGTTGATTGAGGAGCGGATGAGAGCAGAGCGGAGTAGGAGGTCGTTGGAGGATCTGAGGTTACGTGTGGGCAGGTAGCGGGAGATGAGGTCAGAGATATATGGAGGGGCCAGGTGAGGATGAGGTCAGAGATATATGGAGGGGCCAGGTGAGGATGAGATCAGAGATATATGGAGGGGACAGGTTGTGGATCGCTTTGTATGTTAGCGTTAGTAGCTTGAACTCAATTCGCTGGGCTATAGGTAGCCAGTGGAGGGACTGGCAGAGGGGGGGCAGCCGATGAAGATCGGGGGGTGAGGTGGATTAAGCGAGCAGCGCAGTTTAAGGTGGACTGGAGGGGGGCGAGGGTGTTTGCTGGAAGTCCATGGAGAAGGGTGTTGCAGTAGTCTAAGCCGGAGATTATGAGGGCATGGACGAGCATCTTGGTAGTTTCAGGGGTGAGGAAGGAGCGGATTCGATGGATGTTCTTGAGCTGGAGGCGGCAGGAGGTGTTGAGGGTTTGAACGTGTGACTTGAAGGATAGGTCGGAGTCCAGGGTTACCCCAAGACATCGGGCCTGTGGGACAGGGGAAAGTGGGGTTCCATTAACTTTGATAGATGGGTCAGGTGGAGGGGCCATACGGGGTGGGGTGAAAATGATGAACTCCGTTTTCTCCATGTTCAGTTTGAGAAAGCGGGAGGCGAGGAAGGAGGAGAGGAAGGAGGCTACGGCCGCTAAGCAATCTGGAACTCTGGTCAGTAGGGAGGTAATGTCTGGTCCAGAGATGTATATTTGGGTGTCATCGGCATAGCAATGGTATTGGAAACCATGAGATTCTATGAGTTGGCCCAGGCCAAGGGTGTAGATGGAGAACAGGAGGGGTCCTAGGACGGAGCCTTGGGGGACACCTACGGAGAGAGGGCGTGGTGAGGAGGTGGTGTGCGAGTGGGAGACACTGAATGTGCGGTCGGTGAGTTATGAGGAGATCCAGGAATGGGCCAGGTCTGAGATACCAAGGGATGAGAGAATTTCTAACAGGAGGGAGTGGTCAACTGTGTCAAAGGCAGAGGAGAGGTCAAGGAGGAGGAGGACAGAGTAGTGGCGCTTGGCTTTGGCGGTTAGAAGGTCATTGGTGACTTTTGTTAGGGCAGTTTCTGTGGAGTGATGGGGTCTGAAGTCTGACTGAAGTCTGTCAAAGAGAAGGTTGGACGAGAGATAGGAGGAGAGTTCAGAGTGGACATGTTGCTCAAGCAGTTTTGAGGCGTACGGGAGCAGAGAGATGGGACGATAGTTGGCTGGAGAGGACGGGTCGAGGGACGGTTTCTTGAGTATAGGAGTGACAGTGGCGTGTTTGAAGGCGGAGGGGAAGGATCCATTGGCTAGGGATAGGTTGAAGAGAAGGGTTAGGGCCGGAGTAATGACTTCAGTGAGTTTGGGGATGAGATGTGACTGGATCGGGTCAAGCGCACAAGAGGTGAGGTGGTGGGATTTGGAGATTAGTGAGGAGAGTTTTTCATTAGTGATAGTGGGGAAACAGGTCAGGGATGAGGAGCAATGAGTAGTTGGGTAGAGGGGTTGTCGGGGGAGTAGGGTGAGACTGTATCTGATGGAGTCAATTTTAGTTTTGAAGTAGAAGGCAAAGTCGTCAGCTGAGATAAGTAACGTCAGAGGGGGGGGCAGGAGGCCGGAGGAGGGAGTTGAGGTGGCGAATAGCTGTTTGGGGTTGCGAGAGAGTGCAGATATGAGTGTGGTGAAGTAGACCTGCTTTGCGGAGGTGAGTGCGTTCTTAAATGAGAGAACTGCTTCTTTGTACCTGAGGAAATCCTCCCGGGAGTGACTTTTCTTCCAGAGGCGTTCTGCAACCCGTGAGGCACGTCTCAGTTTTTTAGTCAGGTCGGTGTGCCAGGGTTGTCTATTGATCGGTCGGGCTCTGGTGTTTGTGTAGGGGGCCACAGAATCAAGGGCTGAGGTGATGGTGGTATTATAGAAGGTAGCAGCGGCATCTGTGTCCTGGAGTGAGGATATGTCAGCGAGTGGTAGGAGAGAGTCTGAGAGCGTGCAGGTGTCAAGGCGGTTGAGGTTCCTGCGGGGGTGTGTTGGTTTAGAGGTTGGGGTGTCTATTGGAGAGGAGAGGGCAGAGAATGTCAGCAGGTTGTGGTCAGACAGCGTGGATGGAGAGTTAGAGAGGCTGCATATGGAGCAGAGGTGGGTGAATATTAGGTCTAGTGTGCCCCCTTTATGTGGGTGGCAGAGAACCATTGGGTGAGACCAAAAGAGGCATGAGGGACAGGAGGCTGGAAGCGGGGGGGGGGGGGGGGGGGGTTGGTCTGTATTAATGGGGATGTTGAAATCACCCATGATGATGGTGGGGGTGTCTGTGGATAGGAAGTGTGTGAGCCAGGTGGTGAAGTGGTCGATGAAAGTAGTGGTAGGTCCCGGCAGTCGATATATGACAGTTGGAGGTTGGAGGGTGAGTAGATACGAACAGAGTGCACTTCAAAGGGGGGGGGGGGGTGAGGGCAGGTATGTGAGAATTGCAGACCTCCATAGGAGAGGGCGGCGAGGGAGGCAGTATCTGAGGGTGTCAGCCATGTTTCTGTGAGACCGAAAAATGTAAATTCATTGAGAATGAAAAGGTCGTGGATGTAGGCAAGTTTATTACGTACAGAGCGGGCAATCCATAGTGCACCGGAGAGGACAGGGGGAGGGGTAGGAGCGGATGAGATTGGTTTGAGGTTTCGGGGGTTCCGTGCGCTAACGTCAGGTGTGGGGAAAAGGCCGACAGTGGAGATTTGCTGGGGAGGTCCAGGATTAGGAGATATGTCACCAGAAGTAAGGAGGAGCAGGGAGAGGGACAGCAGGTGTAGGTAGGAGAGGCTGCGGGGGGGGGGGGGGGGGGTTGTATGTGTCTGGGGCGGAAAGCCTGCAGGTTTGTGAGGAGCTGTGCAGAGAAAGTTATATGGTGGGGTAGAAGAGAGGGAGAGATGAGGATTTCTTTATTGACAAGGTTGGTTTGGGGTGGAAACGTGGTTTTTACAAGGATTGGGAGAACAACAGTGATTAAAGTGAGAAACATTTCAATTAGACAAGTGAGCAGTTTGAATTAGTTGTTTTTTGTTCCCTTCTGGTCCAATTCTGGACTAATTCTAATCTGCACACTTAGATTACACACTTCAGATGCAATGACCAGGCCATGCAATGACCTAGGGGGCTTACATTTATACAACTGAAGGTTTGTAACATGACTATCAGGTGTGAATTGGGGTGTGGTTATATGCAGATAGGCTCAGGCCACAATCAGAGACAGAGAGCTGAGAAGAGGAGGGGGAGGGGGAGGAGGGGCAGTGTATGGAGACAAGGATAGCAAGGCTATTGTAATTACTACAGAGTGGTTACAACATACTGACAAATTATAAAAGACAATAGTAGTGAGTGAGTTTGCTGGGGGTTGTAGTTCATGAAGCAGGATTGATTGCAGGACAGCGGTTAGATGGTGAATTCAAGAGGAGTAGACATACCGACAAAATGTGAGCTTTGTCCCACATTGGTTGACTGCCCCAGTATTTCAGTCTCTCTCCAATGTATAAACCCCTGCTGGTCTGTTTTTAAGTCTGGAGTGGATTGCCCTGCAGGACTGGCCCGAACTTCTACTCCAGTCTGGGACCTAAAATCTAAATACCCGTGCATACTGCAACTGTCTTGGGGAAATATAGCGACTCTCCCAGACTATTCCTTTCTCCACCTCACGGTACGTTAGGGGTCCTGATATGACAGGCCCCGTCAACTATTCCAGCACAATCTGCTTTTCATACTGCCAGTGTCGCTCCTTCCCTTCCGCGCTGCCGTCTGCCCAAACATCAGTTTACACCCACATGTGGGAGATGTCTGTGCTCTGGAGAAATTGCACAACAATCTATGAGATACATCATCTCCTTTAACCCTTTGGAGTGTGTTACTGTATTTTTCAGACCATAAGACGCACCTAGATTTTAGAGGAAGAAAATAAGGAAAAAAATGTTGACGCAAAAAAAATGGTAAAATATTTAATATATGGGAGTTGCAGTTTTGCCACATTGACAGGTGACCCTGCAGCTGTGCGGGGATGCATGGGGCGTTTTTTTGCGGGGTCAGGTGCACTTTTTAGTTATACTATTTTGGGAAATGTCTGTTTCTTGGATCACTTTTAATATTATAATAATAATAAATTTTATTTCTATAGCACCAACATATTCCGCAGCGCTGTACAATTTGTAGGGTTCAAATACAGACAGATACATTACAAAGAAAGTCATTTCACACAATGGGACTGAGGGCCCTGCTCGCAAGAGCTTACAATCTATAAGGTAGAGGGGCGGCATTGCTTATACAGAGGTCAGACACTTTTGTAATAGAGGTGACTGTCATTGCATAAACATAAGACTTTATGAGCCGTCACCAGTCGTGTCCTGTAACATGTGGATGGAGCTTGGACATATAAAGTTATCCTGAGATGACATCATATCATGTGGGGAAGTGTGGGAGCGGGGACAGAGGAGGGTTAAGGGTTTACGTTAGAATTTGTGATAGGCTTGTCTGAAAAGATGCGTCTTTAGTTTGCGTTTGAAACTGTAGAAATTGGGAGTTAATCTGATTGTCCGGGGTAGAGCATTCCAGAGAAGTGGTGCAGCTCGGGAGAAGTCTTGTATACGAGCGGGGGAGGTTCTGATAATAGAGGATGTAAGTGTTAGGTCATTGAGTGAGCGGAGAACACGGGTTGGGCGGTAGACAGAGATGAGATGAGGGAGGCAATGTATGGAGGTGCGGCATTATGGAGAGCCTTGTGGGGGA
The DNA here is from genome assembly GCF_031893055.1 of Leptodactylus fuscus. NCBI lineage: Eukaryota > Metazoa > Chordata > Amphibia > Anura > Leptodactylidae > Leptodactylus > Leptodactylus fuscus. The sequence goes on along the minus strand of NC_134265.1, from coordinate 5,222,289 downwards.
GGGGGAGAACTTTATATTTTATTCTATATTGAATAGGCGGCCATTGTAGCGACTGGCACAGACCGGAGGCATCGCTATAGCGTCTAGCCTGATAGATGAGCCTGGCCGCTGCATTCAGAATAGATTGTAGAGGGGAGAGTTTAGTGAGGGGAAGACCGATTAGTAAGGAGTTACAGTAGTCAAGGCGAGAATGAATCAGAGAGACAATAAGTGTCTTTAGTGTATCTCTGGTAAGGAAACGGTGTATTCTGGAGATGTTTTTGAGGTGGAGGTGACATGAACATGCGAGTGATTCAATATGAGGGGTGAAGGAAAGGTCTGCGTCAAATATGACCCCAAGGCAGCGGGCATGCTGCCTAGGGGTTATAGTAAGGCCTGAGACTGCAATGGATATATCAGGGACAGATCTATTAGATGGTGGAAACAGTAGTAGTTCAGTCTTAGAGAGACTTAGTTTCAGATAGAGCGAGGACATGATATTAGAGACAGCAGAGAGACAGTCACTGGTGTTCTGTATGAGTGCAGGGGTGATGTCACAGGAAGATGTGTATAATTGGGTGTCGTCAGCATAGATGGTACCTGAAGCCAAATCTGGTGATGGTTTGTCCAATGAGGGCTGTCTAGAGAGAAAAGAGCAGGGGGCCGAGGACCGAGCCCTGAGGAACCCCAACAGCAAGGGAAAGAGGGGAGGAAACAGAGCCCGCAAATGATAGACTGAAAGTGCGGTCTGAGAGATAAGAGGAGAACCAGGAGAGCGCAGTGTCCATGAGGCCGACTGAGCGGAGCAGAGTGAGGAGGAGATGATAGTCAACAGTGTCAAAAGCTGCAGAGAGGTCCAGAAGAATAAGAAGAGAGAAGTCACCATTGGATTTAGCCATTAAGAGATCATTGGAGACTTTTGTGAGAGCCGTTTTTATTTAAATCAAAGGCAAAGCGATGAAAAAAATTGGCGGTTTGGCACTTTTGATTTTGCCGTTTGCCGTACAGGATAAATATGACCGGGCATTTTCAGACACAGAGATACCTAATGTGTATAACAATAATGTTCTACTTTTATATGTATTCTAGGGAAAGGAGATAATTTAGAACTCTTATTTATTTTATATACTATTTTATTAGCCCCCCTAAGGAACTTGAACCTGCAATCATTTGATTGAAAGTGCCAAGGGGACTGCAAGTCTAGGGGAGATTCTGTACATTACTATTGGTAATATTCCTATTACAATCCTGGGAGTCTTCAATAGGCTCCCGTCTGTCACAAGAACAGGTTGGCTCCTACGACCTCACCGTGCAGGAGCCGGCCTGCGACTTTATAGGTATGGGGGCCGGTGGGGACCAGCCCCGGGGGCTATTTTTAAACTTTGGGGGGGGGGGTCTTTGAAGTATTCATGGCCACAATCAGGGAAGACTCTGACCGTGGGTATTAGCTCTGGTGTCTCCACTGCACAGCGGAGACCCGGTTCCTATGCTGACTACTCTGCAGTAGAGCGGCTACCATTATCCTTACAGACCTGGCTGTAATAAAACGGCGGATGCTAGGGAGGGTTTTAGCCGCCGGACAAGTGCTGGGGCCCGCAGCATCGACACACTCCTGCCGCTGCAGGAAACCAGCAGCAGCAAGAGCGTGGTGATACTGCAGTTCCGCTCCTCCGCCCCCCTCTTAGGGTGCATTCACATGGAGGAATTTGGTGTGGACGTTCAGTGCTGAAAAAAGAAGAAAAATAATCCCATCAAAGTCAATGGGAGGCTGTTTTTTTTCCACGCTGAAATTCAGCACCATTTTCCTCCGTGTGAATGGACCCTTATATTTCACATTTAGACTATAAGACGCACCCCCAATTTCCTCCCAAATTTGAGGGGCAAAAGTGCATCTTATAGTCTGAAAAATACGATAATTTTAGGGCTAAATGAATGTATTAGTGAAAAATTAAATGTCTAAATTTCACCTCCATAGTGTTTTAATTAATATGAAATGCTTAAAGGGTTAACAAACTTGCCAAATGCTGTTTTGAATTATTTGAGGGGGGCAGCTTTGAAAACGGGGTAATTTATGAGGGGGGCGGTTCTATTATATAGGCCTTTATCATCCCTGTCAGAACTGAAGGGGTCCATAAAAACTAGTTTGGGAAATTTTCTTGTAAATCTGGGAAGTCGTTGTTACACTTGTAAGATTTAGAATATCCAAAATAAATTGAAGAACGATTAGAAGATGATGCGATATAAATCAAAGATATGGCAGATAATATTTATTCATGGATTTGGCGGTATGACTATCTGTTTGAAAGGCAGAACATTTCACATTTTGAAAATTGCAATTTTTTCCAAATTTCTATAAATTTTATAATTTTTTTTTATAAATAAATACAAAACATTGCTCAGTGTTTCCCACTAACATGAAGTGCAATTTGTCATGAGAAAACAATCTCAAAATCACTTGTGTAAGTTGTAGCGTCTCAAAGTTATTGCCATATAAAGTGACACAAGTCAGTTGTGAAAATAAGGCCTGGTCCTGAAGGGGTTAACCCCTTCCCACCAATGGCATTTTTTGATTTTCATTTTTCGTTTTTGACTCCCCTCCTTCTAAACCCCATAACTTTTTTATTTCTCCGCTCCCAGAGCCATATGAGGTCTTAATTTTTGCGGGACAAATTTTTCTTCATGATGCCACCATTAATTATTCTATATAATGTACTGGGAAGCAATAAAAAATTCAGAATGGGGTGGATTTGAAGAAAAAATGCATTTCTGCGACGTTCTTACGGGCTTTGGTTTTACGGCGTTCACTGTGCAGTGAAAATGACATGTCCCCTGTATTCTGTGTTTCGGTACGGTTCCGGGGATACCAAATTTATATGGTTTTATTTACATTTTGACTAGAGATGAGCGAGTACTGTTCGGATCAGCTGATCCGAACAGCACGCTCGCATAGAAATGAATGGACGTAGCCAGCACGTGGGGGGTTAAGCGGCCGGCCGGCGTCAAAGCGGAAGTACCAGGTGCTTCCATTCATTTCTATGGAGCGTGCTGTTCGGACCGGCTGATACAAACAGTACTCACTCATCTCTAATTTTGACCCCTTAAAGAGGACCTTTCACCACTTTTGGGCACATGCAGTGTTATATACTGCCAGAAAGCCGACAGTGCGCTGAGTTCCCGATCCGTGCCCGGTGTAAAGAGCTTACGGTGCCGGTACCGTAGTGCTCTATGGTCAGAAGGGCGTTTCTGACCATTAGCCAGAGACGTCCTTCTGCCTCGCGGCGCCAATCGCGCTGTGCTGTGGAGCGGGGAGGAACTCCCCCCTCCCGCTCCTGATAACGCTAGTCTACGGACAAGCTGTGTGAGCAGAGGGAGGGGGCGTTCCTCCCCGCTCCACAGCACAGCGCGATTGGCGCCTCGAGGCAGAAGGACGTCTCTGGCTAATGGTCAGAAACGCCCTTCTGACCATAGAGCACTACGGTACCGGCACCGTAAGCTCTTTACACCGGGCACGGATCGGGAAAGCCGACAGTGCGCTGAACTCAGCGCACTGTCGGCTTTCTGGCAGTATATAACACTGCATGTGCCCAAAAGTGGTGAAAGGTCCTCTTTAAAAAAAAATCCAAAACTGTGCCAAAAATTTTTTTTTCTAAAAGTTGCCATATTCCGACAGCCGTAACTTTTTTATGTACGGGGATGCATAGGGCGTCTTTTTTTGCGGGGCCGGGTGTACTTTTTAGTTCCACCATTTTCGGGAAATGCTTTTGCTTTGATCACTTTTTATTCAAATTTTTATCAGAATCAAAACAGTGAAAAAACGGCGGTTTGGCACTTTTGACTATTTTTCCTGCTACGGCGTTTACCGTACAGGAAAAATATTTTTAGAGATTTGTAGAGCGGGCGATTTCGGACACAGGGAAACCTAACATGTATGTGCTTCACAGTATGTAACTACTTTTATATGTGTTCTAGGGAAAGGGGGGTGATTTGAATTTTTAATACTTTTTATATATTTTTTAATTTTTTTTTTTTTTTTTTTGCATTTATTAGACCCCAGGAGGTCTGATCACTAATGCAATGCATTACAATGCTAATGCATAGAGCAGCCTGCAAAAGAAAGAGATTGCAGACAAGCTTGGGAGCCTTGTAAAGGCTCCCGGCTGTCATGCCAACGTGACGTCGGCCCTGGAGCATGTTCCAGGAGCCAGTGATCACCGGCAAAATGGTGGCGCGCATGCGCCGCCGGGAAAATGGCACTCCAGTGGTCGCCCAGTAGACTCCCGGGCGGTCGCCATAGTTACACACCCGACATGCGCCGTACTATAACGGCGCATGTCAGGAAGGGGGTAAAGGCAGAAGGGAAGGCTCGTCTGGTCAGAGATCGGTGGAAGAGGGGGGTTAGAGCAGAAATAATGACTTTGGTGAGTGTAGCGATGAGGTCCTATTGATCAGCGATGAGGTGGGATTTGGACATTAGTGTGGAGAGATCTTCATAGGGAGGTTATGGAGAAAGAACATAGAACAGTTGGGTAGATTGGAGGGGGGGGGGGTCTGGGCTGAAGCTTATTCTGAGGGAGTCAACTTTGTTTTTTAAATAAAAGGCAAAGTCTTTGGCAGAGATAAGTGATATCTGAGGGGACACCAGAGGACAGAGGTAAAGGTATCAAATAACGGTTTGTGGTGGGATGGAGAAGATGAGTGAGGTGATACAGGCAGGGGGAGAGAATTCAAAGGTGGGTGAAGACGATGTCCCGTGTGTGTGTCATCCTGTGTGAGTGGCAGAGGAGCCCATAGGGTGTAACTCAGTCTATTATATATGGAAGGAGCACCAGGGGAGGGGCAGGAGCAAAGAAGAGAGAGCTAAGGTACATACACATTACACACATGGCTCCACTACATACACATCACACACACACAGCTCTGCTACATACACGTCACACACAGACAGCTCCATTACATACACATCACACATACAGCTCTGCTACATGCACGTCACACATAGACAGCTCTGCTACATGCACGTCACACACAGACAGCTCTGCTACATACACGTCACACATAGACAGCTCTGCTACATACACGTCACACATAGACAGCTCTGCTACATGCACGTCACACATAGACAGCTCTGCTACATGCACGTCACACATAGACAGCTCTGCTACATACACGTCACACACAGACAGCTCTGCTACATACACGTCACACATAGACAGCTCTGCTACATACACGTCACACACAGACAGCTCTGCTACATACACGTCACACATAGACAGCTCTGCTACATGCACGTCACACATAGACAGCTCTGCTACATACACGTCACACACAGACAGCTCTGCTACATACACGTCACACACAGACAGCTCTGCTACATACACGTCACACATAGACAGCTCTGCTACATGCACGTCACACATAGACAGCTCTGCTACATACACGTCACACACAGACAGCTCTGCTACATACACGTCACACACAGACAGCTCTGCTACATACACGTCACACATAGACAGCTCTGCTACATACACGTCACACACATATCGTAACCTCATTCACAATAGACCTGATCACGTGACTGTGACGTCATTAAAGGTCCTTTTACAACTAGCATTTTGAGCAATAACGGCAGGACCTGATCATGTGACTTGTTGAGTCCTCCCACATGTGACATCATCACAGGTCCTGTAACCACGGTTACTATACAGCGGTCGGTACCAGTCCCGGCAGGATTATTATTAAGGTCGTGACTAGAGCGGAGCTGCTCCTGGTAGGTGTGATGTCACAGGAAGGGGCGTGGCCTCTCAAATGAGGGCGGGGTTTCGGCCATCACTGCTCGGTGCTGTATAGAGGAAGCCGGAGCCGAGCACATGGAGCTGGAGAACAGAAAGCAGAGAGGATTGTAGCGTGGTAATGAAGGCTGGAAGGGGAGAGAGAGGTTTGTTCTACATGAGACGGCATGTTGGATGAGGGGAGAGAGTGATGTAGTTACACGGGGCTGCATGTTGGATGAGGCTGAGGGGAGAGAGTGATGTAGTTACATGGGACTGCATGTTGGATGAGGCTGAGGGGAGAGAGTGATGTAGTTACATGGGACTGCACAATGGATGAGGCTGAGGGGAGAGAGTGATGTAGTTACATGGGGCTGCATGTTGGATGAGGCTGAGGGGAGAGAGTGATGTAGTTACATGGGGCTGCACGTTGGATGAGGCTGAGGGGGGAGTGATGTAGTTACATGGGGCTGCATGTTGGATGAGGCTGAGGTAGTTACATGGGACTGCACGTTGGATGAGGCTGAGGGGAGAGAGTGATGTAGTTACATGGGGCTGCATGTTGGATGAGGCTGAGGGGAGTGATGTAGTTACATGGGACTGTATGTTGGATGAGGCTGAGGGGATTGAGTGATGTAGTTACATGGGACTGCATGTTGGATGAGGCTGAGGGGAGTGATGTAGTTACATGGGACTGTATGTTGGATGAGGCTGAGGGGATTGAGTGATGTAGTTACATGGGACTGCATGTTGGATGAGGCTGAGGGGAGAGAGTGATGTAGTTACATGGGACTGCACAATGGATGAGGCTGAGGAGAGAGAGTGATGTAGTTACATGGGACTGCACGTTGGATGAGGCTGAGGGGGAGTGATGTAGTTACATGGGACTGTATGTTGGATGAGGCTGAGGGAAGGAGTGATGTAGTTACATGGGACTGCATGTTGGGTGAAGCTGAGGGAAGGAGTGATGTAGTTACATGGGACTGCACGTTGGATGAGGCTGAGGGGGGAGTGATGTAGTTACATGGGACTGCATGTTGGATGAGGCTGAGGTAGTTACATGGGACTGCACGTTGGATGAGGCTGAGGGAAGGAGTGATGTAGTTACATGGGACTGCACGTTGGATGAGGCTGAGGGAAGGAGTGATGTAGTTACATGGGACTGTATCTTGGGTGAGGCTGAGGGGAGAGAGTGATGTAGTTACATGGGACTGCATGTTGGGTGAGGCTGAGGGGAGAGAGTGATGTAGTTACATGGGGCTGCATGTTGGGTGAGGCTGAGGAGAGAGAGTGATGTAGTTACATGGGACTGCACGTTGGATGAGGCTGAAAAGAGAGTGATGTTTTACATGGGACTGTATCCTGGAGGGTCTGGGGGATTGGATTGATGTTTAGGGTGGTATAAGAGTCTGTTGGCATGGAGGGAGACAGGGTTCTTTGGGTGTTCCTGGCATTTAAGGGGGCGCAGGAGATCTTTGGGGGTACTGCTGGCATCTATGCTCAGCAGTGCCCCCCCCCCCCCCCCCCCCGCCACAGTTTTATAGTATTACATGCCCAGCAGTGTCCTCCCCCCGCCCCCCCAAACAGGATTATATGCCCATCACCATTGGCGTCACTACCGGGGTAGCGGCTGCCACAGGGCCTGGGACATTAGGGGCCTGGCGACAGCCGCTACACCTGCCTTTTTTTTCGTTTTTTTAATAGGCTGTTACCGGCAGGGGCTGGGATCGGTAAGTGACACCGCAGGACATAATACTGTGTGCAGGGGCCACTATGGGACATAATACTGTGTGCAGGGGTCACTATGGGACATAATACTGTGTGCAGGGGTCACTACGGGGGATAATACTGTGTGCAGGGGCCACTATGGGGGATAATACTGTGTGCAGGGGCCACTATGGGGGATAATACTGTGTGCAGGGGCCACTATGGGACATAATACTGTGTGCAGGGGCCACTATGGGGGATAATACTGTGTGCAGGGGCCACTATGGGGCATAATACTGTGTGCAGGGGTCACTATGGGGGATAATACTGTGTACAGGGGCCACTATGGGGGATAATACTGTGTGCAGGGGCCACTATGGGGGATAATACTGTGTGCAGGGGCCACTATGGGGGATAATACTGTGTGCAGGGGCCACTATGGGACATAATACTGTGTGCAGGGGCCACTATGGGACATAATACTGTGTGCAGGGGCCACTATGGGACATAATACTGTGTGCAGGGGCCACTATGGAGTATAATACTGTGTGCAGGGGCCACTATGGGACATAATACTGTGTGCAGGGGCCACTATGGGGCATAATACTGTGTGCAGGGGTCACTATGGGACATAATGCTGTGTGCAGGGGCCACTATGGGACATAATGCTGTGTGCAGGGGCCACTATGGGACATAATGCTGTGTGCAGGGGCCACTATGGGGGATAATACTGTGTACAGGGGCCACTATGGGGGATAATACTGTGTGCAGGGGCCACTATGGGGCATAATACTGTGTACAGGGGCCACTATGGGACATAATACTGTGTGCAGGGGTCACTATGGGACATAATGCTGTGTGCAGGGGCCACTATGGGGCATAATACTGTGTACAGGGGCCACTATGGGACATAATACTGTGTGCAGGGGTCACTATGGGGCATAATACTGTGTGCAGGGGCCACTATGGGACATAATACTGTGTGCAGGGGCCACTATGGGGCATAATACTGTGTGCAGGGGCCACTATGGGACATAATACTGTGTGCAGGGGCCACTATGGGGCATAATACTGTGTGCAGGGGCCACTATGGGGCATAATACTGTGTGCAGGGGCCACTATGGGACATAATACTGTGTGCAGGGGCCACTATGGGACATAATACTGTGTGCAGGGGCCACTATGGGGCATAATACTGTGTGCAGGGGCCACTATGGGACATAATACTGTGTGCAGGGGCCACTATGGGGTATAATACTGTGTGCAGGGGCCACTATGGGGTATAATACTGTGTGCAGGGGCCACTATGGGGGATAATACTGTGTGCAGGGGCCACTATGGGACATAATACTGTGTACTGGGGCCACTATGGGACATAATACTGTGTGCAGGGGCCACTAAGGGACATACTGTGTGCAGGGGCCACTATGGGGCATAATACTGTGTGCAGGGGCCACTATGGGACATAATACTGTGTGCAGGGGGCACTATGGAGTATAATACTGTGTGCAGGGGCCACTAAGGGACATAATTCTGTGTGCAGGGGCCGCTATGGAGTATAATACTGTGTGCAGGGGCCACTATGGGGTATAATACTGTGTGCAGGGGCCACTATGGGGTATAATACTGTGTGCAGGGGCCACTATGGGACATAATACTGTGTACTGGGGCCACTATGGGACATAATACTGTGTGCAGGGGCCACTAAGGGACATAATACTGTGTACTGGGGCCACTATGGGACATAATACTGTGTGCAGGGGCCACTATGGGACATAATACTATGTACTGGGGCCACTATGGGACATAATACTGTGTGCAGGGGCCACTAAGGGACATACTGTGTGCAGGGGCCACTATGGGGCATAATACTGTGTGCAGGGGCCACTATGGGACATAATACTGTGTGCAGGGGGCACTATGGAGTATAATACTGTGTGCAGGGGCCACTAAGGGACATAATTCTGTGTGCAGGGGCCGCTATGGAGTATAATACTGTGTGCAGGGGCCACTATGGGGTATAATACTGTGTGCAGGGGCCACTATGGGGTATAATACTGTGTGCAGGGGCCACTATGGGACATAATACTGTGTACTGGGGCCACTATGGGACATAATACTGTGTGCAGGGGCCACTAAGGGACATACTGTGTGCAGGGGCCACTATGGGGCATAATACTGTGTGCAGGGGGCACTATGGAGTATAATACTGTGTGCAGGGGCCACTAAGGGACATAATACTGTGTGCAGGGGCCACTATGGGACATAATACTGTGTGCAGGGGCCACTAAGGGACATAATACTGTGTGCAGGGGCCGCTATGGAGTATAATACTGTGTGCAGGGGCCACTAAGGGACATAATTCTGTGTGCAGGGACCACTATGGGGCATAATAGTGCGTGCAGGAATGCGGCGGGGGGTCGTCGGTCGAGGTCTTCGATGTCGGTCATGAAAGGGGGGGGGGGCATGTCAAAAGTTCGCCATGGGGCCCCGCCATTCCTAGTTACGCCACTGCAGTGTCCCCCACCCCCAAACAGTATTACATGCCCAGCAGTGTCCCCCCACCCCACAGTATTATATGCCCAGAAGTTCCCACCACCCACAGTATTACATGCCCAGCAGTGTGTTCCCCCACACAAACACACGCACACACAATTATATCTCCAGCAGTGCCCCCCTCCCCCCAATATTATATGCTCCCAACAGCCCCCCTCCGCTTCGGTGATATTATTCTACACTGTGATCTCCTCAGACCCCAGAGTATAATAATCGGAGGCCCAGGGCAGGTGAATAAAAATACCAATCACTAATCCTCGCCTTTCCTGGCATCCTGTCTCTGGCTGCCTTCAGTATCTTCCCGACGTCTCTGTTGAGGCCTGTGATTGGTCCTCAGCAGTCATGTGGTGGGACACTGACGTCATTACACCGCTGCGCTCCATCTGACTGCTGGGGCCTATTCTCATGCACATGATGGAAGACGCCGGAGAGGACGCAGAGCCCATGAGAGGTGAGTATATCTATTTATTATTTTAAGTCACCTCCCCTGGGTTAGTATCTATTGAAAAAGGGCCTGACGGGGGGCCACACGGTGGCTCAGTGATTACCGGTAGCACTGCAGCCTTGCAGCGCTGGAGTCCTGGTGTTCAAATCCTGCCAAGGGCAAAAAAAAAACATCTGCAAGGAGTTTGTATGTTCTCCCCGTGTGTGCATGGATTTCCATCCCATATTCCAAAGCCATACTGATGTATGTACATTGTGAGCTCTGTGTGGGGGGAGGGGCTCACAATCTACATAGAAAAAAAGAAAAAGGGCCTGGCAACATGCCGGTGCCCCTTTTCATTTACAATATATATAATGGTCGGGGAACCAGGCTTTCCTCCACCGCTGTCATAGTGGTACTGAACCCCGGCTATCTCTAGCTGGTCACGATAGTTACGCCCCTGGCAGTGGGTCTTTGAGGTACTGCTGGCATCTAAGGGGGGCAGGGGGTCTTTGGGGTACGGCTTGCATCTGAAGGAGGGGCGGGGCCTTTAGGGTGCTGCTGGCATCTAAAGGGGGAGTAAACATCCCTGGGGTGCTGCTTGCATGTAATGGTGGGCAGGGGACCTGCTGCATGCGTTTGTATGGGATCCCAGGGGTATTGAATTTGTGTGTTGGGTTCCTGGGGCACTGCTTGTGTGTGAGAGGGAGTTCTGGAGGTGGTCCCTGGGTGCTGCCACCTGTGTCCTTGTTTGGAGGTCCCTGGGATGCTACCTGTGTGTGTGTGAGGGGGTGCTGGTGGTGGCTCCTTGGGTACTTCCACCTGTGGGCATGTGGCGGAGGTTCCGGGGTACTGCTTTGTAGTGTTTAGGTCACTTGGGTGATGCCTTCATGTAAATGGGGTATTCCTGCAATGCTGCCTGTATGTGGGCGGGGGTGGTTGATGGACTCTGAGATGCTACCACCGGTGTGCGTGTGGGGATGCTACCTGTGAGTTGGAGGGGTCCGGCACCTGAGGTGCTGTCACCTATGTGTTAGGGTGCTTCTGCTGTATGCTGAGGGGGATGGGGGCTTCAGTCCCTGGGGGGCTACCATGTGTATCCTGAGAGGGGCGCAGGGGCTGCCATCTGTATGCTAGGGGGATCCAGGACCTGGGGGCTGCCTCCTGTGTGCTGTTGTGATCTGGACCCTGGGGGGCTGCTGCCTGTGTGCTGAGGTGATCCAGACACTGGGGGGCTACCACTTGTATGTTGGGAGGAGGGTCCGGTCCATGGGCGGCTGCTGCCTGTATGCTAGGGGAGGGTGGTGGTCCGGTCCTTGGGGGGGGCTGCCACCTGTATGCTGGGGGCCTGCATCTGTGTGCTAGGATCTCCGGTACTTGGGAGACTGCTGTCTGTGAGCTGTTGTGATCTGGACCCTGGGGGGCTGCCTGTATGATACGGGTTCCAGTCCCTAGGGGCTGCCGTCTGTGCCTTGGGAAGGGGGATCTCTTAGAGCAGTGATGGCGAACCTTTTAGAGACCGAGTGCCCAAACTGCAACCCAAAACCCACATTTTCGCGGAGTGCCAACACGACAATATAGACTTAATACTATGCGGATCCACAATTGCGGACAGTTACTGACCAAAAATTACAGTCATGTGGGGCTTTACAGAGCTTTCAATAATACAAACAACGTTGTACTGAAATGTAAAGGTCTCGGCATTTGGGACTTTGAACAATTAATTTTCACTATTTACATCGCACAGGATCTGTTTTATAGTGAGCGTGTAATATTCTTACATCCTGTACTAATATCACGTCTGCTATAAAACAGATACTGCGTGATATAAATAGTGAGGGGACCCCAGACAGTATTATATGCTCTGCAGTGGGCCCACCATACAATATTATATTCTCCACAGTACCACAGTAGCCCCCCAGTGTTATATGCTCCGCAGTAGGTGTCCCCCCCCACAGGATTATATGCTCCACAGTGGCATCCACACACAGTATTGTGTGCTTATAAATAGGCCCCCCCCCAGTATTATATGCTCTTTAGTACACCCCCCAGTATTATAAGCCACCCCAGTATTATAAGCCCCCCCAGTATTATACACTCCCCCCAGTATTATAAGCCCCCTCAGTATTATACACTCCCCCCAGTATTATACACCCCACCCAGTATTATAAGCCCCCCCAGTATTATACACTCCCCCCAGTATTATAAGCCCCCTCAGTATTATACACCCCACCCAGTATTATACACTCCCCCCAGTATTATACACCCCACCCAGTATTATAAGCCCCCCCAGTATTATACACTCCCCCCAGTATTATAAGCCCCCCCAGTATTATACACTCCCCCCAGTATTATACACTCCCCCCAGTATTATACACTCCCCCCAGTATTATACACTCCCCCCAGTATTATACACCCCACCCAGTATTATAAGCCCCCCCAGTATTATACACTCCCCCCAGTATTATAAGCCCCCTCAGTATTATACACCCCACCCAGTATTATACACTCCCCCCAGTATTATACACCCCACCCAGTATTATACACTCCCCCCAGTATTATACACTCCCCCCAGTATTATACACTCCCCCCAGTATTATACACTCCCCCCAGTATTATACACTCCCCCCAGTATTATACACCCCACCCAGTATTATACACTCCCCCCAGTATTATACACTCCCCTCAGTATTATACACCCCACCCAGTATTATACACTCCCCCCAGTATTATACACTCCCCCCAGTATTATACACTCCCCCCAGTATTATACACTCCCCCCAGTATTATACACTCCCCCCAGTATTATACACTCCCCCCAGTATTATACACTCCCCCCAGTATTATACACTCCCCCCAGTATTATACACCCCACCCAGTATTATACACCCCACCAGTATTATACACTCCCCCCAGTATTATACACTCCCCCCAGTATTATACACTCCCCCCAGTATTATACACTCCCCCCAGTATTATACACTCCCCCCAGTATTATACACTCCTCCCAGTATCATACACTCCCCCCAGTATTATAAGCCCCCCCAGTATTATACACTCCCCCCAGTATTATAAGCCCCCCCAGTATCATACACCCCACCAAGTATTATAAGCGCTCCCCCCAACATCATATACACAGTGAGCCACTCTCATACTCACCCCTGAAGAGCCGCTGGCATCCACCTTCTTGTCACTGGCGGCGCTGATGACGTCATCGCGCCCGCGTTGGGGCAGAGGTCAAACTCTGCAGCCAGTGTAGGCCGCGGTCGCGCGATCCGCGGCCTACCCTGACAGCTTTCAGCTGTATGTGCATTTGCACATACAACTGAAGGCAGTGATCGCTCATCAACGGGGAATCCTGTACCGGATTCCCTGTTGGTGAGCGATCCGGGCGACCGCACGCGTGCCATAGGTTCGCCATCACTGCCTTAGAGGTTGCTGTCTGGTGTGGGGTGCTATCTTCATGTAAGTGGGGGGTGCTGCCTGTGTGTGAGGGGAGGCTGTGGGTGTCCCTGGGCAGGCTGCCACCTGTGTGCATGGGGTCAGGTCCCTGGTGGGTTGTCATCTGTGTGTTGGTGGAGGGGGTTCCTGGGGAGTGCCGCTTTTCTAGTGTGTGTGGAGTCCCTGTGTGAAGTAGGTGGTTGGGGAAGGGGCTGCTTGGGTGTAAGCAGAGTAAATCACGTATCTCTGGTTACATGGCGCAGGGACGCTGAAGTTATCACATACAGTAGTGCCCCCCCTGTGTTATATATTCTCCCTCCTCCTGCATTATACATAGAATGGCCCCCACATCCTACTGTTCCAGCCTTTATATCCAGGGTGTGAGCTGTATGCATAAACACTCTGCACTGCTCACTCTCCACGGTGTATAAAGAGGACCTTTCATCACTTGGGGCACATGCGGTTTTATACAGTGGGCTGAATTCAGCGCTCTATCGGCTTTCCCGATCTGTGCCCCCGGTGAAGAGCTATCAGTGCCGGTACCGTAGCTCTTCATAGTCAGAAGGGCGTTTCTGATACTCTGTCAGGAAGAGCGCGTCTATAGCGCTGTACTGTGAGAGCGGGAAGGAACGCCCCCTCCCTCTCCTAATAGTATTCGTCCATAGACTAGTACTGGGGGGCGTTCCTCCCCGCTCTCACAGTACAGCACTATAGGCACTGATGTGAGGGGAGGCTGTGGGCGTCCCTGGGCAGGCTGCCACCTGTCTGCATGGGGTCAGATCCCTGATGGGTTGTCATCTATGTGATGGTGGAGAAGGTTCCTGGGGATAATACTCGTCCATAGACTAGTAGTGGGGGGGGGGGGGGGCGTTCCTGCCCACTTTCGCAGTCCAGCGCTATAGGCGCTGATGGGAGGAAGGGCGTTTCTGACTGTCATAAACTCCCTTCTGACAGTGAAGAGCTCCGGTACCGGCACTGATAGCTCTTCACCAGTGACACAGAACGGGAAAGCCGATAGAGCGCTAAATTCAGGACACTATCGGCTTTCTAGCGGTGTATTACACTGCATGTGCCCCAGGAGGTGAAAGGTCCTCTTTATACAACGTACAGCCTGGCGCACATGTGATCCTGTCTGTACTCTAGTAACCCCATCACATGAGACGACAGGGGCTGGTTTATTCCATGAGAGCAGGAAATACTAGACCAGGACAGGTAAGTGGGTGGGGGGGGGGGGGGGTGATAGACTACATTGGTAACTAGTGGAGGTGGTTTTTTGTTTGTTTATTGTTTTGTTTTTTTAAAGTGGATGAGGATTGTGCGGATGGTTTTATTTCAATAAAATATATATTTTTTAAAATGTATGTTTGTTTTATTATTACTGTAGGTGGAGCTTATCCTAAGATATAGGTCCTATACTGACTAACCTATAGAGAATATACCCTCAGACCATGAACCTACCTGCAGCAACTCTATTCTAGTCAGTTCTGTAGTGAGACAGCTAGAATGGAGTTGCTGCAGGGAGGACCTACTTATAGCAACTACAGAATATACTGAGACCATGAACCTACCTGCAGGGCCGCCGATAGGCCAGTACTACTGCTACTGGTGTCAGGGGCCCGGCCAAATTTTAAAATGGGGGGGGGGGGGGCCCGGGCCCCCTGGCGCCGGCAGCAGTCATTATATGTCCTGTTTCTGAGTTGACGCGGCTGAAGCAAGGAGCTGACACAGGTCAGCTCCTCGCTTCGCCGCTGCCGCCTGTCTCGCTGACACATATGCGGCTGAAGCGAGGAGCTGACCTGTGTCAGCTCCTCACTTCGCCGCTGCCGCCTCTCTCGGTGACACATATGAGGCTGAGCCGGAACCCGGGTTCCGGCTCAGCCTCATATATGTCACCGAGAGAGGCGGCAGCGGCGAAGTGAGGAGCTGACACAGGTCAGCTCCTCGCTTCAGCCGCATACATGTCAGGGAGAGAGGCGGCGAGGAGCTGACACATGTCAGCTCCTCGCTTCAGCCGCATATGTGTCAGCGAGAGAGACACCCAGCGGCGAAGCGTGGAGCTGACCCGTGTCAGCTCCTTCCTTCAGCCGCATGTGTCAGCGAGAGAGACGCGCAGAGAGCGGCGAGGGAGCGGAGGAGAAGGTAAGTTTAATGGGGAGGTGGAACGTGAATCTGGGGGCAGATGAAAGAGAGGACGGCATGACACTGTGGGGACATGAATCTGGGGGCAGAGATGGAGAGGACATGAATCTGGGGGCAGAGATGTGGGGACATGAATCTGGGGGCAGAGATGGAGAGGACATGAATCTTGTGGCAGAGATGGAGGGACATGAATCTGGGGGCAGAGATGGAGGGGGGACATGAATCTGGGGGCAGAGATGGAGCGGACATGAATCTGGGGGCAGAGATGTAGGGGGGACATGAATCTGGGGGGACATGAATCTGGGGGCAGAGATGGAGGGAACATGAAACTGGGGGCAGAGATGGAAGGGGGACATGAAACTGGGGGCAGATGAAGGGTGTATATGAAGCTGGGGGAGAGATAGAGGGGGGACATATAATTTACGGGTGACTGTAGGAGGATTATACTGTGTACGGGCACATGAAAAATTAACGAGTGGGCGGAGTCAACACAAAAGTGGGTGGGGCTAAATTTGCTGCGGCGCACTAAGCGCGCCACACATTTTGTCCCTCTTTTAGTTCTTCAAAAGTTGGGAGGTATGGAGATGGGGGGACATGAATCTGGGGGCAGAGATGGAGGGACATGAATCTGTGGGCAGAGATGGAGGGGACATGAATCTGGGGGCAGAGATGGGGGACATGAATCTGAGGGCAGAGATGGAGGGACATGAATCTGGGGGCAGAGATGGAGGGGACATGAATCTGGGGGCAGAGATGGAGGGGACATGAATCTGGGGGCAGATGAAGCTAGGGGAGAGACGGAGGGGGACATATAATTTACGGGTGACTGTAGGAGGATTATACAGTGTGCGGGCAAATGGAAAATTAATGAGTGGGCGGAGTCAACATAACAGTGGGTGGGGCTAAATTTCCCGCGGCGCGCAAAGCAAAAATGGGAGGGGGGGGGCAGACACTTAGGCTGTATGGGGCCCCAAAATTCCTGATGGCGGCCCTGCCTACCTGCAGCAACTCCATTCTAGTCAGTTCTGTAGTGAGACAGCTAGAATGGAGTTGCTGTAAGGAGGACCTACCTATAGTAACTACAGAATATACCCAGACCATGAGCCTACCTGCAGTAACTATATACTGATACATCAGGCGCACAGCGATACGTCAGAATTTAGCTCTATATCAGTTATTAATTGCCATATATTTCCATCATCACTTACAACAAGAAAGTGACGCAAGTTATAATAAAACACGTATGGCTGCGGCGTCAACGCCCTGTACAGACCATATGGCAAATATATATTTATAAACTATATATGTAATATATATATAGGTATATCTATCTATATATATGTAATTATATATATATATATATATATATATACATATATATACATATATAAATATATATATGTATAAATATATACATATATATATATATATATATATATATATATATATATATATGAAAATATATGAGTGCTATATGTATATATGTCCAGGAATGTGTATTTCCTATATTCTTATTGATATTATATACATATACAATGTCTGTCTTAGCCAGTTATGGCTACTTCCTATAGACACTCCATTCTAGCCAATTCTGTAGTGAGGGGAATAGATTGGAGTTTCTGGCGGTGGCTCCTCTAAGCAACTCCATTCTAGTCACTTCAGTACTGAACAGTCTACAGTGGAGTTGATTCTAGCAGGTCCCTGCCTCCAGCAACTCCAATCTAGTCACCTCACTAGTGAATTGTCTAGATTGGAGTTGCTCCTGGTAGGTCCTACCTACAGCAACTCCATTCTAGCCCGTTCACTAGTGAGGTGACTAGATTGGAGTTGCTGGAGGGAGGACCTACCAGGAGCAACTCCATTCTAGACGCAACCTTATTATTAACCCCTTTACCTCCGGACAGTTCTGGACCATAAAGGCCTTGTGCGCATGTGCAGGTAATTCCTAGTGATGTCTCCTCTGCAGCCCCTCAGTATCACATGGCTCAGGTATATTCTATTCCCCCTACGCCCAAACAGCAGCACAAGATGGGGTATTCCTGCCCCTGTGTACTGTTAGGACAGGTGGAACTTTTAATAAACTAACTAGTTACCCTCCCATAAAAGGTCCAGGAGACCTCCCCCTCCCTGTGTCCAAAACCTGGTAACTCTAAACAGTCAGCTCTGCCAGGATCTGGACAGGTTCAACCTCACTGCCTGGAGGTTGACCGCACCGTACGTGGAGACAGAGGATTGTCCCAGGCCGTTTTAAGAACACTGGCCCACTCTAGAGCGGACTCAACCAATCGTAGTTACCAGAGGATCGCCCAAGTATTTAACGATTGGGGAGCCAGGAGGCAGTGCGATACAACATCCATCGAATCAGTCCTGGAGTTTTTACAAGAAGGGTTGGACAAGGGATTGTCCCCAGCCACCTTGAGAGTACATGTCTCGGCGTTATCCGCTCTATTGGGGACTAGACTGTCTCAGAATCCTCTTATAAGGCAATTCCAGAAAGGGGCCTCCAGGCTCCGACCCCCGGTTCGGCCCCCGGCTCCCCAATGGGACTTAGCTGCGGTCCTGCAAGGGCTATGTGGCCCTCCATTTGAACCTTTAGCTGAAGTGGACTTCAACTACCTCTCTTGGAAGGTGACCTTTTTGCTGGCAATCACATCTGCCAAGCGAGTGGGTGAGCTCCAAGCCTTGGCGGCATCAGAGCCATACACAGTCTTTTTTCCAGACAGAGTCCAGCTTAGGTTTGTTCAAGGTTTTCTGCCCAAGGTTCCGTCAGTGGAAAATATAAACCAGACTATAACCTTGCCCACCTTTTTCCCCTCTCCTTCCTCGGAGTGGGAGGAGAAGATGCACAGTCTGGATCTTGTGCGAACATTGCAAATATACCTGGACCGAACAGGCCCATTCCGTAAGTCAGAAAACCTGCTCATCAATTTTTTTTGGTCACAACAGAGGGGTTAAGGCGTCCAAACCTACTCTGTCAAGGTGGATCAGAGAAGCCATCTCAGTGGCCTTGCAGACACAAGGGCTGCAGGTTCCGGAATTTTTGCAAGCCCACGCTACCAGGTCGGTGGCTGCATCATGGGCAGAGAGGCAGTCCCTCTCAGTAGACCAAATCTGTGCGGCTGCATCTTGGTCTTCCCACTTGACGTTCGCCAGACACTATAGGTTAGACTGGCATGTTTCCAAGGCAAAATCTTTTGGTTATTCTATCCTGACCTCTGCTTGTCAGGATCGCCCTCCCTAGAAGGGGTATTACTTGTTAAATCCCCATCTTGTGCTGCTGTTTGGGCGTAGGGGGAATGGAAGATTATGTAGATAATCTGTTTTCCCTTAGCCCAAACAGCAGCACAAAGCTCCCTCCCTTTCTTGTTAAAGGATAAATTATTATAGTCGGTATGGTACTTGGAGACTAACACAGGGAGGGGGAGGTCTCCTGGACCTTTTATGGGAGGGTAACTAGTTAGTTTATTAAAAGTTCCACCTGTCCTAACAGTACACAGGGGCAGGAATACCCCATCTTGTGCTGCTGTTTGGGCTAAGGGAAAACAGATTATCTACATAATCTTCCAGTGTATGGGGAGGGGGCGCAGAGACCCCAATACAGAGCTCCATAGACTGTATACAGCTACCGGTACATACACTATATATATATACAGCTACCGGTACATACACTATATATATATATATATATATATATACAGCTACCGGTACATACACTATATATATATATATATATATATATATATATATATACAGCTACCGGTACATACACTATATATATATATATACAGCTACCGGTACATACACTATATATATATATATATATATACAGCTACCGGTACATACACTATATATATATATATACAGCTACCGGTACATACACTATATATATATATACAGCTACCGGTACATACACTATATATATATCTACAGCTCCCGGCACATACACCATATATATATATATATATATATATATACACTCACCGGCCACTTTATTAGGTACACCATGCTAGTAACGGGTTGGACCCCCTTTTGCCTTCAGAACTGCCTCAATTCTTCGTGGCATAGATACAACAAGGTGCTGGAAGCATTCCTCAGAGATTTTGCTCCATATTGACATGATGGCATCACACAGTTGCCGCAGATTTGTCGGCTGCACATCCATGATGCGAATCTCCCGTTCCACCACATCCCAAAGATGCTCCTCTATTGGATTGAGATCTGGTGACTGTGGAGGCCATTGGAGTACAGTGAACTCATTGTCATGTTCGAGAAACCAGTCTGAGATGATTCCAGCTTTATGACATGGCATTGCATTATCCTGCTGAAAGTAGCCATCAGATGTTGGGTACATTGTGGTCATAAAGGGATGGACATGGTCAGCAACAATACTCAGGTAGGCTTTGGCGTTGCAACGATGCTCAATTGGTACCAAGGGGCCCAAAGAGTGCCAAGAAAATATTCCCCACACCATGACACCACCACCACCAGCCTGAACCGTTACCGATACAAGGCAGGATGGATCCATGCTTTCATGTTGTTGACGCCAAATTCTGACCCTACCATCCGAATGTCGCAGCAGAAATCGAGACTCATCAGACCAGGCAACGTTTTTCCAATCTTCAATTGTCCAATTTCGATGAGCTTGTGCAAATTGTAGCCTCAGTTTCCTGTTCTTAGCTGAAAGGAGTGGCACCCGGTGTGGTCTTCTGCTGCTGTAGCCCATCTGTAGCCTCAAAGTTGGACGTACTTTGCGGCGTTCAGAGATGCTCTTCTGGCTACCTTGGTTGTAACGGGTGGCTATTTGAGTCACTGTTGCCTTTCTATCAGCTCGAACCAGTCTGGCCATTCTCCTCTGACCTCTGGCATCAACAACGTATTTCCGCCCACAGAACTGCCGCTCACTGGATGTTTTTTCTTTTTCGGACCATTCTCTGTAAACCCTAGAGATGGTTGTGCGTGAAAATCCCAGTAGATCAGCAGTTTCTGAAATACTCAGACCAGCCCTTCTGGCACCAACAACCATGCCACGTTCAAAGGCACTCAAATCACCTTTCTTCCCCATACTGATGCTCGGTTTGAACTGCAGGAGATTGTCTTGCCCATGTCTACATGCCTAAATGCACTGAGTTGCCGCCATGTGATTGGCTGATTAGAAATTAAGTGTTAACGAGCAGTTGGACAGGTGTACCTAATAAAGTGGCTGGTGAGCGTATATATACAGCTACCGGTACATACACTATATATATATACAGCTACCGGTACATACACTATCATACCTCCCAACCATCCCGATTTCCGCGGGACATTCACGATTTTGGTGACATGTCCCGCGGTCCCGGTTGGAGGGAGGTATGTCCCGATTTCAACTCAGATCTGGGTCCAGAGTTGAACACATGCGGCTGAAGCAAGGAGCTGACCTGTGTCAGCTCCTTGCTTCAGCCACATATGTGTCAGCGAGAGAGGCGCGCAGGGAGCGGAGGAGAAGGTAAGAGATGGAGAGGACGGCATGACACTGGGGGCAGAGATGGAGAGGACGGCATGACACTGGGGGCAGAGATGGAGAGGACGGCATGACACTGGGGGCAGAGATGTGGGGACATGAATCTGGGGGCAGAGATGGAGAGGACATGAATTTGGGGGCAGAGATGGAGGGGACATGAATCTGGGGGCAGAGATGGAGAGGACATGAACCTGGGGGCAGAGATGGAGAGGACATGAATCTGGGGGCAGAGATGGAGAGGACATGAATCTGGGGGCAGAGATGGAGGGACATGAATCTGGGGGCAGAGATGGAGGGACATGAATCTGGGGGAGAGATGGGGGACATGAATCTGGGGGCAGAGATGGAGGGGACATGAATCTGGGGGCAGAGATAGAGGGACATGAATCTGGGGTCAGAGATGGGGGGGACATGAATCTGGGGGCAGAGATGGGGGGAACATTAATCTGATGGCAGAGATGGGGGGGACATGAATCTGGGGGCAGAGATGGAGAGGACATGAATCTGGGGGCAGAGATGTGGGGACATGAATCTGGGGGCAGAGATGGGGGGACATGAATCTGAGGGCAGAGATGGGGGACATGAATCTGGGGGCAGAGATGGAGGGGACATGAATCTGGGGGCAGAGATGGGGGGACATGAATCTGAGGGCAGAGATGGGGGGACATGAATCTGGGGGCAGAGATGGAGGGGGGGCATGAATCTGGGGGCAGAGATGGGGGGGACATGAAACTGAGGGCAGAAATGTGGGGACATGAATCTGGGGGCAGAGATGGAAGGGGGACATGAAACTGGGGGCAGATGAAGGGTGTATATGAAACTGGGGGAGAGATAGAGGGGGGACATATAATTTACGGGTGACTGTAGGAGGATTATACTGTGTGCGGGCACATGAAAAATTAATGAGTGGGCGGAGTCAACACAAAAGTGGGTGGGGCTAAATTTACAGCGGCATACACTATATATATATATATATATATATATATGTATATATACATACCAGTACATACACTATATATATATATATATATATATATATATAAAGATACCAGTACGTACACTATATAAATCAAATCAAAAGAGATTTACTGGCACGTCCGAATAGATATTTGGCATTGCCAAAGCTTGTAAAGTGTGTGTGTGTGGGGGGGAGTTGGATTCGGGTGGGTGAGTGGTGGGTATGGGGGGGTGGGGTATAACAGTCCATGGAGTCTCGTCTTTCTCTTAGTTGGTGACCGCTATATGGGGAGGTCGTCAGCGTACAGCAGGAACTTCACCTCCCGGTCGTTCAGGGTGAGGCCTGGGGTTGGTGAGGCCTCCAGGGCTGTAGCCAGTTCATTGATATAGATGTTGAAGAGCGTTGGGCTCAGGCTACAGCCTTGTCTGACCCCTCGGGCCTGTTGGAAGTATGCTGTCCTTTTCCCATTCACCTTCACACTGCACTGGTTTCCTGTGTAGGAGCTCTTGATGACGTCGTACGTTCTTCCTCCTATTCCACTCTCTAGGAGTTTTAGGAGTAGGCCTGGGTGCCATACTGAGTCGAACGCCTTCTTAAAGTCCACGAAGCAGGTGAATATCTTGCCTCTTCTGGTGTTGTGGACGTGCGTCTTGATGAGGCTGTGCAGGGTGTAGATATGGTCTGTGGTGCGGTGGTTTGGCATGAACCCTGCTTGGCTCTTGCTGAGGACCCCGTGTTGTGTGAGGAAGGTGAAGATTCTGTTATTGATGATGCTGTTGAGCAGTTTCCCTAGCGTGCTGCTGACGCAGATCCCTCTGTAGTTGTTGGGGTCATATTGGTCCCCATTCTTGTAGATGGGGGTTATGAGCCCTTTGTTCCAGTCTTCGGGGAAGTGTCCAGCATTGAGCACGAGGGTGAATAGCTTTGCCAGTGCCGCGTGTATTGCTGGAGGGCTGTATTTGATCATCTCTGGTAGGATGCCGTCAGGGCCACTGGCCTTTTTGCCTTTCAGCAGGGCAATTCTTTCCTGTATATCTTTTATGGTGATTGGCGAGTCCAGAGGGTTCTGGAAGTCTTTGATGACTTTCTCCATGTCCCTCAGTTTGGTGATTATCTGTTGCTGTTCTGGATTTAGTTCTTCTTCTAGGATGTTTTTGTAGAGACCTCTGAAGTAGTTGAGCCAGATATTGCCATTTTGGATGTGGAGAGAGTTTTTCTTGGGCTTTGTGCCCATGTGGTGCCAGGTCTCCCAGAATGAGCTGTCCTGGAGGGAGTCCTCTAGTTGCTCTATTTTGTGGGAGAGGTATCTCTGTTTCTTCTCTCTGAGGGTGCCTTTGTATTGCTTCCATAGATTGCTGTAGGCTTCCCTCACCTCCTTGTTGTTGGGGTCCCTGTGTTTTTGGTTGGAGGCTGTTCTTAGGGTATGGCGTAGTGCTCTGCAGTCGCTGTCGAACCATTTGTGGGACTGTTTGTTGGTTTGTCTTATGGGTTTGGTTGGTTTCAGGCCTGCTAGTTCTGCTGTGGTCTGTAGGATGTACTTGAGATCCTTCACAGCTCTGGTGACTCCCTGTTGGTCTGGCTGATAGGTGTTTGTATGGAAGTTTGTGAGCAGTGTCTTGCAGTGATGTTGATTGCGTTGGTATATTCTATGGCCTGGTGGTTGGCCCATGTGAAATGTCTTGGTAGGTTGTAGAGGCCGGACTGTTGGGGTTCATGTGTGGGTGTTTTGTTCCTGGTTCTCATGTATAGTAGGATCTGGTTGTGGTCTGATAGATGGGAGTCAGGTGCGATTGTGAAGTCTTCAATGCCTGACAGGTCTGCGTCTGTAATGGCATAGTCCACCACGCTGTTGCCCACTTGAGAGTTTAGTGTGAAGCGTCCTCTGCAGTCGCCTGTGGTACGTCCGTTTATTATGTACAGTCCTAGGCTTCGGCACATGTTCAGCAGTTGTCTCCCACTCTTGTTGACGGTTCTGTCTTGGCTGTTTTTTCTTGTCTGTGTGGGTTCTGGGTGGTGGATCTCACTACCGTGCGTATGTGGGTTGTCGTCCGGGGGCAGGTAGTCTAACTCTGTGCCTGTCCTTGCATTCAGGTCTCCGCATATTAGTACTCTGCCTTTGGGTTGGAAGTGGGCGGCTTCCCTTTGTAGGACCTCGTAAGTGTCGGGGTCGTGGTAGGGGGACCCTGGTGGGGGCATATATACTGCACAGAGATAGATGTCCTGCTGGCCGCTGAGGATGGAGCTGCTTATTTTTATCCATATGTGATTAGTTCCACGTTTGGTAGCTTTTACGTGTTCTTTGAGCTCCTCCTTGTACCATATTAGTATGCCTCCTGAGTGGCGGCCATGTTTGGTTGTCTTGTTTTTCTGGGCGGGCACTGAGAGTTCCTTATAGCCCATGGGTGTTAGGGACTCGTCTTCTGCCCCGGTCCATGTCTCTAGGAGGATTTGAATGTCTATGTTTTTTAGTCTGTCTATGAAGTCTGGATCTTTTGGGTTAGATCTATAGGCTGAGGCGTTCAGCCCTTGTATGTTCCAACTACTAATAGTTAGTGATTTCATCTTCGGTGTGTAAACCTTGTAATGAGCTGTCCTCATATATAGCTCATATATATACAGCTACCGGTATTATTATTATTATTATTATTATTATTTATTTATATAGCACCATTAATTCCATGGTGCATTACATTTGGGGGTTACATACAATACACAGAATATACAGGTAGATATAATACTAACAATGACTGACTGGCACAGTGGGGTAGAGGGCCGTGCCCGCGAGGGCTTACAATCTATGGGGGAAGGGGGGTAGAGACAGAAGGAGAGGGGGAGACTGTACAGATGGCAGTGCGGTGATAGTGTTATTGGAGGTTGTAGGCCTTCCTGAATAGGGGAGTCTTCAGCGCCTTCTTGAATCCTGTGATTGTGGGGCTCAGTCTTATGTGTCGTGGTAAGGAGTTCCAGAGTATGGGGGATGCACGGGAGAAATCTTGGATACGGTTGTGTGAGGAGCGGATAAGAGCAGAGCGGAGTAGGAGGTCATTGGAGGATCTGAGGTTACGTGTGGGCAGGTAGCGGGAGATTAGTTCAGAGATATATGGAGGGGACAGGTGAGGTCAGAGATATATGGAGGGGACAGGTTGTGGATGAGGTGAGAGATATATGGAGGGGACAGGTGAGGATGAGGTCAGAGATATATGGAGGGGACAGGTGAGGATGAGGTCAGAGATATATGGAGGGGACAGGTTGTGGATCGCTTTGTATGTTAGTGTTAGTAGCTTGAACTCAATTCGCTGGGCTATAGGTAGCCAGTGGAGGGACTGGCAGAGGGGAGCAGCCGATGAAGATCGGGGGGTGAGGTGGATTAAGCGGGCAGCGCAGTTTAGGGTGGACTGGAGGGGGGCGAGGGTGTTTGCTGGGAGTCCATGGAGAAGGGTGTTGCAGTAGTCTAGGCGGGAGATTATGAGGGTCTGGACGAGCATCTTGGTAGTTTCCTGAGGAAGGGGCGAATTCGGTGGATGTTCTTGAGCTGGAGGCGGCAGGAGATGTTGAGGGCTTGAATATGTGGCTTGAAGGATAGGTCAGAGTCCAGGGTTACCCCAAGGCATCGGGCCTGTGGGACAGGGGAAAGTGGGGTTCCATTAACTTTGATAGATGGATCAGGTGGTGGGGCCATACAGGATGGGCTGAAGATGATAAACTCTGCTTTCTCCATGTTGAGTTTGAGAAAGCGGGAGGAGAGGAAGGAGGCTACGGCCGCTAAACAATCTGGAACTCTGGCCAGCAGGAGGTCATGTCTGGTCCAGAGATGTATATTTGGGTGTCATTGGCTTAGCAGTGGAACTGAAAGCCATGAGATTCTATGAGTTGGCCCAGGCCAAGGGTGTAGATGGAGAACAGGAGAGGTCCTAGGACGGAGCCTTGGGGGACACCTACAGAGAGAGGGCGAGGTGAGGAGGTGGTGTGCGAGTGGGAGACGCTGAATGTGCGGTCGGTGAGGTATGAGGAGATCCAGGAATGGGCCAGGTCTGAGATACCAAGGGATGAGAGAATTTCTAACAGGAGGGAGTGGTCAATTGTGTCAAAGGCAGAGGAGAGGTCGAGGAGGAGGACAGAGTAATGGCGCTTGGCTTTGGCGGTTAGCAGGTCATTGGTGACTTTTGTTAGGGCAGTTTCAGTGGAGTGCCGGGGTCTGAAGCCTGACTGAAGTCTGTCAAAGAGCAGGTTGGATGAGAAATAGGAGGAGAGTTCAGAGTGGACATGCTGCTCCAGAAGTTTTGAGGCGTACGGGAGCAGTGAGATGGGACGATAGTTGGCAGGAGAGGACGGGTCGAGGGACGGTTTCTTAAGTATAGGAGTGACAGTGGCGTGTTTGAAGGCTGAGGGGAAGGATCCATTGGTTAGGGATAGGTTGAAGAGATGGGTTAGGGCCGGAGTAATGACTTCAGTGAGTTTGGGGATGAGATGTGACTGGATCGGGTCGAGCACGCAGGAGGTGAGGTGGTGGGATTTGGAGATTAGGGAGGAGAGTTTTTCGTGACGAAGTTGAAGTTACGCCGGGGATGGATATTTCAGCAAGACAATGATACAAAACACCGCTCCAAATCCTCAGGCATTCATGCAGAGGAACAATGACAATGTTCTGGAATGGCCATCCCAGTCCCCAGACCTGAATATCATTGAACATCTGTGGGATGATTTGAAGCGGGCTGTCCATGCTCGGCGACCATCTAACTTAACTGAACTTGAATTGTTTGTCCAAAATCCCTTCATCCAGGATCCAGGAACTGATTAAAAGCTACAGGAAGCGACTAGAGGCTGTTATCTTTGTAAAAGGAGGATCTACTAAATATTAATGTCACTTTTCTGTTGAGGTGCCCATATTTTTGCACCGGTCAAATTTTGGTTTAATGCATATTGCGCATTTTCTGTTAGTACAATAAACCTCATTTCAATCCTGAAATATTACTGTGTCCATCAGTTATTAGATATAACAAACTGAAATGGCTGTTGCAAACACCAAAATATTTAGAACTAAAAATGATTAAGATTAATAGGGGTGCCCAAACTTTTTCATAGGACTGTATATATACAGCTACTGGTACATATACTATATATATATATACAGCTACCGGTACATACACTATATATATATACAGCTACCGGTACATACACTATATATATATACAGCTACCGGTACATACACTATATATATGCAGCTACCGGTACATACACTATATATATATACAGCTACCGGTACATACACTATATATATACAGCTACCGGTACATACACTATATATATACAGCTACCGGTACATACACTATATATATGCAGCTACCGGTACATACACTATATATATACAGCTACCGGTACATACACTATATATATGCAGCTACCGGTACATACACTATATATATACAGCTACCGGTACATACACTATATATATGCAGCTACCGGTACATACACTATATATATATATACACAGCTACTGGTACATCTATTATATTATAAAAATGAATTTCTGTCTGTCTGTTCTTTATGCACAACCTAACGACTGGACCGATCTTCACCAAATTTGGCACACAGATACTTCAGGTGTCCGGGGAAATTTAAGACAAGGTCTTAACTCGCTCAGACATACCGTTCTGGAGATACAGCTTTCCTAAAACCCTGACCCACCATCAGCCAATATAAACCTGCAAGTCATTCACTCATATTCCAACTACCATACACACGGTCACTCCACATGCATAATCCAACACTGATATCCAAACTGAGATACACGCTTCAGAGGATTAGATACACAGCTCAGCACCCAGTGTCACACTCCAGAGGATTAGATACGTGCGTCTGCACATAATACCACACGGGGGAGAATTAGATGCATGCCACTGCACACAGTACCACACCCTAGAGGGTAAGATACGTGTCTCAGCACACAGTACCACACGCCGAAGGATTAGATACACGGCTTTGCACAAAGTACCACATATTAGAGTTTTACTCCAGGTTTCCATAGCAACCCAGCCATTTTTCTTCACTGCCCTATGTCAGCTTTAAAGGGGCAGGGGGCTGTGGATGACACTGTTACACAAGGTCACATACGCACAACTTTACTCCTGGTCTCCATAACAACCGATCACAGATTTTTCACTGGTATCCCAAATGAGATACACATGATGCTTATGGACACACACACAAACGATATACAAAATACACCAGTGCAAAACTGGAAAGTTCTTATGGGGCCACTATACAATGCCAATAAAGCATTTTTGATTTGATTTGATACAACAAAAGACAACAATATACCCATGCGAAGCCGGGTCCTCCTGTTAGTACACTATATATATATATATATATATACAGTGTTGGCCAAAAGTATTGGCCCCCTGCAGTTCTGTCAGATAATACTCGTCTTCCAGAAAATGATTACAAGCACAAACTCTTTGGTAATATCTTCATTTATTTTGCTTGCAATGAAAAAACACAAAAGAGAATGAAAAAAAAGTCAAATCATTGATCATTTTACACAAAACTCCAAAAATGCACCGGACAAAAATATTGGCGCCCTCAGCCTAATACTTGGTAGCACAACCTTTAGACACAATAACTGCGCACAACCGCTTCCGCTAACCAGCAATGAGTTTCTTACAAGGCTCTGCTGGAATCTTAGACCCTTCTTCTTTGGCAAACTGCTCCAGGTCCCCCCTGAGATGTGAAGGGGGCCTTCTCCAAACTGCCAAGAGATCTCCCCTCCCCCACAGGTGTTCTATGGGATTCAGGGCTGGACTCATTGCTGCCACTTTACAAGTCTCCAGGGCTTTCTCTCACCACCATTTTCTAGTGCTGACCTGAAGTGTGTTTTGGGTCCTTGTCCTGCTGGAAGAGCCCTGACCTCTGAGGGAGACCCGGCTTTCTCACACTGGGCCCTACATGATGCTGCACAATGTGTTGGTCGTCTTCAGACTTCATAATGCCATGCACACGGTCAAGCAGTCCAGTGCCAGAGGCAGCAAAGCAACCCCAAACCATCAGGGACCTCCGCCATGTCTGACTGTAGGGGGCGTCTTCTCTTTTTTCCTGTAAACTCTATGTTGAGGCCTTTTTCTACTTTTGTCTCCTCTGACCAGAGAACATTGTTCCAGAACGGTTTTGGCTTTCTCAGGTAAGTTTTGGCAAACTCCAGCCTGGCTTATGTCTCTGGGTAAGAAGTGGGGTCTTCCGGGGTCTCCTACCATACAGTCCCTTCTCATTCAGACGCCGACGGATAGTACGGGGTGACACTGTTATACCCTCGGGCAGCTTGAACTTATTTGGATGTTAGTCGAGGTTCTTTATCCGCCATCCGCACAATCTTGCGGTGAAATCTCTCATCAATGTTTCTTTTCTGTCCACATCTAGGGAGGTTAGCCACAGGGCCATGGGCTTTACACTTCTTGATGACACTGCACACGGTAGACACAGGAATATTCAGGTCTTTGGAGATGGACTTGTAGCCTTCAGATTGCTCAGGCTTCCTCACAATTTTGCTTCTCAAGTCCTCAGACAGTTCTTTAGTCTTCTTTCTTTTCTCCTTGCTCAATGTGGTCACACAAGGACACAGGACAGAGGTGGAGTCAACTTTAATCCATTTCAACTGGCTGCAAGCGTGATTTAGTTATTGCCACCACCTGTTGGTGCCTCAGGTAAGTAACAGGTGCTGTTAATTACACAAATTAGAGAAGCATCATTATCTGATAGAATTGCAAGGGTGCCAATACTTTTGGCCAACATTATATATATATATATATATATATATATACACACACACACAAACACACACACAGTTACCGGTACATACACTATATATCGCTACAAGAAGTCCATTGACCAACCATCACTAGTAGTGAAAGAAGCTGCAGAGAAAGTCGGCACCACCTTGTCAATTGTCATCGCTCCCTATATATGTCCTGTACCAGCCTAGGTCTGTCTCCCCGGGGTAGGGCGCTCGTTATACATCACAGGTTAGTGGAGGAGAAGAGTCTGATACTGTGCAGAGGAGGAATGTGCCAGGTATCTTCACATACTAGAGCCTGATCCGGAAGCCCCCCTTATACTCCCTACTAATCCTATTTATTCCATGGGATTCCGTGTAGTGATAACATTGTCTCATCTTCTCTCCATTCAGGTTCCTACAATATAGAATCCTCTCAGTATCTTCTATAAGAGAATATTCCGGATTGATCCATCAAGGATGGAAAGAGACAGGAACAAGATGGCGGAAAGTCTATTAAATCTCACCCTAGAGATCATCTACCAGCTTACTGGAGAGGTGAGAGATTCTGATGATGTCATCATGACATCATTCTTATCTATAGTAATAACAGATGATATGACTGGAGAGGTGATGGACTCTGGACATGTATGTAGTGAGATTTATTAATGTGTCTCCCCATAACCAGGATTACACAGTAGTGAAGAAGACCTCTAGTGGGCGCTGTCAGGCTCCTGTGTATGATGAATATGGAGGAACCCTGAGCCCATTCCCAGGGCCTCCACCTCATCCCCTGATACAGGAGGAGATCAATGGACAGAAGATCCTAGAACTCACCAACAAGATGCTGGAGCTGCTGACTGGAGAGGTGACAGTGCTGGGAATGCTGGGACATTATACAGTAACTGGAGGGGTCGGGGTGATGACTGTATCATTGTGTTGTCAGGTTCCTATAAGGTGTCAGGATGTCGCTGTCTATTTCTCCATGGAGGAGTGGAAGTATTTAGAAGGACACAAGGATCTGTACAAGGAGGTGATGATGGAGGACCAGCAGCCCCTCACATCAGCAGGTAATAGACATGACTATATACACATGGACTTCCATTATTTGTATGTACAGAATGAATTCAGTCCCTGTCTGTGTTTCCTACAGGTAGATCCAGT
This sequence comes from Leptodactylus fuscus, assembly GCF_031893055.1. NCBI lineage: Eukaryota > Metazoa > Chordata > Amphibia > Anura > Leptodactylidae > Leptodactylus > Leptodactylus fuscus. Next base: position 5,190,891 of record NC_134265.1, on the reverse strand, counting down.
AAGAGGACAACACCGGAGAGATGTCCCAGTCCTCTTCTTCCACAGGATGATGATCAGGTAGATGGAGATATTCCCTATGATGTGTAGACGGGCTGTGAAGTCCTTGTGGTCAGTCTTGTTGTATCCAGCAGTATTATATGGTTATATACATGGGCGGTGTCATTGAGCCGCCATCTAATATGTTTATCCGGCTTCTCACAGACCTGCAGCTACTGTCAGGACATCTTTCATCTTCATGCGTATTAATGATCTAGAACATTCTCTGTGACTTCCCCATTTGTCCGGTGACTTTTACATTATTTGTTTCCCAGATTTTCCATCAGGATAAAGATGTGAGCGACATGAATGCTATATCTATGGGAATAAAGGAAGAGCCCTATGTGAGTGGTGATGAGGAGTGTGAGGAGGACATTCCTACAGGGACCCGCCCAGGTGAGGAGTCACCACTATATAAAGCACAGAAGGGTCACTGATTCTATTCAGACATTGTTTAGACTATTTGTTGTTCCCCGATTCAGGTAAAATACTAATAATACCTGAATATAAATGTGATACCGCTATAGGGGGTAATAAATGTAGTATAGAATAGAACGTACAGCAGGAATATGGACTTGACATCGATGTGAACGAGGCAAATTTCTTCCTCACCGGCTGTCCGTCCTTGTGAAGGGAAAGAATTTACCAGAATTATATAGCAGATTATTTCAGGTAGCAGAAAAATAATCCTCCAGCTCGATCTTCAGGCAGATTCCACCTCAGAGCTCTATGGAAATAAATGGGAGGTGGAAAATCCGGCCTGGCCAGTAAGGAATCTGATGGAGATTCAGGGGCTGATTTGGTAAAGGTGAAAAATTCTTCTTCTGAATTCCTGAAGCAGCTTCTAGAAATGTCACTGTGTAAACCTCACCTTAGACCCCAATCACACTATGGAATCCGGACTAGAAAATCTGGTCTGTACATCAGTCACATTTCCCAGCCTGAACTCTGTCCACACACCAGGACTCCCCGTATCTTAGTGATCTATGACGCTAGGAGTCCCTGCTTCCTTGTGACTCCACAGATCCTACTACATACTGTATGGGACAGCAGATCCGCGCTGAGTTCAGGCTGGGAAATCCAGCAGATGTGGTTTGGATTCTATTGTGTTTATGGGGTGTAGTACAGTAAGATTTATGGCGTCCTACAGTATTATTCCACATAAGTGGCCATATTTAAGCAGCCATGGATTGTGTTCACCTCTACAGTGACCTAGAGCAGTGGTGGCGTCTCCTGCCCCGCTTCATGACTAGTCACTATCACTGACCTCTGTCTCAGCACAGTGAATACTAATGAAGTAGGCCACGCTGCCGTCGTTTGCTGCCTGTGCCACTGACACTATAATAGTAACAACAGTTTTCTTCTTGTCAGATGACTGTACCAGGAGCTCAGAGGGACATCTGATATCTACAGATTATAAAGCAGAGGATCATGGTATCACACAAGATCCATATGAAGAACATGTCATTACCCCAGATATATCCTCAGCCCTTCAGAAGAAAGGTCTTTCTTCTAATTTATCATGGTCTGTAAAGCAAAATGAAAGATACAAAGGAGGTGTTATACATCAGAGAACTCACACAGGGGAGAAGCCATATTCATGTCCAGAATGTGAGAAATGTTTTGCTCAGAAATCACATCTTGTTAGACATCAACGAATTCACACAGGAGAGAAGCCAATTTCATGCCCAGAATGTGGGAAATGTTTTACTCAGAAATCAAGTCTTGTTACACATCAGAGAATTCACACAAGGGAGAAGCCATGTTCATGCTCAGAATGTGGGAAATGTTTTATTTGTAAATCAAGTCTTATTGACCATCAAAAGAATCCCAAAGGGGAGAAGCCATTTTCATGCTCAGAATGTGGGAAATGTTTTACTTACAAATCAAATTTTGTTGAACATCAAAGAACTCACACAGGGGAGAAGCCATATTCATGCCCCGAATGTGGGAAATGTTTTGCTCACAAATCAAATTTTGTTGAACATCAAAGAACTCACACAGGAGAGAAGCCATTTTCATGCCCAGAATGTGAGAAATGTTTTACTCAGAAATCAAATCTTGTTACACATCAGAGAATTCACACAGGGGAGAAGCCATTTTCATGCCCAGAATGTGGGAAATGTTTTATTTGTAAATCAAGTCTTATTGATCATCAAAAGAATCACACAGGGGAGAAGCCATATTCATGCCCAGAATGTGGGAAATGTTTTACTCACAAATCAAATTTTGTTGAACATCAAAGAATTCACACAGGGGAGAAGCCATATTTATGCCCAGAATGTGGGAAATGTTTTACTCACCAATCAAATTTTGTCGAACATCAAAGAACTCACACAGGGGAGAAGCCGTTTTCATGCCCAGAATGTGAGAAATGTTTTACTCAGAAAACAAGTCTTGTTGAACATTTGAGAATTCACACAGGGGAGAAGCCATTTTCATGTCAAGAATGTGAGAAATGTTTTGCTCGGAAATCACATCTTGTTAGCCATCAAAGAATTCACACAGGAGAGAAGCCATTTTTATGTCAAGTATGTGAGAAATGTTTTGCTCGGAAATCACATTTTGTTAAACATGAAAGAATTCACACAGGAGACAAGCCATTTTTATGTCAAGAATGTGAGAAATGTTTTGCTCGGAAATCACATCTTGTTAGACATCAAAGAATTCACACAGGAGAGAAGCCATTTTTATGTCAAGAATGTGAGAAATGTTTTGCTCGTAAATCACATCTTGTTAAACATGAAAGAATTCACACAGGGAAGAAAGTGAGAAAACAAGAAGACAAGAAGGCTCAACATTCTTATCAAGAAGTCCAGGAATAGGTCAGTCAACTCGGCGGTTCAGCCAGGGGGACCAGATCTGCAAAAATTTCCCATGCGTTCTATTAGACCAACTTAGAAGTTCTTCGAGCCTTGCTAGAAGGTTCGCTTTGTTCTCCCAATTAGAGAAAGGCGGTTTCTTGGTTTGAAGCCAATAAAGTGGAATGAGTTTCTTTGCGGCAGCCAAGAGATGGGAGATGAGAACATGTTTAGATGAATTGTACTCCGAAGTCAGAGCCGAGAGGAAGATCATGGCTGGTTTGATTTCAAATTGGGGGTATCCAAGAGATCTGATAGCGGTTCTAATTTCCTGCCAATAGGTCTGGATGAGTGGGCATTCCCACCAGATATGTAGATAACTCCGATTGGAAGCATCTCCAACATTTGATCGTAGGGGTGAATCCCTTATTATGGAGCTAGGTCGGGTGCTATACCAATGGGAAGCAAGTTTGTAATGAGTTTCTTGTAGCCTTATACACCTGGAGGGGCCATGTGAGTGTTGTAAAATGTTATCTATATCCGCTTCAGAAAACCCCAGACCTAGGTGTTTCTCCCTAAAGGAAATAAAGCTTGGTTTATTTTAGTGCATTGGGTCTATGAAATGTTGGAGGAGGTGGGAGGTTTTTCTAGGTCGGGTAGTTTTGGAGGCTAAAAGTTTTTCAAATTCATTCAGTTGAGTTCTGAGCGAGTATTTCTTTCAGAGTGAGTCCAGACATGCTTTCAGATGTTGTGTATGCAGAAAAGAGAGAGACAAGTTTGGGAGAAGATCCAGTATGTCTGCAAGCGGAAGTAGACCCGTGGTGGTCGTAATGTCTTTCAAGGTTAGGGCATTGAGCTTGGATCATAGACCTTGATAAGGGGAGCCATCAAGATCTAAAAGTGCAGGAAGTACCCTGAGAGGCACAAGAGAAGAAGGGGTGGGGGCCAGATCCTGCCCCAACTCTGACCAAATCATCATTGGACTTTTCAGCAACAGATCAGAATGGAGAGGTCTCGCAGTCCGTGAGTCGGGAAGCCAAAGACCAGTTAAAGGTGCCAGAGAGCAGAGGTCCGCAAAACAGAGGAGTGGCAAGCAAGATCGGAGAGGGGCTTCAAGTTCCAGCCACCAGGCAAGTTGGGTCGCTTTGTAATTGTAAGGATTGGAGTCAGGGTCAGGCAGGCAAAGTGACACAGCTGGGAAAGCAACACTGTGCAGCTAAGGACAAAAGGGGTCGTAGGCCCTGCAGCTATAACTATGCTGTAGTATCTGAGATGAGGCAGACCAATGCACTTCCTAATTGAAGTGCGCCTACCACGGCTCCTAACCTTCTATCCGGCGGCTAGGATAAGGGGAGAGGAGGCCCTGAAAGTCCTAGGGACTGGAGTCACGGGGTCACACCTAAACAGAAAGCACAGTGTAAATGCAATGCAAAACAAAAGACTAAACAGCATGGAACCAGGGAGGACCACAAGTCCCAGCAAGACACAGAAGAGAAGGCGAGGTTAGACGAGCAAGAGGTCAAGCCAGGAGATATAATAAAGGTACCAAATCAAAAGACAAGGGATAGCCAAAAATACAAGCCGGGTAAATAAACCAAGAAAACAGACCGAATACAAACAGACAGGGAAACAGACTGAGCAGAGGAACCAGGAACCACAAAGTGAATGGCTGGCAAGGATCCATGCCTGGGTGGGGTTTAAATAGCAGCAGAGAAACACACCTGATGGCTAACGGCATGGAGACTGAAGGCAAGGAAAAGATTAACCCTTAATGACCTAAGCACACCCAATAGAACTCCTAACACGTCTCCCAGGGAGACGCCGCGCAGCAAGGAGACCGCGGCGACTCCGTATCCTGACAGTAATACTTGCATATATTGGGCAGACCTATGCCTCCAGAATGTTTTCTCTCCGTCAGTTTTTCCCATTGGCTCCTTATGTCTCCAAATTAATTTTGTAAACGTTCCTTTCAAGGAGGCGAAGAAAGTAGAAGGTAGAGAGATTCTAAAAAAATAAAGTCAAATCATTGATCATTTTACACAAAACTCAAAAACTGGTACGGACAGAAGTATTGGCGCCCTCAGCCTAATACTTGGTAGCACAACCTTTAGACACAATAACTGCGCACAACCGCTTCCGCTAACCATCAATGAGTTTCTTACAATGCTCTGCTGGAATTTTAGACCATTCTTCTTTGGCAAACTGCTCGCGGTCCCCCCTGAGATGTGAAGGGGGCCTTCTCCAAACTGCCACCAAGAGATCTCTCCCCCTCCCCCACAGGTGTCCTATGGGATTCAGGGCTGGACTCTTTGCTGCCACTTTACAAGTCTCCAGGGCTTTCTCTCAAACCATTTTCTAGTGCTGACCTGAAGTGTGTTTTGGGTCATTGTCCTGCTGGAAGACCCATGACCTCTGAGGGAGACCCAGCTTTCTCACACTGGGCCCTACATGATGCTGCACAATGTGTTGGTCGTCTTCAGACTCCATAATGCCATGCACACGGTCAAGCAGTCCAGTACCAGAGGCAGCAAAGCAACCCCAAACCATCAGGGACCTCCGCCATGTTTGACTGTAGGGACCATCTTCTTCTCTTTGAAGGCCTCTCTTTTTTCCTGTAATCTCTATGTTGAGGCCTTTTCCTACTTTTGTCTCCTCTGACCAGAGAACATTCTTCCAAAAAGTTTTTGGCTTTCTCAGGTAAGTTTTGGCAAACTCCAGCCTGGCTTTTTTATGTCTCTGGGTAAGAAGTGGGGTCTTCCTGGGTCTCCTACCATACAGTCCCTTCTCATTCAGACGCTGACGCTGGATAGTACGGGGTGACACTGTTGTACCCTCGGACTGCAGGGCAGCTTGGACTTGTTTGGATGTTAGTCGAGGTTCTTTATCCGCCATCCGCACAATCTTGCGGTGAAATCTCTCGTCAATGTTTCTTTTGCGTCCACATCTAGGGAGATTAGCCACAGTGCCATGGGCTTTACACTTCTTGATGACACTGCACACGGTAGACACAGGAACATTCAGGTCTTTGGAGATGGACTTGTTGTTATGTCAGTGCAGGTAGCTGCAACGGGGCTAAGGAATAGCAGTAGGAAATCTCGCCCTGCACTACTCCCACTAGCTATCCCGGTCCCTGCCTCACGGGTGTGGGTCGGCTGTACTCAGGCTAAGCCTGACCCCGACGGCTCCTCTCTCACTGACACCGTAGGCCTAGAGGGAAGTGGGAGAAGGAATGCCCTATAAGATCTCTAGGGACTGGAGACTAAAGGGGGTCACCCCTAACGAACAAGTGAAGCTGCTACTGACAGGGACTGACAAGGGTGTGCGCTGACTAACAACACAAGCAGCACACAGGAAAAATGTGGGAAAGGATTTCCCCAAACCAATATGGGAAGGAACCTTACACTAGGAAACAAACACAGGGAAACTGAGTAGAAATCAAAGGATAAGGCAATTCACTCACACAGTCAATTATACACAGAGGGAGGAATGGTGAACACAGAAGGGAAAACACACAAACCAACTCGTTCACCCAAACCTCCCAAAAACCAACCACGGAACTTCCTCTATCCAAGATAACCACCTACTCCTCCTGCTAAGGCCTAGCAGTGTAAAAGAGACACTCAGCACAGAACCATGGGAGGCATGGGTTTAAATACAGAGTAGAGACCACTCCTCCCAGGTGCAAATGGGAGGACAGACTAATCAACCAGGAAATAAATCTGCCTACCAGCAGTGCGCGCGTGCAAGTCAGAAGGTGTGCACCAATACTCACGACAGGACAACCCCGCAGCGCCAGGATGCCACCCCAGACACCGCGCAGCCAAAAACTCCCCAGGTAAGAAAAATAGAAAGCAATGAACCAAAATACTCCTAACACTTGTAGCCTTGAGATTGCTCAGGCTTCCTCACCATTTTGCTTCTCAAGTCCTCAGACAGTTCTTTGGTCTTCTTTCTTTTCTCCATGCTCAATGTGGTACACACAAGGACACAGGACTGGCTGCAAGTGTGATTTAGTTATTGCCACCACCTGTTAGGTGCCTCAGGTAAGTAACAGGTGCTGTTAATTACACAAATTAGAGAAGCATCACATGATTTTTCAAACAGTGCCAATACTTTTGTCCACCCCCTTTTTATGTTTGCTGTGGAATATCAAATTTGGCTTTTTGACAATTCTTTTTTTGGTTTTCCATTGAAGACAAATGAAATGAAGATAATAATACCAAAGAGTTTGTGCTTGCAATCATTTTCTGGAAGAAAACGAGTATTATCTGACAGAATTTCAGGGGTGCCAATACTTTTGGCCAACACTGTAGTTTCCAAAATGGGGTCACTTTTGGGGATTCCCATTGTATTGGTACGTTAGGGGTCCTGATATGACATGGCACTGAAAACTATTCCAGCAGAATCTGCTTTTCATACCCCCAGTGTCGCTCCTTCCCTTCCGCGCTGCCGTCTGCCCAAACATCAGTTTACACCCACATGTGGGAGATGTCTGTGCTCTGGAAAAAATTGCACAACAATCTATGAGATACATTTTCTCCATTAACCCTTAGTGAGTGTGTTACGGTATTTTTCGGACCATAAGACGCACCTAGGTTTTAGAGGAGGAAAACGGAAAAAATGTTGAAGCAAAAAATGGTAAAATATTTAATATATGAGAGTTGTAGTTTTGCCACATTGACAGGTGACCCTGCAGCTGTGCGGGGATGCAGAGAGCGTTTTTTTTTGCGGGGCCAGATGTACTTTTTAGTTAAACCATTTTGGGATATATCTATTGCTTGGATCACTTTTTATTTAAATCAGAGGCAAAAACAGTGAAAAAAAAACTCAGCGGTTTGGCACTTTTGATTTTGCCGTTTGCCTTACAGGATAAATATTAGTAGACCGGGCATTGTCGGACACAGAGAAACCTAATGTGTACAACAATAATTTTCTACTTTTATATGTATTCTAGGGAAAGGAGGTGATTTAGAACTTTTATTTATTTTATTTTTTATTCTATTTAATTTTTTTTCTATTTTATTAGCCCTAAGAGGGGCTTGAACCTGCAACCATTTGATTGCAAGTCCCATAGACTACAATACAAGTGTATTGCAGTCTATGGGAGATTCTGTACATTACTATTGCGGCTGGTCTATGACCAGTTGCAATGGTAATATTCATATTACAAGCCTGGAAGCCTTCAATAGGCTCCCGTCTGTCACAAGAACAGGTTGGCTCCTACGACCTCGCCTCACAGGAGGCGGCCTGCAACTTTAAAGGTATGGGGCTTGTGTGGTCTGTCCCGGGGGGCTATTTTTAAACTTTGGGGGGGGGGGGGGGTCTTTGAAGTATTCATGCCCGAAATCAGAGAATACTGTGACCGTGGGCATTAGCTCCGACGTCTCTGCTGTACACTCTACAGTAGAGAGGCCGCCATTATCCTTACAGACCTGGAATCCGCTGTAATAGAACGTATTCAATAGAACTGTTTTAAATTATTTGAGGGGTCCAGTTTTGAAAATGGGGTGATTTCTGGGGGGTTTCTATTATATAGGCCTTTATAATCTCTGTCAGAATTGAAGGGGTCCCTAAAAAATTAGTTTGGGAAATTTTCTTGTAAATATAGAAAATCGTCGTTACACTTGTAAGATTTATAATGAGCGATTAAAATATGATGCGATATAAATCAGAGATACGGCAGATGATATTTATTCATGGATTTGGTGGTAAGACTATCTGTCTGAAAGGTAGAACGTTTCACATTTTGAAAATTGCGATTTTTTTTTTTGAGTGTAGCGATGAGGTCCTATTGGATCAGCGATGAGGTGGGATTTGGACATTAGTGTGGAGAGATCTTCATAGAGAGAAGCAGGTTATGGAGAAAGAACATAGAACAGTTGGATAGATTGGAGGGGGGGGGGGGGGTCTGGGCTGAAGCTTATTCTGAGGGAGTCAACTTTGGTTTTGAAATAAGAGACAATGAAGATGTGAGGTGATACGGGCAGGGGGAGAGAATTCAAAGGTGGGTAAAGACGATGTCCCCTGTGTGAGTGGCAGAGGAGCCCAAAGGGTGTAACTCAGTCTATTATATATGGAAGGAGCACCAGGGGAGGGGCAGGAGCAAGGAAGAGAGAGCTAAGGTACATACACGTCACCTAGATAGCTCCGCTCCATACTCATCAAACAGATAGCTCCGCTACATACTCATCACATACACACAGCTCTGCTACATACATGTCACACACACAGCTCTGCTATATACACGTCACACAGACAGCTCTGCTACATACAGGTCACACAGAGACGGCTCCACTATACACGTCACACAGAGACAGCTCCGCTACATACACATCACACACAGACAGTTCCGCTACATACACAGCACACACAGACAGTTCCGCTACATACACAGCACACACAGACAGTTCCGCTACATACACAGCTCTGCTACATCCTTATCCAGACACAGAACTTCTCCTCATCTAGCAGAGATCATGTGACTCCTCCCACACACATATGTATAGCTGTGACTGATCACATGACTCTGACATCATCACAGGTCCTGTAACCACACGGCTGCTTAGCAGAAGGTTTGTAGAGTTTTCATCTATTAACCCCTTTAGCATACCCCCCAACCAATTTGGATTCCCTGTCCTGTCTCGCAGTCCCAGTTGGCGGGAGGTATGTCCCGGAGGACAGCAATGTGCAGTATAAGCCTAAAAGGCAAAGGGGGTTTTATTTTCTGGCTTCCAAGTACAGGTCATTCCCAAGTCACCCAGTGGTGGAGGAATGGATGAGGAGAGATTGCGATAAACCAGATAAGAAAACTGACCCAGAGTCCAGATCAAAACTATTTACAAACTAGATGATTCTGTGACAAAAAGCTGGGACTCAGTCCTCAAGTGGCCATGTTATCCAGAAAGGTTGTAGTCCTATCTGAAGACTCCGCGCTCCAGAACGAGCCAATGGACCATGAAGCTTATTCTCTTATTTATAAAAAAAAAAAAAAAAATCCTACTTTTGCAGTGGGGGCCTGTGAAATGGCATTAGCCTGTGTCCAGTGGCCAGGGCTGTCAGAGTCTGGCTTGTAATACCCCCATTATCCTCTGTCCCAGTGGCCAGGGCTCTCAGAGATTGACTCAACCACCTAACTAGAGAGCTAGAAGTAGATGGTCCTAGTGAAGAAATATTCATTTCATTTCCTGGGGTGTCTTAGTGGACTTGGTGACCCTCCTGAGTGAATGGTGGGATCCCCTGTAGCGAAGCATTTTCTCCCATAGACTATAATGGGGTTCCATATTCGTTCAAATAGTGGAATATTGAGATGCTATTCGTAACGAATATCGAATCTCGAACATTTTACTGTTCGCTCATCTCTAGTAATAACCTTATTAGAGAGGACGACTATACGGCGATAATCTCTCCGAGGCCTACCTGCATGTGCCAATCCTTTACAGTCACAGGAAGTTCCTTTGAATAGCTATTCAGGGGCCACATGCATGCAGAAGACGCAAACCATAGAACGGAGACCAGAACGCAGGTGTGAACCTAGCGTCACTTGTTTTCAACTAACTTTTGGTCTCTGGATCCAAAAATAACGACAGTTTTTGTCTATCAGGTCAACTTTTTAAGCTACAGGACCACCTCAAAAGTCACACAAATTGTGCATAGAAAGGAAAATAAAGTAAAAACTTACCAAATATCCTGTTTACAAAGAATAATTTTATTCAAACAAGGGCTATAATAGTTACTGCAAGTTACATTATGGGAATCCCCAAATCCATCATCACTTCACAAGTATTGTAGAAACGCGCTCTCTCTTCATCGAGAATAGGATAGGACCTCAGCTCCCTTTTCAAGCAAGTTTTTCTCGTGCAGTCTTGATGCTAAGAGCTCTGAAGCGTTTTTGGATAGTCCCAAATCTCGTACCAAATCATTCAACTCCTGCTGCTTGAATCCCTTATGAACGGAATCATCTTCAATTTCAAAATCTTCATCGTTGGGGTCACTTTGACCTTCACCAGACTCGTATTCCCGTATTTCCAAAGAGGGTAATTCATTCAAAACTGGCACTGGGCAAACAACTGATGGTAAACTCCGACACTCTATTTTACATTGATTTTCTTGTTATATCCTGATTAGATATGAGCAAGTAGTTAAATACTTGATATTCGATATTCGTTTCGAGTAGCCCCTCAATATTCGACTACTCAAATCGAATATCAAACCCTATTATACTCTATGGGGGAAAAATGCTTGTTTCAGGGGTAGGCAAATTGAAGTTACCAAGTGCATGAGTGAGGGTCGGGCTGGATTCTCCAAGAAGTCTTCTATGCGCAGCGTCTTCCGGCTCTGAATTCACTCTGCCAGGCATCGGGCCTAGGCAGAGCTGACTGCTCATGCCCGCACTACAAGAAAATGGCCACTGCGTGAAGAAGACTTCTAAAGAACCAGCGTTGATTGGCCGACTGTATAGCATTCGGCCAATCAACGCTGGTTCTGCTTCAAATTTTTCCATTCGAATAGTGAGTGGTAGTTGATCGAGTACGAGTATTTCGAATACCGTAGTATTCGATCGAATACCTACTTGATCAAATACTACTCGCTCATCTGTAATCCTGATGTTTTCACTATACAAAAGTAGAGGGAGCATTCAAGTATCACTTGAATGATCTCTGGTCTCTCGCCAAATCATAGTTATACCAAATGGAAGTTTAGCACGTGTTCCCTTGGTCCACATCCGTAAACTCTCATCACACGGCTTACACACTTTGTGAGCGGCCCATGATTTATCTTGATCACCAATTTTCACTTGAAAATCGCCACAATTGGCTCGTCTGACAAATGTGCTGATGTTTGTCCTTGGACTGGGAATGGCAAAACTGCCACATATATAACAAAACGAATCGGGACTGTTTAAGCACTGACGACGTGAACTAGCAGAGGTAGACGTAAGGGAAAGTTCCAGTTCAAACGCTAAACACTAGAGATGAGCGAGTAGTACTTGATTAAGTAGGTATTCGATCAAATACTACGGTATTCGAAATACTCGTATTTGATCGAGTACCACTCGCTATTTGAATGTAAAAGTTCGATGCAGAACCAGCATTGATTGGCCAAATGCTATACAGTCGGCCAATCAACGCTGGTTTTTCTCCGACCTTTAGAAGTCTTCTCCTTGCAGCTTCCCCGCGGCATCTTCCGGCTCTTCATTCACTCTGCTAGGCATCAGACCTGGGCAGAGCCGACTGCGCATGTCCACTTGTAGTGACTGGCAGAGTGAATGAAGAGCCAGAAGATGCCGTGGGGACGCTGCACGGAGAAGACTTCTCGGAGGATCCAGCCAGACCCTCACTCGTGGACTTGGTAAGTATAATTTGATCAAACGTTGCCTACCCCTGAAACGAGCATTTTCCCCCATAGACTATAATAGGATTCGATTTGAGTAGTCGAATATTGAGGGGCTACTCGAAACGAATAACGAACCTCGAACATTTTACTGTTCTCTCATCTCTACTAATCACAGCTAACCTTATATATAAACAAGGACTCAGACGCCACGTCAGAACACGCTGCACTGTTTCAGAGAGACACGCAACGTCTCACTACAGTATTTCAGGCATAAGTGACCAAGTACAGACAAGTATAAACCTGTCGCTGTTCTCCGATGCGTCATTCACCCGGCGCCCATCGCAGAAGGTTTGTGTCAGCCAATAGGAGAGCGATAGTCCTTCCTATAATCCATGCTCGATTCCGCGGAGAGTGAGTGGTAGAAGAAACCAACAACCTGTAACCATCACCCAGCAACCAGCATGTCTAATAACTATAAAACAGCTCAAACATCAAACTCAACAGGAATTGTGTTACAAATTGTTCCAAGGGAATCAGACTAGATCTTCTTTTAGAATCCTGGAAATCTAATTAGACAAATCTATTAAAACACAGAACTGTCAGAAAACCTGAGGGCAAAGATCACCTAGATAAGGGGTAACCTCAAAACTGTAAACAACCCCCGCAAAGGAGAGGAGAACTTGTAGTGGTGGAAAAATCCCAATAAATAAAAAAAAAGTGTTAAAGTGGATGTTTTTTTCTGCTACATACACATCACACACACAGCTCTACTACATACACGTCACACACACAGCTCTGCTACATATACATCACACACAGACAGCTCTGCTACATACACGTTACACACAGACAGCTCTACTACATACACGTCACACACAGACGGCTCCGCTACATACACGTCACACACACAGCTCTGCTACATATACACCACACAGAGACGACTTCGCTACATACACATCACACACACAGCTCTGCTACATACACATCACACACAGACAACTCTGCTACATACACGTCACACACACAGCTCTGCTACATATACACCACACAGAGACGACTTCGCTACATACACGTCACACACAGACAGCTCCGCTACAAATACGTCACACACAGACGGCTCCGCAACATACACGTCACACACACAGCTCCGCTACATACACGTCACACACAGACGGCTCCGCTACATACACGTCACACACAGACGACTCACACAGCTCTACTACATATACGTCACACACACAGCTCTGCTACATACACATCACACACAGACAGCTCTGCTACATACACATCACACACAGACAGCTCCGCTACATGCACGTCACACACAGACAGCTCTGCTACATCCGTATCCATGGGAAGAATATGCAAATCTGTCTCCCAAGATGTAATCAGGGAGACAGTACCTCTGTTATGCTGCCCTCTATAGCAAGCAACCCTGAACAACTTGCCCGACTTCCCAGAAGCCTTTGCTGCATGATGCGAGGTTATAACCAAATCAGTTTCTCAGCTACGTCTCTTTGGATGTCATCCGTATCCAGACACAGAACTTCTCATCTAGCAGAGATCATGTGACTCCACACACACACACACACACACACACACACACACACACACACACACACACACACACACACACACACACACACACACACACACACACACACACACACACACACACACACACACACACACACACACACACACACACACACACACACACACACACACACACACACACACACGTGACTGATCACATGACTCTGACATCATCACAGGTCCTGTAACCACACAGATCCCACATGGCTGCTTAGCTGAAGGTTTGTAGAGTTTTCGTTTATTAACCCCTTTAGGGCCAAATACTTTTAGGACTTAAAGGGATTCTTCACTTTCTACTACTGACCTCTCCTTGGAATAGACTATAACTATTATCTCAGTGAGGTGCGACACCCCGGACCTCGCAGATCAGCTCAGCCGAGAGAGATTTCCTGGCACCGGTCTTGAGGTTCCACGATTTACAGCAACCAGCAAACGGACAGAGTGAGTGCACAAGGTTTTTTACCTATTTTTGAATTGTATGTCACTTTGGATGAGGGCTGTAGCTATTTTTCTAGTTTTGCAGATCAGCTCTACTGGGATCTGCGCATGGGATCCACGCTGCTCACTCACTATACGTACTGCAGCATTCTCTCATTGAAGCCTAGTAGTCAGTGCTGCAGTACCAGCACTCACTACAGTATGTATAGTCAGTGAGCAGCGTGGATTTCCCTCAGTCCTGCTGATCAGTGGTTCCTGGTGTCATATCCTGCAGATGTAATTTAAAGACGTAAGCGACCACAAGAAAATGGCCGTGGCCATTCGCCGTCTCTTCTGCCCAAGGCCCGATGGAAGAGCCGATTGTGCATGCCTAGAAGTTTGAAACCCAGAACGGAAAAAGACGCAGAGAGAGGCTTTCCAAACGAAGATAGAGACGTTGCTGGAGATTTCTCTCGCCCAGTGCTGTGAGAGAACTCATTTGCATACAGAAGGAAACCGGAATTTCTGCCAAACAGCAGCGCAGAGAAGACATCTAAAGGTAGGAGAAGAAGAGCCTTTCTTAAGGCTATTCCTACATGTTAGGGAGAAAAAAATGGGATTCCAAAAATTGGATCCCTATAAGGATCTAATAAAAGGAGAGGTCATCAATAGTAGAAAGCGGAGAGCCCCTTTATAGGTAGGAAACTCTCCAGACCAGCTCAGTATGTTATTGTAAATTCTCGTTTTCTCAGGACTTGGCTGCTTTAAGGGCTGGTCCTTCCATGGCTGAGATGATAATATTTGTGTCTTTTGCCGTTTCAGGTGTCGGCGGTTGTTTTGGGCTGTTTCCATCCCTCCTATAGAGGTAAATAGTAGTCGGGGCCTTCGGCCTACGGTATAAATCACATGATGGCGATATTCTCCAGGTCGCTACGGTTACACTGATACCACATTTATACAGGGTTTAGGTTTCATAACTTTTACGCTAGAAAGAACTTACTGAATCATCTCTTCTTGTCTCGCCATATTCCGAGAGCCCGGTACCGGCACTGATCCTGGCTGTTAACACTTTAGATATCTCGGCAAAATGCGACCCCTGTGATACAGATGCCATGGGCGCCACCATTTTTAATGAACAACGTCCCTTGTAATATGATTGGAGGACAGCAATTGGTCGCCATGACAGGCGGGAACCTACTGAAAGCTCCCAGGCCTGTCATTACCATAGTTCTATTACACGCTGCCTATGTCAGGGGATTTTACTATACAGACGACTACTATTTTATGAAAAGTTAATGAGTTTTTTCCAATTCTAACTCACACTAACTGAAGATAGATATGGGTAGATGCACCTAATAATGTTCAGTGAACAAAACTTAAAGTAGGGTACATTAAAATATAACTTTTATTAAATACTGTTAAAAGCTAATACAATATTCTTGGATAGCCAAGTGATATGATAGGGTAAAGAATAATAATGTGATTGCCAAAATGGGTAGTGTGGTGTGATACCTAGAAAAATACTGAAAAATATATAGTCAATCCCCCCAGGCTCAAGACTAATATGTGCTATAGCCCTAGCATAGCATGATCACTCCTATAAAGGGATATAAGCAATTTGTATGAGCACCGTATACACACACAGCCCAATAATAGGGCAAACACACTCACACTAACTGGGATCAGTAAAAGACTGATCAAGACCCTAACTGACCACTGACTTGAGGGCCCATATTACTCCCCCAGCACTAAGACTGATAATCAAATGCATAAAATAAGTCACATTGGTGACTCAGCCGCGCAGAAATAGAGTCCTAAGTGTAAGCCTGATGTGTTTCGACTGGTTAATGTTGCCAGTTCATCAGAGGCTAAAAAGGGCGATACAAATGCCGGTCGGCTGTGATATGGAGCATTGGACATTGTACAGGATAGTGAATGGAGCCATTACAAAGTACAATTTGTTTTGCAAAGCATAAGCTATCATGTCAACTAAGAACTGGAAAAATGATGGCTCTTGTGTGACCTAACTTTAGTACAGATAATAATAATAAAATGTAAACAAAGTAGTGGGGGCGAGGGGTGCGCTCGTGTCACTGGGGTCTGGCTTTCCAAGGTTCACTAGCTGGAAAAATAACTGTATCAACCCCATACAGGGGAATGAACTAAACAACAGGAACTCTTACTATTCCTGGACTTACCTCCTTATTAATCCACTGCCCAGTGACCGATAGAGGATTAGAATAATGAACCAAAATGGGGCTCTGAAGCCTGAGCAAGGCCGGACATTATAAAACTGAATGGTAACCAAAGAAACTTTGTCACACCTGTGGAGTCAGCCAGGTTGGGTGGCGGCCATCTTATATTCCAAAGCTCAACTGGATCAGAAGAATTGTGACATGTAAGCGGTTTACTCCTTTTTGTTTTCTAACTGTTCGCTTGTTGTAGGTCACTGATATTCACTTTAATGTTCATTTCTCTATGCTCTATGGATCCACTGCAATTTAATGTGTGTTTTGCCATGAGTTGTAAAGACTTATTCATGGTTGGGTTGGATACCTTCTAACCCGAATCAGTAGGTGGTGGCAGTGTGTATCTGGGGGCCATGGACTGTGTTGAGTGAGTGGATTGAAATGACCCTTTGCAGACACATCCACAGTCCGTACATGACAGTGATACTATGTATTTTATATTGTCTCATCTTCTCTCCATTCAGGTTCCTACAATATAGAATCCTCTCAGTATCTTCTATATAAGAGAATATTCCTGATTGATCCATCAAGGATGGAAAGAGACAGGAACAAGATGGCGGAAAGTCTTTTAAATCTCACCCTAGAGCTCATCTACCAGTTTACTGGAGAGGTGAGAGATTCTGATGATGTCATCATGACATCATTCTTATCTCTAGTAATAACAGATGATATGACTGGAGAGGTGATGGACTCTGGACATGTATGTAGTGAGATTTATTAATGTGTCTCCCCATAACCAGGATTACACAGTAGTGAAGAAGACCTCTAGTGGGCGCTGTCAGGCTCCTGTGTATGATGGATATGGAGGAACCCTGAGCCCAATCCCGGGGCCTCCACCTCATCCCCTGATACAGGAGGAGATCAATGGACAGAAGATCCTAGAACTCACCCACAAGATGCTGGAGCTGCTGACTGGAGAGGTGACACTGCTGGGAATGCTGGGACATTATACAGTAACTGGAGGGGTCGGGGTGATGACTGTATCATTGTGTTGTCAGGTTCCTATAAGGTGTCAGGATGTCGCTGTCTATTTCTCCATGGAGGAGTGGGAGTATTTAGAAGGACACAAGGATCTGTACAAGGAGGTGATGATGGAGGACCAGCAGCCCCTCACATCAGCAGGTAATAGACATGACTATATACACATGGACTTCCATTATTTGTATGTACAGAATGAATTCAGTCCCTGTCTGTGTTTCCTACAGGTAGATCCAGTAAGAGGACAACACCGGAGAGATGTCCCAGTCCTCTTCTTCCACAGGATGATGATCAGGTAGATGGAGATATTCCCTATGATGTGTAGACGGGCTGTGAAGTCCTTGTGGTCAGTCTTGTTGTATCCAGCAGTATTATATGGTTATATACATGGGCGGTGTCATTGAGCCGCCATCTAATATGTTTATCCGGCTTCTCACAGACCTGCAGCTACTGTCAGGACATCTTTCATCTTCATGCGGATTAATGATCTAGAACATTCTCTGTGACTTCCCCATTTGTCCGGTGACTTTTACATTATTTGTTTCCCAGATTTTCCATCAGGATAAAGATGTGAGTGACATGAATGCTATATCTATGAGAATAAAGGAAGAGCCCTATGTGAGTGGTGATGAGGAGTGTGAGGAGGACATTCCTACAGGGACCCGCCCAGGTGAGGAGTCACCACTATATAAAGCACAGAAGGGTCACTGATTCTAGTCAGACATTGTTTAGACTATTTGTTGTTCCCCGATTCAGGTAAAATACTAATAATACCTGAATATAAATGTGATACCGCTATAGGTGGTAATAAATGTAGTATAGAATAGAACGGACAGCAGGAATATGGACTTGACATCGATGTGAACGAGGCAAATTTCTTCCTCACCGGCTGTCAGTCCTCGTGAAGGGAAAGAATTTACCAGAATTATATAGCAGATTATTTCAGGTAGCGGAAAAATAATCCTCCTGCTCGATCTTCAGGCAGATTCCACCTCAGAGCTCTATGGAAATAAATGGGAGGTGGGAAATCCGTCCTGGCCAGTAATGAATCTGATGGAGATTCGGGGGATAATTTGGTAAAGCGGAAAAATTCTTCGTTTGAATTCCTGAAGCATCTTCTACAAATGTCACTGTGTAAACCTCACCTTAGACCCCAATCACACTATGGAATCCCGACTAGAAAATCTGGTCTGTACATCAGTCACATTTCCCAGCCTGAACTCTGTCCACACACCAGGACTCCCCGTATCTTAGTGATCTATGACGCTAGGAGTCCCTGCGTCCTTGTGACTCCACAGACCCTACTACATACTGTATGGGACAGCAGATCCGCGGTGAGTTCAGGCTGGGAAATCCAGCAGATGTGGTTTGGTTTCTATTGTGTGTATGGGGTGTAATACAGTAAGATTTATGGCATCCTACAATATTATTCCACATACGTGGCCATATTTAAGCAGCCATGGATTGTGTTCACCTCTACAGTGACCTAGAGCAGTGGTGGCGTTTCCTGCCCCGCTTCATTACTATTCACTATCACTGACCTCCGTCTCAGCACAGTGAATACTAATGAAGTAGGCCGCGCTGCCGTCGTTTGCTGCCTGAGCCACTGACTTCACTTCCTCACACGGTCTGAAGCGTCTCAGGCAGCGGCAGCTCAGTGGGGAATATACTTATAAGGTTATGTTATTCTATAATAGTAACATCCAGTTTTCTTCTTGTCAGATGACTGTACCAGGAGCTCAGAGGGACAGCTGATATCTACAGATTATAAAGCAGAGGATCATGGTATCACACAAGATCCATATGAAGAACATGTCGTTAACCCAGATATATCCTCAGCGCTTCAGAAGAAAGATCTTTATTCTAATTTATCATGGTCTGTAAAGCAAAATGAAAGATACAAAAGAGGTGTTATACATCAGAGAACTCACACAGGGGAGAAGCCATATTCATGTCCAGAATGTGGGAAATGTTTTACTCGGAAATCACATCTTGTTAGACATCAACAAATTCACACAGAAGAGAAGCCAATTTCATGCCCAGAATGTGGGAAATGTTTTACTCAGAAATCAAGTCTTGTTGATCATCTGAGAATTCACACAAGGGAGAAGCCATTTTCATGTCAAGAATGTGAGAAATCTTTTACTCAGAAATCAAATCTTGTTACACATCAGAGAATTCACACAAGGGAGAAGCCATACTCATGCCCAGAATGTGGGAAATGTTTTACTCGGAAATCAAGTCTTATTGACCATCAAAAGAGTCACACAGGGGAGAAGCCATTTTCATGCTCAGAATGTGGGAAATGTTTTAGTTGTAAATCAAATCTTATTGACCATCAAAAGAATCACACAGGGCAGAAGCCATTTTCATGCCCAGAATGTGGGAAATGTTTTACTCACAAATCAAAGTTTGTTGAACATCAAAGAACTCACACAGGGGAGAAGCCATATATATGCCCAGAATGTGGGAAATCTTTTACTCACAAATCAAATTTTGTTGAACATCAAAGAACTCACGCAGGAGAGAAGCCATTTTCATGCCCAGAATGTGAGAAATGTTTTACTCAGAAAACAAGTCTTGTTGAACATTTGAGAATTCACACAGGGGAGAAGCCATTTTTATGTCAAGAATGTGAAAAATGTTTTGCTCGGAAATCACATCTTGTTAGCCATCAAAGAATTCACACAGGAGAGAAGCCATTTTTATGTCAAGAATGTGAGAAATGTTTTGCTCGGAAATCACATCTTGTTAGACATCAAAGAATTCACACAGGGAAGAAAGTGAGAAAGCAAGAAGACAAGAAGGCTCAACATTCTTATCAAGAAGTCCAGGAATAGGTCAGTCAACTCGGCGGTTCAGCCAGAGTTGCGTTCTATTAGACCAACTTAGAAGTTCTTCGAGCCTTGCTAGAAGGTTCGCTTTGTTCTCCCAATTAGAAAAAGGCGGTTTCTTGGTTTGAAGCCAATAAAGTGGAATGAGTTTCTTTGCTGCAGCCAAGATATGGGAGATGAGAACATGTTTAGATGAATTGTACTCCAAAGTCAGAGCCAAGAGGAAGATCATGGCTGGTTTGATTTCAAATTGGGGGTATCCAAGAGATCTGATAGCGGTTCTAATTTCCTGCCAATAGGTCTGGATGAGTGGGCATTCCCACCAGATATGTAGATAACTCCGATTGGAAGCATCTCCAACATTTGATCGTAGGGGTGAATCCCTTATTATGGAGCTAGGTCGGGTGCTATACCAATGGGAAGCAAGTTTGTAATGAGTTTCTTGTAGCCTTATACACCTGGAGGGGCCATGTGAGTGTTGTAAAATGTTATCTATATCCGCTTCAGAAAACCCCAGACCTAGGTGCTTCTCCCAAAAGGAAATACAGCTTGATTTATTATAGTGCATTGGGTCTATGAAATGTTGGAGGAGGTGGGAGGTTTTTCTAGGTCGGGTAGTTTTGGAGGCTAAAAGTTTTTCAAATTCAGTCAGTTGAGTTCTGAGCAAGGAATTCTTTCGGAGTGAGTCCAGACATGCTTTCAGATGTTGTGTATGCAGAAAAGAGAGGGACAAGTTTGGGAGAAGATCCAGTATGTCTGCAAGCGGAAGTAGACCCGTGGTGGTCGTAATGTCTTTCAAGGTTAGGGCATTGAGCTTGGATCATAGACCATGATAAGGGGAGCCATCAAGATCTAAAAGTGCAGGAAGTACCCCGAGAGGCATAAGAGAAGAAGGGGTGGGGGCCAGATCCTGCCCCAACTCCGACCAAATCATCATTGGACTTTTCAGCAACAGATCAGAATGGAGAGGTCTCACAGTCCATGAGTCGGGAAGCCAAAGACCAGGTAAAGGTGCCAGAGAGCAAAGGGCCTCAAAACAGAGGAGTGGCAAGCAAGATCGGAGAGGGGCTACAAGTTCCAGCCACCAGGCGAGTTGGGTCGCTTTGTAATACTTGCATGTATTGGGCAGACCTATGCCTCCAGAATGTTTTCTCTCCGTCAGTTTTTCCCATTGGCTCCTTATGTCTCCAAATTAATTTTGTAAACGTGCCTTTCAAGGAGGCGAAGAAAGTAGAAGGTAGAGAGATTGGGAGCATCTTAATTTTATAAAATAACTTTGGTAGGATTTAGGTTTGAATTAAGTTCTTCCTGCCAAACCAGGAGATAGTGTCGTGTAAGAGGCCAAGGATTCGGATATCGTCCAGAAGAGGGGGAAAGTTGAGTTTGTAATGCGAGATGTAAGATGAATGCCGAGGTATTTCAAACTGTCACTAGACCAGGTAAAAGGCGTAACGGCTTTAAGCTTCTCCACTGTAGATGAACAGAGTGATACATTTAGCACTTCTGATTTTGACAAATTAGCCTTATAACGACAGACTTCCGAACGCAGAGAGGATGTCTACTAGAGCAGGTAGGCCCCCTTCAGGGTTTCTTATGACAAAAAGAATGTCATATGCCGTGGCATGAAGGGTGCGATCACCCCGATTCCCATTCCTCAGACTCTGTGATCTTGTCAGACCGTTTGAAGTAGTGTTTCCATTACTAAGACAAAGATCGTCAGAGACTGTGGACAACCCTGCCGTGTTTCATTTGAAATCGCAAAGCTGGAAGATAGAGTTCCATTTATCCTAAGTCTAGTTGACGGGGAAGAATAAAGGGAAAAAATGGCCAGGATAAAGGTTGATGGAAAACCAAACTTCTCCAGAGTGGATTTCATGTAGGACCAGTCCACTCTGTCAAATGCCTTTTCGGCATCTACACCTAGCAAGACTAGCGGATCACGTGTGTTGTTTGTCAGGTGAATCAACGGGAGAAGTCTTGCAGTGTTGTGTCTACCTTCTCTTCCAAAAACAAATCCTGATTGTTCTTCATTAATTAGTGTCAGAATGAAGGACTGAAGGATCTTTGCCCAGACCTTCACGTCCACATTCAGTAAAGAGATAAGATGTTAGTTCCCACACGAGGAAGGATCCTTGCCATCCTCGGGAATCAGTGTGATATGTGCCTTTTATGCCTGAGTCGGTAGAGTTTCACCCTGCAAGAGGGCATTGTACAATAGGGAGAGTTGTGGTGTTAAAAAGTTTCGGAACTTTTTTATAATAAAAGAGTGGAAGACCATCTGGGCCAGGGCTTTTGCCCGTCGGGAAACTGCTCAGAGTGTCATTGACTTCTTGCAAAGAAATTGGCTCTAGAAGGGTTGATACTGCTGTTTCAGGGAGTTTAGGAAGATTAAGGGAGCTTAGAAACTGGGATGTCAAGGTATCTCTGTGTGTCCCGATTCTCTCAGTTTTTAAGCAAACTGGATGGCATTTGGTGAGATCTATGTGCACTGTGTCCTAAACCTCTGCTTCAACTTGCAAGGAAATTGGTCATCAAGGACTTGTAAAATTACATTTTGAAGTTGACGGAGACAAGTTGATGGATGAAATATTTATGAGACAAGAGCCAGTGTTGTTTAACAAACTGTGGGGGATATAAAAACCGGCGATGCGTTTTGGGACCTACTGCCCCTTAGTCATAGCGTGACGTTATGACTAAGGGGCAGTAGGTCCCGAAATGCATTAGAGTTTTATATGCATTTTTTTGTGTTTTTCACCTTTTTTTCTGCCTTTTACTTTTTGTATTATTTGTTCTACATTTTATACTTATGATGAATTAAATGCTAAATTTTAAGGAAATGTAGCACGATGCCAACTTCTCTTCAGTATTTTTGTCTATGTTGAATGCTTCTCGGGTCCAGAGACTTTGTCGTGCACCCCGAAGATTCCTTCTTTTTTATGTTGAGCTACAGTCAACATATTTTGTGTATCGCTATAAAGTGACGTTAGTAACATCTGTGAAATGGCTACAGGGTCAAAATGCTCACTATACCTCTTGATAAATTCTGTGAGGGGTGTACAGTGTTGGCCAAAAGTATTGGCCCCCCCCTGCAGTTCTGTCAGATAATACTCGTCTTCCAGAAAATGATTACATGCACAAACTCTTTGGTAATATCTTCATTTATTTTGTTTGCAATGAAAAAAACAAAAGAGAATGAAAAAAAAGTCAAATCATTGATCATTTTACACAAAACTCCAAAAATGGGCCGGACAAAAGTATTGGCGCCCTCAGCCTAATACTTGGTAGCACAACCTTTAGACACAATAACTGCGCACAACCGCTTCCGCTAACCAGCAATGAGTTTCTTACAAGGCTCTGCTGGAATTTTAGACCATTCTTCTTTGGCAAACTGCTCCAGGTCCCTGAGATGTGAAGGGGGCCTTCTCCAAACTGCCATCAAGAGATCTCTCCACAGGTGTTCTATGGGATTCAAGTCTGGACTCATTGCTGCCACTTTACAAGTCTCCAGGGCTTTCTCTCAAACCATTTTCTAGTGCTGACCTGAAGTGTGTTTTGGGTCCTTGTCCTGCTGGAAGAGCCCTGACCTCTGAGGGAGACCCAGCTTTCTCACACTGGGCCCTACATGATGCTGCACAATGTGTTGGTCGTCTTCAGACTTCATAATGCCATGCACACGGTCAAGCAGTCCAGTGCCAGAGGCAGCAAAGCAACCCCAAACAATCAGGGACCTCCGCCATGTCTGACTGTAGGGGGCGTCTTCTTCTCTTTTTTCCTGTAATCTCTATGTTGATGCCTTTTCCTACTTTTGTCTCATCTGACCAGAGAACATTCTTCCAGAACGGTTTTGGCTTTCTCAGGTAAGTTTTGGCAAACTCCAGCCTGGCTTTTTTCTCTCTGGGTAAGAAGTGGGGTCTTCCTGGGTCTCCTACCATACAGTCCCTTGTCATTCAGACGCCGATGGATAGTATGGGTTGACACTGTTGTACCCTCGGACTGCAGGGCAGCTTGGACTTGTTTGGATGTTAGTTGAGGTTCTTTATCCACCATCCGCACAATCTTGCGGTGAAATCTCTCGTCAATTTTTCTTTTCTGTCCACATCTAGGGAGGTTAGCCACAGTGCCTTGGGCTTTAAACTTCTTGATGACACTGCGCACGGTAGACACAGGAACATTCAGGTCTTTGGAGATGGACTTGTAGCCTTGAGATTGCTTAGGCTTCCTCACAATTTTGCTTCTCAAGTCCTTAGACAGTTCTTTGGTCTTCTTTCTTTTCTCCATGCTCAATGTGGTACACACAAGGACACAGGACAGAGTTGGAGTCAACTTTAATCCATTTCAACTGGCTGCAAGTGTGATTTAGTTATTGCCACCACCTGTTAGGTGCCTCAGGTAAGTAACAGGTGCTGTTAATTACACAAATTACAGAAGCATCACATGATTTTTCAAACAGTGCCAATACTTTTGTCCACCCCCTTTTTATGTTTGCTGTGGAATTATATCCAATTTGGCTTTTTGACAATTCTTTTTGTGGTTTTCCATTGAAGACAAATGAAATGAAGATAATAATACCAAAGAATTTGTGATTGCAATCATTATCTAAAAGAAAACGAGTATTATCGGACAGAATTACAGGGGGGCAATACTTTTGGCCAATACTGTAGTTTCGATAATGGGGTCAGTTTTGGGGGATTCCCATTGTATTGTTATGTTAGGGGTCCTGATATGACATGGCACCGAAAACTATTCCAGCACAATCTGCTTTTCATACCCTCAGTGTCGCTCCTTCCATTCCGCGCTGCCCAAACATCAGTTTACACCCACATGTGGGAGATGTCTGTGCTCTGGAAAAATTGCACAACAATCTATGAGATCCATTTTCTCCATTAACCCTTTGGATTGTGTTACCATATTTTTCGGACCATAAGACACACCTAGGTTTTAGAGGAGGAAAACAGGGAAAAAATGTTGAAGCAAAAAATGGTAAAATATTTAATATATGGTGCTACGTATCGCGCCGTTCCGCCCCAGCCTCCGGCCCCCAAGGCGCGAGGACTTCGGCCTCCACCTCAGCCACCCGGCCGCAGCCACTGGCCCACCCGGCCTTTGCCGCAGGCGGAACCCGCGATCGCCTTCTTAACTATACCGTCCGCTCCCACAAAACGAGAGAGAGAACGGGGCCTTAGGATAATACGAGAAGAGCCTTCTAAAGTTTTAACGTTTTATTAACCCAAGATGGTCGATACTAGGTCAACCATAAATATATATAAAGATATACCCTGGCAGTCACAAGCTTATATGGTTACAGAGAAGGTATGTTACAGTGCAGTGAGATAAAACAGATTAAAAGATTAGAAACAGAAACAGTCCTTAGGCACCCGGCGATTCCGCAGCCAACGCATGGTACCCACAAAGCAGGAGATACAGTCCACTAAAGACTCTGGTGGGGGCAACCGCAGCACCCCCCCACATAGCATATAGCAATAAAGAGAGTTTTTCCATACCGTTGTAAAAAGTCCATAGTCCATAAATCCATGATCAGATGGGAGTTATATCATATTCTTCATAATTCCATTAGTCCATTAGCGTTAAAGTAGTACATGGCTCTCTTTCAAAGTCCCTCAGCCACATGGCATTCTTTGTCTCTCAGCACATGGGCGCACATGGCCGCTTCTGCCCCGCCCTTCCCCCCAGCAAGGGGGGAGGGGGCCACACACAGAGCCTACTTGCTCACATGTGTCCAGATGCAGGGTCAGAGGAGAAGAACAAGAAGAAGAAAACAAGCTCCGCCCCAGGTCAATCTTATATTGACCCTGGGCTCCACCCTGAAATGACATCATCAGGGCTTTTGGCCCACCCTCTATCTTAGCAATCAAATAACTTTAAATGGTCATAATTCCTCATCACATGATCATACGGTCAAACAAGTGGCATGTCTTTGCTCATAGCGAGTTCCCCAACACATTGACACCAAACATGATACCCCAATTACCAATGAGTAATGAGGACTAGGTCTGGGCTTTTCCCAGGCCCGTAGGCTTAAAGTTTTTGGGTTAAAAACGTGCATCTCACTACTACGCACCAGAAGATATAATTGTCATAATGGTAGCATCTTTATTTATTTTTTTATTTTTATGGTAGAGTTGGAAGGGACCTCAAGGGCCATCGGGTCCAACCCCCTGCGAGTGCAGGTTTTCCTAAATCATCCCAGCTATGTTTATCCAGATTCCGCTTGAAGATTTCCATTGATGGAGTGCCCACCACCTCCCGTGGCAGCCTATTCCACTCTCTCACTCCCCTCACTGTCAGAAAGTTTCTCCTAATGTCTAATCTGTATCTCTTTCCCTTTAGTTTCATCCCATTGCTTCTTGTACTTCCTTGTGCTAATGAGAATAGGGGAGATCCCTCTGCACTGTGACTACCTTTCAGATATTTGTAGACTGCTATTAAATCTCCCCTCAGCCTTCTCTTCTGCAAACTAAACAATCCCAGTTCTTTTAGCCGCTCCTCATAGGACATGGTTTGCAGACCTTCCACCATTTTGGTTGCTCTTCTCTGGACTTGCTCCAATATATCGATGTCTTTCTTGAATTGAGGCACCCAGAACTGTACACAGTATTCCTGGTGTGGTCTGACCAGGGAAGAGGACAGCGGAATAATGACCTCTCTTGATCTAGATTCAATGCTTGTCTTAATACATCCCAGAATTGTATTCGCCTTTTTTGCAGCAGCACCGCACTGTTGGCTCATGTTGAATTTGTGATCTACTATTATGCCCAAGTCCTTTTCCCCTATGCTATCACTTAGTTCTATTCCTCCCATACTATATATGTTTTTTACATTTCTGTTACCCAGATGTAGAACTTTGCATTTGTCCCTGTTAAATCCCATTTTGTTGGCCTCAGCCCATTGTTCCAGTGTGTCTAAGTCCTTTTGAATACACTCTCTCTCCTCTCTAGTGTTGGCTATTCCTCCTATCTTCGTATCATCTGCAAATTTTATGAGTTCCCCAATAATTCCATCGTCCAGATCATTTATAAAGTTATTAAAAAGTACTGGGCCCAGAACAGAGCCCTGCGGCACCCCGCTTTTGACGTTCTTCCAGTTCGATGTGTAGCCATTTAGTATTACTCGTTGTGCCCGATCATTAAGCCAGTTGTGAATCCACCTAACTGATTTTTTGTCAAAGCCATACTTAATCATTTTTTCAATAAGAAGGTTATGTGATACTTTATCAAATGCCTTACTGAAGTCAATATATACTATGTCCACGGCATTCCCTTGGTCCAACCATTCAGTGATTTTGTTGTAGAAGGAAATCAGGTTAGTCTGACAAGATTTATTGGTCATAAAGCCATGCTGGCTCTGGTTAATTAATGCCTTCCCATCCAGGTACCGAAGTAAATGTTCCTTGACAATTTGCTCAAAGATTTTTCCTGCTATCGAGGTCAGACTTACCGGCCTGTAATTTCCTGGATCGTCCCTTTTCCCCTTTTTGTAGATGGGGACAACATTTGCCCTTTTCCAATCTAAAGGGACCACTCCTGTTTCCCATGACTTACCGAAGATTATAGCAAGGGGTTCTGTTATTTCCTCTGCTATCTCTTTCAGGACTCTAGGGTGTAAATCATCTGGTCCTGGGGACTTGGTTTCCTGTAACTTGGCTAAGTGCTCTCTTACCAGACCTTCGCTTATAGTCAGCTTGGAGTCCTCCTTCCCCTCATCTCCATCACCATTAATGTCGATATTTCCATTAGTTTCTTGGGAGAAGACGGATACAAAATATGAATTTAGTAGCTCCACCTGCTGTTCCACCATGTTAACTGTTTCTCCTTTGTCATTCTTCAGGACTCCAATGGTCTCCTTCACTTTTCTTTTGCTTTTAACATATCCCCAAAATCCTTTTACCTTACTCTTTGCCTCTTTTGCAAGCTTCAATTCGTGTTCAGCCTTAGCTCCTTTGATGCTTGTCTTGCAGAGTCTGCAGACTGCTGTGTACTCTTCCTTAGGTATAGTTCCCATCTTCCACTTTTTGTATGTTTCCTTTTTCCTTTTTAGCAGGTTATGTAATTTTTTGGTCATCCATCCTGATATTTTTAGGTGCTTCCCATTTTTCTTCCTTCTATTTATTGTTAGTTCCTGTGCTTTAATGATTTCCCTACGGAAGATTTCCCACCCTTCATGTGCATTTTTGTGCTTAAGAATTTTGCACCACGGAATTCTACTAACCCTTGCCTTCAGGCTCTTGAAGTCTGCCCTGCTAAAGTCGAGCCTTGAAGTCTGTGTCTTCTCAGGTCTTCTTCTTCTTGCAACCCCAAACTCTCGCTGAATCCCAGTGTCCCTGCTACCCGTAGTCCCTTAACCATGTGCTCTTTGTTGGTTAGGACTAGGTCCAAAATGGATGTTCCTCTCGTGTTTTCTTCTACTAGCTGGGCAATGAAGTTATCAATAGCGAAGCTGAGTGGCCCATTGTGCCTGGTCAAAACGGTTAAGGCATATGCGGTATCCCGATCAGCCGCTACCCAGTTTTTAGTCCACAAGGATGGTTCCCCCTTAACCAGGTTCCAGTTCGAAACAGTGTTCAAGAAGTGTTTAAAAGTCACTGGGGTATCGCCAGCAGAATTTGGTACCCACTCCTTCCGCATCGGGGCCGCGACGGTGAAACTCATAGGGGGATGACGTTCCATTTGCTATAGGCGTTACGTCAGACCTGGTTTAATCACCAGTTAAATTTATATATAAAAAGGGGAGGAGGGGGGACACCTAAAGTTGTTAATTGCATGATGCTTCGTTGTTTTTAACCCATATTGTTGTTCACAGGGACCCCCACCGTGGTTTAGATTATCGGACACTCCTATGTCTTTTGGGACGCAAAGCGAGCAGCAGTCCAGCCGATGGGCCTCCAGCTGGGTTTCAGAGACGTCCAGGTGCGGTGGCTTGGAATACGGGGCTTGAAGTGGGAACAAGTGTTCCCGGAGGTCCTCAACGCTAGCAGAGCCACCCAGGTCCCAGTGGTGTTAGTAATGCAGGTGGCAATGACATGGTCTCCATCCGGCGGCCAGAGCTGATTGCTAGGATGCGAGTGAATTTCCGCAGGTTCCCAACACTTTTCCCAGGCCTAGTCCCGGTATGGTCTGAGATGATTCCGAGGTCACAGTGGCACGGCGCGATTAGTCCGCCCGCGCTTGAGAGAACAAGGAAAGCCCTCAACAGAGTGGTGTCACACCACATACAGACACTTGGCGGAGTAGTGGTCAGGCATTACCAGCTTGAAGGGGACAATCGGATGCTACTGCGAAAGGATGGTGTACACCTGAATGATATTGGGTTGGACATTTTTCTTTCGGGGATCCAAGATGGCATAGAAATGGCGCTGTTCCTGCTTAGGGGGGTCACACCTCGTTGTAGGCTTACACCGAGATCCGGTGGCATATTAGCAGGACCTTGGCCCCCTTTCTCAGCGATGAAGAGGACCAGCGACGTGCCCCACCGGGGACAAATCCAACGCGTGCCCAGCAGGAGGTGGGGCACTCGGGGGGCACACACCACAACGTTCACGAGGAGGGTAACAGGGTTACTGCATATGTTATATATATATATATATATATATATATATATATATATATATATACATATGCCGTATATATGTAATAAAGCTGTGGCCGACCCCACCCATTCAAAGGTAACTTTGTCCGCATTTATGTGAAGAGCACACACAAAGGGGTTTGGTGGGGGGGAAGGGGTTTTGGTCCAGGAAAGTGCTCAAAATACGGCCGGTCACGGCTCTGCTGCATACACGTCACACACAGACGGCACTGCTACATACATGTCACACACAGACAGTTCTGCTACATACACGTCACCCAGACAGCCCTGCTACATACACGTCACACACAGCTCTGCTACATCCTTATCCAGACACAGAACTTCTCCTCATCTAGCAGACATCATGTGACTCCTCCCACACACATATATAGCTGTGACTGATCACATGACTCTGACATCATCACAGGTCCTGTAACCACACAGATACCACACGGCTGCTTAGCAGAAGGTTTGTAGAGTTTTCGTCTATTAACCCCTTTAGCATACCCCCCAACCAATTTGAATTCCATGTCCTTTCTCACAGTCCCAGTTGGTGGGAGGTATGTCCCGGAGGACGCCGATGAGTTGAATACATAAGTGAGTTTAGCTCCTGCCTTACCGCTGCGCTCCGGCTTCTGCATGTGTAGATGCTACAACTATGTGAACATGGGAAGAATATGCAAATCTGTCTCCCAAGATGTAAACAGGGAGACAGTGCCTCTGTTATGCTGCCCTCTATAGCAAGCACCCTGAACAACATGCCCGACTTCCCAGAAGTCTACTGCATGATGTGAGGTTATAACCAAATCAATTTCTCAGCTACAGACGGCACCATTCCTGTCTCTTTGGACTTCATCAGCGCAGCCTAGAGAGAATTGATTTGGTTTAAGTGAGAGCAATCAATTCTCTCTAGGCTGTGCCAGGTGGTGGCAATAACTAAATCACTCTTGCAGCCAGTTGAAATGGATTAAAGTTGACTCCACCTCTGTCCTGTGTCCTTGTGTGACCACATTGAGCATGGAGAAAAGAAAGAAGACCAAAGAATTGTCTGAGGACTTGAGAAGCAAAATTGTGAGGAAGCATGAGCAATCTCAAGGCTACAAGTCCATCTCCAAAGCCCTGAATGTTCCTGTGTCTACCGTGCGCAGTGTCATCCAGAAGTGTAAAGCCCATGGCCCTGTGGCTAACCTCCCTAGATGTGGACGCAAAAGAAACATTGACAAGAGATTTCAACGCAAGATTGTGCGGATGGCGGATAAAGAACCTCGACTAACATCCAAACAAGTCCAAGCTGCCCTGCAGTCCGAGGGTACAACAGTGTCACCCCGTACTATACGTCAGCGTCTGAATGAGAAGGGACTGTATGGTAGGAGACTCAGGAAGACCCCACTTCTTACCCACAGACAGAAAAAAGCCAGGCGGGAGTTTGCCAAAACTTACCTGAGAAAGCCAAAACCGTTCTGGAAGAATGTTCTCTGGTCAGAAGAGACAAAAGTAGGAAAAGGCATCAACATAGAGTTTACAGGAAAAAAAAGAGGCCTTCAAAGAGAAGAAGACGCCCCCTACAGTCAGACATGGCGGAGGGTCCCTGATGTTTTGGGGTTGCTTTGCTGCCTCTGGCACTGGACTGCTTGACCGTGTGCATGGCATTATGAAGTCTGAAGACGACCAACACATTGTGCAGCATAATGTAGGGCCCAGTGTGAGAAAGCTGGGTCTCCCTCAGAGGTCAGGGCTCTTCCAGCAGGACAAGGACCCAAAACACACTTCAGGTCAGCACTAGAAAATGGTTTGTGAGAAAGCACTGGAGACTTGTAAAGTGGCAGCAATGAGTCCAGCCCTGAATCCCATAGAACACCTGTGGGGGAGGGGGAGAGATCTCTTGGTGGCAGTTTGGAGAAGGCCCCCTTCACATCTCAGGGGGGATCTGGAGCAGTTTGCCAAAGAAGAATGGTTGAAAATTCCAGCAGAGCCTTGTAAGAAACTCATTGCTGGTTACCGGAAGCGGTTGTGCGCAGTTATTGTGTCTAAAGGTTGTGCTACCAAGTATTAGGCTGAGGGCGCCAATACTTTTGTCCGGCCCATTTTTGGAGTTTTGTGTAAAATGATCAATGATTTGACTTTTTTTCATTCTCTTTTGTTTTTTTCATTGCAAACAAAATAAATGAAGATATTACCAAAGAGTTTGTGCATGTAATCATTTTCTGGAAGACGAGTATTATCTGACAGAACTGAAGGGGGGCCAATACTTTTGGCCAACACTGTACACCCCTCACAGAATTTATCAAGAGGTATAGTGAGCATTTTGACCCTGTAACCATTTCACAGATGTTACTAACGTCACTTTATAGCGATACACAAAATATGTTGACTGTAGCTCAACATAAAAAAGAAGGAATCTTCGGGGTGCACGACAAAGTCTCTGGACCCGAGAAGCATTCAACATAGACAAAAATATTGAAGAGAAGTCGGCATCGTGCTACATTTCCTTAAAATTTAGCATTTAATTCATCATAAGTATAAAATGTAGAACAAATAATACAAAAAGTAAAAGGCAGAAAAAAAGGTGAAAAACACAAAAAAGTGCATATAAACCTCTAATGCATTTCGGGACCTACTGCCCCTTAGTCATAACGTCACGCTATGACTAAGGGGCAGTAGGTCCCAAAACGCATCGCCGGTTTTTATATCCCCCACAGTTTGTTAAACAACACTGGCTCTTGTCTCATAAATATTTCATCCATCAACTTGTCTCCATCAACTTCAAAATGTAATTTTACAAGTCCTTGATGACCAATTTCCTTGCAAATTGAAGCAGAGGTTTAGGACACAGTGCACATAGATCTCACCAAATGCCATCCAGTTTGCTTAAAAACTGAGAGAATCGGGACACACAGAGATACCTTGACATCCCAGTTTCTAAGCTCCTTTAATCTTCCTAAACTCCCTGAAACAGCAGTATCAACCCTTCTAGAGCCAATTTCTTTGCAAGAAGTCAATGACACTGAGCAGTTTCCCGACGGGCAAAAGCCCTGGCCCAGATGGTCTTCCACTCTTTTATTATAAAAAGTTCCGAAACATTTTAACACCACAACTCTCCCTATTGTACAATGCCCTCTTGCAGGGTGAAACTCTACCGACTCAGGCACAAAAGGCACATATCACGCTGATTCCCGAGGATGGCAAGGATCCTTCCTCGTGTGGGAACTAACATCTTATCTCTTTACTGAATGTGGACGTGAAGGTCTGGGCAAAGATCCTTCAGTCCTTCATTCTGACACTAATTAACGAAGAACAATCAGGATTTGTTTTTGGAAGAGAAGGTAGACACAACACTGCAAGACTTCTCCCGTTGATTCACCTGACAAACAACACACGTGATCCGCTAGTCTTGCTAGGTGTAGATGCCGAAAAGGCATTTGACAGAGTGGACTGGTCCTACATGAAATCCACTCTGGAGAAGTTTGGTTTTCCAACAACCTTTATCCTGGCCATTTTTTCCCTTTATTCTTCCCCGTCAACGAGACTTAGGATAAATGGAACTCTATCTTCCAGCTTTGCGATTTCAAATGAAACACGGCAGGGTTGTCCACAGTCTCTGACGATCTTTGTCTTAGTAATGGAAGTGCTACTTCAAACGGTCTGACAAGATCACAGAGTCCGAGGAATCGATCGGGGTGATCGCACCCTTCATGCCACGGCACATGCTGATGACATTCTTTTTGTCATAAGAAACCCTGAAGGGGGCCTACCTGCTCTAGTAGACATCCTCTCTGCGTTCCGAAGTCTGTCGTTATAAGGCTAATTTGTCAAAATCAGAAGTGCTAAATATATCACTCTGTTCATCTACAGTGGAGAAGCTTAAAGCCATTACGCCTTTTACCTGGTCTAGTGACAGTTTGAAATACCTCGGCATTCATCTTACTTCTCGCATTTCGGATCTTTACAAACTCAACTTTCCCCCTCTTCTGGACGATATTTCCAAATCCTTGGCCTCTTACACGACACTATTTCCTGGTTTGGCAGGAAGAACTTAATTCAAACCTAAATCCTACCAAAGTTATTTTATAAAATTAAGATGCTCCCAATCTCTCTACCTTCTACTTTCTTCGCCTCCTTGAAAGGCACGTTTACAAAATTCATTTGGAGACATAAGGAGCCAATAATTGCATGGGAAAAATTGATGGAGAGAAAACATTCTGGAGGCATAGGTCTGTCCAATATATGCAAGTATTACAAAGCGACCCAACTCGCCTGGTGGCTGGAATTTGTAGCCCCTCTCCGATCTTGCTTGCCACTCCTCTGTTTTGAGGACCTCTGCTCTCTGGCACCTTTACCTGGTCTTTGGCTTCCCAACTCACGGACTGCGAGACCTCTCCATTCTGATCTGTTGCTGAAAAGTCCAATGATGATTTGGTCGGAGTTGGGGCAGGATCTGGCCCCCACCCCTTCTTCTCTTATGCCTCTCAGGGTACTTCCTGCACTTTTAGATCTTGATGGCTCCCCTTATCAAGGTCTATGATCCAAGCCTAATGCCCTAACCTTGAAAGACATTACGACCACCACGGGTCTACTTCCGCTTGCAGACATACTGGATCTTCTCCCAAACTTGTCCCTCTCTTTTCTCTATACACAACATCTGAAAGCATGTCTGGACTCACTCCGAAAGAAATACTCACTACTCAACTGACTGAATTTGAAAAACTTTTAGCCCCTAAAACTACCCGACCTAGAAAAACCTCCCACCTCCTCCAACATTTCATAGACCCAATGCACTATAATAAACCAAGCTTTATTTCCTTTTGGGAGAAGCACCTGTAGCGCCCCACAGAGCAGGTCACTACAAATGTCATCTTATGTGATCTATACTGTGTACTGTGAAGGTATAGTGAGATCCAGTCAACCTGTTAGCATACACAAAGTTCCACAGCCATTATCTCTTTAAGAAAAGGGGAGGAGCTACAGACTGGAAGAGGGTCTCTCTCTCAGTTCCAGATCAGAGAGGGCAGGAGTGTGCAAGAGAGAGAGCAGGTGTGTGGAGGTGCAGTGTGTGCTGCAAGCTGCATGGTGTGCACAGCACAGGAGGCCGGAGACCTGCAGAGGTGAGACAAGACCTTGCAGGGACGGAGCTGCAGTCATAGGACCATCAATTCCTAACTAGTGTAAGAAACACTAAGAACATTGAGAAACTCACTGGACCAAGGCCTAGTGAATGCAAGTTTCCTGGAGGCTCAGTAACGTACAGAGTTGGGGGTGAGTGCATCCAGCATCCCAAAGAACTCGCGTTACCTGCTGTCCAGAAGGGGTATCTACCCGGTTGCAATTAACATTTGAGCTCCTGGAACCCAGGACCAGAGGAAATCTATTAGAGAGTTTGAGCAGCAGTGGAAGGCTGAATCATACTAGTGGTAAAAGGGAAGACTGGTATCTCACTATACTGGAGCAAGGTGAATCCTCCTGTAACATCTGTTATCTCTTGCTGACTACAGAAGTAAACTGTAAGTGTTTGGTCTGGACTGTGTTCTTTCATCGATCCTCTGTTACTCCTCCTGGAAATCATCCCTTCTTCACCTATATCATATATCATCCGGCCCTGGGACCTGCCCTGGTTGGGGAGGGTATAACATCTGGCACTGCATCACCACCTATTCCCAGAGGCCCTGCCTACAGTGCCCGGCTTCACCTTAAGCCGAAACCCCAACTGGCGTCACGACAAACTTTTATTTTTCTTTATTTTTCTTTCATCCATTTTTGCTTAAAACTCCCCTTTTTCAAGGCGCTGCCGCCCCCGGTGTCGGGCCTGCTCGCACCGTGAATCTACATAGGCCGAGTCAGGGTGACTCACACCTAGGTCTGGTGTTGTCTGAAGCGGATATAGATAACATTTTACAACACTCACATGGCCCCTCCAGGTGTATAAGGCTACAAGAAACTCATTACAAACTTGCTTCCCATTGGTATAGCACCCGACCTAGCTCCATAATAAGGGATTCACCCCTACGATCAAATGTTGGAGATGCTTCCAATCGGAGTTATCTACATATCTGGTGGGAATGCCCACTCATCCAGACCTATTGGCAGGAAATTAGAACCGCTATCAGATCTCTTGGATACCCCCAATTTGAAATCAAACCAGCCATGATCTTCCTCTCGGCTCTGACTTTGGAGTACAATTCATCTAAACATGTTCTCATCTCCCATATCTTGGCTGCAGCAAAGAAACTCATTCCACTTTATTGGCTTCAAACCAAGAAACCGCCTTTTTCTAATTGGGAGAACAAAGCGAACCTTCTAGCAAGGCTCGAAGAACTTCTAAGTTGGTCTAATACAGTCTTTCTCAAAGTGGGCGATAACGCCCCCTTGTGGGCGCTGGAGGCCTATAGGGGGGCAGTAAAGGTCACAGAGAAGATTGGGGGGCGTTGAAGCGGTTTAGGGGGGTGATGGCTAATTTAAAGGGGTGGTATCATAACAATGATTCTATCTATACTGCTTGTTAATGTGGATTTAAGACTTTTCCTAAATACACTGCTTCAGCAAAACTGCTTTGTTTGTCCACTATCTTACTTTATTCACTTGATTATGGACACTAGCACCTGGCCCCCTGCTCATTTATCCCGCAATTGTACTCTGGATTGTGGTCCATCGTTCAACGATTTTTGATAGCATTCCCATCATCGTATTTGTGTGAACGTGGATTTAGTGCTGTGGCAACGTTGCAAACTAAAATCGGTTGCAGATTACCGAACGCGGTGACTTACGGCTGTTTTTGAGTAAATTCGAGCCTGATATTAACAAACTTGTTAAAAATCATCAAATTCATCCTTCACATTAGATTAGTTTTAAAATTAAAATTGAAATTTTTGTTTTAATAACATGAATAAAAGTTTTCCTAATATTACAAAATGGTGTTTTACATTACCCTCATCAGAAAGTCTTATTTTCACATGGCACACATAATTTAATTATTAACATAATGACTGCGATTGTGATTCTTAAGATGTAGTAAAGTAAAAAAAAATTGGGGGGGGGGGGGGGGGCGCTAGAAAATAATTAATTCTCGAAGTGGGCGGTAGACAAAATAAGTTTGAGAACCTCTGGTCTAATAGAACGCATGGGAAATTTTTGCATATCTGGTCCCCCTGGCTGAACCGCCAAGTTGACTGACCTATTCCTGGACTTCTTGATAAGAATGTTGAGCCTTCTTGTCTTCTTGCTTTCTCACTTTCTTCCCTGTGTGAATTCTTTCATGTCTAACAAGATGTGATTTCCGAGCAAAACATTTCTCACATTCTTGACATAAAAATGGCTTCTCTCCTGTGTGAATTCTTTGATGGCTAACAAGATGTGATTTCCGAGCAAAACATTTCTCACATTCTTGACATAAAAATGGCTTCTCCCCTGTGTGAATTCTCAAATGGTCAACAAGACTTGTTTTCTGAGTAAAACATTTCTCACATTCTGGGCATGAAAATGGCTTCTCTCCTGCGTGAGTTCTTTGATGTCCAACAAAATTTGATTTGTAAGTAAAACATTTCCCACATTCTGGGCATATATATGGCTTCTCCCCTGTGTGAGTTCTTTGATGTTCAACAAACTTGTATTTGTGAGTAAAACATTTCCCACATTCTGGGCATGAAAATGGCTTCTGCCCTGTGTGATTCTTTTGATGGTCAATAAGACTTGATTTACAACTAAAACATTTCCCACATTCTGAGCATGAAAATGGCTTCTCCCCTGTGTGACTCTTTTGATGGTCAATAAGACTTGATTTCCGAGTAAAACATTTCTCACATTCTGGGCATGAATATGGCTTCTCCCTTGTGTGAATTCTCTGATGTGTAACAAGATTTGATTTCTGAGTAAAACATTTCTCACATTCTTGACATGAAAATGGCTTCTCCCTTGTGTGAATTCTCAGATGATCAACAAGACTTGATTTCTGAGTAAAACATTTCCCACATTCTGGGCATGAAACTGGCTTCTCTCCTGTGTGAATTTTTTGATGGCTAACAAGATGTGATTTCCGAGCAAAACATTTCTCACATTCTTGACATAAAAATGGCTTCTCCCCTGTGTGAATTCTCAAATGGTCAACAAGACTTGTTTTCTGAGTAAAACATTTCTCACATTCTGGGCATGAAAATGGCTTCTCTCCTGTGTGAGTTCTTTGATGTCCAACAATATTTGATTTGTGAGTAAAACATTTCCCACATTCTGGGCATATATATGGCTTCTCCCCTGTGTGAGTTCTTTGATGTCTAACAAGATGTGATTTCCGATCAAAACATTTCTCACATTCTGGACATGAATATGGCTTCTCCCCTGTGTGAGTTCTCTGATGTATAACACCTCTTTTGTATCTTTCATTTTGCTTTACAGACCATGATAAATTAGAATAAAGACCTTTCTTCTGAAGCGCTGAGGATATATCTGGGGTAATGACATGTTCTTCATATGGATCTTGTGTGATACCATGATCTGCTTTATAATCTGTAGATATCAGATGTCCCTCTGAGCTCCTGGTACAGTCATCTGACAAGAAGAAAACTGATGTTACTATTATTGAATAAAATAACCTTATAAGTATATTCCCCACTGAGCTGCCGCTGCCTGAGACGCTTCAGACCGAATTAAGAAGTGAAGTCAGTGGCACAAGCAGCAAACGACGGCAGCGTGGCCTACTTCATTAGTATTCACTGTGCTGAGACGGAGGTCAGTGATAGTGAATAGTAATGAAGCGGGGCAGGAGACGCCACCACTGCTCTAGGTCACTGTAGAGGTGAACACAATCCATGGCTGCTTAACTATGGCCACTTATGTGGACTAATACTGTAGGATGCCATAAATCTTACTGTATTACACCCCATACACACAATACAATCCAAACCACATCTGCTGGATTTCCCAGCCTGAACTCACCGCGGATCTGCTGTCCCATACAGTATGTAGTAGGGTCTGTGGAGTCACAAGGAAGCAGGGACTCCTAGCGTCATAGATCACTAAGATACGGGGAGTCCTGGTGTGTGGACAGAGTTCAGGCTGGGAAATGTGACTGATGTACAGACCAGATTTTCTAGTCCGGATTCCATAGTGTGATTGGGGTCTAAGGTGAGGTTTACACAGTGACATTTGTAGAAGCTGCTTCAGGAATTCAGAAGAAGAATTTTTCCGCTTTACCAAATCAGCCCCCGAATCTCCATCAGATTCCTTACTGGCCAGGCCGGATTTTCCACCTCCCATTTATTTCCATAGAGCTCTGAGGTGGAATCTGCCTGAAGATCGAGCAGGAGGATTATTTTTCTGCTACCTGAAATAATCTGCTATATAATTCTGGTAAATTCTTTCCCTTCACGAGGACTGACAGCCGGTGAGGAAGAAATTTGCCTCCTTCACATCGATGTCAAGTCCATATTCCTGCTGTCCGTTCTATTCTATACTACATTTATTACCCCCTATAGCGGTATCACATTTATATTCAGGTATTATTAGTATTTTACCTGAATTGGGGAACAACAAATAGTCTAAACAATGTCTGAATAGAATCAGTGACCCTTCTGTGCTTTATATAGTGGTGACTCCTCACCTGGGCGGGTCCCTGTAGGAATGTCCTCCTCACACTCCTCATCACCACTCACATAGGGCTCTTCCTGTATTCTCATAGATATAGCATTCATGTCGCTCACATCTTTATCCTGATGGAAAATCTGCGAAACAAATAATGTAAAAGTCACCGGACAAATGGGGAAGTCACAGAGAATGTTCTAGATCATTAATCCGCATGAAGATGAAAGATGTCCTGACAGTAGTTGCAGGTCTGTGAGAAGCCGGATAAACATATTAGATGGTGGCTCAATGACACCGCCCATGTATATAACCATATAATACTGCTGGATACAACAAGACTGACCACAAGGCGGGAGTTTGCCAAAACTTACCTGAGAAAGCCAAAACCGTTCTGGAAGAATGTTCTCTGGTCAGAGGAGACAAAAGTAGGAAAAGGCCTCAACATAGAGATTACAGGAATAAAAAGAGGCCTTCAAAGAAAAGAACACGGTCCCTACAGTCAAACATTGCGGAGGTTCCC
Organism: Leptodactylus fuscus; assembly: GCF_031893055.1. NCBI lineage: Eukaryota > Metazoa > Chordata > Amphibia > Anura > Leptodactylidae > Leptodactylus > Leptodactylus fuscus. The sequence continues at coordinate 5,150,981 of NC_134265.1, read as the reverse complement.
TGATGTTTTGGGGTTGCTTTGCTGCCTCTGGCACTGGACTGCTTGACCATGTGCATGGCATTATGAAGTCTGAAGACGACCAACACATTGTGCAGCATAATGTAGGGCCCAGTGTGAGAAAGCGGGGTCTCCCTCAGAGGTCAGGGGTCTTCCAGCAGGACAAGGACCCAAAACACACTTCAGGTCAGCACTAGAAAATGGTGGTGTGAGAAAGCACTGGAGACTTGTAAAGTGGCAGCAATGAGTCCAGCCCTGAATCCCATAGAACACCTGTGGGGGAGGGGGAGAGATCTCTTGGTGGCAGTTTGGAGAAGGCCCCCTTCACATCTCAGGGGGGACCTCGAGCAGTTTGCCAAAGAAGAAGGGTCTAAGATTCCAGCAGAGCCTTGTAAGAAACTCATTGCTGGTTACCGGAAGCGGTTGTGCGCAGTTATTGTGTCTAAAGGTTGTGCTACCAAGTATTAGGCTGAGGGGGCCAATACTTTTGTCCGGCCCATTTTTGGAGTTTTGTGTAAAATGATCAATGATTTGACTTTTTTTTCATTCTCTTTTGTTTTTTTCATTGCAAACAAAATAAATGAAGATATTACCAAAGAGTTTGTGCTTGTAATCATTTTCTGGAAGACGAGTATTATCTGACAGAACTGCAGGGGGGCCAATACTTTTAGCCAACACTGTACACCCCTCACAGAATTTATCAAGAAGTATAGTGAGCATTTTGACCCTGTAGCCATTTCACAGATGTTACTAACGTCACTTTATAGCGATACACAAAATATGTTGACTGTAGCTCAACATAAAAAAGGAATCTTCGGGGTGCACGACAAAGTCTCTGGACCCGAGAAGCATTCAACATAGACAAAAATATTGAAGAGAAGTCGGCATCGTGCTACATTTCCTTAAAATTTAGCATTTAATTCATCATAAGTATAAAATGTAGAACAAATAATACAAAAAGTAAAAGGCAGAAAAAAGGTGAAAAACACAAAAAAGTGCATATAAACCTCTAACGCATTTCGGGACCTACTGCCCCTTAGTCATAGCGTCACGCTATGAGGCTACGACTAAGAAGACTATATGTCTTCGAAACGCGTCAGCGAGTCTATGTAAGGGATGGAAATACTTACGAGACGATACTGCTTGTGTACATGTGTGTTTTTTAACATTGGAATAAACGCTACGTTTTATAAGGACCATGGTTGAAAGCTGGAATTTTTTATGTCATTGGATTTTCTGACAATCTTTGTCTTAGTAATGGAAACACTACTTCAAACGGTCTGACAAGATCACAGAGTCCGAGGAATCGATCGGGGTGATCGCACCCTTCATGCCACGGCATATGACATTCTTTTTGTCATAAGAAACCCTGAAGGGGGCCTACCTGCTCTAGTAGACATCCTCTCTGCGTTCCGAAGTCTGTCGTTATAAGGCTAATTTGTCAAAATCAGAAGTGCTAAATGTATCACTCTGTTCATCTACAGTGGAGAAGCTTAAAGCCATTACGCCTTTTACCTGGTCTAGTGACAGTTTGAAATACCTCGGCATTCATCTTACTTCTCGCATTTCGGATCTTTACAAACTCAACTTTCCCCCTCTTCTGGACGATATTTCCAAATCCTTGGCCTCTTACACGACACTATTTCCTGGTTTGGCAGGAAGAACTTAATTCAAACCTAAATCCTACCAAAGTTATTTTATAAAATTAAGATGCTCCCAATCTCTCTACCTTCTACTTTCTTCACCTTCTTGAAAGGCACGTTTACAAAATTCATTTGGAGACATAAGGAGCCAATAATTGCATGGGAAAAATTGATGGAGAGAAAACATTCTGGAGGCATAGGTCTGTCCAATATATGCAAGTATTACAAAGCGACCCAACTCGCCTGGTGGCTGGAATTTGTAGCCCCTCTCCGATCTTGCTTGCCACTCCTCTGTTTTGAGGCCCTTTGCTCTCTGGCACCTTTACCTGGTCTTTGGCTTCCCAACTCACGGACTGCGAGGCCTCTCCATTCTGATCTGTTGCTGAAAAGTCCAATGATGATTTGGTCGGAGTTGGGGCAGGATCTGGCCCCCACCCCTTCTTCTCTTATGCCTCTCAGGGTACTTCCTGCACTTTTAGATCTTGATGGCTCCCCTTATCAAGGTCTATGATCCAAGCCTAATGCCCTAACCTTGAAAGACATTACGACCACCACGGGTTTACTTCCGCTTGCAGACATGCTGGATCTTCTCCCAAACTTGTCCCTCTCTTTTCTCCATACACAACATCTGAAAGCATGTCTGGACTCACTCCGAAAGAAATACTCACTACTCAACTGACTGAATTTGAAAAACTTTTAGCCCCTAAAACTACCCGACCTAGAAAAACCTCCCACCTCCTCCAACATTTCATAGACCCAATGCACTATAATAAACCAAGCTTTATTTCCTTTTGGGAGAAGCACCTGTAGCGCCCCACAGAGCAGGTCACTACAAATGTCATCTTATGTGATCTATACTGTGTACTGTGAAGGTATAGTGAGATCCAGTCAACCTGTTAGCATACACAAAGTTCCACAGCCATTATCTCTTTAAGAAAAGGGGAGGAGCTACAGACTGGAAGAGGGTCTCTCTCTCAGTTCCAGATCAGAGAGGGCAGGAGTGTGCAAGAGAGAGAGCAGGTGTGTGGAGGTGCAGTGTGTGCTGCAAGCTGCATGGTGTGCACAGCACAGGAGGCCGGAGACCTGCAGAGGTGAGACAAGACCTTGCAGGGACGGAGCTGCAGTCATAGGACCATCAATTCCTAACTAGTGTAAGAAACACTAAGAACATTGAGAAACTCACTGGACCAAGGCCTAGTGAATGCAAGTTTCCTGGAGGCTCAGTAACATACAGAGTTGGGGGTGAGTGCATCCAGCATCCCAAAGAACTCGCGTTACCTGCTGTCCAGAAGGGGGATCTACCCGGTTGCAATTAACATTTGAGCTCCTGGAACCCAGGACCAGAGGAAATCTATTAGAGAGTTTGAGCAGCAGTGGAAGGCTGAATCCTACTGGTGGCATCTCACTATACTGGAGCAAGGTGACTCCTCCTGTAACATCTGTTATCTCTTGCTGACTACAGAAGTAACCTGTAAGTGTTTGGTTAACCCCTGTCTGGACTGTGTTCTTTCATCGATCCTCTGTTACTCCTCCTGGAAATCATCCCTTCTTCACCTATATCATATATCATCCGGCCCTGGGACCTGCCCTGGTTGGGGAGGGTATAACATCTGGCACTGCATCACCACCTATTCCCAGAGGCCCTGCCTACAGTGCCCGGCTTCACCTTAAGCCGAAACCCCAACTGGCGTCACGACAAACTTTTATTTTTCTTTATTTTTCTTTCATCCATTTTTGCTTAAAACTCCCCTTTTTCAAGGCGCTGCCGCCCCCTTTGTCGGGCCTGCTCGCACCGTGAATCTACATAGGCCGAGTCAGGGTGACTCACACCTAGGTCTGGGGTTTTCTGAAGCGGATATAGATAACATTTTACAACACTCACATGGCCCCTCCAGGTGTATAAGGCTACAAGAAACTCATTACAAACTTGCTTCCCATTGGTATAGCACCCGACCTAGCTCCATAATAAGGGATTCACCCCTACGAACAAATGTTGGAGATGCTTCCAATCGGAGTTATCTACATATCTGGTGGGAATGCCCACTCATCCAGACCTATTGGCAGGAAATTAGAACCGCTATCAGATCTCTTGGATACCCCCAATTTGAAATCAAACCAGCCATGATCTTCCTCTCGGCTCTGACTTTGGAGTACAATTCATCTAAACATGTTCTCATCTCCCATATCTTGGCTGCAGCAAAGAAACTCATTCCACTTTATTGGCTTCAAACCAAGAAACCGCCTTTTTCTAATTGGGAGAACAAAGCGAACCTTCTAGCAAGGCTCGAAGAACTTCTAAGTTGGTCTAATACAGTCTTTCTCAAAGTGGGCGATAACGCCCCCTTGTGGGCGCTGGAGGCCTATAGGGGGGCAGTAAAGGTCACAGAGAAGATTGGGGGGCGTTGAAGCGGTTTAGGGGGGTGATGGCTAATTTAAAGGGGTGGTATCATAACAATGATTCTATCTATACTGCTTGTTAATGTGGATTTAAGACTTTTCCTAAATACACTGCTTCAGCAAAACTGCTTTGTTTGTCCACTATCTTACTTTATTCACTTCATTATGGACACTAGCACCTGGCCCCCTGCTCATTTATCCCGCAATTGTACTCTGGATTGTGGTCCATCGTTCAACGATTTTTGATAGCATTCCCATCATCGTATTTGTGTGAACGTGGATTTAGTGCTGTGGCAACGTTGCAAACTAAAATCGGTTGCAGATTACCGAACGCGGTGACTTACGGCTGTTTTTGAGTAAATTCGAGCCTGATATTAACAAACTTGTTAAAAATCATCAAATTCATCCTTCACATTAGATTAGTTTTAAAATTAAAATTGAAATTTTTGTTTTAATAACATGAATAAAAGTTTTCCTAATATTACAAAATGGTGTTTTACATTACCCTCATCAGAAAGTCTTATTTTCACATGGCACACATAATTTAATTATTAACATAATGACTGCGATTGTGATTCTTAAGATGTAGTAAAGTAAAAAAAAATTGGGGGGGGGGGGGGCGCTAGAAAATAATTAATTCTCGAAGTGGGCGGTAGACAAAATAAGTTTGAGAACCTCTGGTCTAATAGAACGCATGGGAAATTTTTGCATATCTGGTCCCCCTGGCTGAACCGCCAAGTTGACTGACCTATTCCTGGACTTCTTGATAAGAATGTTGAGCCTTCTTGTCTTCTTGCTTTCTCACTTTCTTCCCTGTGTGAATTCTTTCATGTCTAACAAGATGTGATTTCCGAGCAAAACATTTCTCACATTCTTGACATAAAAATGGCTTCTCTCCTGTGTGAATTCTTTGATGGCTAACAAGATGTGATTTGCGAGCAAAACATTTCTCACATTCTTGACATAAAAATGGCTTCTCCCCTGTGTGAATTCTCAAATGGTCAACAAGACTTGTTTTCTGAGTAAAACATTTCTCACATTCTGGGCATGAAAATGGCTTCTCTCCTGCGTGAGTTCTTTGATGTCCAACAAAATTTGATTTGTAAGTAAAACATTTCCCACATTCTGGGCATATATATGGCTTCTCCCCTGTGTGAGTTCTTTGATGTTCAACAAACTTGTATTTGTGAGTAAAACATTTCCCACATTCTGGGCATGAAAATGGCTTCTGCCCTGTGTGATTCTTTTGATGGTCAATAAGACTTGATTTACAACTAAAACATTTCCCACATTCTGAGCATGAAAATGGCTTCTCCCCTGTGTGACTCTTTTGATGGTCAATAAGACTTGATTTCCGAGTAAAACATTTCTCACATTCTGGGCATGAATATGGCTTCTCCCTTGTGTGAATTCTCTGATGTGTAACAAGATTTGATTTCTGAGTAAAACATTTCTCACATTCTTGACATGAAAATGGCTTCTCCCTTGTGTGAATTCTCAGATGATCAACAAGACTTGATTTCTGAGTAAAACATTTCCCACATTCTGGGCATGAAACTGGCTTCTCTCCTGTGTGAATTCTTTGATGGCTAACAAGATGTGATTTCCGAGCAAAACATTTCTCACATTCTTGACATAAAAATGGCTTCTCCCCTGTGTGAATTCTCAAATGGTCAACAAGACTTGTTTTCTGAGTAAAACATTTCTCACATTCTGGGCATGAAAATGGCTTCTCTCCTGTGTGAGTTCTTTGATGTCCAACAATATTTGATTTGTGAGTAAAACATTTCCCACATTCTGGGCATATATATGGCTTCTCCCCTGTGTGAGTTCTTTGATGTCTAACAAGATGTGATTTCCGATCAAAACATTTCTCACATTCTGGACATGAATATGGCTTCTCCCCTGTGTGAGTTCTCTGATGTATAACACCTCTTTTGTATCTTTCATTTTGCTTTACAGACCATGATAAATTAGAATAAAGACCTTTCTTCTGAAGCGCTGAGGATATATCTGGGGTAATGACATGTTCTTCATATGGATCTTGTGTGATACCATGATCTGCTTTATAATCTGTAGATATCAGATGTCCCTCTGAGCTCCTGGTACAGTCATCTGACAAGAAGAAAACTGATGTTACTATTATTGAATAAAATAACCTTATAAGTATATTCCACACTGAGCTGCCGCTGCCTGAGACGCTTCAGACCGTGTGAAGAAGTGAAGTCAGTGGCACAGGCAGCAAACGACGGCAGCGCGGCCTACTTCATTAGTATTCACTGTGCTGAGACGGAGGTCAGTGATAGCAAACAGTAATGAAGCCGGGCAGGAAATGCCACCACTGCTCTAGGTCACTGTAGAGGTGAACACAATCCATGGCTGCTTAACTATGGCCACTTATGTGGAATAATACTGTAGGACGCCATAAATCTTACTGTATTACACCCCATACACACAATACAATCCAAACCACATCTGCTGGATTTCCCAGCCTGAACTCACCGCGGATCTGCTGTCCCATACAGTATGTAGTAGGGTCTGTGGAGTCACAAGGAAGCAGGGACTCCAAGCGTCATAGATCACTAAGATACGGGGAGTCCTGGTGTGTGGACAGAGTTCAGGCTGGGAAATGTGACTGATGTACAGACCAGATTTTCTAGTCCGGATTCCATAGTGTGATTGGGGTCTAAGGTGAGGTTTACACAGTGACATTTGTAGAAGCTGCTTCAGGAATTCAGAAGAAGAATTTTTCCGCTTTACCAAATCAGCCCCCGAATCTCCATCAGATTCCTTACTGGCCAGGCCGGATTTTCCACCTCCCATTTATTTCCATAGAGCTCTGAGGTGGAATCTGCCTGAAGATCGAGCAGGAGGATTATTTTTCCGCTACCGGAAATAATCTGCTATATAATTCTGGTAAATTCTTTCCCTTCACGAGGACTGACAGCCGGTGAGGAAGAAATTTGCCTCGTTCACATCGATGTCAAGTCCATATTCCTGCTGTCCGTTCTATTCTATACTACATTTATTACCCCCTATAGCGGTATCACATTTATATTCAGGTATTATTAGTATTTTACCTGAATCGGGGAACAACAAATAGTCTAAACAATGTCTGAATAGAATCAGTGACCCTTCTGTGCTTTATATAGCGGTGACTCCTCACCTGGGCGGGTCCCTGTAGGAATGTCCTCCTCACACTCCTCATCACCACTCACATAGGGCTCTTCCTTTATTCCCATAGATATAGCATTCATGTCGCTCACATCTTTATCCTGATGGAAAATCTGGGAAACAAATAATGTAAAAGTCACCGGACAAATGGGGAAGTCACAGAGAATGTTCTAGATCATTAATCCGCATGAGGATGAAAGATGTCCTGACAGTAGCTGCAGGTCTGTGAGAAGCCGGATAAACATATTAGATGGCGGCTCAATGACACCGCCCATGTATATAACCATATAATACTGCTGGATACAACAAGACTGACCACAAGGACTTCACAGCCCGTCTACACATCATAGGGAATATCTCCATCTACCTGATCATCATCCTGTGGAAGAAGAGGACTGGGACATCTCTCCGGTGTTGTCCTCTTACTGGATCTACCTGTAGGAAACACAGACAGGGACTGAATTCATTCTGTACATACAAATAATGGAAGTCCATGTGTATATAGTCATGTCTATTACCTGCTGATGTGAGGGGCTGCTGGTCCTCCATCATCACCTCCTTGTACAGATCCTTGTGTCCTTCTAAATACTCCCACTCCTCCATGGAGAAATAGACAGCGACATCCTGACACCTTATAGGAACCTGACAACACAATGATACAGTCATCACCCCGACCCCTCCAGTTACTGTATAATGTCCCAGCATTCCCAGCACTGTCACCTCTCCAGTCAGCAGCTCCAGCATCTTGTGGGTGAGTTCTAGGATCTTCTGTCCATTGATCTCCTCCTGTATCAGGGGGTGAGGTGGAGGCCCCGGGATTGGGCTCAGGGTTCCTCCATATCCATCATACACAGGAGCCTGACAGCGCCCACTAGAGGTCTTCTTCACTACTGTGTAATCCTGGTTATGGGGAGACACATTAATAAATCTCACTACATACATGTCCAGAGTCCATCACCTCTCCAGTCATATCATCTGTTATTACTATAGATAAGAATGATGTCATGATGACATCATCAGAATCTCTCACCTTTCCAGTAAGCTGGTAGATGATCTCTAGGGTGAGATTTAATAGACTTTCCGCCATCTTGTTTCTGTCTCTTTCCATCCTTGATGGATCAATCAGGAATATTCTCTTCTATAGAAGATACTGAGAGGATTCTATATTGTAGGAACCTGAATGGAGAGAAGATGAGACAATATAAAATACATAGTATCACTGTCATGTACAGACTGTGGATGTGTCTGCAAAGGGTCATTTCAATCCACTCACTCAACACAGTCCATGGCCCCCAGATACACACTGCCACCACCTACTGATTCGGGTTAGAAGGTATCCAACCCAACCATGAATAAGTCTTTACAACACATGGCAAAACACACATTAAATGGCAATGGATCCATAGAGCATAGAGAAATGAACATTAAAGTGAATATCAGTGACCTACAACAAGCGAACAGTTAGAAAACAAAAAGGAGTAAACCGCTTACATGTCACAATTCTTCTGATCCAGTTGAGCTTTGGAATATAAGATGGCCGCCACCCAACCTGGCTGACTCCACAGGTGTGACAAAGTTTCTTTGGTTACCATTCAGTTTTATAATGTCCGGCCTTGCTCAGGCTTCAGAGCCCCATTTTGGTTCATTATTCTAATCCTCTATCGGTCACTGGGCAGTGGATTAATAAGGAGGTAAGTCCAGGAATAGTAAGAGTTCCTGTTGTTTAGTTCATTCCCCTGTATGGGGTTGATACAGTTATTTTTCCAGCTAGTGAACCTTGGAAAGCCAGACCCCAGTGACACGAGCGCACCCCTCGCCCCCACTACTTTGTTTACATTTTATTATTATTATCTGTACTAAAGTTAGGTCACACAAGAGCCATCATTTTTCCAGTTCTTAGTTGACATGATAGCTTATGCTTTGCAAAATAAATTGTACTTTGTAATGGCTCCTTTCACTATCCTGTACAATGTCCAATGCTCCATATCACAGCCGACCGGCATTTGTATCGCCCTTTTTAGCCTCTGATGAACTGGCAACATTAACCAGTCGAAACACATCAGGCTTACACTTAGGACTCTATTTCTGCGCGGCTGAGTCACCAATGTGACTTATTTTATGCATTTGATTATCAGTCTTAGTGCTGGGGGAGTAATATGGGCCCTCAAGTCAGTGGTCAGTTAGGGTCTTGATCAGTCTTTTACTGATCCCAGTTAGTGTGAGTGTGTTTGCCCTATTATTGGGCTGTGTGTGTATACGGTGCTCATACAAATTGCTTATATCCCTTTATAGGAGTGATCATGCTATGCTAGGGCTATAGCACATATTAGTCTTGAGCCTGGGGGGATTGACTATATATTTTTCAGTATTTTTCTAGGTATCACACCACACTACCTGTTTTGGCAATCACATTATTATTCTTTACCCTATCATATCACTTGGCTATCCAAGAATATTGTATTAGCTTTTAACAGTATTTAATAAAAGTTATATTTTAATGTACCCTACTTTAAGTTTTGTTCACTGAACATTATTAGGTGCATCTACCCATATCTATCTTCAGTTAGTGTGAGTTAGAATTGGAAAAAACTCATTAACTTTTCATAAAATAGTAGTCGTCTGTATAGTAAAATCCCCTGACATAGGCAGCGTGTAATAGAACTATGGTAATGACAGGCCTGGGAGCTTTCAGTAGGTTCCCGCCTGTCATGGCGACCAATTGCTGTCCTCCAATCATATTACAAGGGACGTTGTTCATTAAAAATGGTGGCGCCCATGGCATCTGTATCACAGGGGTCGCATTTTGCCGAGATATCTAAAGTGTTAACAGCCAGGATCAGTGCCGGTACCGGGCTCTCGGAATATGGCGAGACAAGAAGAGATGATTCAGTAAGTTCTTTCTAGCGTAAAAGTTATGAAACCTAAACCCGGTATAAATGTGGTATCAGTGTAACCGTAGCGACCTGGAGAATATCGCCATCATGTGATTTATACCGTAGGCCGAAGGCCCCGACTACTATTTACCTCTATAGGAGGGATGGAAACAGCCCAAAACAACCGCCGACACCTGAAACGGCAAAAGACACAAATATTATCATCTCAGCCATGGAAGGACCAGCCCTTAAAGCAGCCAAGTCCTGAGACAACGAGAATTTACAATAACATACTGAGCTGGTCTGGAGAGTTTCCTACCTATAAAGGGGCTCTCCGCTTTCTACTATTGATGACCTCTCCTTTTATTAGATCGTTATAGGGATCCAATTTTTGGAATCCCATTATTTCTCCCTAAGGGCTTGTTCACATAGAGTAAACGCGGCACGCAATGTGCCGCGTGTACGGGACGTTTGCACGGCGATTTTGACGGTGCATGTTTGTGGTCGCGTTAGCACCACATTAACGCGCGTTTACGTGTGAACTAGCCCTAACATGTAGGAATAGCCGTAAGAAAGGCTATTCTTCTCCTACCTTTAGATGTCTTCTCTGCGCTGCTGTTTGGCAGAAATCCCGGTTTCCTTCTGTATGCAAATGAGTTCTCTCACAGCACTGGGCGAGAGAAATCTCCAGCGACGTCTCTATCTTCGTGTGGAAAGCCTCTCTCTGCGCCTTCTTCCGTCCTGGGTTTCAAACTTCTAGGCATGCACAGTCGGCTCTTCCATCGGGCTTTGGGCAGAAGAGACGGCGCATGCCCGCGGCCATTTTCTTGTGGTCGCTTACGTCTTTAAATTACATCTGCAGGATATGACACCGGGAACCACCGATCAGCAGGACTGAGGGAAATCCACGCTGCTCACTGACTATACATACTGTAGTGGTGAGTGCTGGTACTGCAGCGCTGACTACTAGGATTCAATGAGACAATGCTGCAGTATGTATAGTGAGTGAGCAGCGTGGATCCCATGCGCAGATCCCAGTAGAGCTGATCTGCGAGGTCCGGGGTTTCGCACCTCACTGAGATAATAGTTATAGTCTCTTCTAAGGAGAGGTCAGTAGTAGAAAGTGAAGAATCCCTTTAAGTCCTAAAAGTATTTGGCCCTAAAGGGGTTAATAAACGAAACCTCTACAAACCTTCTGCTAAGCAGCCATGTGGTATCTGTGTGGTTACAGGACCTGTGATGATGTCAGAGTCATGTGATCAGTCACAGCTATATATGTGTGTGGGAGGAGTCACATGATCTCTGTTAGATGAGGAGAAGTTCTGTGTCTGGATACGGATGTAGCAGAGCTGTCTGTGTGTGACGTGCATGTAGCGGAGCCGTCTGTGTGTGATGTGTATGTAGGGGAGCCGTCTGTGTGTGATGTGTATGTAGCAGAGCTGTTTGTGTGTGATGTGTATGTAGTGGAGCCGTCTGTGTGTGATGTGTATGTAGCGGAGCTGTGTGTGTGAGACGTGTATGTAGCAGAGCTGTGTGTGTGACGTGTATGTAGCGGAGCCGTCTGTGTGTGATGTGTATGTAGCAGAGCTGTGTGTGTGACGTGTATGTAGCAGGGCCGTCTGTGTGTGACGTGTATGTAGCAGAGCTGTCTGTGTGTGACGTGTATGTAGCGGAGCTGTCTGTGTGTGACGTGTATGTAGCGGAGCTGTGTGTGTGATGTGTATGTAGCAGAGCTGTGTGTGTGACGTGTATGTAGCAGGGCCGTCTGTGTGTGACGTGTATGTAGCAGAGCTGTCTGTGTGTGACGTGTATGTAGCAGAGCTGTCTGTGTGTGATGTATATGTAGCAGAGCTGTGTGTGTGACGTGTCTGTAGCAAAAAAAAACATCCAGTTTAATACTTTTTTTTATTTATTTATTGGGATTTTTCCACCACTACAAGTTCTCCTCTCCTTTGCGGGGGTTGTTTCCAGTTTTGAGGTTACCCCTTATCTAGGTGATCTTTGCCCTCAGGTTTTCTGACAGTTCTGTGTTTTAATAGATTTGTCTAATTAGATTTCCAGGATTCTAAAAGAAGATCTAGTCTGATTCCCTTGGAACAATTTGTAACACAATTCCTGTTGAGTTTGATGTTTGAGCTGTTTTATAGTTATTAGACATGCTGGTTGCTGGGTGATGGTTACAGGTTGTTGGTTTCTTCTACCACTCTCTCTCCGCGGAATCGAGCATGGATTATAGGAAGGACTATCGCTCTCCTATTGGCTGACACAAACCTTCTGCAATGGGCGCCGGGTGAATGACGCATCGGAGAACAGCGACAGGTTTATACTTGTCTGTACTTGGTCACTTATGCCTGAAATACTGTAGTGAGACGTTGCGTGTCGCTCTGAAATAGTGCAGCGTGTTCTGACGTGGAGTCTGAGTCCTTGTTTATATATAAGGTTAGCAGTGTTTAGTAGAGATGAGAGAACAGTAAAATGTTCGAGGTTCGATATTCGTTTCGAGTAGCCCCTCAATATTCGACTACTCAAATCGAATCCTATTATAGTCTATAGGGGAAAATGCTCGTTTCAGGGGTAGGCAACGTTTGATCAAATTATACTTACCAAGTCCACGAGTGAGGGTCTGGCTGGATCCTCCAAGCAGTCTTCTTGCAGTGTCCCCACGGCATCTTCCGGCTCTTCATTCACTCTGCCAGGCATCGGGCCTGGGCAGAGCCGACTGCGCATGCCCGCACTACAAGCAGATATGCGCAGTCGGCTCTGCCCAGGCCCGATGCCTAGCAGAGTGAATGAAGAGCCGGAAGACGCCGCGGGGAAGCTGCACAGAGAAGACTTCTAAAGGTAGGAGAAGAACCAGCGTTGATTGGCCGACTGTATAGCATTTGGCCAATCAATACTGGTTCTGCATCGAACTTTTACATTCGAATAGCGAGTGGTACTCGATCGAGTACGAGTATTTCGAATACCGTAGTATTTGATCGAATACCTACTTAATCAAGTACTACTCGCTCATCTCTAGTGTTTAGCGTTTGAACTGGAACTTTCCCTTACGTCTACCTCTGCTAGTTCACGTCGTCAGTGCTTAAACAGTCCCGATTCGTTTTGTTATATAGTGGGGCAAAAAAGTATTTAGTCAGTCACCAATAGTGCAAGTTCCACCACTTACAAAGATGCGAGGCGTCTGTAATTTACATCATAGGTAGACCTCAACTACGAGAGACAAAATGAGAAAACAAATCCAGAAAATCACATTGTCTGATTTTGTAAGAATTTATTTGCAAATTATGGTGGAAAATAAGTATTTGGTCAGTAACAAAATGTCATCTCAATACTTTGTTATTTAGCCTTTGTTGGCAATGACAGAGGTCAAACGTTTTCTGTAAGTCTTCACAAGGTTGGCACACACTGTTGTTGGTATGTCGGCCCATTCCTCCATGCAGATCTCCTCTAGAGCAGTGATGTTTTGGGGCTGTCGCTCCCTCCAAAGGTTTTCTATAGGATTGAGATCTGGAGACTGGCTAGGCCACTCCAGGACCTTGAAATGCTTCTTACAAAGCCACTCCTTCGTTGCCCTGGCGGTGCGCTTTGGATCATTGTCATGTTGAAAGACCCAGCCAGGTTTCATCTTCAATGCCCTTGCTGATGGAAGGAGGTTTGCACTCAAAATCTCATGATACATGGCCCCATTCATTCTTTCATGTACCCGGATCAGTCGTCCTGGCCCCTTTGCAGAGAAACAGCCCCAAAGCATGATGTTTCCACCCCCATGCTTTACAGTAGGTATGGTGTTTGATGGATGCAACTCAGTATTCTTTTTCCTCCAAACACGAAAAGTGGTGTTTCTACCAAACAGTTCCAGTTTGGTTTCATCAGACCATAGGACATTCTCCCAATACTCTTCTGGATCATCCAAATGCTCTCTAGCAAACTTCAGACGGGCCCGGACATGTACTGGCTTAAGCAGTGGGACACGTCTGGCACTGCAGGATCGGAGTCCCTGGCGGCGTAGTGTGTTACTGATGGTAGGCTTTGTTACATTGGTCCCAGCTCTCTGCAGTTCATTCACTAGGTCCCCCCGCGTTGTTCTGGGATTTTTGCTCACCGTTCTTGTGATCATTTTGACCCCACGGGGTGAGATTTTGCGTGGAGCCCCAGAGCGAGGGAGATTATCAGTGGTCTTGTATGTCTTCCATTTTCTAATTATTGCTCCCACAGTTGATTTCTTCAATCCAAGCTGGTTGCCTATTGCAGATTCAGTCTTCCCAGCCTGGTGCAGGGCTACAATTTTGTTTCTGGTGTCCTTTGACAGCTCTTTGGTCTTCACCATAGTGGAGTCTGACTGTTTGAGGGTGTGCACAGGTGTCTTTTTATACTGATAACAAGTTTAAACAGGTGCCATTACTACAGGTAATGAGTGGAGGAAAGAGGAGACTCTTAAAGAAGAAGTTACAGGTCTGTGAGAGCCAGAAATCTTGATTGTTTGTAGGTGACCAAATACTTATTTTCCACCATAATTTGCAAAAAAATTCTTACAAAATCAGACAATGTGATTTTCTGGATTTGTTTTCTCATTTTGTCTCTCATAGTTGAGGACTACCTATGATGTAAATTACAGACGCCTCATCTTTTTAAGTGGTGGAACTTGCACTATTGGTGACTGACTGAATACTTTTTTGCCCCACTGTATATGTGCCAGTTTTGCCATTCCCAGTCCAAGGACAAACATCAGCACATTTGTCAGACGAGCCAATTGTGGCGATTTTCAAGTGAAAATTGGTGATCAAGATAAATCATGGGCCGCTCACAAAGTGTGTAAGCCGTGTGATGAGAGTTTACGGATGTGGACCAAGGGAACACGTGCTAAACTTCCATTTGGTATAACTATGATTTGGCGAGAGCCCAGAGATCATTCAAGTGATACTTGAATGCTCTCTCTACTTTTGTATAGTGAAAATGTCGTAGCCGTATTCGGCTATATCCTGGATCAATCAGTCAGTCCAAATTAATGAGCATATTTGTGCACAATTGCTAATAATGAGACAGACACAGAGTTCCGTATCAAACCAGCCATGCTCAGCTCCTTAGCCCAGCTCAGCATTACTGGCTCTTTATTGAAAGTACACACACTTTAGAAAACAAAGAAGGGAGTGGTTAATGCATCCTTTTGCATTCCTGAGCTGCTGTCCATCTCTCATTGGCTCCAAACTTCAATGTCCAGCCAGACACCTCCTTGCTCCAGTCTGTGGAATTCTATTACAGGGTGTGCCAAACAGGAATCAAGCCCCATCTTGGAAATTCCTTTCTTTGTCTCAGAACTGTAGGAAAAATTAGTATTTCCAAACACAACATACAATATAAAGTATATGACACTTGATTCATGTTCTCAGACTTAACAAAAACATCAGGATTAGAGATGAGCGAGTAGTATTTGATCGAGTAGGTATTCGATCGAATACTACAGTATTCAAAATACTCGTACTCGATCGACTACCACTCGCTATTCGAATGGAAAAATTCAAAGCAGAACCTGCGTTGATTGGCCGAATGCTATACAGTCGGCCAATCAACGCTGGTTCTTTAGAAGTCTTCTCCGCGCAGTGGCCATTTTCTTGTAGTGCGGGCATGCGCAGTCGGCTCTGCCTAGGCCCGATGCCTGGCGGAGTGAATTTAGAGCTGGAAATCGCCGTGGGGATGCTGCGCAGAGAAGACTTCTCGGAGAATCGAGCCCGACCCTCACTCATGCACTTGGTAATTTCAATTTGATCAAATGTTGCCTACCCCTGAAACAAGCATTTTTCCCCCATAGAGTATAATAGGGTTTGATATTCGATTTGAGTAGTCGAATATTGAGGGGCTACTCGAAACGAATATCGAACATCAAGTATTTAACTACTCGCTCATCTGTAATCAGGATATAACAAGAAAACCAATGTAAAATAGAGTGTCGGAGTTTACCATCAGTTGTTCGCCCAGTGCCAGTTTTGAATGAATTACCCTCTTTGGAAATACGGGAATACGAGTCTGGTGAAGGTCAAAGTGACCCCAACGATGAAGATTTTGAAATTGAAGATGATTCCGTTCATAAGGGATTCAAGCAGCAGGAGTTGAATGATTTGGTACGAGATTTGGGACTATCCAAAAACGCTTCAGAGCTCTTAGCATCAAGACTGCACGAGAAAAACTTGCTTGAAAAGGGAGCTGAGGTCCTATCCTATTCTCGATGAAGAGAGAGCGCGTTTCTACAATACTTGTGAAGTGATGATGGATTTGGGGATTCCCATAATGTAACTTGCAGTAACTATTATAGCCTTTGTATGAATAAAATTATTCTTTGTAAACAGGATATTTGGTAAGTTTTTACTTTATTTTCCTTTCTATGCACAATTTGTGTGACTTTTGAGGGGGTCCTGTAGCTTAAAAAGTTGACCTGATAGACAAAAACTGCCGTTATTTTTGGATCCAGAGACCAAAAGTTAGTTGAAAACAAGTGACGCTAGGTTCACACCTGCGTTCTGGTCTCCGTTCTATGGTTTGCGTCTTCTGCATGCATGTGGCCCCTGAATAGCTATTCAAAGGAACTTCCTGTGACTGTAAAGGATTGGCACATGCAGGTAGGCCTCGGAGAGATTATCGCCGTATAGTCGTCCTCTCTAATAAGGTTATTACTAGAGATGAGCGAACAGTAAAATGTTCGATATTTGTTATGAATAGCATCTCAATATTCGACTATTCAAACGAATATGGAACCCCATTATAGTCTATGGGAGAAAATGCTTCGCTACAGGAGATCCCACCATTCACTCAGGAGGGTCACCAAGTCCACTAAGACACCCCAGGAAATGATGCCAACACCCTGGAAAGCAACTGGGACAGCAGGGGAAGCATGTCTGGGGGCATCAAGTACCTTTATTATGTCGGGATCCCCTGTCAGCTTGCGATATGCCGGAGCGGACTTTTTCCCATAGGAATGCATTGACCAGCGTTGATTGGCCAGTCTACAACATTTGGCCAATCAACGCTGGTTCTGCCTGAGGAGGCGGAGTCTAAGAGCCATCCACAGCAGTTTCCATTCTGGTCCGATTTTAGACTCAGTCTCCTCCGGCAAAACCAGCGTTGATTGGCCGAATGTTGTAAGACTGGCCAATCAACGCTAGTCAATACATACCTATGGCAAAATGAAGCAGAGCCAGCCGTGCGCTCAGCTTGGCTATTCCTCCTGTCACACACATCTCTGGTGTACAGCGCCGCACCTCCCATGAGGCGACCTGAAGCGAGCGCTTCAGGCGGCGCTATGCCAGGGCCTCAGGGAGGGCGGCATTTTTGCTAACCTAAGCCAGTCCAGGACAAGCTGTCCTGGACTGACTTAGCACCGAGCGGTGGTTTGGGGAGGACACTGGAGCAGCGCCGCTCCAGCAGCCTCCCCTCACGCTCAGGCAGAGCGCAGGCAGTCTCCGGGCCTGCTCTCTGCCGGCGAACGGCGCTAAGCCACAACCCCTCCGCTAAGCCACGCCCCCGCTTCACCCCCTCCCCCGGCGGGGGGGGGGCGGCTTCCTGTAGTTCGCCTCGGGCGGCGAAAGGGGCAGGATCACCCCTGCTGGTGTAACATAGCTCAGCACACACTCAACTCTGCTACATATCTACACTCTGTTGTAGAGATATAGTAGAGCTGAGTGTGCGCTGAGCTCTGCTACACACGAGATGTGTGTGACACGAGGAGTAGATGGAGGGTTGGTTGGGTGTAGTGCAGATACACCAGAGATGTAGCAGAGCTGGCCGATGTTAGCAAAGCTGAGTGTTAGTCTGCTGCATATCTGCCAGCTCTCCTACATCTACATCTCCTACACACTCAGCTCACCTACATCGGACACTACACGCTCAGTTTATCGGTATAGCCAAGCTGAGTTTGTAGTATCGGACACTACTGTTTGTTGATTAAGCAGAGCTGGGATTGTAACGACTATCCTATTCACTACATAACATGTACCCCACGCTGTGTAGTGATTAACCCCCCCCCACCCCCACCGGTGTCTGCTTACCTGCAGCTCTTTGTTCTTGGTCCACGTCGATCCATGGTCCTGGTTTCAGAGCGCCTGCCCCCCTCTCCCCGACTATTATTATAGAGAAGGTGGGGCTTAGAAGAGTGTGGGTGGGTACTGGGCGGGGAGACTCCCCATCCACACTCTCCTAAGCCCTATTACACTAAGGAATAGCCGAGCTGAGCGTGTTAGTAGTACTAAGGAATAGCCAAGCTGAGCTAGTCATGTTAGTACAGGAGGAGTAACTGGAGGGATGGTTGGGTGTAGTGCAGAGCTCTTTCATCTCCGGTGTCTGGAGTAGCCGGGCTAACCGCACGGGCTCTGCTATATCTCGCTATAGAAATGCATTGACCAGTGTTGATTGGCCAGTGTACGGGTATTCGGCCAATCAACGCTGGCCAATGCATTCCTATGGGAAAAAGTCAGCTCGTGCATATCACAAGCTGACAGGAATCCGGACAAGATAGAGCCCCAAAGAGCTGGGTGAGTGACATGCCCCCCTAAATAAAGGTTATCCCTAGCTAACCCTCCTGTACATCTGTCCCTGTCTCACAGTCACATAGTTCACCGTCCCAAATTAGTCGAATGGTAAATCCACCATTCGTCTAAATTGGAGGTTATCTGTTTCCGGCCGCCAATTCCTTTTTTCGATTTATTTTCACTGCTTACATTATCGTATTTCTTGTCCCACCTCCCCAGCGCAGTTATTGGTGCAAAAAACGCACCAGGGAAGGTGGGAGGAGAATCAAATTTTTAGCGAGTTTGCCACCTGGTGTTCGATTGGAATCAAACACCTCAAGCGGTCTGATATTCGATCGAATATCAATTTGATCGAACGCCGTTCGCTCATTTCTAGTTATTACTGAACATATGGTCTCCATTTTGAATGTTTTTTTTGTTTGTTTTTTTTTCCTCCAAAAACTGGCTTAGGAAGGTGAAATCTATCCTCCAATTGCCCCCTGGTTTGTGTAGCAGGAACACCCTGGAACAGACACTTTGCCCTCTTTATGTAGATGGGACCCTTCTATGGCCGCTTTGCTCTAGAACGCTTGATATTAACTTTCTATTAGTACAGCACAAAATGATTGGGGGGGAGAATCTTCCAGAATTTGAGGAGTATTTATTTTTGATAGATGATGTAACCCAATGTATCTGAAGAAGTCAGTGACCAAAGAAAAGCAAAACTTTTAATCTTGCGCTTACAGTCATAGGCCTAGCATCAGAAGTCTTGGGATCTGAGGAGTTCTTTTTGAAGGAAGATTTACTTTGGCTTCTGTTCCTGATGAATCAGAGCACCCATTGGATGGTCTTCTAGGACTTTTTTTTTTTTTTTTGCTCCTTTACTCAAGAATTCCAGGATCTTACAGAGTCGAGCACCCAATATGGACTCTGGCTGGGATAGTAAATTGCAAAAGTTGTTGTTAGACAGATTATCACCTGACCCCAACATGAGCCACACAACTCTTCTGGCTGCATTTGAGAGGGCCACAGACTGGGAAGAAAATTTTCTGAAATCTAATTGTGAGTCACATAAAAACTCTGCAGCAGTTTTCAAGAGGGGAAAAGAATGGAATAATAATAATAATAATAAATGTTATTTCTATAGCGCCAACATATTCCGCAGCGCTGTACAATTTGTAGGGTTCAAATCCAGACAGAAAGATACATTACAAAGAAAATCATTTCACACAATCGGACTGAGGGCCCTGCTCACAAGAGCTTACAATCTATAAGGTAGAGGGGGTGACACGAGGTAGCAGGGGCGGCATTGCTTATACAGAGGTCAGACACTTTTGTAATAGAGGTGACTGTCATTACACAAACATAAGACTTTATGAGCCGTCACCAGTCGTGTCCTGTAACATGTGGATGGAGCTTGGACAGATAAAGTTATCCTGAGATGACATCATATCATGTGGGGAAGTGTGGGAGCGAAGACAGAGGAGGGGTAAGGGTGTACATTAGACATTGTGATCGGCCTGTCTGAAAAGATGCGTCTTTAGTTTGCGTTTGAAACTGTAGAAATTGGGAGTTAATCTTATTGTCCGGGGTAGAGCATTCCAGAGAAGTGGTGCAGCTCGGGAGAAGTCTTGTATACGAGCGGGGGAGGTTCTGATAATAGAGGATGGAAGTATTAGGTCATTGAGTGAGCGGAGAGCACGGGTTGGGCGGTAGACAGAGATGAGGGAGGAAATGTAGGGAGGTGCGGCATTATGGAGAGCCTTGTGGGGGAGGGGGAGAACTTTATATTTTATTCTATAATGAATAGGCAGCCAATGTAGTGACCGGCACAGACCAGAGGCATCGCTGTAGCGTCTAGACTGATAGATGAGCCTGGCCGCTGCATTCAGAATAGATTGTAGAGGGGAGAGTTTAGTGAGGGGAAGACCGATTAGTAAGGAGTTACAGTAGTCAAGGCGAGAATGAATCAGAGAGAAAATAAGTGTCTTTAGTGTATCTCTGGTGAGGAAAGGGCGTATTCTGGAGATGTTTTTGAGGTGGAGGTGACATGAACGTGCGAGTGATTCAATATGAGGGGTGAAGGAAAGGTCTGCGTCACACATGACCCCGAGGCAGCGGGCCTGCTGCTTAGGAGTTATAGTAAGGCCTGAGACTACAATGGATATATCAGGGACAGATCTATTAGATAGTGGAAACAGTAGTAGTTCAGTCTTGGAGAGATTTAGTTTCAGATAGAGCGAGGACATGATATTTGAGACAGCAGAGAGACAGTCACTGGTGTTCTGTATGAGTGCAGGGGTGATGTCACGGGAAGATGTGGTACCTGAAGCCAAATCTGGTGATGGTTTGTCCAATGGGAGCTGTGTAGAGAGAAAAGAGCAGGGGGCCTAGGACTGAGCCCTGAGGAACCCCAACAGCAAGGGAAAGCGGGGAGGAAACAGAGCCCGCAAATGATACACTGAAAGTGCGGTCTGAGAGATAAGAGGAGAACCAGGAGAGCGCAGTGTCATTGAGGCCAACTGAGCGGAGCATAGTGAGGAGGAGATGATGGTCAACAGTGTCAAAAGCTGCAGAGAGGTCCAGTAGAATAAGAAGAGAGAAGATACCATTGGATTTAGCCATTAGGAGATCATTGGAGACTTTTGTGAGAGCCATTTCAGTAGAGTGCAGAGCGCGGAAACCAGATTGTAAGGGGTCAAGCAGAGAGTTAGCAGAGAGATAGCGGATTAGACGAGAATAGACCAGGCGTTCCAAGAGTTTAGAGATGAAGGGGAGGTTAGAGACAGGTCGATAGTTAGCAGCACAGGATGGGTCCAGGGAGGGTTTTTTCAATAGCGGGGTTATAACAGCATGCTTGAAGGAGGATGGGAAGATTCCAGAAGAGAGAGAGAGGTTAAATATTTTAGTAAGGTAAGTTGTGACAGCAGGGGACAGAGATTGGAGAAGGTGTGAGGGGAAGGGATCACTACTGCAGTTTGTAGGGCGAGATGAAGAAAGTAGTTGGGAGACTTCCTCTTCTGTAACAGGTTCAAAAGATGAGAATGGACAGGCTGAAGTGCGGCTGGTGAGGGGATCAGTACTATCGTAGGTGTGGGAGTCAATGCCACCTGGGGCTTGGGCAGTAATTTCCTGACAGATCTTATCAATTTTATCATGGAAATAAGTGGCAAGTTCATCAGCACTAAGGTCTGTGAATGGCGTCTGCACCTTTGGTGTGAGTAAGGAGTGAAAAGTTTCAAAAAGCCTTTTAGGGATGTTGGAGAGAGAAGAGATGAGGGCGGTGAAATAGTCTTGTTTGGCGAGGTAAAGGGCAGAACTATATGTTTTAAGCATAAATTTGAAATGGAGGAAATCTGCAGGTGAGCGTGATTTTCTCCAGAGACGTTCGGCACACCTAGAGCAGCGCTGAAGAAATCGTGTCTGTGGCGTGTGCCAGGGCTGCTGCCTCCTATGTGGGACTTTACAAGTGGAGGGGGGAGCCACCTCATCCAATGCATTTTTAAGGGTTTCATTATAGTGACTGGTGGCCAGATTGGGACAGGAGATTGAAGAGATGGGGGACAGGGAGGACTGTAGAGTATCTGAGAGGTGCTGGGTGTCAATAGCACGTAAGTTCCTATATGTGTGATGGGTAGGGGCGTCTTGTGAAGGGGAGAGGGCGCTGATGGTGAGAGACAGAAGATTATGATCAGAGAGGGGCAGAGCAGAGTTAGTAAATTTAGAGACTGTGAGTAGTCGATGGAAGACGAGATCAATCGTGTTTCCACCTACATGTGTGGCAGTAGAGGAACATAGTGAAAGACCAAGAGAAGAGGTTAATAAGAGAAACTGTGAGGCAGCCGGGGAGTGAGGGGAGTCAATAGGGATGTTAAAGTCACCCATGATGAGGGTAGGAATGTCACTGGCTAAAAAGTGGGGAAGCCAAGAAGCAAAGTGGTCCAAAAATTGGTAGGGTGAGCCAGGTGGACGGTAGAGCACAGCTACCCGTAAGGAGAGTGGGCGGAAAAGTCTGATAGCATGGACTTCAAATGAGGAGAATGTGAGTGAGGGTACTGGTGGAATGGCCTGAAAAATGCACTGTGGTGACAGAAGTAAGCCTACCCCACCACCCTGCCTGTTGTCAGGCCTAGAGGTATGTGAGAATTGTAGGCCACCATGAGACAGAGCAGCAAGGGAGGCTGTGTCTGCCTGCTGGATACAGGGCTCAGTAAGGGCGAGCAGGCTGAGGGATTTACTAAGGAATAAGTCATTAATATATTCTAGTTTGTTACATACTGAGCGGGCGTTCCAGAGAGAGCAGCTAAAAGAGACGGGAGAGATGAGGGGAAGAAACACGGTAAATATTGATGAGGTTTGTAGGCCTTCTATGTATGCAGGAAGAAGAGTTAGTGAAGGAAGGAGGGCTGGGGTTAGGAGAGATGTCCCCAGCAGCTAGGAGGAGTAACATGGACAGAGACAGAAGGTGGTTCAGGGATTTATGTGGGCGCTTATGTTTGGTTTCACTGCTAAAAGAAGTAAAGGGGCGATTAAAGAGACTGAAAAGTGTGTGAGAGCTGTACATGGGAGAAGGAAGAAGAGAGGGACTGATATGGATGGAGTGTCCTGGTGGTAGAGGTGGAGGAGAGGTCTACAGGAAGACAATGGCTAAGATAGTAAGAGACAGTGTAGCTATAGGATACCATGTGGTAAAACTTGTTGTTTTAAGTGGCAATTTACCTGGTGTTCTGCCATGGTTAGCCTGTTCCGTGTCTGCCATGTATAAATGCACTTTGGTTAATCTGCACTTGTGCCATGTATAAGTGCACTTTGGTTAATCTGCACTTCGGTTAAGATGCAATTTGGTTAAGATGCATGCTGCAAATGAAATGCCCCTGCATGAAATGCTGTCCCATAAGCTATATCTACTTATATAGGAAAGCAGAGCTTCAGAACTAGCAGTAATTTAAGTTGTAAACTAATTAGTCTACAAACTGTGACACATGGGGAGACTGGCAGTGTGGATCCTAGTAAACACTTGGTCAGAAACAGCCATAGTCAGTGAGGATCAAAGACTTAACTAGTACAGATAAGAACACATGGAAATGCAAGAATATAGTTCAGGGACAAAGCAGAGATGGATAAAATAGAGGATCATATACCATTCAGAATATTTCTTCACTAGGACCATCTACTTCTAGCTCTCTAGTTAGGTGGTTGAGTCAATCTCTGAGAGCCCTGGGCACTGGGACAGAGGGTAATGGGGGTATTACAAGCCAGACTCTGACAGCCCTGGCCACTGGACACAGGCTAATGCCATTTTACAGGCCCCCACTGCAGAAGTAGGATTTATTTTTCATAAAAAAGAGAATAAGCTTCATTGTCCATTGGCTCTTTCTGGAGCGCTGAGTCTTCAGATAGGACTACAACCTTTCTGGATAACATGGCCACTTGAGGACTGAGTCCCAGCTTTTTGTCACAGAATCATCTAGTTTGTAAATAGTTTTGATCTGGACTCTGGGTCAGTTTTCTTATCTGGTTTATCCCAATCTCTCCTCATCCATTCCTCCACCACTGGTGACTTGGGAATGACCTGTACTTGGAAGCCACAAAATAAAACCTCCTTTGCCTTTTAGGCTTCTACTGCACATTGCTGTCTATGTTATATATATAACAAAACAAATCGGGACTGTTTAAGCACTGACGACGTGAACTAGCAGAGGTAGACGTAAGGGAAATTTCCAGTTCAAACGCTAAACACTAGAGATGAGCGAGTAGTACTCGATCGAGTAGGTATTCGATCGAATACTACAGTATTCGAAATACTCGTACTCGATCGAGTACCACTCGCTATTTGAATGTAAAAGTTTGATGCAGAACCAGCATTGATTGGCCAAATGCTATACAGTCGGCCAATCAACGCTGGTTCTTCTCCTACCTTTAGAAGTCTTCTCTGTGCAGCTTCCCCGCGGCGTCTTCCGGCTCTTCATTCACTCTGCTAGGCATCGGGCCTGGGCAGAGCCGACTGCACATATCTGCTTGTAGTGCGGGCATGCGCAGTCGGCTCTGCCCAGGCCCGATGCCTGGCAGAGTGAATGAAGAGCCGGAAGATGCCGTGGGGACACTGCAAGGAGAAGACTGCTTGGAGGATCCAGCCCGACCCTCACTCGTGGACTTGGTAAGTATAATTTGATCAAACGTTGCCTACCCCTGAAACGAGCATTTTCCCCTATAGACTATAATAGGATTCGATTTGAGTAGTCGAATATTGAGGGGCTACTCGAAACGACTAATGAACCTCGAAGATTTTACTGTTTGCTCATCTCTACTAAACACTGCTAACCTTATATATAAACAAGGACTCAGACTCCACGTCAGAACACGCTGCACTATTTCAGAGCGACACGCAACGTCTCACTACAGTATTTCAGGCATAAGTGACCAAGTACAGACAAGTATAAACCTGTCGCTGTTCTCCGATGCGTCATTCACCCGGCGCCCATCGCAGAAGGTTTGTGTCAGCCAATAGGAGAGCGATAGTCCTTCCTATAATCCATGCTCGATTCCGCGGAGAGAGAGTGGTAGAAGAAACCAACAACCTGTAACCATCACCCAGCAACCAGCATGTCTAATAACTATAAAACAGCTCAAACATCAAACTCAACAGGAATTGTGTTACAAATTGTTCCCAGTGAATCAGACTAGATCTTCTTTTAGAATCCTGGAAATCTAATTAGACAAATCTATTAAAACACAGAACTGTCAGAAAACCTGAGGGCAAAGATCACCTAGATAAGGGGTAACCTCAAAACTGGAAACAACCCCCGCAAAGGAGAGGAGAACTTGTAGTGGTGGAAAAATCCCAATAAAAAAAAAAAAAAAAAAAAAAGTATTAAACGGGATGTTTTTTTCTGCTACATACACGTCACACACACAGCTCTGCTATATATACGTCACATACACAGCTCTGCTACATACACGTCACACACAAACAGCTCTGCTACATACACGTCACACACAGACGGCTCCGCTACATACACGTCACACACAGACGGCTCCGCTACATACACGTCACACACAGACGGCTCCGCTACATACACGTCACACACAGACAGCTCCGCTACATACACGTCACACACACACAGCTCTGCTACATACACGTCACACACAGACGGCTCCGCTACATACACGTCACACACACACACACACACACACAGCTCTGCTACATATACGTCACACACACACAGCTCTGCTACATACACGTCACACACACAGCTCTGCTACATACACGTCAGACACACAGCTCTGCTACATACACATCACACACAGACGGCTTCGCTACATACACATCACACACAGACGGCTTCGCTACATACACGCCACACACACACAGCTCCGCTACATACATGTCGTACACAGACGGCTCCGCTACATACATGTCGTACACAGACGGCTCCGCTACATACATGTCGTACACAGACGGCTCCGCTACATACAGGTCACACACAGCTCTGCTACATCCGTATCCAGACACAGAACTTCTCATCTAGCAGAGATCATGTGACTCCTCCCACACACATATATAGCTGTGACTGATCACATGACTCTGACATCATCACAGGTCCTGTAACCACACAGATACCACACGGCTGTTTAGCAGAAGGTTTGTAGAGGTTTCGTTTATTAACCCCTTTAGGGCCAGATACTTTTAGGACTTAAAGGGATTCTCCACTTTCTACTACTGACCTCTCCTTAGAATAGACTATAACTATTATCTCAGTGAGGTGCGAAACCCCGGACCCCGCAGATCAGCTCTACTGGGATCTGCGCATGGGATCAACGCTGCTCACTCACTATACATACTGCAGCATTGTCTCATTGAAGCCTAGTAGTCAGCGCTGCAGTACCAGCACTCACTACAGTATGTATAGTCAGTGAGCAGCGTGGATTTCCCTCAGTCCTGCTGATCGGTGGTTCCCGGTGTCATATCCTGCAGATGTAATTTAAAGACGTTATCGACCACAAGAAAATGGCCGCGGGCATGCGCCGTCTCTTCTGCCCAAAGCCCGATGGAAGAGCCGACTGTGCATGCCTAGGAGTTTGAAACCCAGGACGGAAGAAGGCGCAGAGAGAGGCTTTCCACACGAAGATAGAGACGTTGCTGGAGATTTCTCTCGCCCAGTGCTGTGAGAGAACTCATTTGCATACAGAAGGAAACCGGAATTTCTGCCAAACAGCAGCGCAGAGAAGACATCTAAAGGTAGGAGAAGAATAGCCTTTCTTACGGCTATTCCTACATGTTAGGGCTTGTTCACACGTTAACGTGGCGCTAACGTGACCACAAACCTGCACCGTCAAAATCGCCGCGCAAACGTCCCGTACACGCGGCACATTGCGTGCCACGTTTACTCCGTGTGAACAAGCCCTTAGGGAGAAAAAATGGGATTCCAAAAATTGGATCACTATAACGATCTAATAAAAGGAGAGGTCATCAATAGTAGAAAGCGGAGAGCCCCTTTATAGGTAGGAAACTCTCCAGACCAGCTCAGTATGTTATTGTAAATTCTCGTTTTCTCAGGACTTGGCTGCTTTAAGGGCTGGTCCTTCCATGGCTGAGATGATAATATTTGTGTCTTTTGCCATTTCAGGTGTCGGCGGTTGTTCTGGGCTGTTTCCATCCCTCCTATAGAGGTAAATAGTAGTCGGGGCCTTCGGCCTACGGTATAAATCACATGATGGCGATATTTTCCAGGTCGCTACGGTTACACTGATACCACATTTATACCGGGTTTAGGTTTCATAACTTTTACGCTAGAAAGAACTTACTGAATCATCTCTTCTTGTCTCGCCATATTCCGAGAGCCCGGTACCGGCACTGATCCTGGCTGTTAACACTTTAGATATCTCGGCAAAATGCGACCCCTGTGATACAGATGCCATGGGCGCCACCATTTTTAATGAACAACGTCCCTTGTAATATGATTGGAGGACAGCAATGGTCGCCATGACAGGCGGGAACCTACTGAAAGCTCCCAGGCCTGTCATTACCATAGTTCTATTACACGCTGCCTATGTCAGGGGGTTTTACTATACAGACGACTACTATTTTATGAAAAGTCTGAAAGGAAAAGTTAATGAGTTTTTTCCAATTCTAACTCAAAACTAACTGAAGATAGATATGGGTAGATGCACCTAATAATGTTCTGTGAACAAAACTTAAAGTAGGGTACATTAAAATATAACTTTTATTAAATACTGTTAAAAGCTAATACAATATTCTTGGATAGCCAAGTGATATGATAGGGTAAAGAATAATAATGTGATTGCCAAAATGGGTAGTGTGGTGTGATACCTAGAAAAATACTGAAAAATATATAGTCAATCCCCCCAGGCTCAAGACTAATATGTGCTATAGCCCTAGCATAGCATGATCACTCCTATAAAGGGATATAAGCAATTTGTATGAGCACCGTATACACACACAGCCCAATAACAGGGTAACCAGAGAAACTTTGTCACACCTGTGGAGTCAGCCAGGTTGGGTGGCGGACATCTTATATTTCAAAGCTCAACTGGATCAGAAGAATTGTGACATGTAAGCGGTTTACTCCGTTTTGTTTTCTAACTGTTTGCTTGTTGTAGGTCACTGATATTCACTTTAATGTTCATTTCTCTATGCTCTATGGATCCATTGCCATTTAATGTGTGTTTTGTCATGTGTTGTAAAGTCTTATTCATGGTTGGGTTGGATACCTTCTAACCCGAATCAGTAGGTGGTGGCAGTGTGTATCTGGGGGCCATGGACTGTGTTGAGTGAGTGGATTGAAATGACCCTTTGCAGACACATCCACAGTCTGTACATGACAGCGATACTATGTATTATATATTGTCTCATCTTCTCTCCATTCAGGTTCCTACAATATAGAATCCTCTCAGTATCTTCTATAGAAGAGAATATTCCTGATTGATCCATCAAGGATGGAAAGAGACAGAAACAAGATGGCGGAAAGTCTATTAAATCTCACCCTAGAGATCATCTACCAGCTTACTGGAGAGGTGAGAGATTCTGATGATGTCATCATGACATCATTCTTATCTATAGTAATAACAGATGATATGACTGGAGAGGTGATGGACTCTGGACATGTATGTAGTGAGATTTATTAATGTGTCTCCCCATAACCAGGATTACACAGTAGTGAAGAAGACCTCTAGTGGGCGCTGTCAGGCTCCTGTGTATGATGGATATGGAGGAACCCTGAGCCCAGTCCTGGGGCCTCCGCCTCACCCCCTGATACAGGAGGAGATCAATGGACAGAAGATCCTAGAACTCACCCACAAGATGCTGGAGCTGCTGACTGGAGAGGTGACAGTGCTGGGAATGCTGGGACATTATACAGTAACTGGAGGGGTCGGGGTGATGACTGTATCATTGTGTTGTCAGGTTCCTATAAGGTGTCAGGATGTCGCTGTCTATTTCTCCATGGAGGAGTGGGAGTATTTAGAAGGACACAAGGATCTGTACAAGGAGGTGATGATGGAGGACCAGCAGCCCCTCACATCAGCAGGTAATAGACATGACTATATACACATGGACTTCCAGTATTTGTATGTACAGAATGAATTCAGTCCGTCTGTGTTTCCTACAGGTAGATCCAGTAAGAGGACAACACCGGAGAGATGTCCCAGTCCTCTTCTTCCACAGGATAATGATCAGGTAGATGGAGATATTCCCTATGATGTGTAGACGGGCTGTGAAGTCCTTGTGGTCAGTCTTGGTTTATCCAGCAGTATTAGATGTTAGATCTTCTCATAGGAACAAAGGGAAGGGAATGCATTTTCTCTGAACAGATAATAGTGGCCTCTATTATTGCCTTGAGGACTTCAGTATGTTGGGCTGATTCTCTTTGTACATCTGATGTTCAGCCACCACCATTACAGCCTCAGTATTTGCCATCTGAGGCATATGGTCCAGTGTCCAATATAGCTCCAGGCCTTGCAGATTGCTCCAGTTTCATTATAATTTTGCTCTGCTTGGTTGGAGCCATGATGCAGAGAACTAGATAGAGAGAGTCAGTCCTGTACGGCACCTCTGAGGTATACTGGACTAAAGGTTAACAAGACTGTTTATCAGTGACGTAACTAAAGTCTTGTAAAGTCATGTAAACTTTTGTCCCGGGCCCCCTACATCCTAGAGCGAATTCTTGATAGTGTCGGTTACAGGCACTGAAGTGATATCTCAGATACTTGAAAGGGATACAGCGTTAGTAGCCACAACTGCAGCTATCAAGAATATGGCAAGTGAGCAGCGCAACGTCCGGCATGTAAACAATACTGGGACAGTATTATATGCTCCACAATGGACCCCACACAGTATTATATGCACATATTTCCCCCACAGTGCCCCCCTTGTCCCCCGAGCCGGTGCTATTATTATACTCTGGGCTCTCCTCAGACCTTAGAGTATTATAATATATATAATATATTAATATAAATATTTATTAATATACTGTAATTATACTCTGAATATAATAAGTAGAGGCCCAGGAGAAGTGATTAAAAATAACAAGAACCTCACCTTACCTCGCTCCGTCCTGTGGTCTGAAGCATCCTCTTCTGTCTTCCAACTGAGGTCTTGCGGTCACATGGGGCGTCCCATATAACCACTTGTGTGACCTGAGTTACCGGCAGGAAGAGCCCCGGAGTGGATGCTCAGCCCAGGACTATATATAGAACAGTCAGGTAACAAGGCTTTCCCCTACCACTATTATGGTGGTACGGGGCCCCGGCCATTTCCAGCTGGCCATGGGCCCTGTACCCCTCGAGTCGCGGTCGCACCCCCTGTGACCATGATCATTATGCCCCTGTTGTTTATTCTGTAGGCCACTCAATGACAAGGGGGGTAATCTGGGAGCCTCAGTATATCCCTGGAAAGTCTAATCTGAGCCACAGTCTAGTACACGGTAGGATCGAGAGGTGACATAGTAGGTAGTGAAGTTCTGCTCCTTCAGGTGGCAATCTGAGTATAGCAGAGTCATATACGGATAGTATACCTTATGGTGGCCATACTAGGGGTTTACAAGGCACCACAAGTCCAGGGACCATCTTGAGTCTCCTTAGTTTTTTTTTTCTAGAAATATTATGAGTGAGCCCCTTTAGTCCTGACCTTGTGGACTCAATGAAGAGCAAGCTTTTCTCCACTAGAGGCCTAGGAGTTCCAGTGGTTCTTCAGACCAAGACTGCTCTTAGTAGCTGCTCTCTGGGATCACGTGGGCTTCGAGGTCGGGTCCCACAGTCATATGGCTTAAAAAAGAGCCTCCCATACTGCAGAGCATCAGACTGAGGCAGGATGGCACCGAAATAGGCTTCATGTACTGCGAGGTAGGCCAGAGGCCTACTCTGCCCCCTCCCCATCATGCTGATTATTGATGATTTTTGCTCATACATGCTCCATGACTTCTCCTGTCCTGATTTATACATTATTTATTTCACAGATTTTCCATCAGGATAAAGATCTGTACGATACTAATGTGATAGCCATAAGGATAAAGGAAGAGCCCTATGTGAGTGGTGATGAGGAGTGTGAGAAGGACATTCCTACAGGTACCGGCCCAGGTGAGGAGTCACCACTATATAAAGCACAGAAGGGTCACTGGTTCCCCTCAGTCACCGACTGCTACAACTTTTTGTACAATGTTTGAAGCTTTGTGTCCTGTCAGATATTTTAGCATCAGATTCCCTCATTTATCATAGTTGGACTATGGACATGATATATAAATATGTGAACCTTCTGGTCTGGTCTGAATACCATGTGTTTGCCCTCACGTAACGTCTGCCCCCAACTCCTCTTGTGACAAGGCCAGGTGTCTGATCACACCTCGCATTTAACCATTTTGCAACAATCTGACTTCTCTCTGGATACTTTATGTTTGAGTGTCTTGGACATGGCTTTGAGTCTATTACTTTCTGCAGCCTCGGAGAAGTCATCCGGACTTCCCGATGCATTAACAGCCACTTGTTTTCGCACAAATTGTCTTGCGGTTTTCTTTCTGGTCAGGAATGACTTAATCACGAGTTTATCGATATTTACCATCATTTTCACATTCTGGTTAATTTTGAACAATTTTCGTATTTTTTCAAAATTTCGCATGTCTCCTAGCCATCTTTGCATCCTCTTCACTTTTCTTAAATCCTTTGCGCCGCTCAGACACACGTCTCTGTAAAGTTCTACTTGCCGCCTACAGAAGAGATATACTGTATAGATGTAAATATGTGCTGGGAAAAGTTTTCCCAAAAAACTTACCTACATTAATAAATTCCACGTTTTTAATCGAGTACCACGAGTTCTATCGACTATTGTGTCTTTGTGTGGAGAGCGCACATCCTGGTTTTTTTTGGCAAAGCCTTTCCCAGCACACATTTGGATATCTATGTCTCCAGTTTACTGATAGACACAAACCAGTGGATGCTATTGTACCATAACACGGCTATTCCTCCCATCTACCTGCCGCCTATTATCGGCTTTTACGTACGGGTCGACTGGTTACCATCCCACTACTATATAAAAGTCCCATTTCAAGGAGCGCAGCCTCTTGGTTTTTTCCTGCTATACTGATTATATATAGACGTAATCATTAGTCTGCTGATTATGACTCTGAGCCCCATTGGATGGTCCTCTCTGTGGCGGATGACCTGATCTTGGAGGGCCTTGCTCCTTCGGTTGAATGGAACGTATGATCCAGTGGAAAAGAAGAGTAGGTTGGATTTAGTCATGGATGTTGACTGGATCCCAAAAAAGTGCAGGGGACTCTATTGGGAGGCTGATTTTGAGGCGGATTCAGTGTCAAAAAACTCTGTGTGCACTGACCCAAAAGATTCAAAGATGGAAATGGCTACTCCGTTTGTTCATACTCTATAATGTATAGAGTGCCCCAGGTGTACGTTGTATCAGTTTCCTTAATCTTGTCTCGAAGATAGTGATTGAGTCTTCTCATTGAAAGAGTATGGTGTGAGATGTCAAGGAGGAGGAGAATCTCTGCTCCATGGAAGTCTATTGAGCCTGCTGATTGAGCCTTGCCCATGATCTGATCTCTAAACAGATTGTAGGATCCATCAGACAATATCTCATAGTCAAGTCACCTCTTATAGTATGGGCTGAAGTGTGTAGTGGACCTTGTCCAGCTCTATGGGTTCCATGGATTGCCTGCCAAGCAGAGTACTGATGATGTCTTCTGTCAGGGGAAACCATAAAAGCAGCAGGATCCCAGTCGGCACTGGGAGTCAGTGGAGCACCGAGGACAGATGAGTATGTTCTTTTTTTCTTTTGTCCCTCAATGTTAAGAAAACTTCATATTCAATAAGTTATAGACACCCCAAAATTATGCCATAAAATAGAAAATACATAAAATACAACACAACATCACCCATCCACTTCTTTTTTCCAATTCCGGGAAACTCATGATATCCCACCTGGCAATACAAGTGGATGCTTTAGGGATTGGATATGAAGAGGCAAATTCCAAATGTCTAATTTCTTGGAGGAAAGGTAGTGGGCCTCAGGCTCTCACCTTACGCAACACCCAACCTATCCTCTCAAGGACAATACTTTCTTTCCGATGCTCACCTCCGTTAAATTCCTTTGCACGGCCCAGGTCCAGTCAGGGGATCTTTGTCCCAGCTCTACAGTTGATTTCTGACTCCATCGAAAAATTGACTACTGGTTTCCTCCAGGTTTCCTGGTTTGCAGAGGAGAAATCAAAGCTCTTAGCAGACAAAACTTCCATTGGATCCACATACTACTTCTACCCTGTGCTGGAGATGCGCAGAAGAGGAGGGCTGCTGTATACACATCATGTGGTAGTGTTGCTTGCTTTCCTCCTTTTGGTTAAATGTACGGGACATTGCAGCACAATTTACCGTATGGTCTCCTTCTGATGACGATGATGATGGCAAACCAACTGTTGACACTGGTGAATAAAATGCTGTGCATGGAATATATGACTACTGTTAGCAGTAGGAACGCCTTTAAACTTTCAAAGTACCAGGATGACTATTATCACTTTCAGGATGGCCAAGCCTGGCCTCTAACATCTTATTTGACAGCAAGGTATTCGCCCTCTGGGGGTCGTTCCTTCTAACTCCCCTCCTCACCTTCCCTCTTTCTTTTTAGTTCATTTTTTTATTATATGTTCTATCTCATATTACATGTCAGGTTCTCACTAGCTGCTACTATATATTCAAAAGCGTAATAAGTATATTTAATAGAATGTGAAAAGCCATGGCCTCACTGTTATATTTCACAATTTGCATGAAAATTGTTGTACAGAAATGCTATATAAAATGTTAGTATAATTTGAGATTATAGTATATTAAAATAATAAAATCAGTTTTTTTTCTTCTTGTCAGATGACTGTACCAAGAGCTCAGAGGGACATCTGACATCTACAGATTATAAAGCAGAGGATCATGGTATCACACAAGATCTATATGAAGAACATGCCCTTACCCCAGATATACCCTCAGCCCTTCAGGAGAAACCTCTAGCATCTGATCCTATTAGACTTGTCCTATCTTCTGATTCATCACAGACTTTTGAACAAAATCAAAGTCACAAAGCTAGTGTTGCACATAAGAGAACTCACACAGGAGAGAAGCCATATTCATGTTTAGAATGTGGGAAATGTTTTACTCAGAAATCAAGTCTTGGTAAACATAAGAGAACTCACACAGGGGAGAGGCCATTTCCATGTTTAGAATGTGGTAAATGTTTTGCCCAGAAACCAACTCTAGTTGCACATCAAAAAATTCACACAGGAGAGAAGCCATTTTCATGCTCAGAATGTGGGAAATGTTTTACCTATAAATCCGACCTTGTTAAACATCAAAGAATTCACACAGGGGAGAAGCCATATGCCTGTACCACATGTGGAAAGTGTTTTAACCAAACATCTGCTCTAATTCTACATCGAAGAACTCACACAGGAGGAAAGTCACATTCATGCTCTGAATGTGGGAAAGGTTTTACCTATAAATCCGAGCTTGTTAAACATCAGATAAATCACACAAGGGACAAGTCACCATCATGTTTGGAAAGTAGACATTACAGCTTTCAGTTAAATCTTGTTGAACAACAAAGAACTCAGACAGGGATAAAGCTGTTTTCATGTTTAGAGTGTAACAAATGTTTTAGTGAAAAATCGAAACTTGTAAGACATCAGAGAATTCACACAGGAGAGAAGCCTTTTTCATGTTCAGAATGTGGAACATGTTTTGCGTGGAAATCTAATCTTGCTGACCATGAAAAAACTCACACAGGAGAGAAGCCATTTTCATGTTCAGACTGTGGGACATGTTTTATCCAGAGATCAGATCTTGTGGCACACAAAAGAATTCACACAGGAGAGAAGCCTTTTTCATGTTCAGATTGTGGGAAATGTTTTACTCGAAAATCAAATCTTGCTGAGCATATAAGAACTCACGCTGGAGAGAAGCCCTTTCCATGTTCAGAATGTGGGAGGTGTTTTAGTCGGAAATCAAATCTTGTTGATCATCAGAGAATTCACACAGGAGAGAAGCCATATTCTTGTACAGTATGTGGAAAGTGTTTTATCCAAAAGTCAGCCCTAATGTCACATCAAAAATGTCACACAGGAGAGAAGCCATATTCATGCCCAAAATGTGGGAAATGTTTTACCTTTAAGTCAGATCTTGTTAGACATCAGAGAGTCCACACTGGAGAGAAGCCATATTTGTGTCCCTGTGGAAAATATTTTAATGCATTGTCATCGCTAGTTGCCCATCAGAAGACTCATACAGAACAAGAAATTTTTATATCCTCAATGTGAAAAATCGAATTTTCAATATCAATTTACTCAGAGAGGGCAGTAGACATTTTTCTTTCCTTTTTTAAAACTTATGTTATTGACAACCTAGTTGAAGAATAAATGCCGCTTTTTTTGTGATCGCTTTTGATGTGTTTTTTTGAGTCAAAGTCTGGAGAGGTTTTATTTAGAGATGAGCGAACAGTGTTCTATCGAACTCATGTTCGATCGGATATTAGGCTGTTCGGCATGTTCAAATCGAATCGAACACCGCGTGGTAAAGTGCGCCATTACTCGATTCCCCTCCCACCTTCCCTGGCGCCTTTTTTGCTCCAATAACAGCGCAGGGTAGGTGGGACAGGAACTACGACACCGGTGACGTTGAGAAAAGTAGGCAAAACCCATTGGCTGCCGAAAACATGTGACCTCTAATTTAAAAGAACAGCGCCGCCCAGGTTCGCGTCATTCTGAGCTTGCAATTCACCGAGGACGGAGGTTTCCGTCCAGCTAGCTAGGGCTTAGATTCTGGGTAGGCAGGGACAGGCTAGGATAGGAAGGAGAAGACAACCAACAGCTCTTATAAGAGCTAAATTCCAGGGAGAAGCTTGTCAGTGTAACGTGGCACTGACGGGCTCAATCGCCGCAACCCAGCTTTCCCAGGATCCTGAATGGAACACACTGACAGTGTATTCCCGTATACCCCATATATACACCCCAAATCCCCGTTCCAACGGTGTGCCCCCCCACCTTCACCTCAGAAATACCCTGCAAGTCCCCTAGCAATAGAATTGGGGCTATATACACCCACTATTTTTGCTACTGGTATATAGTGCCATTGTCTGACTGGGAATTCAAAGAATATATGGGGGTTATGTGCACCCACAATTTTTAATACTGGTATACAGTGCCATTGTCTGACTGGGAATTCAAAGAATATATTGGGGTTATGTGCACCCACAATTTTTACTACTGGTATACAGTGCCATTGTCTCACTGGGAATTCAAAGAATATATTGGGGTTATGTGCACCCACAATTTTTACTACTGGTATATAGTGCCATTGTCTGACTGGGAATTCAAAGAATATATGGGGGTTATGTGCACCCACAATTTTTAATACTGGTATACAGTGCCATTGTCTGACTGGGAATTCAAAGAATATATTGGGGTTATGTGCACCCACAATTTTTACTACTGGTATACAGTGCCATTGTCTGACTGGGAATTCAAAGAATATATTGGGGTTACGTGCACCCACAATTTTTGCTACTGCTATACAGTTCCATTGTCTCACTGGGAATTCAAAGAATATATTGGGGTTACATGCACCCACAATTTTTAATACTGGTATACAGTGCCATTGTCTGACTGGGAATTCAAAGAATATATGGGGGTTATGTGCACCCACAATTTTTAATACTGGTATACAGTGCCATTGTCTCACTGGGAATTCAAAGAATATATTGGGGTTACGTGCACCCACAATTTTTGCTACTGCTATACAGTTCCATTGTCTCACTGGGAATTCAAAGAATATATTGGGGTTACATGCACCCACAATTTTTAATACTGGTATACAGTGCCATTGTCTGACTGGGAATTCAAAGAATATATGGGGGTTATGTGCACCCACAATTTTTAATACTGGTATACAGTGCCATTGTCTCACTGGGAATTCAAAGAATATATGGGGGTTATGTGCACCCACAATTTTTGCTACTGCTATACAGTTCCATTGTCTCACTGGGAATTCAAAGAATATATGGGGGTTATGTGCACCCACAATTTTTAATACTGGTATATAGTGCCATTGTCTCACTGGGAATTCAAAGAATATATGGGGGTTACGTGCACCCACAATTTTTACTACTGGTATACAGTGCCATTGTCTCACTGGGAATTCAAAGAATATATGGGGGTTATGTGCACCCACAATTTTTACTACTGGTATACAGTGCCATTGTCTGACTGGGAATTCAAAGAATATATGGGGGTTATGTGCACCCACAATTTTTAATACTGGTATACAGTGCCATTGTCTGACTGGGAATTCAAAGAATATATTGGGGTTATGTGCACCCACAATTTTTACTACTGGTATACAGTGCCATTGTCTCACTGGGAATTCAAAGAATATATTGGGGTTATGTGCACCCACAATTTTTACTACTGGTATATAGTGCCATTGTCTGACTGGGAATTCAAAGAATATATGGGGGTTATGTGCACCCACAATTTTTAATACTGGTATACAGTGCCATTGTCTGACTGGGAATTCAAAGAATATATTGGGGTTATGTGCACCCACAATTTTTACTACTGGTATACAGTGCCATTGTCTGACTGGGAATTCAAAGAATATATTGGGGTTACGTGCACCCACAATTTTTGCTACTGCTATACAGTTCCATTGTCTCACTGGGAATTCAAAGAATATATTGGGGTTATGTGCACCCACAATTTTTAATACTGGTATACAGTGCCATTGTCTGACTGGGAATTCAAAGAATATATGGGGGTTATGTGCACCCACAATTTTTAATACTGGTATACAGTGCCATTGTCTCACTGGGAATTCAAAGAATATATGGGGGTTATGTGCACCCACAATTTTTACTACTGGTATACAGTGCCATTGTCTGACTGGGAATTCAAAGAATATATGGGGGTTATGTGCACCCACAATTTTTAATACTGGTATACAGTGCCATTGTCTGACTGGGAATTCAAAGAATATATGGGGGTTACGTGCACCCACAATTTTTGCTACTGCTATACAGTTCCATTGCCTCACTGGGAATTCAAAGAATATATTGGGGTTATGTGCACCCACAATTTTTAATACTGGTATACAGTGCCATTGTCTGACTGGGAATACAAAGAATATATGGGGGTTACGTGCACCCACAATTTTTACTACTGGTATATAGTGCCATTGTCTGACTGGGAATTCAAAGAATATATGGGGGTTACATGCACCCACAATTTTTGCTACTGCTATACAGTTCCATTGTCTCACTGGGAATTCAAAGAATATATGGGGGTTATGTGCACCCACAATTTTTAATACTGGTATACAGTGCCATTGTCTGACTGGGAATTCAAAGAATATATGGGGGTTATGTGCACCCACAATTTTTAATACTGGTATACAGTGCCATTGTCTCACTGGGAATTCAAAGAATATATGGGGGTTACGTGCACCCACAATTTTTAATACTGGTATATAGTGCCATTGTCTCACTGGGAATTCAAAGAATATATGGGGGTTACGTGCACCCACAATTTTTACTACTGGTATACAGTGCCATTGTCTCACTGGGAATTCAAAGAATATATGGGGGTTATGTGCACCCACAATTTTTACTACTGGTATACAGTGCCATTGTCTGACTGGGAATTCAAAGAATATATGGGGGTTATGTGCACCCACAATTTTTAATACTGGTATACAGTGCCATTGTCTGACTGGGAATTCAAAGAATATATGGGGGTTACGTGCACCCACAATTTTTGCTACTGCTATACAGTTCCATTGCCTCACTGGGAATTCAAAGAATATATTGGGGTTATGTGCACCCACAATTTTTAATACTGGTATACAGTGCCATTGTCTGACTGGGAATACAAAGAATATATGGGGGTTACGTGCACCCACAATTTTTACTACTGGTATACAGTTCCATTGTCTCACTGGGAATTCAAAGAATATATGGGGGTTATGTGCACCCACAATTTTTGCTACTGCTATACAGTTCCATTGTCTCACTGGGAATTCAAAGAATATATGGGGGTTATGTGCACCCACAATTTTTAATACTGGTATATAGTGCCATTGTCTCACTGGGAATTCAAAGAATATATGGGGGTTACGTGCACCCACAATTTTTACTACTGGTATACAGTGCCATTGTCTCACTGGGAATTCAAAGAATATATGGGGGTTATGTGCACCCACAATTTTTACTACTGGTATACAGTGCCATTGTCTGACTGGGAATTCAAAGAATATATGGGGGTTATGTGCACCCACAATTTTTAATACTGGTATACAGTGCCATTGTCTGACTGGGAATTCAAAGAATATATGGGGGTTACGTGCACCCACAATTTTTGCTACTGCTATACAGTGCCATTGCCTCACTGGGAATTCAAAGAATATATTGGGGTTATGTGCACCCACAATTTTTAATACTGGTATACAGTGCCATTGTCTGACTGGGAATACAAAGAATATATGGGGGTTACGTGCACCCACAATTTTTACTACTGGTATATAGTGCCATTGTCTGACTGGGAATTCAAAGAATATATGGGGGTTACATGCACCCACAATTTTTGCTACTGCTATACAGTTCCATTGTCTCACTGGGAATTCAAAGAATATATGGGGGTTATGTGCACCCACAATTTTTAATACTGGTATACAGTGCCATTGTCTGACTGGGAATTCAAAGAATATATGGGGGTTACGTGCACCCACAATTTTTGCTACTGCTATACAGTTCCATTGTCTCACTGGGAATTCAAAGAATATATGGGGGTTATGTGCACCCACAATTTTTAATATTGGTATACAGTGCCATTGTCTGACTGGGAATTCAAAGAATATATGGGGGTTATGTGCACCCACAATTTTTACTACTGGTATTTAGTGCCATTGTCTGACTGGGAATTCAAAGAATATATGGGGGTTATGTGCACCCACAATTTTTAATACTGGTATACAGTGCCATTGTCTGACTGGGAATTCAAAGAATATATTGGGGTTATGTGCACCCACAATTTTTACTACTGGTATACAGTGCCATTGTCTGACTGGG
Organism: Leptodactylus fuscus; assembly: GCF_031893055.1. Lineage (NCBI taxonomy): Eukaryota > Metazoa > Chordata > Amphibia > Anura > Leptodactylidae > Leptodactylus > Leptodactylus fuscus. Next base: position 5,110,780 of record NC_134265.1, on the reverse strand, counting down.
AATTCAAAGAATATATGGGGGTTATGTGCACCCACAATTTTTAATACTGGTATACAGTGCCATTGTCTCACTGGGAATTCCACAAATAATTTGGGGATTCATTCACCCTACATCTCAGGCTCTTGCCATATTCACCCAGGTTGTCAGTGCTGCACCAGCTCGTTCCCAGACAGCTCGTCCCGAAAAACACGTTACCTATATAGAGGATTTGGACAATGAAGACAACATGTTCTAAATCTAATGTCTGCACCTTCTCCAGAATTAAAATAAAGGCAGCGTTTAACTTTCAAATAGCACTGCACAAAGGAAGAGCTTATCAGCTTGTCTCATGACATGCTACTGAAAAGTTTCATTTGTGTATCTTAATGTAAATATAGTTGTATAAGCTTTTTGGGTTTTAGGCACTGCCAAGTTATTTATTACCACCCGCTCCCTTATAATGATGATGACGCCAAAGTCACTGTGGGTGTTCAGAGCTCACAGCTTTGGGTGACATTTGTCTTGCTCTCTGTCTGTACCAGCTGTCTTTTTGGATACCGTAAAGTTATGTTGACTTTATTAACAGCTATAGAAGCTTTAGCCAGGTTGTGACGGTGTGTAACCCTAACAACACTAAGTGGGATACACATTAATAGTCAGTCTATGTACGCTAAACGTATCACTGAAGTAATTTTTTTCCCTCTCCCCTAATATAAGAAAGGAACAGACATTAGACCTAGACCGGGGTTCGAGGCTTGAAAAAATCCAGTATTATTTGTTCTTCATGATGTGAAATATGTGTTGAAAAGCAACCCAAGATGAAGTCAGCCATGTGTGCCAGTGTGTTACTTGGCATGCCTTTGCTGGCCCCAACTGTAAGGGTCACTCTCCATTTCCTCCATTTTCCACTCCCCTTCACACCATTTGTGGTGAAGCAATGGGATGCACTGAAGTGCACCCTCTAGCCTCGTGTGGGACAGGGACATCAGATGCCACTCCAACCCCCTCGTCTTCCTCCGCCAGCCAACGGTGCGAAGATGAGAGGAGTGTGCTCTGAATGTTTTCTGCCTAGCAGAGGCTAGTTCTCACTTACGAAAATGGCCCCACTTTGACCTGTATATCAGGCACAATGGTGTAGGTTTCAAAGAAACATGGCACCAACAAGTTGGAAAACGTGGGCCATGCGTGGACCGTGTTTGAGTCTGGCAAGCTCCAGATCTGCTACCAGGTTCCAGCCATTATCACAGGCGCAAAAATGCCAGGCCCCAGGTGTAGCAGGGAAAAAAAAATACCATCTCAGCCAGGATGGCATCCCTGACCTCGGAGGCACTGTGCTGTCTGTCCCCCAAGCTGATGAGCTTCAGCACCGCCTGCTGACGTCTCCCCATGCCAGTGTTACAGTGTTTTCCGCTAGTAGCTGGGGTGGAGGTTGCAGCTTCGTAGGGTTTCAGTCTACTCCTGCCATGAATTTTGGCCTGGGAGAGGAGATAGGCCACCCCAGTTTGCACCCGGGGAACAGACTCCACCACATTCACCCTGCCTGTCATTAAAGATAAGCACTGCAGCATCCCTGACCACAGGCGCTTGTCCATGTGTCGGTGGTCAAGTGGACCTTGCAGCAAAGCGCGGAACTAAGGGCCCACCTGATGTTGAGTGACACGTGCTGGTGCAAGGCGGGGACGCCACACCGGGAGAAGTTGAGACGGCTAGGGACGGCATAGTGAGGTGCCACAGTTGTTCTGGGAAGATTGGGAATTTTGGGTGGAAGGAGGACAAGACTGTTGGGTAAGAGGAGGTAGAGGCTGCCTGGCTGGTGGACAATGTGCTTTAAGCGTTATCCGACAGCCATTGCAAGATCTGTTCCTGGTTCTCGGGCCTACTAATCTTTGTACCATTCAGCCTAGTTAATGTGGAACTTTTGTGCAAAGCGCAGAACTTAGGGCCCGCCTGATGTTAAGGGACACACGCTGGTACAAGGCTCAACTCACCCTAAGTGCCAAAAACACTGCTGGTGCAAGGCTCTACTCATGCCAAGGGCCTCAATCTCTGCTGGTAGCTCAGCTTAAGGTCATGTAACTTTGTTTGGAAGGGCTCATGTTAAGGGCTAGAAAAGTGAATTTTGGAAGGTCTTACCACATCACACACACACACACACACACACACACACACACACACACACACACACACACACACACACTCAAAATGACAGTTAAGAGTGAGGGCTTTTGGAATTCCCATTGCCTATTCCATTTGTGGTTGTCATGGGGAACGTGATTTAAAGGGGTGGTTGTTACTGTTTGTTGAGCTTAAATTGGGGTTTGTGTCCATCCATTTGGGGAGTAAAGAAGGTTTCCAGGTATTTTCCCACTTTCATTGAGGTTTTTTTGAATGTGGAAAGTGTGTAGTTGTTAGGCAGTGATGTTGGGGTAATAGAGGGTCTTTGGTGTGTTAGATGCCCCCAGACATGCGCCCCCTGCTGTCCCAGTGTCATTCCAGAGGTGTTGGCATCATTTCCTGGGGTGTCATAGTGGACTTGGTGACCCTCCAGACACGGATTTGGGTTTCCCCCTTAACGAGTATCTGTTCCCCATAGACTATAATGGGGTTCGAAACCCATTCGAACACACGAACATTGAGCGGCTGTTCGAATCGAATTTCGAACCTCGAACATTTTAGTGTTCGCTCATCTCTAGTTTTATTAACCCAGTCTTCGGGTCCGTTCACACGATGTCATTGATTCTGACATGTAAACTCGTGTCAGAGTCAGCGCTGCAAAACAGAATCCCATTGGCTTCAATGGGTTCTATTTAGCGCGCGTAACACATTGAATTCAATGGGAAGCTTTTTAACCCATTGATTTAAATGTGTTACGAGCGCTAAACGGAACCCATTGAAGTCAATGGGATTCTGTTTTGCAGCGCTGACTCTGACACGAGTTTACGTGTCAGAATCAACGGCGTGTTACATCGCGTGAATGTGTGAACGGACGCTTATGGTGGTTTTACACACAGTGGACATATTTACTAATGCCAACACTTAGATGGTATGAACTGTGATGGGGGGGGGGGAGAACATGCTGTAAATTTATCAGTGGTATAAGCTGATTAATAGAATTTGTGCATCTTTAATGTATGTAGCCAAAAATATGGTGCAATGCTGGAAAGCTGCAACAGCAATAGTTCCCTTCCTATAATTCTATAAACATATGAGAAGGTGAAAGATACTCAATAGAACACATGACATAGCGAAAGTTACACAGTAGGGCATAGAACACCTAGAAGAGGAAAGTTACACACCAATCCTTAGAAGAGATCCCCTTACCACCATATACTGAACCCCGGTAACGGCTCTAGTACAATAAAGGTAATAGGGTCCTGTGCTGTGAAACATTCTCTGGCCAGAGTGTGGACGTAAAACATCCAAGGAGAAGCTTCAATTCTACAAACAGATACAGCAGTAAAAGTGGAAGGAAAGCCAAACTGGATAGATGCCCGTCATTGCAAGAGGTCCAGGAACCTTAAAGGGATCCTATCATTCAGACGACATTTTTTCTAAGTACCACGTCGGAATAGCCTTAAGAAAGGCTGCCACCACCTGTTAGGTGCCTCAGGTAAGTAACAGGTGCTGTTAATTACACAAATTAGAGAAGCATCACATGATTTTTCAAACAGTGCCAATACTTTTGTCCACCCCCTTTTTTTGCTGTGGAATGATATCCAATTTGGCTTTTTGACAATTCTTTTTGTGGTTTTCCATTGAAGACAAATGAAATGACAAATGAAATGAAGATAATACCAAAGAATTTGTGATTGCAATCATTTTCTGGAAGAACATGAGTATTATCTGACAGAATTGCAGGGGGTGCCAATACTTTTGGCCAACACTGTATATTCGGACACAAAACGGCATAACAGCAATGGCTATTTGGCGCCATAACCAGGGTGTTATATTTGTAGAGTAGAGAAAACCTTGATACATAGACTTCCTTATACCTATTGGGGGCGCTGTCATCAAGTTCTGCAGCGTATTACCAGTATAAAACCTTAATATAAAGGGAGAAAAATAATTCTATTATATGCCCCCAATTTTTCCTAACTTTACATATCAAGCAGACTTTATAGGAAATGTAGTGGGGTCACAGCGCAAGACACATATCTTATATAACACCCTGGTTATGGCGCCAAATAGCCCTTGCTGTTACGCCATCTTGTGTCCGGATATACAAATAGCTTAATAAAATTTAAGTTTTACTTATATATTTTTCAACCTATCAAACATGAATTATGCTCAATAAGGGCCCGTTCACACGGCACAGAGGGGGTGGCTTATGGCGCGGAATCCACGTCATAATCCGCCCCCTCAAAATAGTGGTCTATGGAGAAAAAACGAAGCGAGCTGCCCTTTCTTCAGGCAGAATCCGCGGCAGATTCAGCCGCAGTGTCCGCCTCGTGACAGCACGCTCCGGACTAGGCCCTTTCATTTGGGCCTACGCTGGACCGGAGTGCCGTGACTGTTGGAAGTCGTTGCAGGCGTATTTTGGCCATATTCTGACGCGGGAAGGCCAAAATCTGCCCGTACGCCCCCTGTCTGAACTAAGCCTAAAGGGGTTTTCTGGGCAAAAAATGTTTGGTTTTTTTTAAATGACTGTTATTTCTACTAATGTGTTTAAAAAATGCACGTATATACCTATATCCGTGCTTTGAGGGATTTCTGGGTGTCTCTGGGGGCTGCTGTATCTCCGTTTTTGTTTACATGCTTCAGCTTCCTCACTAACCCTCTCACCTTTCTCCCCTCCTCCTTCCTCTCTGTCTCTCTAACTATCCCACCCATTCCTACCTGGTCAGCCCTACCCCCAACCCATAGTATATACATACCCCTCCAAACTTCTTCCAGGCAGACAGCCTCTCCTCCAATGATATTGGTAGACCAAATATGTTTTTGGATATGAACTGATCTTCAAATTTGCCCAGATATAAATTTGCAAAGTTGGGCACACATTTTGTACCCATAGCTCTGCCTTTCTGTTGTTGGTACAGGGCACCTTCTTTGGGGGGACATGGTAAGCAGATGTCGTATGTATAAGATTGTGAATGAGTTGGTGGGTATTGAATCTGATTTGCCGGTATAATGACATCATTGCGCCCCATGTGACTGCTGAGGCCCAAGCACAGACGTCAGCAGTGAGGCCTGAGGAGCAGGAGCTTAGTCACCGGACGGAAGAGCTCCATAGTGGATGCTGAGCCCAGGACAGGTGAGTATCCGTATATATTTAATGACAACGGCTCCCCTCAATCTTGCCACGAGGGACCCCAATATATCATGTTTGACCGCAGCATCTCAGAGGACAGTGTCGGCCATTACATACAGCTAACACCTGCAAAGCAGGGTGTGCACATCGTTTATGTGAAGTCTTTTCCAGCAGCGCCAAACTGTTAGGGCAGATATCGGGAAGGGATGAATGCGAATCAATTAATTTGGATCGAATTGAATAATATTAAAAAAAATTAGGCAAAGCTGCCGGGAAAAGCTGATTTATTAAAATGTTCTTTAGCTCAGATGTTCCTTTCTACGCCCCATAGTCAAGGTCACTGGTAAGATAAGGTCCGATTGTCCATCTACTCTAAGAACTGGATGTCCTGTATGGTGACAAGAGTTAGATCTCATTAAAAATATATTATGGGACTTGTAAGGTTCTCTGACTAAGTGCTTATTAGGCTTCTAAGATGGCGGATAGCGGATGTTCACGTGTTGGCCGCGTATGAGCACCGACTTATTCTTCACCAATTGTATTACAAGTTTTATATGATGTATTGTGTGATGTGTAAGGCGGCATAAAGCCATTATATTCCTATATAATCCTGCGCACGGCCACAATAAACAGAGAGAAGTATCATACACAACATTATATGTCCTTGTGGTTATTACTCCCGAGCTCGGTATAAATAAACTAATTTGACATCTCCTGATAATACAGATTGGGACAGCTTGGGTTCCGATGACACACACAGACGGCTCTGCTACATACACATCACACATGTTAGGGACATCAAAGAGTCCTCATTAATAAAATATGTTGCAGGGTTCCAAATTAAATAATTAATTAACAGGCCTAGATGGGCTACCACCCATTGGGCCTGGAGAAGCCACACACACACACACACGCAGCTGATAGTGTATCAAGTGAGTTCTGATTTATTGTTACAGAGAGGCAGTATTTATACAGACAGGTTGGATTTATAACATACCAGGATTGGATGTGGAGTGCTGACATATTACACTCCAACAGGAAGCTACCCCCCTACAGTCACTGTATACAGTATGTGTATCTCAAGGCTCAGAAGATAATTATACATCAAAGGCTTTGGTGTCACTTCTTGGATCTAACTTTCAGTGTTCTATAGACATCCTGTGTTACACACTCTATATTGACAAGAAAAAGGTGCAGCCCTGAAGCTGATCAGATTCATGAGGATTCATTAGCATTCCATTTCCTTATTACCTAGAGAAGAAAAGGGTTTTCCTTCTTTGATCCCCATAGCATCTCCATGTTAATTAGTCTAACCACTTCCTTTTGAGACAAGACTACTTATCTTTGATAGAGAAAGATGGATGACAAATACGAGATGAAGGATATGATTCTAACACACACAATAGATCTGCTACATACACGTCACACAAAACAGGTCTGCTACATACACGTCACATACAACAGGTCTGCTATATACACGTCACACACAGACGGCTCCGCTACATACACGTCACACACAGACGGCTCCGCTACATACACGTCACACACAGACGGCTCCGCTACATACACGTCACACACAGACGGCTCCGCTACATACACGTCACACACAGACGGCTCCGCTACATACACGTCACACACAGACGGCTCCGCTACATACACGTCACACACAGACAGCTCTGCTACATACACGTCACACACAGACAGCTCTGCTACATACACGTCACACACAGACAGCTCTGCTATATACACGTCACACACAGACCGCTCCACTACATACACGTCACACACAGACAGCTCCGCTACATACACATCACACACACAGCTCCGCTACATACACGTCACACACAGACAGCTCCGCTACATACACATCACACACACAGCTCTGCTACATCCGTATTCAGACACAGAACTTCTCATCTAGCAGAGATCATGTGACTCCTCCCACACACATATATATAGCTGTGACTGATCACATGACTCTGACATCATCACAGGTCCTGTAACCACATAGATACCACACGGCTGCTTAGCAGAAGGTTTGTAGTTATTTCTTTTATTAACCCTTTTAAACCCAGATACTTTTAGTACTTAAAGGGATTCTCCACTTTCTACTATTGATGACCTGTCCTTAGAATAGACTATAACTATTATCTCAGTGAGGTGCGACACCCCGGACCCCGCAGATCAGCGCTGATTTAGTCATACACACAATATATGGAAATATATTTACTGTTTTTGTAAAGCTTTTTTTATATACAATGGGACAGACTCAGCAATTTATGGCAGTTTATTGGTGTTAAAAGTTGCTCTAGGTTTTGCTTAAAAACAACTTTTTACAATTTTCTGGGCACTTTAAAATAATAAAAAAAAGTTGAAGTTTACACCAAAAAGTGATAAATTTTAACAAACATGTACTCCAGCTTATACATGGCGTAGATCTTATTTTGTCCATAATTGTACATATATGCACCAAATTTATTCCCATGGCTAGTAGCGAAAGAAGCTGCAGAGGAAGTCGGCGCCATCTTGCATCGCTCCCAATATATGTCCTGTACCAGCCTAGGTCTGTCTCCCCGGGGTAGGGCGCTCGTTCTACATCACAGGTTAGTGGAGGAGAAGAGTCTGATACAGATGTGCAGAGGAGGAATGTGCCAGGTATCTTCACATACTAGAGCCTGATCCGGAAGCCCCCCTTATACTCCCTACTAATCCTATTTATTCCATGGGATTCCGTGTAGTGATAACATTGTCTCATCTTCTCTCCATTCAGGTTCCTACAATATAGAATCCTCTCAGTATCTTCTCTATAAGAGAATATTCCTGATTGATCCATCAAGGATGGAAAGAGACAGGAACAAGATGGCGGAAAGTCTATTAAATCTCACCCTAGAGATCATCTACCAGCTTACTGGAGAGGTGAGAGATTTTGATGATGTCATCATGACATCATTCTTATCTATCGTAATAACAGATGATATGACTGGAGAGGTGATGGACTCTGGACATGTATGTAGTGAGATTTATTAATGTGTCTCCCCATAACCAGGATCACACAGTAGTGAAGAAAACCTCTAGTGGGCGCTGTCAGGCTCCTGTGTATGATGGATATGGAGGAACCCTGAGCCCATTCCCAGGACCTCCACCTCACCCCCTGATACAGGAGGAGATCAATGGACAGAAGATCCTAGAACTCACCCACAAGATGCTGGAGCTGCTGACTGGAGAGGTGACACTGCTGGGAATGCTGGGACATTATACAGTAACTGGAGGGGTCGGGGTGATGACTGTATCATTGTGTTGTCAGGTTCCTATAAGGTGTCAGGATGTCGCTGTCTATTTCTCCATGGAGGAGTGGGAGTATTTAGAAGGACACAAGGATCTGTACAAGGAGGTGTCATCCACCACAGAGAGGACATCCCATGGAGTTCAGAGCCATAGTAAGCAGACTAATGATTGTTTACAAACCTCCTCCACCCCTAACCCCAGACATATGGTAGCGTTTGAGAACAAAATGATCTTTTTAGGGCCATAGAATTGCCATGTAATGTTACTTTACATAATATGACTTTATATTTGTACTTATCTCGTGGGCCCTGCCTAAACCCCGCTACCATTATTTGCCCCTATACTGCTTGGTAACTATTAGAATTTTGATATCCGCAGATATCTGTACTCTGCTCATACATGCAGGCGGAGTACTGCTTTAACAATTGAGCCTTATCGTATCTGATGTATTGCAGTAGATTGTTCGTACCGTTTAGTAGAGATGAACTAATCGGTTTGTAAGTCCATTTTCCAAAAACTAGTTTCGGCTGAAATTTTTAAAGTGTTTTTCTTCTTTGGAGCCATTGCTACTTAACATCCGCAACCACCCTGACGTCGCCATAAATATACGACCAACAGAGATTTCTCGTTTTTATTTATCTTCTTTCCTACTCTCATGTCATATCTCATATCAATTCTGAAATCCGAAGCCCTTTCCTATGAGTGTACTACATCACTTTCCGATATCCATTTGAGATCTTACCTCCGCTCTGTTTTGGTACAACAGAGAGAAATGTGTGGAGCGGCTCTCCTCGGCCCATACCAATACCATATTACCACACACCATGCCAGAGCAGTGGACTGGTGTAGACATGCCAGTAACAAGGATTAAGTAATGGTGTACAGGATGTTGCATCACAATTTATAGTGGACTCTCCTTCTGATGGGTAACTTTTGATGCATTCTGTTAAATATAATACCGTCATAGCTCAAGGTAAAACAAGAGGAAAACATAATCGGCTTAGACCATAGACAGACCATGACACAAAAAATGACAGAGTAGGAGGTCTGTGTAAAGCAAAAGAAACCAGGCGGTCTTACCCAAACAGATGTTGCTGGATGAAACGATCCTGAGAGAGGCGCCGCAGTATCAGTGGTGCAAGATGCAAAACCAAGGGTCAGGAATTTCTGAAGATATTCGTTTGTAAAACTTGAGCCCGAAGATTGATATAACCAAGAGGGAATTAGCGGAAGAGGAAGTAAAAATTTCTCCCTCAATTCCTATCTCTGAGCCACCATCCTAAATAGTGAAAGGCCCCGACCGGAACTTGTCCCTCCATTGAACAATCCCTAGATACGCCCTGTGGATAGGGTAAAGCTAGGGTGCTGCAATAAGGTGCTGCTGGTGCAATGGGGTCAGCCCAACAAAACAAATAGAACTACAAGAAAATTACCCCCCCCCCCCCCAAATGGACTAGCGAACGCATTGGCAAGCTGTGTACAGTGAAACTACATGGACCCTATAGACTATAATGAGTCGGTGTGTTTTTCGCACGGTCTCCGCACGGAACATGCGGACTGAAAAGTAGTTCATGATCTACTTTCCTGTCCACTTGACTCCATTATAGTCTACGGGGTCCATTAGCTTTCACTGCACACCGCTTGCCAATGCGTTCACTAGTCCATTTGGGGTGGCCCCATGTGGACTCCCCAAAGGATTACCAACACAGATGTTATGGAGGCCTAAGGCTCCGATATACCAGGATGACTACAATCTTTTTTTAAGGATTATCTGACAGCAAGGTATTTGCCCTCTGGAGGTCGTTACTTTTACCCTGACTCCAAACAACTTCCTTTTAACTCCCCTCCTCACCTTCCCTCTTTCTTTTTATTTCATTTTTATATGTTCCCACTAACTACTGATACATATCCAAAGCCATACTGTTATGTTTCACAATTTGGATGAAAATTTATGTAGAAATTAAAAATATTTTTTTTATTATTTTTTTTCTTGTCAGATGACTGTACCAGGAGCTCAGAGGGACATCTGACATCTACAGATTATAAAGCAGATGATCATGGTATCACACAAGATCCATATGAAGAACATGTCATTACCCCAGATATACCCTCAGCCCTTCAGAAGAAAGATCTATCATCTGATCCTATTATACCTGACCAATCTACGGCTTCATCACAAACATCTGAGCAGAATAAAATTCACAGAGCTGGTGTTGTACATCAGAGAATTCACACAGGAGAGAAGCCATATTCATGCTCAGAATGTGGAAAATGTTTTACCCGTGAACCAGATCTTATTGAACATCAGATAAATCACACAAAGGACAAGTCACCATCATGTTTGCAAAGTAGACATCACAGCTTTCAATTAAATCTTGTTGAACAACACAGAGCTCAGACAGGGACTAAGCCATTTTCATGTTCAGAGTGCGACAAATCTTTTAGCAGGAAATCAGAACTTGCAAGACATCAGAAAATTCACTCAGGAGAGAAGCCTTTTTCATGTTCAGAATGCGGGGCATGTTTTACTTGGAAATCAAATCTTGTCAGCCATCAAAAAACTCACACGGGAGAGAAGCTATTTTCATGTTCTGAATGTGGAAGGCGTTTTATCCAGAGATCAGACCTTGTTGCACATGAAAGAATCTACACAGGAGAGAAGCCATATTCATGTTTGGAATGTGGGAGATGTTTTAGTAGGAAATCAAATCTTGTTGACCATCAAAGAACTCACGTGGGAGAGAAGCCCTTTCCATGTTCAGAATGTGGGAAATGTTTTAGTAAGAAATCAAATCTTGTTGATCATCAGAGAATTCACACAGGAGAGAAGCCATATTTATGTACAGTATGTGGAAAGAGTTTTATACAAAAGGCTTCCCTAATTTCACATCAAAAATGTCACACAGGAGAGAAGCCATATTCATGCCCAGAATGTGGGAAATGTTTTTGCTTTAAGTCAGATCTTGTTAGACATCAGAGAATTCACACAGGAGAGAAGCCATAATTGTGTCCATGTGGAAAATATTTTAATGTAATGTCAACTGTAGTTGCGCATCAGAAAAAGTATATGGAAAATAATTTTTTATATCCACAATGTGAAAAATTTAAATTTCAACATTAGTTTGCTCAGAGAGGGAAGTAGACATTTCTCGCTTATTTCACTGGTGGATACAGCACCATGGGTATTTACGTGGCGAATAGGTGGCTGACACTAGGAATAGTGAAAGGTGTCAGCTCTGCCTGTGGACTCTCCACAGACACTAAGCTAACCAATTTAGCCTAGTGTCCATAGGAGGCAGATACCACCTTATTCAGTTCTTTCTGTTTTACATCTATCTGACTCGCCGGTTACCTAGTCTCCACTCACGGCATGCTGGTGACCCCACTACCATGTGTGAGCTCTACTGAAAGGGTGACCCTGTGGCACCTGAAAATGGCGAATAAGGGCAGAATGAAAATCTCCAGGGAAGTATTCTACAGGCCACTGTCCTCCTCACCTACCTCTGTGCACTGTCTGGATAGGGCCACAGATCTCGACTCTACTCTGACAAACAGAATCTTGTCTCCCCCTGCATAGTCTGTTTCTCCTGAGGAGACTTCTGACTCAGAGACTCAGCTAGGCTCATTTATATTCCCTGCTATGGTCAGAGATACTCTACAGATCAGAGAACCCAGATCCTACTTCTCAAGAGAACATCTCCTTCAGTCACAGTCGCTGCTCTCTTCAGGTCTTCCCCAACCATGTAGTGTTTGACCATATTTTGAAGGAGCCATGGCTTCACCCAGACAGTCTCCTGCCTTACACTAGGAAGTTGGACGTCCTCTTTCCCAGACCAGTGTGTCTCCAAGTGGTCAGAGCCTCCTGCAGTGGACCCTGCGATATCTAGGCTCTCCCTATTCTGCCATTTGTGGTCTCGGCCTCCATCAGCGATCTGAACATGAGGGTGGATTCTCTCACCAAGGTGGCCTTTGTAGTAGCTGTCTTCTCCCTGCAGCCTTCCTTCACTTCTTCTTGGGTAAGTAAGGCCATACAGCTCCAGAAGGATCTCTTCTTTGAAGCCCCCCTCCAGGACAACCACCTGCTCGTCTCTCAAATCCTAAATGTTTCCAAATACCTGTGTGATGCTTCCCTGGAAGCAGTTCACCATTCTGCCATGGCAGCCGCCAACATACTGTTTGGACCCATTTGTGGAATGCTGATTGTCACATTTTATTATACTGTATATTTTATTAACTGATTATAAAGGCCAACAATATGGTAGAATGCTGGAAAACTAGTGCCAACAACATGGTCATTATATGGCTTCCCAGCTAACTGCTGAGATGCCAAAACAATCACGGGCACAGCGCGAGGAATGAGTTCAGTGGCAGGACAGCTTGATAGCTGTCGAAATGCCGGAGCATGCGGATCATCAACGCCAACAACACGCTCATTATACGACATCCCAGCGAGCTGCTGAGATGCCGGAACAATCATAGACACGGCGTGAGGAACAAGTTCAGCAGCAGGGCAGCATGAGAGCTGCTGAAACACTGGAGCAGGCAAACCATCGACAACAGCAATTTGCTGAATATAGGCAGATCATCCACTCCAACAACCCGCAGACGAAGTCTCGGGCAGAGGCTAGTGCATTAATATAACGTCACAAAATAATGTAAAAGATGAATAAATTCAAAACCTTTCATTCTGTAATCTCAAGTTTTGAAGAATTAACACATGATGTGTTAAAATCAGACACAGTGACTGACAATGTGTGTACAGCGCTGCGGAATATGATGGCGATATATAAGGAAGCTTAATAAATAAATATATACCGTATTTTTCGGACTATAAGACGCACCCAGGTTTTAGAGGAGAAAAATAGGGAAAAAAAATTTTCAGGCAAAAAATGGTAAAATATTTAATATATGGGAGTTGTAGTTTTGGAACAGCTGCAAGGCCACATTGACAGGTGACCCTGCAGCTGTACGGGGATGTATAGGGCGTTTTTTTTGTGGGGCCAGGTGTACTTTTTAGATATACCATTTTGGGAAATGTTTATTGCTTAGATTACCTTTTATTTAATTCAGAGGCAAAGCAGAGAGAAAAACCCGGCAGTTTAGCACTTTTGATTTTGACGTTCACTGTACATAAAAATATTAGTAGACCGGGCATTTTCAGACACAGGGATACCTAATGTGTATGTTTCACAGTAATGTTATACTTTTATATGTATTCTAGGGAAAGGAGGTGAACTTTTATTTATTTTATTTTTTATTATATTTTTTTTAAGTGGTTTTTTTTTTTTTTTTTTTACTATTTTAATATCCCCCGCCTAGGGGGCTTGAACCTGCTATCATTTGATTGCAAGTCCCATAGACGGCAATACAAGTGTATTGCCGTCTATGGGAGATTCTATACATTACTATCGCGGAGGGTCATAGACCAGCCGCGATAGTAATATATATCTATGACAGGCCTCGGAGCCTTCATTAGACTCCCGGCTGTCATCGGAACAGGTCGGCTCCTGCGGCCTCGCCGTGCAGGAACCGGCCTGCATCACTAAAGGTATGGGGCCGGTGGGGGGGGCTAACTGACTGCCGGGACCTGTGGAGGAGGAGTGGATTTGCAGCATGGCCGTGCTACTGCCACCGCTGGTTTTCTTCAGTGGCAGTAGCGCGGCAATCTGCAGGCCCTGGCAGCTAAGACAGTCCCCGGCATCTGCTGTAATAGACTGGCGGATGCCGGGGAGTGTCTTAGCTGCCGGGGCCTGCAGATTGCCGCGCTACTGCCGCTGAAGAAAACCAGCGGTGGCAGTAGCGCGGCCATGCTGCAAACCCACTCCTCCACCCACATTCAGACTATAAGATGCACCCTCATTTTCCTCCGAAATTTTGGGGAAAAAAAGTGCGTCTTATAGTCCGAAAAATACGGTATATATATCCTTTTCTTTGATCATTCATATACATTTTCCTTTCATTAGATTCCTTTCAATGCGAGGCAGAGATGGCAGCAGGACGCAAAGAAAAGAAGCTGCTTTGTTCTACTTCTTTAGCAGTATTACAAGCTTCGCTGCTCTCAGTGCCGTGTATTTCTGAAGAAAATGGAGTAATTGCTCTGGATCCTACAGTGATGAATAACACATCCATCCCTGCAATGCCTCGTGAACCAGCTCACAACACCTTCATATACTGTAAATCAGCACTGACTATTGGCTGAGAGGCTGTCAGGTGATGTCAGGACACGTGTATCTTGTATTTTCACTGCTCAATGCTAGGGTTGAGCGATTGAGATCGGGAAAGATCGGCAATCAAGCAAATTTCACGATCGAGATCGGCTGGAAAATGATCGGAAATCAGATTTTAAAATCGATCCTGAATTGTCCATATCGGTTCAACCCCACTCAATGCATGTCACGGCGGCCATTTTAATTTGTCCGAAACAAATCGACGTTTAATTGAATTTGTTTGAATAGTGACCAGTTTGGAATATTCAGGTCGATCCCGGTTGAGAAAAAATTGGATCACGTATCTCCAATTGTTATATGGATTTATTTAGGCGGGGATTTTGTTGAGTCTGTCCCACTTGAGGGTTTTTTATCACATACCTCCGTGGAGGGTGACACAATTGAGATATGAGTTATTACATATACATATATTGTGATCTCACATCTATGCGAAGCATTATGATTTATGGGATATGTATGATGTCTATATCCATTCGCTGGGTGTGTGCACTTTGTCTCCTGGTATATGACACAGCATTTTTTGTACTGTACGACTTATCTCTTTTAACCCCTTTCCATCACGGAAATTTTTCAATTTTCATTTTTACTGCTCACCTTCCAAACCCCATAACTTTTTTATATTTCTGTTCACTGAGTCATAGGAGGAATTAAAGTTTATGGGGCAAATTCTGCTTTGTAATGCTACCATTTATTATTCTGTACAATGTACTGGAAGCGGGAACAAAATTAAGAATGGGGAGGAATCGGAGAAAATCTACATTTGGGGGCATTCACATGGAGAAAGTTGGCCCTGATTCTGGCGCGATAACTCATGTCAGAATCCACGTGGAAATAAAGCCTCCCATTGACTTCAATGGTTTCCGTACAGAAAATGGAAACCATTGAAGTCAATGGGAGGCTTTATCTCCATGTGGATTCTGACGCGAGTTATCGCACCCGAATCAGCGCCAACTTGTGTGAATGGACACTTACATAGGCTTTTCTGATGGAATGGGTAGAGATGGCATTAAAGGAAGGGAAGAAGATGAGATTATTCTTCTCTCTCGGAACTGTTCAGTAAAATCTTGCTGTAAAGAATCCAATCGAAATGACATCCTTGTTTTTAATATACCCCATGGTACTTGGAAAGAGAACTCCAATAGCACCGACCCCAGAAAGGGCGCACACCATATCGGAGCTATGAGGAGGAGGAGATTGTGTGGAGGACCTGGGTGTCCTTCCTCCTCGTCTTCTATATTTCTACTACCAGATTTAAAGTTATTCAGCCAGTTACATGGTAGAGCCAAGGCCTAAGATCTAACCATATCTGGAAGGGAACCCCCGAGAACCCAGATTATATCCGCAGTGTATACTAGGAGGCTGCAGTCCTCTGGTCTCAGCCAGAGCTTGGCCTTATCGTGAGAAGAACTTTCAAGGTCTACTGACTATAATGAGCCACTGTTGCCAGGTGCTCAAGATGGCGGACATGAAGGTCCCTGTGGTAACTCATGTGTTGGCCACGTGCTCGTCATGTGTAAGTGCCCATCTTATTCTGAAACCTATTATAATACACATTTCTATGTCATGTATTGTGTGACACTTAAGTTGGCATAAAGCCATTATTTCCCTTGATAATCTCATGCGCAGCCTCAATAAACCTGAGAGAATTATCAGAGAGAACAAACATCGTGTCCTGATGGGTTTTCTTCCCGATATCGTTATAATTAATGGATTTGGACATCTCCTGACAATCTGAGACTGGAACCTCTTGGGTTCCAATGACAACATGAAGACAGATCCGCTACATACACGTCACACACAGACGGCTCCGCTACATACACATCACACACACAGACGGCTCCACTACATAGTTACATAGTAGATGAGGTTGGATAAAGACATGAGTCCATCAAGTCCAACCTATAACCCTACAATCCCCTACAGTGTTGATCCAGGGGAAGGCAAAAAAAACCCCATGAGGCTCATGCCAATTGCCCTATTTCAGGGGAAAAAATTCCTTCCCGACTCCAAATCTGGCAGTCAGTATAAAACCCTGGATCAACGTGTCCTTAAAATCTAGAGACCATAACCCATTATATTTTTCTCTTCAAGAAAGGCATCCAGGCCCACTTTGAACTTGTTCAGTGAATCTGCCATCACCACTTCCTGGGGCAGAGAGTTCCAGAGCCTCGTTGTTCTTACTACATACACGTCACACACACAGTTCTACTACATACACATCACACACAGATGGCTCCGCTACATAAATGTCACACACAGACGGCTCCGCTACATACACGTCACACACAGACGGCTCCGCTACATACACATCACACACAGACGGCTCCGCTACATACACGTCACACACAGACGGCTCCGCTACATACACATCACACACACAGTTCTACTACATACACATCACACACAGACGGCTCCGCTACATACACATCACACACAGACGGCTCCGCTACATGCACGTCACACACAGACGGCTCCGCTACATACACATCACACACACAGTTCTACTACATACACATCACACACAGACGGCTCCGCTACATACACATCACACACACAGTTCTACTACATACACATCACACACAGACGGCTCCGCTACATACACATCACACACAGACGGCTCCGCTACATACACGTCACACACACAGACGGCTCCCCTACATACACGTCACACACACAGACGGCTCCCCTACATACACATCACACACACAGTTCTACTACATACACATCACACACAGACGGCTCCGCTACATACACATCACACACACAGTTCTACTACATACACGTCACACACAGACGGCTCCACTACATACACGTCACACACAGACGGCTCCACTACATACATGTCACACACAGACAGCTCCGCTACATAAACGTCACACACAGACAGCTCCGCTACATACATGTCACACACAGACAGCTCTGCTACATAAACGTCACACACAGACAGCTCCGCTACATACATGTCACACACAGACAGCTCTGCTACATATACGTCACATACAGACCATCCGCTACATACACGTCACCCACAGACAGCTCTGCTACATACACGTCACACACAGACGGCTCCACTACATACACGTCACACACAGACAGCTCCGCTACATAAACGTCACACACAGACAGCTCCGCTACATACATGTCACACACAGACAGCTCTGCTACATATACGTCACATACAGACCATCCGCTACATACATGTCACACACAGACAGCTCTGCTACATACATATCACACACAGACAGCTCTGCTACATATACGTCACATACAGACCATCCGCTACATACACGTCACCCACAGACAGCTCTGCTACATACACATCTCATTCATTAGAGATCTGTAACACCTGGTCATGTGACTCCTCCCACTGATCACATGACTATGACATCATCACAGGTCCTTTAACCCACAAGAATTTGAATTCTTCCGAGCAGATGGATATATGACAGCAAATACCTTGTCATGTGACTCTTTGACTCCTCTCACACATGTGACATCATCACGGGTCCTGTACCCACGGTTACTGTACAGGAGGAGGGATATATATACGGTGGTTGCTCGCAGTCCTGGAGGATTCTTGTTGGCTCAGGACTCGGCTGCTGTAAGGGCTGTTCCTTCCATGGCTGAGATGATATTTGTGTCTTTTGCCCTCTAAGGTGTCGGCAGTTCTGGAAACATTCGACGGCGGTTGTTCTGGGCTGTTTCCATCCCTCCCATAGAGGTAAATAGTAGTCGGGGCCTTCACCCTACAGTATATATATCACATGATGGCGTTATTCTACAGGTCACTACAGTTACACTGATACCACATTTATACCGGGTTTAGGTTTTATTACTTCTACGCTAGAAAGAACTCACTGAATCATCTCTTCTTGTCTCGCCATATTCCGAGAGCCTGAACTTTCATCTTTCTCTGGAGCAGTGCGAGGGCTCGGTGTCTGCGGGATCAAGGTTGTGATATTTTTTTATTTTTGTATTTGTTGTTGGTTTTTCGTCATCTTTATTTCATTACCAAAATGTAATGTGCCAGGTATCTTCACATACTAGAGCCTGATCCGGAAGCCCCCCTTATACTCCCTACTAATCCTATTTATTCCATGGGATTCCGTGCAGTGATTACATTGTCTCATCTTCTCTCCATTCAGGTTCCTACAATATAGAATCCTCTCAGTATCTTCTATACAAGAGAATATTCCTGATTGATCCATCAAGGATGGAAAGAGACAGGAACAAGATGGCGGAAAGTCTATTAAATCTCACCCTAGAGATCATCTACCAGCTTACTGGAGAGGTGAGAGATTCTGATGATGTCATCATGACATCATTCTTATCTATAATAATAACTAGAGATGAGCGAACACCGTTCGATCGAATAGGTATTCGATTGAATATCAGGCCGTTTGAGGTATTTGTTCCCAATCGAATACCACGCAGCATACGCAGTAAAAATTCATATCCCCTCCCACCTTCCCTGGCGCATTTTTTGCACCAATAACTGTGCAGGGGAGGTGGGACAGGAACTGCGACAACGGAGGCAGTGAAAAAAAATTTTAAAACCCCATTGGCTGCCCAAAACATGTGTCCTCCCATTTATAAGAACGGCCGCTGGCATATTCGCCATTTTTGCGGTCAGAGATAGGGAGAGAGACATAGTTGCTGAGGGCTAGATAGGGTTTAGCTTCAGAAAGGCAGGGAAAAACCATAGAACAACAACAGCTCTTCTTAGAGCTGTATACTGCAGGGACAGGAGTCCAGCTTTCCACGGACGGTGGAAAACAGGGATACAGAACAGTTACTTCCTGCTATATACATGACAAACAGCTTTTATTAGGGGTCCCCCCCAAAAAAAAAAAATAACAGGAATTCACAGCAGATACTTCTTTCTATATACGTTACAAACAGCTTTTTTTAGGGTTACAAACAGCTTTTCTCTGGGGTCCCCACCCAAAAAATAGCAGTATATAGCAGTTCTTGCTATATACGTGAAAAACAGCTTTTCAGACAGTGTGTAACCCCAAAACAGGGATACAGAGCAATTAGGTCCGGCTATGTACGCTTAATCCAGATATCCAGGGTGTGTAACCCCAAAACCTAGGTGGGAGACACCGAAATTCAGTCCGGCTATGTACACTCAATCCAGTTTTTCACAGTGTGTAATCCCAAAACCTAGGTGGGAGAGACAGAAATTCAGTCAGGCTATATCAGCTCAATCCGATTTTTTGTTCAATCCAATATTGTTTGCTATCCATGATATGAACTATGTCTTTGTCTCTTGAATAGCAACCCAGCATGAAGTCAGCCATGTGTGCCAGTGTGTTAGTTGGCATGACTTCGCTGCCCCCAACTGTAAGGGTCCCTTTCCATTTCCTCCATTTTTCACTCCCCTTCACACCATCTGTGTTGAAGCAATGGGATGCACTGAACTGCACCCTCTAGCCTCGTGTGGGACAGGGACATCAGATGCCACTCCATCCCCCTCATCTTCCTCCGCCAGCCAACCATGTGAAGATGAGAGGAGTGTGCTCTGAATGTTTTCTGCCTAGCAGAGGCTACTTCTCACTTATGAAAATGGCCGCACTTTGACCAGTATATCAGGCACAATGGTGTAGGTTTCAAAAAACCTTTGCACCAACAAGTTGTAAACGTGGGCCATGTGTGGACCGTGTTTGAGTCTGGCAAGCTCCAGATCTGCTACCAGGTTCCGGCCAATATCACATAGGCAAACATGGCTGGGCCCAGGTGCAGCGGGGAAAACCATATTGCCATATCATCCAGGATGGCATCCCTAACCTCGGAGGCAGTGTGCTGTCTGTCCTCCAAGCTGATGAGCTTCAACACGGCCTGCTGACATCTCCCCACTCCAGTGTTACAGTGTTTCCAGCTCGTAGTTGGGGTCGAGGTTGCAGTGGAGGAGGAGGCTTTCAGAGAATCACTGCCATGAATTTTGGGCTTGGAGAGGAGATAGGCCACCCCAGTTTGCACCCCAGGCCCAGACTCCACTACATTCACCCGGCCTGTCATTAAAGATAAGCAGCATCCCTGACCGCAGGCGCTTGTCGATGCATCGGTGGTCAAGTGGACCTTGCAGCAAAGAGCGGAGCTCTGGGCCCGACTGATGTTATGGGACACGTGCAGGCGCAAGGCGGGTATTGTTGGATTTCCCATTGCCTATTCCATCTGTGGTTGTCATGGGCAATGTGATTTAAAGGGGTGCTTGTTAATGTTTCTTTAGCTTAAATTTGGGTTTCTGTCCATCCAATTGGGGAAGAAAGAAGGTTTACAGGTATTTTCCAACTTTGATAGAGGTTTTTTTGAGTGTGGAAAGTGTGTAGTTGATAGGCTGTGATGGTGGGGTAAAACAGTGACTTGGGCTTGCTAGATGCCCCCAGGCATGCTTCCCCTGCTGTCCCAGTTGCATTGCAAAGGTGTTGGCATTATTTGCTGAGGTATCATAGTGGACTTGGTAACCCTCTTGAGTCGAATGGTGGGATCCCCTAAAACGAAGCATTTTTCCCCATAGACTATAATGGGGTTCCATATTCGATCGAATATCAAATATTTTACTGTTCGCTCATCTCTAGTAATAACAGATGATATGACTGGAGAGGTGATGGACTCTGGACATGTATGTAGTGAGATTTATTAATGTGTCTCCCCATAACCAGGATTACACAGTAGTGAAGAAGACCTCTAGTGGGCGCTGTCAGGCTCCTGTGTATGATGGATATGGAGGAACCCTGAGCCTAATCCCGGGGCCTCCACCTCACCCCCTGATACAGGAGGAGATCAATGGACAGAAGATCCTAGAACTCACCCACAAGATGCTGGAGCTGCTGACTGGAGAGGTGACAGTGCTGGGAATGCTGGGACATTATACAGTAACTGGAGGGGTCGGGGTGATGACTGTATCATTGTGTTGTCAGGTTCCTATAAGGTGTCAGGATGTCGCTGTCTATTTCTCCATGGAGGAGTGGGAGTATTTAGAAGGACACAAGGATCTGTACAAGGAGGTGATGATGGAGGACCAGCAGCCCCTCACATCAGCAGGTAATAGACATGACTATATACACATGGACTTCCATTATTTGTATGTACAGAATGAATTCAGTCCCTGTCTGTGTTTCCTACAGGTAGATCCTGTAAGAGGACAACACCGGAGAGATGTCCCAGTCCTCTTCTTCCACAGGATGATGATCAGGTAGATGGAGATATTCCCTATGATGTGTAGACGGGCTGTGAAGTCCTTGTGGTCAGTCTTGTTGTATCCAGCAGTATTAGATGTTTATACTTGTGTAATGAGAGGTGGAGATGGAGGATAAAGCTGACCATAGACATTACATGGTGTCTGGGGATCTTCTCACAATCTTCTGACTATGGAGATTGCAGGTCGGAATAAGGAACCATCATGTTGGATTTCTACCAATCTGATCCTTAATTTCTCCTGAGACAAATAAACCCGGATGTATCTGGTAGAATCTGATCTCCTGAACCCCTGAAGCAAGTCTAGCCATGGCGGGTATACATGTGTATGAGGGTTTAGTGGTTGTTATTGAACCAACATGTAATATCTATGTCCAACTTCTAAAAGACTTTGGCTAAGGTAACGCCTCCTGTCAGGTCATTTTGTCCACTATTTACACTCTTTTCTGCTCATCTAGAACATTCTCTGTGACTTCCCCATTTGTCCGGTGACTTTTACATTATTTGTTTCCCAGATTTTCCATCAGGATAAAGATGTGAGCGACATTAATGTTATATCTGTCGCAATAAAGGAAGAGCCCTATGTGAGTGGTGATGAGGAGTGTGAGGAGGACATTCCTACAGGGACCCGCCCAGGTGAGGAGTCACCACTATATAAAGCACAGAAGGGTCACTGGTTCTCCTTATTGAGCAACTCATTCTTGTCCTTTTTCAGCTTTTTAATTAGGGGGGTTCCTTCTCTCCCCTGCTTATCCCCCCACAATACGATCCCTGGGTTCCTAGGAGTTGATAGACAGGGGGTCTAACAGAAGCTTCCAGGCTATCCTGTATGGATGAATATTAGGTCAATCCAGAAAAATGGTCTAATAGGTGTCAGATAAATGTACAATATCTCTCTATATTATAAAAATGAATTCTTGTCTGTCTGTCTGTTCTCTATGCACGATCAAACGTCTGGACCGATCTTCACCAAATTTGGTACAGAGATCATTAGGGTATCTGGGTAGGTTTAAGAAGAGACTCCAACTCGCTCGGGCGTACCGTTGCTGAGATACAGCATTAGAAGATTAGATACACAATGCCCCCCCCCCCTTAGCCAATACAAACCTGCATGCCTTTCACTCATATTCCAACTGCAATACACACGGTCACTCCACCTGCACAATACAACACTGATATCCAAACTGTGATACACGCATTAGAGGATTAGATACACAGATCAGCACAGTATCACACACTAGAGGATTAGATACACGCGTCTGCACACAGTCCAACACACGTCTACACATAGTTCCACAAGCCGTAGGATTAGATACGTGCCTCTTCACACAATACCACATGGGGAGGATTAGATACGAGCGTCTGCACACAGTACCACACAACCGAGGATTAGATACACGCGTCTGCACACAGTTCCACATGCTGAAGGATTAGATACAGGTGTCTGCACACAGTACCACACGGGGGAGGATTAGATACACACATCTACACAGTACCACACGCCAGGGAATTGGATACGCACATCTGCACACAGTACCAGATGCCGTAGGATTAGATATGCGCTTCTTCACAAAGTATCACACCAGGGAGGATTAGATATGCGCGTCTGCATACAGTACCACACGACCGAGGATTAGATATGCGCATTTGCACACAATTCCACACGCTGAAGGATTAGATACAAGTGTCTGCACACAGTACCACATGCCGTAGCATTAGATACGCGCTTCTTCACAAAGTATCACACCGGGGAGGATTAGATATGCGCCTCTGCATACAGTACCACACGACCGAGGATTAGATATGCGCATTTGCACACAATTCCACACGCTGAAGGATTAGATACAAGTGTCTGCACATAGTACCACACGGGGGAAGATTAGATATGCACGACTGAACACAGTTCAACACGTCGGAAGATTAGATACGCACGTCTACATGCAGTACCACATGCCAGAGGATTAGATACACGCATCTGCACACAGTACCACACGCCAGAGGATTGGATACGCACATCTGCACACAGTACCACACGTCGGGGGATTCAATACATGCGTCTTCACACAGTACCACACGCCAGAGGATTGGATACGCACATCTGCACACAGTTCCACATCCCGAAGGATTAGATACGCACGTCTGCACACATTTCCACACACTAGAGGATTAGATACGCGCGTCTGCACACAGTACCACACGCCGGGGGATTGGGTACATGCGTCTTCACACAATACCACACACCAGAGGATTAAATACAAGCCAGTGCACACAATACCACACGGTGGAGGATTAGATACGTGCCTCTGCCCACAGTACAACACGCCAGAGGATTATATTCGTGCCTCTCCACACAATACCACATGCCGGAGTATTAGATATGCGCCACTGCACACAATACCACATAGGTGAGGAATAGATACCTGCGTCTGCACACAGTACCACACAAGGCAGGATTAGATACATGCCTCTGCACACACTACCACACGCCGTAGAATTACATACGCATCTCAGCACACAGTACCACACGCCAGAGGATTACATACACGTGTCTGCACACAGTACCACACACCGTAAGATTAGATACGCATGTCTGCACACAGTTTCACTTGCCGGAGGATTAGATACGCGCCTCTTCACACAATACCACATAGAGGAGGATTAGATACGTGCCTCTGCACACAGTACCTTATGCCGGAGTATTAGATACGTGCATCTTCACACAGTACCACACACCGGAGGATTAGATACGCACGTCTTCAGACAGTACCATACGCCAGAGTATTAGATACGTGCCTCTCCACACAGTATTAGATTACACACAGTACTACATGGGAGAAGATTAGATACGTGCATTTGCACACAATTCCACACGCCAGAGGATTAGATATGCGCCTCTTCACACAATACCACACAGGGAGGATTAGATACGTGCTTCAGCACACAGTACCATACGTTGGAGGATTAGATACATGGCTCTGCACAGAGTACCACACATTAGAGTTTTACGCCAGGTTTCTATAGCAACCCAGCCATTTTTCTTCACTGCTGTATGTCAGCTTTAAAGAAGCAGGGCACTGTGGATGACACTGTTAAACAAGGTCACATTCACACAGCTTTACTCCAGGTATCCATAACAACTGATCACAGGTTTTTCACTGATATCCAAAATGAGACACACATAATCACATGGCGCTTATGGACATACACACAAACAAAATACACCAGTGCAAAATTGGACAAGTCTTATGGGGCTAATACACAAACAAAAAATGTAATATACCCATGCGAAGCCGCGTCCTCCTGCTAGTACAAAATAAAAGGTAGGCTGCCAAAGAAAGTTAAAGGGATCGTATCATTAAAACTCAATTTTTTTCTCACTAACACGTCGGAATAGCCTTAGGGCTAGTTCACACGGGGACATGGACGCTGATTTTGACAGCGGATTTCGCGGCCAAATCAGCGTCCATACAATGTATCCCTATGGGAACTGCTCGCTTTTTTTTTTCTGCTAGCTCGCTAGCAGAAAAAGAAGCGACATGACCTATCTTTCGGGCGGAAGCGCCCAGCCGTGGCGCCCTCTATGTTGGCTCATTCATTTGAGCCGACAGCGGAGGTGGAAGCCGTGACCGCGATGGTCGCGGCGGGAGCAGTTCACATAGTGTGGACATTGTATGGACGCTGATTTGGCCACGAAATCCGCTGTCAAAATCAGCGTCCATGTCCCCGTGTGAACTAGCCCTTAAGAAGCTATTCTTTCCTACCTTTAGATGTCTTCTCTGTGCCGCCGTTCGGTATAAATCCCGATTTTCGTCAGTATGCAAATGAGTTCTCTCACAGCACTGAGGGCGTCCCCAATGCTGCGAGAGAACTCTCCAGCGCCACCTCCATCTTATTCAGGAACGTCCTCTTCACGCGTCTTCCTCCGGCGCTGGCTTCAAACTTCTAGGCCTCAGGTCTAGGGCAAAGCCGACTGCGTATGCCCGCCGGCCATGAGAATATGGCCGCTTACACATAGGCCATGTTAGTGAGAAAAAATTGAGTTTTAATGATAGGATCCTTTAAAAAAATAAAAAAAAAGTCTCAAATGTTTCATTAAAGGCAAATACTAAAAAACTAGGTCAGGACAATCCATACCCCTGATTAATGGAGTCCTGCTCCTCCAACAGCACAGGTTTCAGATGATCTGGTCATTGTGGGCTTGGCAGACGAGCTAAACCTCATATCCAGTCTTAGACCCTTTGCTGCTTTTATTCTCTGTCTTGTGCTGTTCGTTTAGATAAGACTAGGTAAATTGTCGGAGCTCCACTGATTTGATAGTTTGCTCATGTAGTAATAAATCACAGCTCTTATTTGTTTTCACTTAAATTTTCTTCTGTTTTTTTCTTCTACTATGGAATATTGAGTGTTGTATCTAGGTAGGGCAGTGACGTGATGTAATGTATATTTCTCTATGGACTTGCCCTTATTGTTGTTATTGATAATTTTTAGTAGCCTAACATCCTCCGTCTTCTGAAGTCTATTATTAGATTGTCACCGGTTTTGCTACCACTGTCTTAGATACTAATTGAGTATCAATATAATTTTTTTTAAAAAAAATTCTGAATCATTTTTCACAGATGACTGTACCAGGAGCTCAGAGGGACATCTGATATCTACAGATTATAAAGCAGAGGATCATGGTATCACACAAGATCCATATGAAGAGCATGTGATTACCCCAGATATACCCTCAGCCCTTCACAACAAAGATCTGTCATTTGATCCCTTTATACATGACCAATCTTCTGCTTCATCTCTGACTGAGAAGGAAAATAAAAGTCACATAAAGGATCTTGTACATCAGAAAATTTACACAGAGGCAAAATTATTTTCATGTTCAGAATGTGGCAAAAGTTTTACTCAAAAAGCAACTCTTGTTGCTCATCAAAGAATTCACACTGGAGAGCGTCCGTTTTCATGCTTAGAATGTGGAAAATCTTTTACCTATAAATCAACTCTTGTTAATCATCGAAAAATTCACACCGGGGAGAAGCCATTTCTGTGCTCAGATTGTGGGAAAAGTTTTTCCTTAAAACCAGATCTTGTTAAACATCAGAGAATTCACACAGGAGAGAAGCCATATTCATGTTCAGAATGTGGACAGTGCTTCAGTCAAATGTCTTCTCTAATTACACATCAAAGAACTCACACAGGAGAGAAGCCATTTACATGCTCGGAATGTGGTAAAGGTTTTACCCATAAATCATATCTTGTTAAACATCAGGTACTTCACAGAGAAGCTGAGACAGTCTCGTGTCTAGAAAGTAGGAAATGTCACAGCATTAAATTAAATATTGTTAAACAACATCAAGCTCAGACAGAGACAAATGTATTTTCATGCCCAAAATGTAACAAATACTTTAGTGCAAAATCAAATCTTGTTAGACATCAAAAAATTCACACAGGAGAGAAGCCACATTCATGTTCAGATTGCGGGAAAAGTTTTACTCGAAAATCCTATCTTGATAACCATAAAAATACACACGTGAGAGAGAAACCATATTCTTGTTCAGAATGTGGGAAATGTTTTACAGATAATTCAGCTCTTGTAAGACATCAAAGAATTCACAATGGAGAGAAGCCATATTCATGTTCCGAATGTGGGAAATGTTATAGTGAGAGATCAAATCTTCTCCGTCATCAAAAAATTCACACAGGAGAGAAGCCATTTTCATGCTCAGAATGTGGAAAATGTTTTATTTGGAAATCAAATCTTGATGAACATCGAAAAACTCACACAGGAGAGAAGCCATATTCATGCCCAGAATGTGGGAAATGTTTTACTTGGAAATCAAATCTTGCTGAACATCGAAAAACTCATGCAGGAGAGAAGCCATATTCATGCCCAGAATGTGGAAAATGTTTTTCTTGGAAATCAAATCTTGCTGAACATCGAAAAACTCACACAGGAGAGAAGCCGTTTTCATGTTCTGAATGTGGGGCTTGTTTTGCCCATAAATCAGACCTTGTTAACCATCATAGAATTCACACAGGAGAGAAACCATTTGTATGTTCAGAATGTGGGAAATGTTTTACTCGGAAATCATATCTTGCCGACCATAAAAGAGCTCATACGGGAGAGAAGCCATTTTCATGTTCAAACTGTGCAAAAAGTTTCACTCTTAGATCAAATTTTATTGCACATCAAAAAATTCACACAGCGGAGAAGGCATTTTCATGTACAGTGTGCGGAAAGTGTTTTATCCAAAAGTCAGCCCTAAAGTCACATCAGAAGGTTCACACAGGAAAGGAGCCTCATTCATGTCTAGAATGTGGGAATATATTTACCTTTAAATCAGAGCTTGTTAGACATCAGAGAATTCACACAGGAGAGAAACCAGGGAAGAAGGCATATTCATGTCCATGTGGGAAATCTTTTACTGTAAAGGCATCTCTAGTTGCACATCAAAGAACTTATACGGAGCATGACAGTTTCATGTCCAGCGTGTAAAATCTTGTAATCACTTCTGTAAATTTCATTTCATACAAGACAGGTCATACAGGGCTTTTTTCCTTGAAATTCATTTGATTGACAATTAGTATAAGAATAAAATACAATCGTTGCACACCATTTTGTAAATTTTGTTTTTAACTGTTTTTTTAATATTTTTATGTAAAGTATAAGGGGATACAAAGAGGTAAGCAGGGTACATAAGCCGTAATCAACACATTTTTTTTCTTTTAGTATAATTTAATAGGTCTTTATTAGAGATGAGCGGACAGTAAAATATTCAATATTCGTCATTCGTTTCGAATAGCCGCTCAATACACACTACACACTTTCCACAGTCAAAAAAACCTCTATCAAAGTGGTAAAATACCTGGAAATCTTTCTTCCCCAGATGGATGGAAAGAAACCCCAATTTAAGCTAAAGAAACATTAGCAAGCACCCCTTTAAATCACGTTGCCCATGACAACCACAGATGGAATAGGCAATGGGAAATCCATCAGTCCCCACCCTGAACTGTCATTGTGTGTGATGTGGTAAGACCTTCCAAAATTCACTTTTATGGCCCTTAATATGAGCCCTTCAAAATTAAGTTACAGGCCCTTAAGCTGAGCTCCCAGCAGAGATTGAGGTCCTTCAGGTGACTTCAGCCTTTTTCCTGCAGAGTTTTAGGCCCTTTAACTTAGTTCAGCCTTCACAAGCAGAGATTTGTTGGTCCTTTGGGTGAATTGAGCCTTTAAACAGCAGAGATTTAGTTTTTGGCCCTTGGAGTGAGTAGAGACTCTAACCAGCAGAGTTGGGGTGAATCAGGGTGGATTGATCCTAGTAGGATCAGAATTGTCCAGCGCTGATGGTGGTGGAGGAGGAGGAATTGTAGAGGGTGAGCACACATATGCAACTTCATGTCGGGGTGCTTGACACCAGTGGACATGAAAATGATGGGTCTATCCAGTGGCTGTTCATTTTTGTGAGCGTCAGCTGGTCAGCACTGTCAGCTGACAGCCGGCTGCGCTTATCCGTAATTATGCCACCGGCAGCGCTGAAGACCCTTTCAGAAAGCACGCTGGCGGCAGGGCAGGAAAGGACCTCCAATGCGTACAGCGCAAGTTCCAGCCACAAATCCAACTTGGAGACCCAATAAGTATAGGCCGCAGAGGGATCGGAGAGGACAGGGCTGGTGTCAGCCAGGTACTCCCGCAACATGCGCCTATACTTATCCCTCCTGGTGACACTAGGCCTCTCAGTGGTGGTAGTTTGGTGAGGGGGTGCCATTAACGTGTCCCAGACCTTGGAGAGTCTGCCCGGTTTGGACCAGATGACAGTTGTTCGCCTGTTGGAGGAACTCTCCTGTGTGGCGCCAACGACAGTTGATGGAAACATCTCCATCATATTCTGCACCAGTTGCTTGTGGCAATCACTCATGCGACTGGCCCACTCCTCTACCGGAATAAAATTACAAACATAATTTTTATACCGTAGGTCGAGGATTGCAAAAATCCAGTAGTCGTTGTTCTCCAGGATTTTGGCAATGCGTTTGTCAGTTGAAAAGCACTCCAACATGTATTCAGCCATGTGTGCCAGAGTGTTACTTGGCGTCACTTGGCTGCCCCCACCGGAATGCTCACTCTCCATTTCCTTCTCCATTTCGCCCCAACCACGCTGCAGCAATGGGACGCAATGAACGTCCCCGCTAGCCTCCTGTGTGACAACGAGATCATCTGCCACTTCGTCCTCCTCCTCCCTCAATATACGCTGTGAAGTGGACAGGAGTGTGCCCTGACTATCCTGCTGGGATGTTTCAGCACCTATGCCCGACTCCTCAGCGTCCAATGCGTTATCCCTGATGGCGATGAGGGATTCTCGCATCACACACAGGAGCAGGATTGTGACACTCACGATTGCATCGTCAGAGCTGACCCTCATGGTTGACTCCTCAAAGACACGCAAGATCTCGCATAAGTCTGCCATCCATGGCCACTCATGGTGCAGAAACTGCGAGAGCTGACTCTGAGGAACCCTTGGGTTTTGGAGATGGTTCTCCATCAAGGGTCTCTGTTGCTCACACACTCTACTCAACATGTGGTACGTCGAGTTCCAACGTGTGGGTACGTCGCACATCAGCCGGTGTTCTGGCAGATGGAGGCGTTGCTGGAGGCTTCAGAGGCTAGCAGCGGCTACTGTGGACTTGCGAAAGTGGGTGCACAAGCGCCGCACTTTCACCAGTAGCTCGGCTACATTGGGGTATGTTTTAAAAAACCGTTGCACCATTGAATTGAACACATGGGCCAGGCATGGAACGTGTTGGAGGTTGGCAAGCTCCAGAGCCGCTACTAGGTTGCGGCCGTTATCACACACAACCATGCCTGGGCCCAGGTGCAGCGGCGAAAACCATGTTGTCGTCTCATCAAGGAGGGCATCCCTCACTTCTGAGGCAGTGTGCTGTCTGTCCCACAAGTTTATGAGCTTCAGCTCGGCCTGCTGACGTCTCCCCACGCCAGTGCTGCAGCGTTTCCAGCTGGTAGCTGGGGTCAATGTGATAGCAGAAGAGGTGGAGGAGGAGAAGGAGGATGGTGGTTCAGAGCCCCTGCCAGGAATGTTGGGTAGGGAAATGAGGTAGACCGCCCCAGATTGTGACCTAATCCCAGCCTCAACTAGATTCACCCAGTGTGCCGTCAGTGAAATGTAGCGTCCCTGTCCGCATGCACTTGTCCACGCATTGGTGGTCAAGTGGACCTTTGTGCAAATCGCAGAACTTAGGGCCCGCCGGATGTTGCGTGACACGTGCTGGTGAAAGGCGGGGATGGCACACCGGAAGAAGTAGTGATGGCTAGGGACTGCATAGCGAGGTACCGCACTTGCCATCAGGTCACAGAAGGCCTGAGTTTCCACAAGCCGGAATGGCAACATCTCCTGGGCCAGCAGTTTGGAAATGTGTGCGTTTAAGGCTTGTGCATGGGGGTGGGTAGCGCTGTATTTTTGCCTGCGCTCAAAAGTCTGGTAGATGGTGGGTTGTTGTGAGGAGGCACATGATGGTTCAGGAAAAGGAGGTAAGACAGGAGAAGGAGCTAAGGCAGGAGAAGGAGCTGAGGCAGGAAAAGGGGAGGATGAGGGAGAAGTCTCCAAAGTGGTGGAGGGAGATGTGGAGGTTTCCTGGCTGCTGGTCTGGACTGCAGAGCCAGCACTGGCAACAGTGGGAGAGGCAGTGGCGGCAACGCCGGATGACGATTGTCCTGCGTTTGCTCTCTGCCACTGAGCCCAGTGCTTGTCTTCCAAATGACGGCGCATGGCAGTGGTTGTAAGGTTGCTTTTTTCAGAGCCCCTACTCAGTTTACAGTTGCAGAGTGTGCAAACGGCACTATATTTGTCCGCAGCACATACATTAAAAAAATTCCACACCACCGAAGACCGTGGCCTCGATGAGGGACTTTTTCCAGGCTGGCTACGAGAGGTAACATGTTGGGCCCTGCTGGCTGTGGCCTGGCTTCGGTGAAGCAGCTGTCCTCTGCCTGTGGACATGCCTCTACCTCTATCCACCCTCTTTGGTGCTGCACTTCCCTCCACATCTACACTGCTCTCCCCGCATGACATCCGCCCTGTCCAGGTCGGGTCAGTGGCCTCATCGTCCACCTCCTCCTCGTCCAATTCATCTGACGGCTCCTCCTCTTGCGCACCGACGACGGCAACAGGCTGCCCTGATGGCAACTGTGTGTCGTCATCGTCATCACTGAGGGACGATTGGTGGTCAACAACAACAACAGGAGATAACTGATGCTCCAGTGTTTTGGCATCAGGCAACTCATCTGTTACCTCTGGTGATTCAGGATGTGGTGGGACAGAGAAAGGGACAGTGAATGCAGCCGAAAACAACTCCTGGGAGGTGGGAAAGGTGGGATTAGGTTGCTGGGAAGATTGGGCATGTTGTGAGGAAGGAGGACCAGACTGTTGGGTAGAAGGAGGAGTTGAGGTAGAGTCTGACTGGCTGGTGGAAAATGTGCTGGAAGCATTGTCTGCCAGCCATTGTAACACATCTTCCTGGTGCTCGGGCCTAGTTAGGTTTGTACCCTGCAGCCTACTTAATGTGGCCATCAAGTGACTGTGGAGAAGCGCAATGCTTGCTGCTGCAGAACTGTAGGCACAGTAGACGCTGTTGGTTGAGCACAATCTTGCTCCAAATCTGCATTCCACGCTCCCGTCCTTGTTCTTGTCCTCTTGCGCTAGCCTTGCACATTTTGGATGTATACTAATTCCCTTTTTTATGGTCTATACACCCTTAATAAAAGCTGTTTGACAGGTGTATCAGCAACAAATAACTGCTGGGGATGCCTGCAATTTGGTGTATGGACACCCCCAAAAAAAGTTGACAGTATATAGCAAGAACTCTATACTCCTCTCCCTTTAGTATATAGCTCTGTAAAGAGCTGTTGTTCTTCTTCGGTTTTTCCCTGCCTACTATAAGCTAATGCCTACCTAGCCCTCTGCAGCCATGTCTCTCTCCCTGTCACTGACCGCAAAAATTGCGAATATGCTGGCGGCCGTTCTTATAAATGGGAGGTCACATGTTTTCGGCAGCCAATGGGCTTTTTCATTTTTTTTAACTGCCTCCGTTGTCATAATTCCTGTCCCACCTCCCCTGCACAGTTATTGGTGCAAAAAAAAGCGCCAGGGAAGGTGGGAGGGCATACAAATTTTTACTGCGTATGCGGCCTGGTATTCAATTTGAATCGAATACCTCGAACGGCCTAATATTCGATCGAATAGCTACAGTCATGGCCAAAAGTTTTGAGAATGATACAAATAGTAATTTTTACAAAGTCTACTGCTTCAGTTTTCCTAATGGCAATTTGCATATTCTCCAGAATGTTATAAAATGGCTTAAAGATAGTGTATGACACTGTCAGGGCTTCTAGGACTATATATATCTATAATACATAGTATATAACACTGTCAGGGCTTCTAGGACTATATATATCTATAATACATAGTGTGTGACACTGTCAGGACTCCTAGGACTATATATATCTATATTACATAGTGTATGACACTGTCAGGGCTTCTAGGACTATATATATCTATAGCACATAGTGTATGACACTGTCAGGGCTTCTAGGACTATATATATATCTATAATACATAGTGTATGACACTGTCAGGACTCCTAGGACTATATATATATCTATAATACATAGTGTATGACACTGTCAGGACTCCTAGGACTATATATACCTATAATACATAGTGTATGACACTGTCAGGACTCCTAGGACTATATATACCTATAATACATAGTGTATGACACTGTCAGGGCTTCTAGGACTATATATATCTATAACACATAGTGTATGACACTGTCAGGGCTCCTAGGACTATATATATATATATATAACACATAGTGTATGACACTGTCAGGACTCCTAGGACTATATATACCTATAATACATAGTGTATGACACTGTCAGGACTCCTAGGACTATATATACCTATAATACATAGTGTATGACACTGTCAGGACTCCTAGGACTATATATACCTATATTACATAGTGTATGACACTGTCAGGGCTCTCAGGACTATATATATCTATATTACATAGTGTATGACACTGTCAGGGCTCCTAGGACTATATATATCTATAACACATAGTGTATGACACTGTCAGGGCTTCTAGGACTATTTATATCTATAACACATAGTGTATGACACTGTCAGGACTCCTAGGACTATATATATATATCTATAATACATAGTGTATGACACTGTCAGGGCTCCTAGGACTATATATCTATAATACATAGTGTATGACACTGTCAGGGCTCCTAGGACTATATATATATATATATATATATATATATATATATATATATATATATATATATATATAATACATAGTGTATGACACTGTCAGGACTCCCAGGACTATATATATCTATAATACATAGTGTATGACACTGTCAGGGCTCCTAGGACTATATATCTATAATACATAGTGTATGACACTGTCAGGACTCCCAGGACTATATATATCTATAATACATAGTGCATGACACTGTCAGGACTCCTAGGACTATATATCTATAATACATAGTGTATGACACTGTCAGGGCTCCTAGGACTATATATATCTATAATACATAGTGTATGACACTGTCAGGGCTTCTAGGACTATATATATCTATAATACATAGTGTATGACACTGTCAGGACTCCCAGGACTATATATATCTATAATACATAGTGTATGACACTGTCAGGGCTCCTAGGACTATACACCTATAATACATAGTGCATGACACTGTCAGGACTCCTAGGACTATATATCTATAATACATAGTGTATGACACTGTCAGGGCTCCTAGGACTATATATATCTATAATACATAGTGTATGACACTGTCAGGGCTCCTAGGACTATATATATCTATAATACATAGTGTATAACACTGTCAGGGCTCCTAGGACTATATATATCTATAACACATAGTGTATGACACTTTCAGGACTCCTAGGACTATATATATCTATATTACATAGTGTATGACACTGTCAGGGCTCCCAGGACTATATACAGTCCTATGAAAAAGTTTGGGCACCCCTCTTAATCTTAATCATTTTTAGTTCTAAATATTTTGGTGTTTGCAGCAGCCATTTCAGTTTGATATATCTAATAACTGATGGACACAGTAATATTTCAGGATTGAAATGAGGTTTATTGTACTAACAGAAAATGTGCAATATGCATTAAACCAAAATTTGACCAGTGCAAAAGTATGGGCACCTCAACAGAAAAGTGACATTAATATTTAGTAGATCCTCCTTTTGCAAAGATAACAGCCTGTAGTCGCTTCCTGTAGCTTTTAATCAGTTCCTGGATCCTGGATAAAGGGATTTTGGATAAACAATTCAAGTTCAGTTAAGTTAGATGGTTGCCGAGCATGGACAGCCCGCTTCCAATCATCCCACAGATGTTCAATGATATTCAGGTCTGGGGACTGGGATGGCCATTCCAGAACATTGTAATTGTTCCTCTGCATGAATGCCTGAGGATTTGGAGCGGTGTTTCGGATCATTGTCTTGCTGAAATATCCATCCCCGGCGTAACTTCAACTTCGTCACTGATTCTTGAACATTATTCTCAAGAATCTGCTGATACTGAGTGGAATCCATGCGACTCTCAACTTTACCAAGATTCCCGGTGCCGGCATTGGCCACACAGCCCCAAAGCATGATGGAACCTCCACCAAATTTTACAGTGGGTAGCATGTGTTTTTCTTGGAATGCTGTTTCTTTTTGGACGCCATGCATAACGCCTTTTTGTATGACCAAACAACTCAATCTTTGTTTCCAAAATGAAGTTGGCTTCTCCAAATGTGCTTTTTCATACCTCAGGCGACTCTATTTGTGGCGTACGTGCAGAAACGGCTTCTTTCTCATCACTCTCCCATACAGCTTCTATTTGTGCAAAGTGCGCTGTATAGTTGACCGATGCACAGTGACACCATCTGCAGCAAGATGATGATGCAGCTCTTTGGAGGTGGTCTGTGGATTGTCCTTGACTGTTCTCACCATTCTTCTTCTCTGCCTTTCTGATATTTTTCTTGGCCTGCCACTTCTGGGCTTAACAAGAACTGTCCCTGTGGTCTTCCATTTCCTTACTATGTTCCTCACAGTGGAAACTGACAGGTTAAATCTCTGAGACAACTTTTTGTATCCTTCCCCTGAACAACTATGTTGAACAATCTTTGTTTTCAGATCATTTGAGAGTTGTTTTGAGTAGCCCATGATGCCACTCTTCAGAGGAGATTCAAATAGGAGATCAACTTGCAATTGGCCACCTTAAATACCTTTTCTTATGATTGGATACATCTGGCTATGAAGTTCAAAGCTCACTGAGGTTACAAAACCAATTTTGTGCTTCAGTAAGTCAGTAAAAAGTAGTTAGGGGAATTCAAATCAATAAAATGATAAGGGTGCCCATACTTTTGCACCGGTCAAATTTTGGTTTAATGCATATTGCACATTTTCTGTTAGTACAATAAACCTCATTTCAATCCTGAAATATTACTGTGTCCATCAGTTATTAGATATATCAAACTGAAATGGCTGTTGCAAACACCAAAATATTTAGAACAAAAAATGATTAAGATTAATAGGGGTGCCCAAACTTTTTCATAGGACTGTATATATATATATATATATATATATATATATATATACACACATACACACACAAGTACTAGAAAAAACGCTAAGTGTGAATAGGTACAAAGAATCAAGGTGCACATAGGGCAATAATAAAGTGTTGTAGCTAGGCATGTGACAAAAAAAAAAATGTGTAAAGAGTGATAACACGTGCGCAGTGACGAAGTGAAAAAGTGCTTAAGTGAAATTTAAAAAGATTTTTAATTAAAAACCATATATGAAACTGTTGATAAAGCGTTTTTTTTTTTTTTTTTATAAAATACTTTTATAATACTAATTTTCAATATATCCAAAATACAAAATGTATCGCGTCACAAAATTAGAGAGTAATAACAGTTAAAAAGATCAGAGACATGGATCAGCGGCATAATTATGCTAGATGGTAACATTAAACATATCTATATCTCTAATATTATAATGTCGAGACAATATATTTTGTTGACATGTTTATATACAATGGAATATGATTGCATCACAATATAACAAAACTATGTTAATTATGTAAATCTGTTGTGTATGAGGACATGGCTATGACCTCAATAAATAGACGCGTTCCACACGAAATCGTATGCGTATAAGATGACCCTATACAGAGAGAAAGAAAGAAAGAAAGAAAGAAAGAAAGAAAGAAAGAAAGAAAGAAAGAAAGAAAGAAAGAAAGAAAGAAAGAAAGAAAGAAAAACATAATTAAAAACATAAAATTAAAACAATAAAAAAAATGCAAAGATGCAATGTGTACTCGTTAAGCCACATACACATTATATGCAGACCAACCTTCATGGAAAAATTTATAAAAACTAGAAAATGAAGGAGAAAGGATATGAACCAAAAACAATGCAAAGAAGAAGTTTTAAAAAAAACTTATAAAAAAGAAACAAATGGAATGTTTTCATTCAAACCTCTGGTATGAAGGGTATCCAAGGTATAAATCCAGCGTGACTCTTTTTGTGCCAGAATGCATTTCCAATCTCCGATCCGTGGACCTGGTATAACTTGATCAATTGCTCTGATTCTGAGTAAAGAGGGGTCAGAGTCATGATGTTGCTTGAAATGTTTTGGAATGGTTTTCAATAAAGAATTATCACTTATATCTTTGGAGTTTCGTATATCGATGACATGTTCTCTGATCCTTTTTTTAAACTCCCGACTTGTAAGGCCAATGTAGATCAAGCCGCATGGGCATAATGCGAAGTAGATGACCCCTGTCGAGTTACAGATTAAAGAATGACGTATCTGATAATGGCGTGACTTGTCTGTATTCCAAAAATCTTTGGCGTGATCGACATTTTGGCATGCAATGCATCGACCGCAAGGTTTGCATCCAAGGTCTGGTTTGGAGGTGCCGAAGATACGCAATTGTGGATTAGAGGAATAATGACTTCTCACCAAAATGTCTCTCAAATTTTTGGATGTGCGGTAAGTCACACTCGGATGACTGTTAATATACTTCTTCAGGATCGGATCCTTTGTTAGTATACGCCAGTGCCTGTGGAGGATGCCGTTCATTTCATGACATCTAGAATTGAATGTAGTAATAAATCTGACCTGATTGGCAGATGGTAGGGGTTTATTCCGAAGTCTCAAAGTGTCCCTTCTTTGAGTTGAAAAGGCTCTTATAAATCCACGTTGGATAAATTCCTCTTTGTATCCTCTATCACGGAATCCTTGGCTGAGATCAGAAGAGGCTTCCAGAAAAGATTCATCTGAAGAGCAGATGCGACGTCTTCTCAAAAACTGCCCAATTGGTCTGTTCTGGACAAAATGTTTAGGATGGGAGGTCTGGAAATGCAACAAAGAATTTGTTGATGTTTCTTTACGGAATAGTTTTGTTTGAATATGCCCAACATTATCCACTTCCAATTTAACATCCAAAAAATCTATAGTATGTTTGCTGTATTTGTAAGTCAAAAAGATATTTTTACTGTTATTGTTAAGAAGTGTCATGAATTTCTCGAGCTGTTCTGGAGTGCCCCGCCATATTATGAAAATATCATCTATGAATCTCCCCCAGAAGTGGATGCCTTCCACTCCTGGGGGAGAATCTGTCAGAAATACTAATCGCTCCCAAAAATAAATTCGCATAGGTGGGCGCACATGACACCCCCATTGCTGTACCCTGACATTGAAGATAAAAATTATCTTTGAAGATGAAAAAATTATGAGTCAGGGCGAATTGAAGTAGTCTGAGAATGAACTCACCTAGTTGTTTGTCCATGGAGGACATCCTCAGAAATTCTTGTGTTGCC
This sequence comes from Leptodactylus fuscus, assembly GCF_031893055.1. NCBI lineage: Eukaryota > Metazoa > Chordata > Amphibia > Anura > Leptodactylidae > Leptodactylus > Leptodactylus fuscus. The sequence goes on along the minus strand of NC_134265.1, from coordinate 5,071,911 downwards.
TCAAGGCCGTCGGTGTGTCTTATCGAGGTGTACAACGATTCAACATCGCATGTTACCATAATCATGTCTGGATCTAAATGTATGCCGTCAATTTTTTGTAGAAAGTCAGTTGTATCTCTGAGATAGGAAGGAAGATTTTCAACTCATGATTTTAAATGATAATCTACATATTGGCATATAGGCTCACATAAGTTGTTATTACCCGACACAATGGGTCTGCCTGGAGGATTTGTTGGATTTTTGTGTATCTTCGGGAGAAAATACATGGTCGCAATGGAAGGTGAGACTGGAAGAAGGTAACTGCATTGATCCTGTGTGATTATGCCGTCAGAAACTGCTTCCTGTAAGAGAATGGATCATTCTGAATTACATTTTTGCAAAGGATTGAATGTAAGTTTTTTATATGATTCACCGTTTTTTAGATGTCTAAAGGCCTCCTTCTCATATAGTTTCTTTGGCCATAAAACTATATTGCCTCCTTTGTCGGAGGATTTTATCACAACATCCTCCATGGCAGCCAGTTCTTTTATTGCATCATTATGTTTTTTACTAAGGTTATTATCGTATATCGTGGAAGATATTTTTCTGAAGTCTGAACTCACAAGATTAACAAACATTTCTACCAAATGGGAGAGTGAAATAGGGGGGGAATCTTTTTGATGACAGGATTAATGTTTTAGGGAACTTACTGTTCTCAGAGTTTGTGGGTTCATCCGATAATTCCTCCAGTATGTGCAAGGCAATTTGCTCTTCCTCAGTTGAAAAAAGGGGAGTAGATGTGGTGTTGTCAAAAAAATTTTTGAAAATTAATTTTCTTGCAAAAAGATGAAGGTCTTTGGTGACTACAAACGGATCAAACCTGGAAGATGGAGAGAAACTTAAACCTAGTCTTAAAACTTCTTGTTGAGATACTGTAAGTGTATGATCTGACAAATGTATAATTTGCAACTGATTTTGTCCCTTACTTATCGCATTCGGCGTGTAGGCTGTATCATTCCTCTTCCGGGATGTCCCCTCCATATGGTCCGGTTTTCTTTTAGATTGTCTTGTGATTCGTCTGTCTCGAAAGTTAGATGTACGACATGAATCGCTTGTTGCTGAATAATGTGAGGAGACTGATGAGGATCTACTCTTCATTGGTTTTGAATTGTATTTCCACTTATATACTCTATTATTTTGGAAGTCAAGAGTGTCACGCTGGTATTTCTTACTCTTTGTTTCACGTATGTGTTTTTCAGATTGATTAATGGCTTCATGCATATCCTTTTTAAAACCTTCCAATTCAATGGTGGAGAGTTTTTTCTTTAAATCACGCTCTAGGTTGTCTATTTCAGCATTTAAATCCTCGAACATCTTTGTGTTATAATCAATCAATAATTCCATCAGAGCCTTACTTGCTGCATTACAGATAGACTCCCATTTATCGGAAAAATCCTGATTCATATTGTTGAAAGAGGGAAAAATCTGTATGCGCAGGCCTCTTGGTATTAACTGTTTGCTGATATAATTTTCAAGGAATGATTTATTCCACCAAAATTTAAGTTGTTTCACTTGTTGATGTTTAAATAATTGCTTAATTTCTCTAATCGAGCGTTGGTCTGCCGTTTCAGATGGTGTACTATTATCCCCAAATACAGATTCTAGTTGGATGCGCCAAGACGCTTCCCTGGCCCTAATATCCATCCTAATAAATGGAAAATCAAATCCCTGTGAAGAGAAATGTAATAGTCAATATACACAAAAAACTAGGGCAAAAAAGGGGCAGAACTATATTAATATTTCTACTGTGCCTGAATCAGGCGAACTGCCACTAGACCTAGATAGGGTTAAATTGTTTTATTTAGGTCTAGAATTGTTTAGGGGATTGTTATTGAACAGTGTTGAGCGAGTAGATCGCCGGCATAGGAATGCGTGTAATCGGCCGAACACCAAAGGGTTAAACGCATCCACTATTCGATGCGTTTAACCCCTTGGCGTTACGCCAATTACATGCATATATGCCGGCGAGGTATTCCATCGAATACTACTTACTCAACACTATTATTGAATTTATTTAGGGGTGTTTCATTTTTTGGGGGGGATTGCATAGATTATATGTGTTTAGGGGTAAGCCTACATAGGGTTAAAATTGTTGTTTGTTTGTTTAAGCTTATCATTTTTTGAGGGGGTTGGGAGATGGTGACAGGGAATGTTCTAGAAGGATGATATATCTCCTCCAGGGTCCTCACTTATGTGTGGTGAGTGAGGGTAGCACAGGGCTGTAGCAAAACCTCACCTGTGCGATTAACCACTTCTTGTCCTACTGCAGCAAGGAGCTCTCATGCACAGGTGGGGGCTGGGGCTCATCAAGGCCCTATAAAACCCTGTCAAGGCCTCAGTCCTGGGAAGTTCCTGGGGGCAAAGAGGAGTTGCTGGATCCTGTCACAACAACCTGACCTCTGGTGAGAGACCTGTGTGACCTGGAGCAAGCCACACCTATAGATAGCGCTCCTGTGTTTAGTTAGCAACTCTAGTGAGCAGGTTTTGTTTTATTGTTTTTGCCTGAAGTTAAAGGGATTCTACCATTAAAGCACTTTTTTTTTTTGTAGATAAGACGTCGGAATAGCCTTTAGAAAGTCTATTTGTCTCTTACCTTTAGATGTGATCTCCACCGCGCCGTGCCTTAGCAATACCAATTTTTACCGGTATACAAATTAGTTCTCTCATAGCGATGGGGGCGTCCCCACTGCTGCTCGAAAACAGGCTCCAGCGACACCTCTATCTTCTGCTGGATCCTCCCCTTCTTTCTTCGGCGTCACCTCTGACACCTGCGCAGTTGGCTCTGCCGGCAACTATAGTTCCGAGGCCGCAATTGCGCGCAATGCGCAGTCGGCTCTACTAGTGTCTAACTGGCAGAGCCAACTGCGCAGGTGTCGGAGGTGACACCGAAGAAAGACAAAGAAAGAAGGGGAGGATCTAGCAGAAGATAGAGGCGTCGCTGGAGCCTGTTTTCGAGCAGCAGTGGGGACGCCCCCATCGCATTTCCAGCGCTGGGGGATGCCCCCATCTCTGCGAGAGAACTAATTCGAATACTGGTAAAAAACCGGTATTGCTAAAGAACGGCGCGGCGGAGATCGCATCTAAAGGTAAGAGATGAATAGCCTTTCTAAAGGCTATTCCAACGTCTTATCTACAAAAAAGTGTTTTAATGGTAGAATCCCTTTAAGGCCTGTTTTTGTTAAATAAATGTACAGGGTAAAACTTGTTTATACCAGATTCTTGTGTGTCTGTCTCTGACTGTCTGGGTCTGCACCTGCTACCGCTGAGCCTACTCCCCCACAGGGTCAATAATAAATTCATGTAGGGGGCTTTTATGTGTATATTTTTCAATGCCATTGTGGTATTATATAGTTTAAATGTGTTTGGATTTTTTTTTGGGTTTTTTTTTTGTGTGTGTGTGGGGGGGGGGGGGGTAGAAAGCCTTAATAATGGTTTGTGGCAGTTACTGTTACCCTATGTATTTAAATACATAGACTATTATTATTATTATTATTAAAACTAGCACAAAAGCCGCCACAAACCATGTGTAAACCCTTTATATACACAATTGTTTTTTTATCCCTAAACTTCTCCAAAAAAAATTCTATAGGGATGAATATATTCACCCTTCAATGCGGCATACTTTGTGCTGGCACCCAGCTTTCCAAGGAAGAGATCAATAGATTTATTGATATAGATTTAAAATCAATATATCTATTGATTTGTCCTCTAAAAAGATGGGTGCCGGGCAGGGGCGTAACTACTGAAGCATTGGTTGCAACAGGGCCCAGGACATCCAAGGGCCCAGCGACTGCTGTGTTTTTTTTTTTTTTTAATAGGCCATTACTGGCTGGAGTTACTAACTGGAATTAAATACTACTGACAATAATGAGCCAGTGTTGCCGGGTGCTCAAGATGGCGGACATGGATGTCCATGTGGTAACTCATGTGTTGGTCACGTGCTTGTCATGTGTAAGCGCCCATCTTATTCTGTAACCTATTATAATACACATTTCTATGTGATGTATTGTGTGACGCTTAAGTTGGCATAAAGCCATTATTTCCCCTTATAATCCTGTGCGCAGCCTCAATAAACCTGAGAGAATTATCAGAGAGAACAAACATCGTGTTCTGATGGGTTTTCTTCCCAAGCTCGTTATAATTAATGGATTTGGACATCTCCTGACAATCTGAGACTGGAACCTCTTGGGTTCCGATGATAACACGCAAACAGCTTGCTACATACACGTCACACACAGACAGCTCAACTGCATACACATCACACACAGACAGCTCCACTACATACACGTCACACACAGACGGTTCTGCTACATACACGTCACACACAAACGGCTCCTCTACATACACGTCACACACAGACGGCTCCACTACATACACGTCACACACAGACGGCTCCACTACATACACGTCACACACAGACGGCTCCACTACATACACGTCACACACAGACAGCTATGCTACATACACGTCACACGCAGACGGCTCCGCTACATACACGTCACACACAGATGGCTCCGCTACATACACGTCACACACAGACGGCTCAGCTACATACACGTCACACACATAACTTATTAAGGGTAAAGGCTAAATACTAGACGTCGTAAGGACCTTCTGCCGTCACAAGGTCACATGACCAGATAGGCGTGTCTTTAATTGTAAGCAGGACCTTCCACTGTGGTAGCTGCTAAATCCTAGTGGGCTAAAGGACTTCCGGTGACGTCGTGACCATGTGATCAGACTCTGATGTGGGCGGAGCAATTCAGGACAGTGCCGAGTTACACAGGAAGAGAAGGCTGCAGTGAATGGAGACTGGAAGGTAAGCTGGAGGGAAGAGACAGTATGTGTAAGTAAGATGGGGTAATTAGGGTGTCAGGCTGTGTGTGAGCGTGATAGGGGGCTCAAATCAAATCAAACAGGCTTTATTGGCACGTCCAAATAGATATTTGGCATTGCCAAAGCTAGTAAAGTGTGTGTGTGTGGGGGGGGGGGAGTAGTGGTTGGTATGAGGGGGTGGGGTGGTTGATTTTGGGTATACATGAGTCCCCCTGCGAACTTCCGGTTGGCACATGCGCAATGGAAGGGCGGCAAGAAGACTTCCTGTTCCTTAGTGAATTAACCAGGGCTGGGTATGTACTTCAGGGTATGGTTCTCGGGTTACGACGAGCCTGCTGCAGAACCTCATTTTCTGAATGCTATACAGTGTATAGCATTCGGCAAATGAAGGCTGATTGTGTAGCAGGCTCGTCCTTGCTACGAGCAGGTAAGTATGCTGTTACCAGTTGACTTTTTCTCATTGAAATGAATAGACCAGCGTTGATTGGCCAGTTGCCAGTGATTTGGCCAATCAACGCTGGTTCTGCCAGAGGCTCGTCTGAGGAGGCGGAGTCTAACATCGGACTATTCATTCCAATGAGAAAAACTCTTGCCTGCCCGTAGCAAGGACGTGCCTGCTGCAGAATCAGTGTTCATTTGCCGAATGCTATACATATATATAGCATTCGGCAAATAAATATATATACTGTATAGCATTTAGCAAATGAGGTTCTGCAGCAGGCTCGTCGTAACCACGAAACAGTATGCCTATACCCCTGCTAGACATGGCAAACTCTCAAAACCGGAAAGAGATCTTCGACCGGAAATAGGAAGGGCGGGACTTAATCCTTTGTTATTGTTGTCAAAGGGGGACTCATGTATTACAGTCCGTGGAGTCTCATCTTCCTCTTAGTTGGTGACCGCTATATGGGGGGGGGATTGGGGTTCAGGTTGTGTGTGAGCAAAATTGGGGAGCATATATATATATATATATATATATATATATATATATATATATATATAGGGCTGTTCCTTCCATGGCTGAGATAATATTTGTGTCTTTTGCCCTCTGAGGTGTCGGCAGTTCTGGAAACATTTGTCGGTGGTTGTCCTGGGCTGTTTCCATCCCTCCCATAGACGTAAATAGTAGTCAGGGCCTTCACCCTACGATATAAATCACATGATGGCGTTATTCTACAGGTCGCTACAGTTACACTGATATCACATTTATACCGGGTTTAGGTTTTATTACTTCTACGCTAGAAAGAACTCACTGAATCATTTCTTGTTGTCTCGCCATATTCTGAGCCTGAACTTTCATCTGTCTCCATAGTGGTGCGAGGGCTCGGTGTCTGCGGGATCAAGGTTGTGATATTTTTTTATTTTTGTATTTGTTGTTGGTTTTTCGTCATCTTTATTTATTACCAAAATGGAATGTGCCATGTATCTACACATACTAGAGCCTGATCCGGAAGCCCCCCCTATACTCCTTACTAACCCTATTTATTCCATGGGATTCCGTGTAGTGATTACATTGTCTCATTTTCTCTCCATTCAGGTTCCTACAATATAGAATCCTCTCAGTATCTTCTATATAAGAGAATATTCCTGAGTGATCCATCAAGGATGGAAAGAGACAGGAACAAGATGGCGGAAAGTCTATTAAATCTCACCCTAGAGATCATCTACCAGCTTACTGGAGAGGTGAGAGATTCTGATGATGTCATCATGACATCATACTTATCTATAGTAATAACAGATGATATGACTGGAGAGGTGATGGACTCTGGACATGTATGTAGTGAGATTTATTAATGTGTCTCCCCATAACCAGGATTACACAGTAGTGAAGAAGACCTCTAGTGGGTGCTGTCAGGCTCCTGTGTATGATGGATATGGGGGAACGCTGAGCCCATTCCCGGGGCCTTCACCTCATCCCCTGATACAGGAGGAGATCAATGGACAGAAGATCCTAGAACTCACCAACAAGATGCTGGAGCTGCTGACTGGAGAGGTGACAGTGCTGGGAATGCTGGGACATTATACAGTAACTGGAGGGGTCGGGGTGATGACTGTATCATTGTGTTGTCAGGTTCCTATAAGGTGTCAGGATGTCGCTGTCTATTTCTCCATGGAGGAGTGGGAGTATTTAGAAGGACACAAGGATCTGTACAAGGAGGTGATGATGGAGGACCAGCAGCCCCTCACATCAGCAGGTAATAGACATGACTATATACACATGGACTTCCATTATTTGTATGTACAGAATGAATTCAGTCCCTGTCTGTGTTTCCTACAGGTAGATCCAGTAAGAGGACAACACTGGAGAGATGTCCCAGTCCTCTTCTTCCACAGGATGATGATCAGGTAGATGGAGATATTCCCTATGATGTGTAGACGGGCTGTGAAGTCCTTGTGGTCAGTCTTGGGTTCTCCAGCAGTATTAGATGTGTTATACTTGTGTAATGAGAGGTGAAGATGGAGGATGAAGCTGACCATAGACATTACATGGAGTCTTGATCTTCTCACAATCATCTGGCTATGGAGATTGCAGGTTGGAATAAGAAACCATCAGGTTGGATTTCTACCGATCTGATCCTTTATCTCTCCTGAGACAAAACTCTGGATGTATCTGGTAGAATCTGATCTCCTCCACTGACACAACCTGAAGCAGGTCTAGCCAGGCCGAGTATACATGTGTATGAGGATCTTGTGGTTGTTATTGAGACAACATGTAATATCTATGTCCAGCTTATAAAAGACTTTCGCTAAGGTAACTCCTTTTGTCAGGTCATTTTGGCCACCATGCACCATGATCTTTCCATGATCTTTTCTGCTCATCTAGAACATTCTTTGTGACTTCCCCTTTGTCCGGTGACTTTTACATTATTTGTTTCACAGATTTTCCATCAGGATAAAGATGTGAGCGACATGAATGCTATATCTATGAGAATAAAGGAAGAGCCCTATGTGAGTGGTGATGAGGAGTGTGAGGAGGACATTCCTACAGGGACCCGCCCAGGTGAGGAGTCACCACTATATAAAGCACAGAAGGGTCACTGATTCTCCTTATTCAGCAACTCACTTTTGTCCTTTTTCAGCTTTTCAATTTGAGGGGATCCCCCCCCCTTCTCTCCCCTGCTTATCCCACCACAATACGACTCCTGGGTTCCTAGGGTCTGATAGACAGGTAGTCTAACAGCAGCTTCCAGGCTATCATTTATGGATGAATATTAGGTCAATCCAGAAACAGGGTCTAATAGGTGTCAGTTAAATGTACAATATACAAAATAAGGGCCTCTTCACACGGAGTATACAGTCGCTGATTCTGAACGTGTTTTACGTTCTGAATCAGCGGCGTTAAAATAGATCCCATTGCATTCTATGGGAGCCGGCATACGTGCGCTCCCCATGGAAATGAATGGGCTGCTTTTTTCCCTATTGCTGTCAATGTGATACACGCGTATGCCGGAACCCATAGAAAGCAATGGGATCTGTTTTAACACCGCTGATTTGGAACGTAAAACATGTTCAGAATCAGCGAGCGTATACTCCGTGTGAAGGGGCTCTAAAAGGTAGGTTACTAATGAGAGTAAAATAAAAAGTCCCCAAAATTTCATTAAATGCAAATACTACAAAACTAGGTCAGGACAGTCCAAACCCCTGATTAATGGAGTCCAGGTGTTGGTCTTTGGTCAACCACGAGAAGGTAGAGTTACTAAATCGGTTCTTTAGCTCTGTATAGGAAGAGTAGCCATCCTGTTGTCCATCATGAAATCTTTTATCCCACCCAAACACACATGTATGTGACATGTAAGCTTTTTCCATCAACTCTTTCCCTTCATCTGTCCAGTCCAGCAGCGTTCGGGGCATTTTCTGGCAGAAGTCCTTGCCACAGTTGACCACTGAGGCCAATCAGCCACCTAAGGAAAGGCTTCTATACCTACATACGTCAACTGTGACGTCCCGGTTCCATTCCTTAGGCCATAGATTTGCTTCATCCAGAACTTTACATTCAGCAAAGACTTCCACTGGAATAAGTTGGACTGGACAGTGATGGGAGACACCGGAGTCCTCTGAGGACAGGCGAGTATGGTTTTTGTCTTTAATTTTTCACCTTCTCAGGCCTGCTGGCAAAAATCTGTAATTCCTGGACCTCTTTAAGCCTGCAAGGTCTACATAGCGGCCCTCATTGATTTACACAGGTGCTCTGGGCCTTAGGAGATCTTAAAATTAGGTAAATCCAAACACTCATGAATGGAAAGACACAATAGATTGTAACGTTTCATTATTTATCAACAAGAAAGCCAAAAAGGAAAAGCCATGTGAGAAAATCCAAGGGCACCTGATGCATCACTATCCTATAGAACCAGCAATAACCTGAAGTGGATTACTTCCCGTGTGACTTTTTCATTGTTCTCGAGGAATTTTAGTCCACTCTTCTTTGAGGTTTCTGGTCATTCACTGAAGGTACCACCGTGGCATTTCCATTCGGTTAAAGTCTAGACTGAGCCATCGATCTCTTCTTTTTTTAGCCATTGTGTTGTCGATTTGTTAGCATGCACTGCATAGTCTGACCTTGGGTTGAATTTGTTGAGACATCTACTCTTGAGAGGATTGTCAAGTGTCTTAATTGTTTTCCATTTGTGAATAATCCTTCTCACTGTAGATTCATGGACCTCCAATTGTTTGGCAATGGCCTTTATAACTCTTTCCAAATTGATGGGTGGCAGCAATTACTCTAAGATCACTGCTAATGTCTTTCCTCCTTGGCATTGTGGCAAATACTTACCTTCTTAATTCCTATAGAAGGTTTTAAACACCTTGCTTCCTCATTTTGGCTTAGTTTTTATGAAAATATATAAACACAATGTCTCATTGTCATGTGATGTTGTTCATTTGAGGTTGTGTGTACCTAATTTTAAGACCTTCTATATACCAGATTTTATAAAATTATGTCCTGTATGTAAAACCATACAATTCAAAGATGGATGTATATCTACATGGGTGGTTCTTTTCTTACTGTCTTACTGTTGGTAGGAGTAATGCCTGCAGGATAATAAATCTGGTTCTACTGGGTCCATTATACTAATTTGGATTACTACAACCGCTTTCGAGATGCCCAAGCTTCGTCTCTGATGTTAACACATAGCGGAATTTCTTGCTGATTTCAGCCATATTCCACCTCACAAATTCCGCTCTGAATCGGCCTCCCATTTTTGTTAGCCAGAGATTGAAGCAGAAATAAAAAAATAAAAAGAGTCTTGCTCGATATTGTCACAGCTTATTCAGCCTGCACCTCCACCAGCACAGGTATGAGATGATCTGGTCATTGTGGGCTTGGCAGACGAGCTAAACCTCACATCTAGTGTTAGAACTTTTACTGCTTTCATACTCTGTCTTGTGCTGTACATTTAGATAAGACTAGGTAAATTGTCGGAGCTCCGCCGATTTGAGAGGTTGCCCATATAGTGTAGACCTGGTTGTAAAACAATTCACAGCTCTTACTTGATTTTACTTTAATTTCTTGTTGTTTTTTTCTTCTACTATGGAATATTGAGTGTTGTATCTAGGTAGGGCAGTGACGTGATGTAATGTATATTTCTCTATGGACTTGCCCTTATTGTTATTGTTGATCATTTTTGGTAGCCTGACATCCTCCGTCTTCTGCAGTCTATTATTAGATTGTCACCGGTTTTGCCACCACTGTCTTAGATACTAATTGAGTATCAATATAAATTTTTATAAACAAATTATGAATTATTTTTCACAGATGACTGTACCAGGAGCTCAGAGGGATATCTTATCTCTACAGATTATAAAGCAGAGGATCATGGTATCACACAAGATCCATATGAAGAACATGTGATTACCTCAGATATATCCTCAGCCCGTCACAACAAAGATCTATCATTTGATCCCTTTATACCCGTCCAATCTTCTGCTTCATCACTGACTGTGAAGGATAGTAAAAGTCACAGTAAGGATGTTGTACATCAGAAAATTTACACAGGGGCAAAACTATTTTCATGTTCAGAATGTGGCAAAAGTTTTACTCAAAAAGCAACTCTTGTTGCTCATCAAAGAATTCACACTGGAGAGCGTCCGTTTTCATGTTTGGAATGTGGAAAATCTTTTAACTATAAATCAACTCTTGTTAATCATCGAAAAATTCACACCGGGGAGAAGCCATTTCCATGCTCAGAATGTGGGAAATGTTTTTCCTTTAAAGCAGATCTTGTTAAACATCAGAGAATTCACACAGGAGAGAAGCCATATTCATGTTCAGAATGTGGACAGTGCTTCCGTCATACGTCTTCTCTAATTACACATCAAAGAACTCACACAGGAGAGAAGCCATTTACATGCTCGGAATGTGGTAAAGGTTTTACCCATAAATCATATCTTGTTAAACATCAGATACATCACAGAGAAGCTGAGACAGTCTCGTGTCTAGAAAGTAGGAAACATCACAGCAATAAATTAAATCTTGTTAAACAACGTCGAGCTCAGACAGGAGCAAAGGTATTTTCATGCCTAAAATGTAACAAATGTTTTAGTGTGAAATCAAATCTTGTTAGACATCAAAAAATTCACACAGGAGAGAAGCCACATTCATGTTCAGATTGTGGGAAATGTTATACAGATAAATCTTCTCTTGTAAGACATCTAAGATTTCACAATGGAGATAAGTCAAATTCATGCACCGAATGTGGGAAATGTTTTACAGATAAATCAGCTCTTCTGAGACATCAAATAATTCACACAGGAGAGAAGCCATATTCATGCTCAGAATGTGGGAAATGTTTTACTCGGAAATCAATTCTTATTGACCATAAAAACACTCACACAGGAGAGAAGCCTTATATATGCTCAGAATGTGGGAAGTGTTATAGTGAGAGATCAAGTCTTCACCATCATCAGAAAATTCACACAGGAGAGAAGCTATTTTCATGCTCAGAATGTGGGAAATGTTATAGTGAGAGATCAGGTCTTCTCTATCATCAAAAAATTCACACAGGAGAGAAGCCATTTTCATGCTCAGAATGTGGGAAATGTTTTACTTGGAAAGCAAGTCTTGCTGAACATCAAAAAACTCATACAGGAGAGAAGCCGTTTTCATGTTCTGAATGTGGGGCTTGTTTTGCTCAAAAATCATACCTTGTTATCCATCAAAGAATTCACACAGGAGAGAAGCCATTTTTATGTTCAGAATGTGGGAAATGTTTTAGTCGGAAATCATATCTTGCCGACCATAAAAGAGTTCATACGGGAGAGAAGCCATTTTCATGTTCAAACTGTGCAAAAAGTTTCAGTCTTAGATCAACTTTAATTACGCATCAGCGGAGAAGGCATTTTCATGTACCGCATGCGGAAAATGTTTTATCCAAAAGTCAGCCCTGAAGTCACATCAGAAGGTTCACACAGGAAAGGAGCCTTATTCATGTCTAGAATGTGGGAATATATTTTTCTTTAAATAAGAGCTTGTTAGACATCAGAGAATTCACACAGGAGAGAAACCAGGGAAGAAGGCATATTCATGTCCATGTGGGAAATCTTTTACTGTAAAGGCATCTCTAGTTGCACATCAAAGAACTTATACGGAGCATGACAGTTTCATGTCCAGCGTGTAAAATCTTGTAGTCACTTCTGTAAATTTCATTTCATACAAGACAGGTCATACAGGGATTTTTTCCTTGAAATTCATTTGATTGACAATTAGTATAAGAATAAAATACAATCGTTGCACACCATTTTGTAAATTTTGTTTTTAACTGTTTTTTTAATATTTTTATGTAAAGTATAAGGGGATACAAAGAGGTAAGCAGGGTACATAAGCCGTAATCAACACAATTTTTTTTTCTTTTAGTATAATTTAATAGGTCTTCATTAGAGATGAGCGGACAGTAAAATATTCAATATTCGTTTCTAGTTGCACATAAAAGAACTTATACGGAGCATGACAGTTTCATGTCCAGTGTGTAAAATCTTGTAATCACTTCTGTAAATTCTAGTTCATACAAGACAGGTCATACAGGGATATTTTACTTGAAATTCATTTTATTGACAATTAGTATAAGAATAAAACACAATCTGGGGCCACACAGTGGCTCAGTGGTTAGCACTGCAGCCTTGCAGCGCTGGAGTCCTGGTGTTCAAATCCCACCATAGGCAAAAAACCATCTGTAAGGAGTTTGTATGTTTTCCCCGTGTTTGCATGGATTTCCATCCCATATTCAAAAAAGACATAATGATGGGGAAAAAAATGTACATTGTGAGCTCTATGTGGGGCTCACAACAATCTACATTTATAAAAAAAAGAATAATAATAATACAATCGTTACACACCGTTTCGTAAATTTTATTTTTAACTGTTTTCTTTTTATATTTTTATGTAAAGTATAAGGGGATAGAGAAACAAAGAAAGAGGTAAGCAGGGTACATAAGCCATAATCAACGCAATTTTTTTTCTAAAGCAGCAGGTACCTGCAAAGTTTGGGTGTATGGTTGTTTGTGTGTTTGCATGTTTAGCTGTTTGTTCTTCAATGCCGCATAAACGCCTCGACGTATTTGGCTGAAATTTGTCACAAACATAGTTTCCAGTCTGGATTAAAACATAATTATTATAGACTAGCTGGCACAGATATGTAGTCTTATAGGTAGGAGATATCCGTATCCTGCTATGATTTAGAAATAGGCACTTTAATCTACTCTGGTTTGGGGTGGAGCAAGGGAATCGGCAGGGGAGCTAAAACTGGTCTGAACTAGTACATGGAAATTAGCACATAATTAACTTGGGCTATCAATGTAACACCCAGCTAGGAGTTTTTTTAAGGGGTTAATTTGGACGGCTCAGGATATGAGGTGTTGTAATTGGATTGGGAGTGGATATATACTATGCACTCAAATGACCCTAACCACCTGCTAGTCTCCATATGATATACTGCTCATACAAACATATCGCAGAGTGAACGGTGACCTTGAATAGGGTTTATGGTATTAGAAGCCGGAAAATACATTTTATACCAGGGGGCCAAAAGTGGATATTAACCTTTTAATCAGATATGTTAAAGGTTAAGTTTTATACATTTTTTCTTTTGGGGGGTACACATTTGGACTGGATTAAAACATAGACTACTTTTCCTCACGCTAACTGACATGGCTTCTTGGCAGAAGGCTCAGAAACCCAAGACTGATAACAGCAGCTCTATAATCCACGAGACTCCTTACCATTTACTCGCATTGCTCTCCTCCGGGGTAGCCCCCTAACCCCAGTGACTAACATTTACATGTTTTTGGTGACCTTGGCCACGCACTTTAGGCTTACCTACTCCAGTGGCCACCCTTACCCACGCTCAATCGCTCCGGCCAGGATGCCAACGCTGCACCGTTTCTACCTACACAATTTGCTCCGGGACGTGGGCAGTTGACACATACTGCTGGCGATCTCCACGCAAGCAAGAAAACCAGTGAGTTCGCACCTGACACTCTTCTGGGGACAGCGGGTCCACATCCAAGCTGCCCTGCTCATGTCCTCTGTCCTCCGCCAAAGGCTTCCAACGCAGATGTCCCGCCACATTACATTAGTTCCTTTATGCGGAGGGGCTGACAGTGCCCTGTTCCTCAGTTACTCCTTCGGAAAATACAAAATATACCCTCACTACTTGCTAAGATAATTCAACTGCTCAGGGTCCCACAAAAATATGCTATACAGTATCTAAAACACACACATTCCCTGTTGTCATACAGCAGCACAATGTGGGGTATTTCTGCTCCTGCGTGCTGGTAGGACAGATGGAATATTTTAATCAGCAATTAATTTAAATATGCATAACTAGGCCTTATAAGAGGGCACTAGAGCCTCCCCCCGTGTGTTTTTTTTCTGTCCTTCGGACTTTGTGTCCTCCTTGACTGGGTTTTGTTACCTCTCCTCGGCCTGTGTACGAGGTCCCAGTTCGTTTTCTTTTGTTAATTTTCTTTGATTTTCTGCCTAGGGCAGAAAAGTGAGAAGAAAGTTCGGCTTTGCGGGCTGCCTATCTGGTCAGTCAGCCGCAGTGCGGCCTGGCCCGGTCAGTCTTCCGCCCGCTTGCGGTTAGACTGCGTTTTTGCAGCCTTGTTTTGGGCCGTGCTTGCAGCCTAGCCTGGCTTACTTGCTGCTTACCTTAGTGGCAGGCTCTTTCGGCCTACTTCCAGTCGCTTGCTCCACTTCCAGCCTACTGCTAAGCCGTCAGTCTGGTCAGGGGCAGGCCTTGGGCGGTGTTGGTTAGCTCCCCGCCCTTGCGGCCAGCTCCTTGCTTGTGGGGCAAGATCTTTATGTTTTATCCCTGCTTTTCTTTCAGGGTTTCAAGGATCTGAGCCCCTCTTTTGTTCTCATTATGTTTTGGAGTGCAGGGCTCTGTTGGCAGCAGGTGGCCACGCCCCTTCCGGCCCCTTCCCTATAGGAGATTCCTCGTCTGGAGGCTCTGGGCCTTACTAGTTACTAGTGGGGCTTGCTGGCACTAGCCTGTATTTGTGTAGCTGTTGCTTCATTGGTTTGGAGCTTCTTGTGCTATTCAGCCCAATTATTCAAGTGCTAAGTGGCCTTTCCGTGATTATGCAGGTCTTGCTATTATTTTCCTATGGTAATAAACTAAAGTGTTTCTTTCCGTAGAGTGAGTGGCTTGTAGCCCAGTATGTCTTCTACTACCCCTCCTCCAGAAGACCATAGAAGACAGAAGTCTTCCTCTAAAAGGAGGCATCAGGCCTGCGCTGAATGCGAAATTCCCCTGCCTGATAGTAGGTATTTTTCTCACCGAAAAAAAAAAATTTTTTTTGGAAAAGAAAAAAAAAACAGAGGGAAAATAAATATTTTTCCTTTCCCTTTGGCCCAGGCTATGTATGGGTCCGCTGCCATTCTAGCAGAGGCCCTCCTTCCGAGAACATTTCTACTCAAGACGTTATTGTCTGGGTAAAAGACTTCATGGTGAGTTTTGTCTTTTTTTCCTGACATCCAGCCGTTGGACGCCCTTTTTTCTCTCTGTTTCCATTACAAGAACAAAGGACATCAGGGATTCCATTTCCCACATCGCCAAGAAACAGCACACTGATAGGCGCTGTTTGTCCTTGCCATCGATTAACCATGGACGACCAAACTGTTTCTTTGGACGAGGATGTCAATTCCAGCAGACCCATACTCCCCATGGATAAGATGGGGAAACTGCTGAAGTCCATCAGGCGACTAGGATGTTGATGACAAAGCCTCCTCATCCACCTCTGGTGGGCGGAGGGCCTTCCATGTGGATACAGCCCTAGCCAGGCTGATGGAAACGGAATGGAAACATCCGGAAAGAGCTCATCTAGCCTCCAGAGTATTTAGAACCGTGTATCCGATCTCCGCATCCCAGATGGATAGATGGGGCCCTCCACCTAAGGTGGATATGGCCATGGCAAAGTTCTCCCGCCATACAGTGGTACCTCTGGAGGATGGCTCTAATTTGCAAGACCTGCTGGAGCAACGCGTGGACGGGGACCCTCAGGAAATGTTATTCTGCCTGCTCTGCGCAATCTTCGGTGGCCATATCCTCCACCATTGTGGCTGACACTCTTCGTTCCCAACTTCAACAACTGGAACGAGATATCGATTCTGGGGTCCCTAAGGATGAGATTCTCTCTCATCAATGTCCTCCCAGTGCACTGCTACTGATTATCTGGGCATGGCTTCCCATCAACAGTTAAAGTAGCTTCTAAGGCATGGAACTATCCACTGCCCCAGAGACCCGCCTGGATTAAGCCCTGGAGAGCGGACACCGCCTCAAAGTTCGTCTTGTGTGCCCTTCCATTCGAGTCTGCTGGCTTCGGGCATGCCCTGGACGATTTGATGGAAGGTTTGGCGGACACCAAAGGCAAATCATTACCCCGGGCTGCAAGAGAAAGACGAGGGCCTTCTGGTAGAGGTCGTGGCTCTTCCCGT
Source organism: Leptodactylus fuscus (assembly GCF_031893055.1). NCBI lineage: Eukaryota > Metazoa > Chordata > Amphibia > Anura > Leptodactylidae > Leptodactylus > Leptodactylus fuscus. Next base: position 5,055,107 of record NC_134265.1, on the reverse strand, counting down.
CCCAAACCACAGCCAGGTAGGCGCTCAAGATTCCGCCAAGAGACTCTGGACATGGTCGTGCTAGAGACGACCCCAAGAAGAAGCCTAACTTTTGACGGGTGCTCGCTCCTTGCGGACAACATCCCTGTGGGAGGCCAATTCTCCCACTTTATCCTGCGTGGCAAACTTCCATTCAAGACCCCTGGGTACTTCAAGTCATCGAGAGAGGTTACGCCATCAAATTATCTCAGCCACCTTTAGACAGCTTCGCATCAACTTGCCCTCTCCCTGTCATTCAACAGTCCATCGTGGAGAACTCCATTCGGGAGTATATGCAGAAGGGCGCCTTGGGAAAGGTACCTCCTTTGGGCAAGGAGAGTTGAGGGTCACACTAGATCAAAGGATCTCTACTTGTATGGACCCATTGTTCAACCACACAGGAAGTTCCTCAGGATTGCCATCCAGCTCCCCGGTCACAGGGAGCATTACCAGTTTGCCGCTCTACCCTTCGACATTTCATCCGCTCCTTTAACCTTCACCAAGGTGGGGGCTCCAGTCTCCGCTGCCCTCAGGCTTTAGGGTCTGTTCATAGTTCCCTATCTGGACGACTGGCTTATAAAAGCTCGGTCACTCCCAGTCCTCCAACATCATCTTCTGATAGCCACCACCTTCCTGTAGAGGTTAGGTTGGCTAATCAATTGGGAGAAGTCAGAGGTGATTCCATCCACCCGGAGGAAGTTTCTAGGATTCCTCCTGGACTCGGAGACTCTGCAGATCTCTCTTACCAGTCCAAGGAAGTTGAGAATACAGACGGCTGCCCAGTTTCTCTACAAGACTCGGCGGATATCTATCAGGACCGCCATGAGATGCATTGGCCTGATGTCCTCCTCGGCCAAGGCGTTCCCTTGGGCTTTATGGCATTTGCGTCCCCTTCAGACGGAAGTGTTGAGTGCCTGGAACAGGTCTCCACAGGGGTTGCGCTAGAGGATCTGCCTTTCTCCCAGTACCTGTCTTTCCCTCAGATGGTGGAAACACCTGAAAGATGGAAGGTCCTTGGTACAACCAGAGTGGACCCTATTGACAACAGATGTATCCCAAATTGGATGGGGAGCCCATGTAGACAAGAGGACTGTTCAAGGGGATTGGAGCAGCTCGGAAGAGAGATCCTCCAATCAGAGGGAAATCAAGGCTATTTACCTAGCACTGATGCACTTCACCCCATACCTCAAGGGGAAGACTGGCAAAGTGCAATCAGACAACATGACGTCAGTTTTGTACCTAAACAGGCAGGGAGGTACCAGGTCCAGACTTCTCCTGAAAGTGACAAATCTGATATTTGCCTCGGCCGAGACAAACCTGTCCCAGTTGACCAATGTTCACATCAAGGGCTCTCCGAACATAGTAGCGGATCAGTTGAGTCAAGGTATTATTATATCAGGAGAATGGTCCCTCAATCCAGAGGTGTTCCAACGTATTGTCCAGATGTGGGGGCTTCCAGAAGTTGACCTCATGGCAACCCGACTCAACGCCAAGGTGGAGAAGTTCAGCTTTCTGTACCAGGAGGACGATCCCTTGGCAGTGGATGCCCTGTACATCCCATGGAGGTTCAGGCTGGTTTACATATTCTCTCCAGTTCCCATCATTCCCAGAGAATTGATGAAAATAAGGCAGGACCAAGTCCAGGCGATTGCCATCATCCCGTTCTGGCCGAAAGGACTTGGTTTGCCCAGCTCATACAGATGAGTCAAGGCATTTACTGGAGGCTTCCCCCCTCTCCCAGACCTGGTCACTCATGGTAGACAGAAATGCCAGGATCTGGTGAGATTCAACCTGACAGCCTGGAGGTTGACCAGTCCCTATTACTGAATAGTGGACTGTCAAAGGCCGTACTGAGAACGCTTGCCCATGCAAGAGCGGATTCCACCAGGCAGGATGTGGAGGATCTTAGATGCTTGGTGCTCTGAACGCAGGATTGTCTCTACTAACCCCTCGGTGGGGTTGGTTTTGGACTTTCTCCAGGACTGCCTAGACAGAGGTCTAGCCCCCTCTATCTTGAAGGTACATGTGGCAGCCCTGTCCGCCTATCTGAGGAGGCGTCTAACTCAACACCCTTTAGTTGATAATTTTCTAAAGGGTGCAACGAGGATCAGACCTGCTGTCTTACCTCCGATTCAGCAGTGGGACCTGGGGACGGTCCTGTCGGGTCTTTACGACTCCTCATTTGAGCGGCTAGATCAGGTACATCTGAAATTCCTGGCCTACAAGACAACCTTCTTGCTTCAGGTGCTCTCTTCCGAGGAACCCTATACCTCTTTCTTTGAGGACAGGGTACAATTACGTTTTTTGCTGGAATACAGACCCAAAGTCCCTTCACTGGCAAATCTAAATCAGCTTATATTTTTACCAGTCTTTTTTCCTGCTCCCTCCTCACCTGAGGAGGAAAGGCTTCATTCACTTGATATGGGTAGGTGCTTGCGCATCTACCTACAACGTACGCAAGCTTTCAATACATCATCAGCTTCATGGTCATCTAATAACACCTTCGTGAAGCACTATAGGCTGAGCTCACGTGCTTCGGATGCGACGGCCTTTGGCCGTTCTGTCTTGAGCTCGTTAAGTTGAGGAAACCCTCCCTAAGGGGATTACTTGACATCTCCCCACATTTTGTTGCTGTATGACGGCAGGGAATGGTGGTTTATGTAGATAAACTATTTTCCCTTAGTCATAACAGCAGCACAAGGCTTCCTTCCCTATTATGCAGCTTATACTCTTGTATTAACACGGGGGGAGGAGGTTCCAGTGCCCTCTTATAGGGCCTAGTCATGCATATTTAAATTAATCACTGTGTAAAATATTCCATCTGTCCTACCAGCACGCAGGGACAGAAATACCACACATTGTGCTGCTGTTATGACTAAGGGAAAACAGTTTATCTACATAAACCACCATTCTTTCCTCCTTTGTGTCCCATGTTATGTGGTCTACATAAGACTTCTGCTCACCCAGGTGGTGGAAGGCAGACAGAAATACAGAAAGCCAGAATCAGACTGTGGAGCCAGCGTCTTCAGACCCTCACCTAGGAAAACAAAATTGATACAAATTCACGGTTTAACACTTTCCAAAATGCCTAAGAAACGCAAATCAAATGTTTACCAACATTCTAAAAAAAAAAGCTATGAAAGTAGCCAGAAATCAACTTCTGCTCAAACTGAGCTAAGGAAGATTGAGCAAGCTAGGCGTCAAGTGACTATTTGAGCCGCAGAAACACCAGAGCAGGCGGATCATCGATGACAACAACACGCTCATTATATGGCGTCCCAGCGACCTGATGAGATGCCAGAACAATCACAGGCCCGGCGCAAGGAATGAGTTCAGCGCCAGGCCAGCTTAAGAGCAGCAGAAACACCACAGCAGGCAGATCATCGATGCCAACAACACGCTCATTATATGGCGTCCCAGCGAGCTCATGAGATGCCGGAAGAATTACAGGCCCGGTGTAAGAAACAAGTTCAGCGCCAGGCCAGCTTGAGAGCAGCGGAACACAACAGCAGACGGATCATCGACATCAAGAAGACGCTCATTATATGGCCTCCCAGTGAGCTGCTGAAATACCAGAACAATCACAAGCTCGACTCAGGGAACAAGTTCAGCGTCAGGCCAGCTTCAGAGCTGCTGAAACACAGGAGCAGACGGCTCAGCGCCACCAACAACACACACACATTCTATAGCCGCCCATCGTGCTGCTGAGCTGCCGGAACAATTAGAGGCACGGCACAGGGAACAAGTTGAGCGACAGGCCCTTTTAAGAGCTGCGCAAATGCAACAGCATGCGCATTATACACACCAATAAAAACTGCATCATACGGCGTCCCACCGAGCTGCTGATATGCCGGAGCAATCACAGACACAACTCAAGGAACAAGTTCAGCGGCAGGTCAGCTTATGAGCTGGTGAAACGCATGAACGGTCGGCTCATTTACACCATCAAAACATTTAGTATATGGCCTCGCATCAAGCAAGTGAGATGCCAGAACAATCACACGCACGGCGAAAGGAACAAGTTCAGCTCCAGGCTAGCTTCAGAGCTGCTGAAACGCAGGAACAGACAAATTATTACCAACAAGAACACACTCATTACATAGCGTCCCATCGAGCTGCTGAAATGCCGGAACAATCACAGGCACGATGCTAAGAACAAGTTCAGCGGCAGGCCAGCTTAAGAGCTGCCAAAACACCGCAGCAGGCCGATCATCGACGACAAGAAATGGCTCATTATATGGCGTCCCAGCACTCTACTGAGACTGTTGAGGAAGCAGAAGCTCGCAGATGGGCTGTTGCTCAAAGAGTGGCACAACATTGGTGAAAATTTAATCAAAACACTTGGAGTGTTTTCCAGTGTACTGGGTTGGAGTACAATGCCAGTCTCAACTACGCCAGCCACAGGCTCCTAAAAATGGGCCGAATGAACACAACCTGTACATTTTGCGATGCGCAAAATTGAAAAGAAGCGGCTGGCTTGTGCTGTTCTGGGGGAAAAGTAGTTATCCCATGCTTAGAAGAGCAGCGGAACTATTGAAAGAATTATTTACAAGTAGCCCAGAAGACATGCAACATTTTTTAAACAATATAAGAGAGTACAATGCCTGCTTCCACATAACATCTTGTGGGGTGGATGCAGTCATTTTGATGCCAGACTTCTCTCTGACATTTACTGTACAAGGGCAAGTTTATCATAGAATTGGGTCCCTGCTTCCCATATCCAATAGCCAGCCACAATTTTTACAAATTTATTTTGTAGGCGGTGAGACTGCGCAAGTACAATGACGTTCTAACATCGTTAATGGAGTTAAAAGCCAAATAGTTCACAAAATACAAACAGTTCTCAACACTAATAATATTTTAGTCTGCGAATTCAAAACTGCTCTTGAGGACATGCCCAATGAAAACTTCAAAGTAGTAATCCACCCGGACGGCGTGCTACACGACCAGCATGAGCAACGATACAATGCTCCCACCACTAGCGAAGTGGCAGCTGTTGTGGCTGGCTCGGAACACACCAGCAGCAGGGACATCGTCTTACACGCGGACAGCTCTGTTGCATTGCCGATACCAATAGGTTCTACGACGTTCTCCAGTACCCAATCATTTTTTGGAAAGTCCAGGGAGGATATAATTTTGAAATCCCTCAACTGAATCCACACACTAGGTGTCCAGTGCCAACTAAAAAAGTTTCCTGCATGGACTTCTATGCTTACCATCTCATGGTATGTACCAATAATTTTAATCTGCTGCTGCACTGCAAGCCACTTCTACACCAGTTCTTAGTTGATATGTATGTCAAAATAGAAAGTGAGCGCTTAAGGTACATCGCTTTGAATCAACGAAAGATACAAGCCGAAAACTATATTTATTTGCAGGACGCTGTTAAGAATGACGCCCAAGTTAGCGCCACTGATGTAGGGCAATTGGTTATATTCCCCTCCTCAGTCGTGAACAGCCCAAGATACCTCCATGAGTACACGCATTCACACACATTTGCAACTATGGTCGCCCGATCTTTTCATCACGTTTACATGCAATTCCGCATCGCCAGAGATTACAGTTGAAGTTGTGCCTAGCCAAAAACCGACTGACCGCCACGGCCTCATTGCTAGAGTTTTTAAAATCAAAGCCCAGAAGTTAGTTGCTCTACTCACCAAAGGTCAAATATTAAGAGAGACGCTGTGCTTCATGTACTCCATGGCAAAAGCAAGGATTGTCCCATGTACATCTTTTATTGTGGCTAAAAAAAATATTGCGGCCCACCCAAATCAACATCATTAGTGCGGAAATCCCCGATGCCAACATTGACCAAAAACTACACAACACCATCGTGAAAAATATGATTCATGGTCCATGTGGTGCACTGAATATTTCATCTCCGTGCATGAAGGATGGGAAGTGTACCAAAAAGTACCCCCGGCCGTTACTGAAGGACACACAGACAAGCCAAAATGGATACCCACTCTACCGCCAAAGAGCACCTGACGATGGAGGACGCACAGCTACTGTTACAATTCGCGGTAATCAAGAACACATCATAGTAGATAACAAGTGGGTTGTGCCGTATTCTCCCCTTCTTACTAAAATCTTCGATGCCCATATTAATGTAGAGTTCTGCAGTTCCATACAGGCCATTAAATACAGCGCCTTGCGCAAGGATTCGGCCCCCTTGAACTTTTCCACCTTTTGCCACATTTCAGGCTTCAAGCATAAAGATATCAAATTTAAATTTTGGGGGGAAGAATCAACAACATGTGGGACACAATTGTGCAAAAGTGATGAAGACATACCCCAAGCGACTTGTAGCTGTAATTGCAGCAAAAGGTGGCGCTACAAAGTATTAACGCAAGGGGGCCGAATAATTTTGCATGCCCCACTTTTCGGTTTTTTATTTATGAATAAAGTTTAAAATATCCAATAAATTTCGTTCCACTTCACAATTATGTCCCACTTATTGTTGATTCTTCCTAAAAAAAAATTAAATTTGATATCTCTATGTTTGAAGCCTGAAATGTGGCAAAAGGTTGAAAAGTTTAAGGGGGCCGAATATTTTCGCAAGGCACTGTATATATGAAAGTACATAAACAAAGGGAGCGATCAAGCAGTTTTCAATATGAGGCACGCTAACGATAGCAATCTTGACCCAAGAGATGAAGTGCAAACATTCAGGGCGGCCCGATACGTCAGCAGCAATGAAGCAGCATGGAGAATCTTTGGCTTACCACTTCACGAACGACACCCCACTGTCACCCACCTAGCGGTGCACCTCCCCAATGGCGAGCACGTTTACTTCACCGAGCACAATTTCAGCGATAAAGTAGCGATACTTCCCCAGACAACATTGACTGCATTTTTCAAACTCTGCACAAGTGACAACTTTGCAAAAACACTATTGTACGCTGAAGTCGCGAGATACTACACATGGAATGCATCAAAGAAAGAATGGCCGCGCCATGTTCAAGGCACAGCTGTAGAAAGCTGGCCAGGTATGAAGGCTAGCAATGCACTGGGTCGTATGTATACCGTGCATGTTACCAACTTTGAATGCTATTGTTTACACATGTTGCTCAACCCTGAACTTCAAAGCACTGAAAACAATTGATGGCCTACAGTGAGCCACATTCAGAGAAGCATGTGAAGCTACTGGAAGATGACAATCACTCAGCCGCCAAACTCAGAGAACTTTTTGCAGTTTTAATAAGCACTTGCGGACTCTCCAACCCTCTCCAGCTGTGGGATAAATACAAGGACGCACTGTCAGAGGATATGACGCATAGGCTACAAGGCACATACGAAGAATTGATAATTAATGAGGCTCTAAAATTAATAGAGGACAAAATCATTAACTTATCTGGGAAAAACATAGCAGCTTTTGGTTTGCCCACGCCACAACGAAGTGGCGAATTGTCAAGCAAAGTTGTAAGAGAACTTGATTACGATACTGTAGCCTTAGATACTTATGTCAATGACATGGCTCCACGTTTGCTCCCCGAACAATGCCACGTTTATGACGTTTCACGTTTCAATCATACATCGCATAAATAGTGGTAATGGAGGACTCTACTTTCTTGATGCACCGGAGGGGTACTGGAAAGACATTTGTGCTAAACCTCCTACTAGCCTGCGTTCGCAAAGAGTGGAGCATAGCCCTGGCTGTGGCTACCTCGGGAATTGCTGCAATGTTGCTAAACGGTGGCCGAACAGCAAATTCCACTTTTAAATTGCCACTAAATCTTGCCAGTGAAGAAGCCCCTACATGCAACATCAGCAAAAGTAGCAACCACGGCACTCTCTTGCAACAGTGTAAGTCTGCAAGATATCCGTGGCAACCAAACTCTTTGTTGTCATTTTGCTCGCTGGTGATTTCAGGCAGACACTGCCCGTCATTGAAAGAGGTACACCGGCGTATGAGATGAATGTGTGTCTAAAGGTGTCGCCATTGTGGTCCAAGGCCCTATTTACAGACTCTATTTACTTACCGATCTTAGCAGGGGCTGGGAATCGGTAAGTGTTGCCGTGGGCCCCACAAACACTATTATTATACTCGGGGGTCTTTTCAGACCCCAAGATATAATGATTGGAGGCCCAAAAGAGGTAAGGGAACATAAAAAAGCACTGTTACTTACCTCTCCAGGCAGGTTTTGGGCCTACCTGAGTGACATCACTGATCTTACATGACTGGGGCCTGTGTCCTTATGCACTGCGACGCAGGCCCCCAGGTTACCTGACGTCCCAGATGTCATTGAAGATGGCTGCTGCTATGGTCAGCAGGGTTATTAAAAAAAGCTAACAAACAAAAACCCTGCAGAGCCCAACTGGGCTCTGAACCGCCGGCACACCCTGGTGTGAACAAGGTCTGGCATTTAGTGTCACTTCCAGATCCATACACTAACCGGGTGTGCTCTGTTAATTCACAGAGGAGGCCTGGGCAGCTCAGAGCAGCCGCTACAAACAAGACAGTCTAGTCAGAGCCACTGAGCTAGACAGAGAGCAGTACTCAGTGTGTGCTACTAGTGCAAACTGTACAAGGCAGCTACTGCCCAACTAACAGTGTGATTGTATCTCAGGGGAACTCTAACTAAGGCCAACTGAGGAATATTCACACTGGAACCCATTCACACACAACAACAATGAGGATCTGGATTGAGATTAGGGCAGCAGGCGGAGTTACCAGGCCCCTTAAATAGGGAAAGGGCGGTCCCAACCAACCAGCCCAGTTGCCCATGCCGGGCAGACATTGGCTGACACCCTAGTCAGTCAGAACCAACCACGCCCTTCTGCTGCAAGGGAAGGTAACCCCTGCTAAGCAGATCTGTATCAAGTAGGAAAATGTGACAGCCGGCAAAAAGCAACGACCGAGGAGCGGACAGTGACCTGTCCCCTTGGCCGCAGCTGCCGCAGTGTCCTAACAGCCGCCATCAGCAGGGAGCATAGGGATAGGTAAGTAACAGTGTTTTGTTATATTTGTAACCCTCCCCGGTCTCTGATTATTATACTCTGGGGTCTGAAAAGACCCCAGAGTATAATAATTGTTCATGGGTGTCCACAATGGGGTATAATGCTGTGTGCAGGGGCCACTATGGGACATAATACTGTGTGCAGGGGCCACTATGGGGTATAATACTGTGTGCAGGGACCACTATGGGGCATAATACTGTGTGCAGGGACCACTATGGGACATAATACTGTGTGCAGGGGCCACTATGGGGTATAATACTGTGTGCAGGGGTCACTATGGGGGATAATACTGTGTACAGGAATGCAGGGGGAGGGGTAGTCGGCCGGGATCTTCGGCGTCGGTCGGGGGTAAACCCGTATCAAAAGTTTGACACGGCGCCCAGCCATTCCTAGTTACTCCACTGGTGCCGGGCCAAAGTCTACAGCATAAAAGACAATAATAATATCTAGAGATGAGTGAACGCCTTTCGATCAAATAGCACGCTGTTCAATACATTCGATTCCAATCGAACAACACGCGGCAAACGCAGTAAAATTTCGTATACCCTCCCACCTTCACTGGCGCGTTTTTTGCGCCAATAACTGTGCAGGGGAGGTGGGAGAGGAACTACAACAATGTAGGCATTGAAAAAAAAATTTAAAAACCCATTGGCTGCTGAAAACATGTGACCCCGGATTTATAAGAATAGTCGGCGCCATCTTCGTTTCATTTTGCGGCTTGGAGACATAGGGACAGAGATCTGCTGAGGGCTACGGAGGGATTAGCTTCAGATAGGCAGGAAAAACTGAAGAACAACAACAGCTCTTTTCAGAGCTATACACTGCAGGGAGAGGAGTCGATATACGCTCAATCCAGCTATCCACGGTGTGTACCCCCAAATGTCAAAGTGGGATACACAGCACTTGTCAGGCTATATACGCTCAATACAGCTTTCCACGGTGTGTACCCCCAAACACCCAAGTGTGATACAAAGCAATTAAGTCAGGTTATATACGCTCAATCCAGTTTTTAATGTGTGTACCCCCAAAACCTACCTGGGATACACAGCACTTGTCAGGCTATATATGCTCAACCCAGCTTTCCACGTTGTGTACCCCCAAAAACCTAAGTGGTATACAGAAAATCTGTCTATAGTATATATACGCTGAATCCAGCTTTCCTGGTTGTATTCCACTCCCAAATAAAAGTGGTATACAGCTAAATATAAAATATGTTTAAGGCCTGAAGCTGAATGTTGTACCTGACATTGTATACACTGGGGCAAGTGACACCTACAAAAGAGGGGTAAAAGAATTAATCCTGGGGGTGGCGCGGCTGAATTGGCACTCATGGGCACAAAATAACATCTGTTTATGGGCTGAAGCAAAAGAATGGGGTATAAGCTTAAAATGCAGGGGTCCCAATCTACAGTCCTATGAAAAAGTTTGGGCACCCCTATTAATCTTAATCATTTTTAGTTCTAAATATTTTGGTGTTTGCAACAGCCATTTCAGTTTGATATATCTAATAACTGATGGACACAGTAATATTTCAGGATTGAAATGAGGTTTATTGTACTAACAGAAAATGCGCAATATGCATTTAACCAAAATTTGACCGGTGCAAAAGTATGGGCACCCTTATCATTTTATTGATTTGAATACTCCTAACTACTTTTTACTGACTTACTGAAGCACAAAATTGGTTTTGTAACCTCAGTGAGCTTTGAACTTCATAGCCAGGTGTATCCAATCATGAGAAAAGGTATTTAAGGTGGCCAATTGCAAGTTGTTCTCCTATTTGAATCTCCTCTGAAGAGTGGCATCATGGGCTACTCAAAACAACTCTCAAATGATCTGAAAACAAAGATTGTTCAACATAGTTGTTCAGGGGAAGGATACAAAAAGCTGTCTCAGAGATTTAACCTGTCAGTTTCCACTGTGAGGAACATAGTAAGGAAATGGAAGACCACAGGGACAGTTCTTGTTAAGCCCAGAAGTGGCAGGCCAAGAAAAATATCAGAAAGGCAGAGAAGAAGAATGGTGAGAACAGTCAAGGACAATCCACAGACCACCTCCAAAGAGCTGCAGCATCATCTTGCTGCAGATGGTGTCACTGTGCATCGGTCAACCATACAGCGCACTTTGCACAAATAGAAGCTGTATGGGAGAGTGATGAGAAAGAAGCCGTTTCTGCACGTACGCCACAAATAGAGTTGCCTAAGGTATGAAAAAGCACATTTGGACAAGGCAGCTTCATTTTGGAAACAAAAATTGAGTTGTTTGGTTATAAAAAAAGGCGTTATGCATGGCGTCCAAAAAGAAACAGCATTCCAAGAAAAACACATGCTACCCACTGTAAGATTTGGTGGAGGTTCCATCATGCTTTGGGGCTGTGTGGCCAATGCCGGCATCGGGAATCTTGTTAAAGTTGAGGGTCGCATGGATTCCACTCAGTATCAGCAGATTCTTGAGAATAATGTTCAAGAATCAGTGATGAAGTTGAAGTTACGCCGGGGATGGATATTTCAGCAAGACAATGATCCAAAACACCGCTCCAAATCCTCAGGCATTCATGCAGAGGAACAATTACAATGTTCTGGAATGGCCATCCCAGTCCCCAGACCTGAATATCATTGAACATCTGTGGGATGATTTGAAGCGGGCTGTCCATGCTCAGCGACCATCTAACTTAACTGAACTTGAATTGTTTGTCCAAAATACCTTCATCCAGGATCCAGGGACTGATTAAAAGCTACAGGAAGCGACTAGAGGCTGTTATCTTTGCAAAAGGAGGATCTACTAAATATTAATGTCACTTTTCTGTTGAGGTGCCCATACTTTTGCACCGGTCAAATTTCGGTTTAATGCATATTGCGCATTTTCTGTTAGTACAATAAACCTCATTTCAATCCTGAAATATTACTGTGTCCATCAGTTATTAGATATATCAAACTGAAATGGCTGTTGCAAATACCAAAATATTTAGAACTAAAAATGATTAAGATTAATAGGGGTGCCCAAACTTTTTCATAGGACTGTATCTGTAACTCAAGAGAGCATAGACACGCAGGTTCTATCATGCAGTTACAAGTAGAAGAGCGGCTCAGCAAGTGACAGTTGGGGTTCATTGTGTACACTCTATGCCACCAAAAAGGCTAACTGCGGGGCGTACTTGCACCCCCTCGCCAAACTGACTCAAACCTCAGCTGGGGGAAGCCTCCACTCACTCCAGGGGCCACAGGTCCAACTTCTACACCCAATACGTGTAAGGCACAGAGGGATCGGAGAGGACAGGGCTGTGGTTGGCCAGGTACTCACGCAACATGCGCCTATACTTGTCCCTCCTGATGACACTAGGCCCCTCAGTGGCGGTATTAACGTGTCCCAGACCTTGGAGAGTGTTCCCCTGGTGGCTGTGGACCGGATGGCAGTTGTTAGCCTCTTGGAGGAAATCTCCTCTCTGCCGCCTGCGAGGGTTGCTGGAAACATCTCCTTCATATTCTGCACCAGTTGCTTGTGGCAATCATTTATGTGATTTTTCCTCTCCTCTACCAGAACGAAGGACGAGTATTTTCTTTTATACCAGGGGTGGAGGATTGCAAAAATCCAGTATTGTTTGCTCTCCATGATGTGAACTATGCCTTTGTTTCTTGAAAAGCATCCCAACATGAAGTCAGCCATGTGTGCCAGTGTGTTACTTGGCATGACTTCGCTGTCCCCAACTGTAAGGGTCACTCTCCATTTCCTACTCCCCTTCACACCATCTGTGGTGAAGCAATGGGATACGCCACACCTCCAACACCTGCGATATGGGATACGCAACACCTCCAACATGGCCTGCAGGGCAGAGCTAGGCAGACTCCCCCTATGGCTCACCATACAGAAGAGGGCGCTAGCTTTCCAGGCACACATCCAGGGGAGCCACGCTAAGGCGAAACGCGCGTCGAGGTGTCTTGGTTCCCTTACTCCTGATGTTCTGGGGTTAACCCCCTATGGTTTATTTACACTGCCAATATGTCTATGGGTATGTATTGATTTTGGACCTATGACATTTATTGCTATACCTCCTGTTTACCTCTTAACTGGTTACTCTTCATTATATGCATAATATACCCCAATTTTGGGGACTCTGTTATAGGGGTTACACTCTTTTGGAGGTCTATTTGTATATCTTGTGCACTTTGTTTATTTTACATATGTGCATTTTGTTGGTGCAGTGTACTTATTTATTTCTATTAGGATTTGAATAACTAGGATTATATACCATACATATAGGGAGAAACCCTCTGGTTCATCAGTAGTGAGAGGGGTACGGTTCTGTCGGACTGTTTTTATACAGTCGGACCCCTCTGTGTTGCCCTCCATTGTTTGTTATATGTTTTGTATGTGTTTTATATTGTCTTTTCAATAAAATATATATTTTTATTTTTTGGATTCCTCAATTTTTGTTGTTGATTAAGTTGCATTAGTTTTGAGGCTACTCATTTATTATTGATGGATAAATTTGGTTGGTTGTGACACATCCGGGGAGCAAGCCTGACTCCTACCACCACCAAGCATGGCTAAGCCACCTGAGCAAACCAGACACTCACCAACCAAACAACAGCCAACCACCAAACCAAAAACACCAACAGATGATAACCAAGGCCGAAATAAAGGCGACCACAGAGGCAAACAGAGAGCGGTACATTGAAGAATGGAGAAACGAAATAAATAACTCCAAGAAACTCACCAATGTGTACCAATCCCTACAAAGGGACTACACCATGGCCACCTACCTGGAGAGAATACGCCACCCCAAGCACAGACAGACCCTGAGCCGATACAGACTGAGCGCCCACAACCTAGAGATAGAGACGGGGCGATACAGACAGACGTACAAGCCACGGGAGAACAGACTGTGCCAGCACTGTGACCAGGGGGCCCTAGAAGACGAGACCCACTTCCTGCTACACTGCACCAAATACTCAGCTGTGAGGGCCGTCTACTACCAAAGACTCTCTGCCCACATCCCAGACTTCATATCTGCAGACAAGAAGAGGAAACTCTACATCCTACTGGGAGAAGAAGAGGCCACTGTGGAGATCGCTGCCCAATACGTGTCCAGCTGTCACCAAACAAGAGGAAGATGAAACTCCACGGACTGTTATATTTATCCCAATACAACCACCCCACCCCCACCTCCAACCCCACCTCCCCATATAGCGGTCACCAACTAAGAGGAAGATGAGACTCCACGGACTGTTATATTTATCCCAAAACACCCGCCCCACCCCCACCTCCAACCCCAACCCCACCTCCCCATATAGCGGTCACCAACGAAGAGGAAAATGAGACTCCATGGACTGTTATAACCCAAACCACCCCCCCATACCCACCACTCACCCACCCAAATCCAACTCCCCCCTCCCCCACTTTACTAGCTTTGGCAATGCCAAATACCTATTCGGACGTGCCAATAAAGCTTTTTTGATTTGATTTGATACACTGAACTTCCACTCAAGCCTTGTGTGGGACAGGGACATCAGATGCTACTTCATCCCCCTCATCTTCCTCTGCCAGCCAACGGTGCGAAGATGAGAGGAGTGTGCTCTGTTTTCTGCCTAGCAGAGGCTACTTCTCACTTACGAAAATGGCCGCACTTTGACCAGTATATCAGGCACAATGGTGTAGGTTTCAAAGAACCTTTGCACCAACAAGTTAAAGACGTGGGCCATGTGTGGACCGTGTTTGAGTCTGGCAAGCTCCAGATCTGCTACCAGGTTCCGGCCATTATCACATACACCAACATGCCTGGGCCCAGGTGCAGCGGGGAAAACCACATTACCGTCACAATGACGATGGCATCCCTGACCTCGGGGGAAGTGTGTTTTGTGTCGGCCAAGCTGATGAGCTTCAGCACGATCTGCTGACGTCTCCACACCCCAGTGCTGAAGCACTTACAGGTCACAGGTGTGGTCGAGGTTGCAGTGGAGGAGGAGGCTTTCAGAGAACCCCTGCCATGAATTTGGGGCTGGGAGAGGAGATAGGCCACCCCAGTCTGCACCCTGGGCGCAGCCTCCACTACATTCACCCGGCCTGTCCTTACAGAGAAGCAGCATGTTTAAGTAATAAAATTGTGACAGAGGGGGTAGTGGGGGAGTTTTTATTTAAATAAAAACACTTTTGATTTTCTATGTGTATTTCTTCCCCCATAGTTTACACTTTGTCCTTAGTAATGCAGCCAAAATGACCTACCGTATATACTTGAGTATAAGCCGACTCGAATATAAGCCGAGGCCCCTAATTTTACCACAAAAAACTGGGAAAACTTATTCACTCGAGTATAAGCCGAAGTGGGGGGGGGGAATGCAGCAGCTACTGGAAAATTTCAAAAATTAAAAGTTAAAAGAGTTTTTGGGTGCAGTAGGTGCTGGGGAAGGGGAGGGGGTGTTTTGGTTGTCTGTCTGCCCCTTCCCTGAGCTTGAGGACTGAGGGGTTTTTTTTCCCCCACTTGGAATTAAGCCTGGCTGAATATAGGGGATCTGCAGTGCTCCTATTAACCCCTTTCCGACGGAACAGGAGCACTGCAGATAACCTGTATTCAGTAGACACAGGGATACCTAATGTGTATGTGTGTCACAGTCATTTTCTACTTTTGTATGTATTCTAGGGAAAGGAGGTGATTTAGAACTTTAATTTTTTAAAATCTTTTTTTTTTTTTTTTTTGCACCATTGTATGGGAGATTCTATACATTAATATTGTGGCTGGTCATAGACACCCCTCCCCCCCACTTCCTAAAAAAAAAATATATATTTTTTTTTTTGCTGACTCAAGTATAAGCCGAGGGGGGGCTTTTTCAGCACAAAAACTGTGCTGAAAAATTCGGCTTATACTTGAGTATATTCTAGTTATATCGTTTTATTTACATTTTAGCACCTTAAAAAAAATCCAAACTTTTTTTTTTTTCTTTTTAAATGTCTTGGAGTCGCCAAATTGTGACACCCGTAACGGGAGGTGGTGGGCGCTCCATCAATGGAAATCTTCAAGCGGAATCTGGATAAACATATAGCTGGGATGATTTAGGAAAACCTGCACTCGCAGGGGGTTGGACCCGATGGCCCTTGAGGTCCCTTCCAACTCTACCATAAGATAAGATAAGATACACGTCACGCACAGACGGCTCCGCTACATACACGTCACACAAAGACGGCTCCACTACATACACGTCACACAAAGACGGCTCCGCTACATACACATCACACACAGACGGCTCTGCTACATACACGTCACACACAGACGGCTCCGCTACATAGTCACACACAGACGGCTCCGCTACATACACGTCACACACAGACGGCACCGCTACATACACGTCACACAAAGACGGCTCCGCTACATACACGTCACACAAAGACGGCTCCGCTACATACACGTCACACACAGACGGCTCCGCTACATACACGTCACGCACAGACGGCTCCACTACATACACGTCACACAAAGACGGCTCCTCTACATACACGTCACACACAGACGGCTCCGCTACATACACGTCACACACAGACGGCTCCGCTACATACACGTCACACACAGACGGCTCCGCTACATACACGTCACACAAAGACGGCTCCGCTATATACACGTCACACACAGACAGCTCCGCTACATACATGTCACACACAGACGGCTCCGCTACATACACGTCACACACAGACGGCTCCGCTACATACATGTCACACACAGACGGCTCCGCTACATACACGTCACACACAGACAGCTCTGCTATATACATGTCACACACAGACAGCTCCGCTACATACAAGTCACACAGACTGCTCCGCTAAATAAACGTCACACACAGACGGCTCCGCTACATACACGTCACACACAGACGACTCCGCTAGATACACGTCACACACAGATGGCTCCGCTACATACATGTCATACACAGACGGCTCCGCTACATACATGTCACACATAGACGGCTCCACTTCATACACGTCACACACAGACGGCTCTGCTACATACACATCACACGCAGACGGCTTCGCTACATACACGTCACACACAGACAGCTCTGCTACATACACATCACACGCAGACGGCTCCGCTACATACACGTCACACCCACAGGGTAGCTGCTAAATCCTAGTGGGCTAAAGGACCTCTGATGACGTCATGACCATGTGATCAGACTCTGGTGTGGGTGGAGCTATTCAGGACAGTGCCGAGTTACACAGGAAAAAGAAGCTGCAGGGAATGGAGGCTGGAAAGTAAGATGGAGAGAATAGAAAGCAAGTGTAAGCAATAGGGGGGAAAGGGGGGTGCATGCTGTAGGTGAGCATGATAGAGGGATTTAGGCTGTGTGTGAGCAAAATGGGGGAAAGGGCTGTTCTTTCCCTGGCTGAGATGATAATATTTGTGTCTTTTGCCGTTTCAGGTGTCAGCAGTTCCAGAAACAGTCGGCGGCGGTTGTTCTGGGCTGTTTCCATCCCTCCCATAGAGGCAAATATTAGTCGGGGCCTTCACCCTATGGTATAAATCACATGATGGAGTTATTCTCCAGGTCGCTACAGTTCCACTGATATCACATTTAGGGTGCATGCACACTACGTAACGCCGGGCGTGTATGAGAGCCGTACACGCCGGCATTACAGCAGACTGCCGAACACTTCCCATTCACTTCAATGGGAGCGCTCGTAACAGCGGCGTTTACGAGCGCTCCCATTGAAGTGAATGGGAAGTGCTCGGCAGTCTGCTGTAATGCCGGCGTGTACGGCTCTCATACACGCCCGGCGTTACGTAGTGTACATGCACCCTAATACAGGGTTTAGGTTTTATTACTTCTTCGCTAGAAAGAACTCACTGAATCATTTCTTCTTGTCTCGCCATATTCTGAGCCCGAACTTTCATCTCTCTCCATAGCGGTGCAAGGGCTCGGTGTCTGCGGGATCAAGGTTGTGATATTTTTTTATTTTTGTATTTGTTGCTGGTTTTTCGTCATCTTTATTTTTTACCAAAATGAAATGTGCCAGGTATCTTCACATACTAGAGCCTGAACCGGAAGCCTCCCTTATACTCCCTACTAATCCTATTTATTCCATGGGATTCCATGTAGTGATTACATTGTCTCATCTTCTCTCCATTCAGGTTCCTACAATATAGAATCCTCTCAGTATCTTCTATATAAGAGAATATTCCGGATTGATCCATCAAGGAGGGAAAGAGACAGGAACAAGATGGCGGAAAGTCTATTAAATCTCACCCTAGAGATCATCTACCAGCTTACTGGAGAGGTGAGAGATTCTGATGATGTTATCATGACATCATTCTTATCTCTAGTAATAACAGATGATATGACTGGAGAGGTGATGGACTCTGGACATGTATGTAGTGAGATTTATTAATGTGTCTCCCCATAACCAGGATTACACAGTAGTGAAGAAGACCTCTAGTGGGTGCTGTCAGGCTCCTGTGTATGATGAATATGGAGGAACCCTGAGCCCAATCCTGGGGCCTTCACCTCACCCCCTGATACAGGAGGAGATCAATGGACAGAAGATCCTAGAACTCACCCACAAGATGCTGGAGCTGCTGACTGGAGAGGTGACACTGCTGGGAATGCTGGGACATTATACAGTAACTGGAGGGGTCGGGGTGATGACTGTATCATTGTGTTGTCAGGTTCCTATAAGGTGTCAGGATGTCGCTGTCTATTTCTCCATGGAGGAGTGGGAGTATTTAGAAGGACACAAGGATCTGTACAAGGAGGTGATGATGGAGGACCAGCAGCCCCTCACATCAGCAGGTAATAGACATGACTATATACACATGGACTTCCATTATTTGTATGTACAGAATGAATTCAGCCCCTGTCTGTGTTTCCTACAGGTAGATCCAGTAAGAGGACAACACCGGAGAGATGTCCCAGTCCTCTTCTTCCACAGGATGATGATCAGGTAGATGGAGATATTCCCTATGATGTGTAGACGGGCTATGAAGTCCTTGTGGTCAGTCTTGTTGTATCCAGCACTATTAGATGTTTTATACTTGTGTATTGAGAGGTGAAGATGGAGGATGAAGCTGACCATAGACATTACATGGTGTCTTGATCTTCTCACAATCTTCTGTCTATAGAGACTGCAGATTGGAATAAGGAATTATCAGGTTGGATTTCTACCGATCTGATCCTTTATCTCTCCTGAGACAAACAACTCTGGATGTATCTGGTAGAATCTGATCTCCTCCACTGACACAACCTGAAGCAGGTCTAGCCAGGCCGAGTATACATGTGTATGAGGATCTTGTGGTTGTTATTGAGATAACATGTAATATCTATGTCCAGCTTATAAAAGACTTTGGCTAAGGTAACTCCTTTTGTCAGGTGATTTTGGCCACCATGCACCATGATCTTTCCATGATCTTTTCTGCTCATCTAGAACATTCTCTGTGACTTCCCCGTTTGTTCGGTGACTTTTACATTATTTGTT
Source organism: Leptodactylus fuscus (assembly GCF_031893055.1). Taxonomy (NCBI): domain Eukaryota; kingdom Metazoa; phylum Chordata; class Amphibia; order Anura; family Leptodactylidae; genus Leptodactylus; species Leptodactylus fuscus. The sequence continues at coordinate 5,035,673 of NC_134265.1, read as the reverse complement.
TTACAGATTTTCCATCAGGATAAAGATGTGAGCGACATTAATGCTATATCTATGAGAATAAAGGAAGAGCCCTATGTGAGTGGTGATGAGGAGTGTGAGGAGGACATTCCTACAGGGACCCGCCCAGGTGAGGAGTCACCACTATATAAAGCACAGAAGGGTCACTGATTCTCCTTATTCAGCAACTCACTTTTGTCCTTTTTCAGCTTTTCAATTTGAGGGGATCCCCCCCTTCTCTCCCCTGCTTATCCCACCACAATACGACTCCTGGGTTTCTAGGGTTTGATAGACAGGGGGTCTAACAGCAGCTTCCAGGCTATCATGTATGGATGAATATTAGGTCAATCCAGAAACAGGGTCTAATATGTGTCAGTTAAATGTACAATATACAAAATAAGGGCCCATTCACACGGAGTATACGCTCGCTGATTCTGAACGTGTTTTACGTTCTGAATCAGCAGCGTTAAAACAGATCCCATTGAATTCTATGGGAGCCGGCATACGCCCGTATCACATTGAAAGCAATAGGGAAAAAAGCAGCCCATTCATTTCCATGGGGAGTGCGCGTATGCTGGCTCCCATAGAAAGCAATGGGATCTGTTTTAACGTCGCTGATTTGGAACGTAAAACACGTTCAGAATCAGCGAGCGTATACTCCGTGTGAAGGGGCTCTAAAAGGTAGGTTACTAGAGTAAAATAAAAAGTCCCCAAAATTTCATTAAATGCAAATACTACAAAACTAGCTCAGGTCAGTCTATACCCCTGATTAATGGAGTCCAGGTGTTGGTCTTTGGTCAACCACGAGAAGGTGGAGCTACTAAATGGATTCTTTAGCTCTGTATAGGAAGAGTAGCCATCCTGTCGTCCATCATGGAATCTTTTGTCCCACCCAAGCACACATGTATGTGACATCAACTCTTTCCCTTCATCTGTCCAGTCCAGCAGCGTTCGGGGTATTTTCTGGCAGAAGTCCTTGCCACAGTTGACCACTGAGGCCAATCAGCCACCTAAGGAAAGGATTCTATACCTACATACGTCACCTGTGACGTCCCGGTTCCATTCCTTAGGCCATAGATTTGCTTCATCCAGAACTTTACATTCAGCAAAGACTTCCACTGGAATAAGTTGGACTGGACAGTGATGGGAGACACCGGAGTCCAATGAGGACAGGCGAGTATGGTTTTTGTCTTTCATTTTTCACCTTCTCAGGCCTCCTGGCAAAAATCTGTAATTCCTGGACCTCTTTAAGCCTGCAAGGTCTACATAGCGGCCCTCATTGATTTACACAGGTGATCTGGGCCTTAGGAGATCTTAAAATTAGGTAAATCCAAACACTCATGAATGGAAAGACACAATCGATTGTAACGTTTCATTATTTATCAACAAGAAAGCCAAAAAGGAAAAGCCATGTGAGAAAATCCAAGGACACCTGATGCATCACTATCCTATAGAACCAGCAATAACCTGAAGTGGATTACTTCCCGTGTGACTTTTTCATTGTTCTCGAGGAATTTTAGTCCACTATTCTTTAAGGTTTCTGGTTATTCACTGAAAGTTCCACCGTGGCATTTCCATTCGGTTAAAGTCTAGACTGAGCCATCGATCTCTTCTTTTTTTAGCCATTGTGTTGTCGATTTGTTAGCATGCATTGCATAGTCTGACCTTGGGGTGAATTTGTTGAGACATCTACTCTTGAGAGGATTGTCAAGTGTCTTAATTGTTTTCCATTTGTGAATAATCCTTCTCACTGTAGATTCATGGACCTCCAATTGTTTGGCAATGGCCTTTATAACTCTTTCCAAATTGATGGGTGGCAGCAATTACTCTAAGATCACTGCTAATGTCTTTCCTCCTTGGCATTGTGGCAAATACTTATCTTCTTAATTCCTATAGAAGGTTTTAAACACATTGCTTCCTCATTTTGGCTTAGTTTTTGTAAATATATAAACGCAATGTCTAATTGTCATGTGATGTTGTTCATCTGAGGTTGTGTGTACCTAATTTTAAGACCTTCTATATACCAGGTTTTATAGAATTATATCCTGATAGGTAAAACCATACAATTCAAAGATGGATGTATATCTACATGGGTGGTTCTTTTCTTACTGTCTTACTGTTGGTAGGAGTAATGCCTGCAGGATAACAAATCTGGTTCTACTGGGTCCATTATACTAATTTGGATTACTACAACCACTTTCGAGATGCCCAATCTTCGTCTCTGATGTCTAAGGGTATGTTAACACATAGCGGAATCTTTTGCTGATTTCAGCCATATTCCACCTCACAAATTCCGCTCTGAATCGGCCTCCCATTTTGTTAGCCGGAGATTGAAGCAGAAAGGCAAAAAAAAAAAAAAAAAGTCTTGCTTAATATTGTCACAGCTTATTCAGCCTGCACCTCCTCCAGCACAGGTATGAGATGATCTGGTCATTGTGGGCCTGGCAGACGCGCTAAACCTCACATCCAGTGTTAGATCCTTTACTGCTTTCATACTCTGTCTTGTGCTGTACGTTTATTAAGACTAGGTAAATTGTCGGATCTCCGCCGATTTGAGAGATTGCCCATATAGTGTAGACCTGGTTGTAAAACAATTCACAGCTCTTACTTGATTTTACTTTAATTTCTTGTTGGTTTTCTTTCACTATGGAATATTGAGTGTTGTATCTAGGTAGGGCAGTGACGTGATGTAATGTATATTTCTCTATGGACCTGCCCTTATTGTTATTATTGATCATTTTTGGTAGCCTGACATCCTCCGTCTTCTGCAGTCTATTATTAGATTGTCTCCTTTTTTGCCACCGCTGTCTTAGATACTAATTGAGTATCAATATAATTTTTTTAAAAGAATTATGAATTATTTTTCACAGATGACTGTACCAGGAGCTCAGAGGGACATTTGATATCTACAGATTATAAAGCAGAGGATTATGGTATCACACAAGATCCATATGAAGAACATGTGATTACCCCAGATGTACCCTCAGCCCGTCACAACAAAGATCTATCATTTGATCCCTTTATACATGTCCAATCTTCTGCTTCATCACTGACTGTGAAGGATAGTAAAAGTCACAGTAAGGATGTTGTACCTCAGAAAATTTACACAGGGGCAAAACTATTTTCATGTTCAGAATGTGGCAAAAGTTTTACTCAAAAAGCAACTCTTGTTGCTCATCAAAGAATTCACACTGGAGAGCGTCCTTTTTCATGTTTGGAATGTGGAAAATCTTTTAACTATAAATCAACTCTTGTTAATCATCGAAAAATTCACACCGGGGAGAAGCCATTTCCGTGCTCAGAATGTGGGAAATGTTTTTCCTTTAAAGCAGATCTTGTTAAACATCAGAGAATTCACACAGGAGAGAAGCCATATTCATGTTCAGAATGTGGACAGTGCTTCCGTCATATGTCTTCTCTAATTACACATCAAAGAACTCACACAGGAGAGAAGCCATTTACATGCTCGGAATGTGGTAAAGGTTTTACCCATAAATCATATCTTGTTAAACATCAGATACATCACAGAGAAGCTGAGACAGTGTCATGTCTAGAAAGTAGGAAACGTTACAATATTAAATTAAATCTTGTTAAACAACATCGAGCTCAGACAGGGACAACGGTATGTTCGTGCCCAAAATGTAACAAATGTTTTTGTGCGAAATCAAGTCTTGTTAGACATCAAAAAATTCACACAGGAGAGAAGCCACATTCATGTTCAGATTGTGGGAAATGTTTTATTCAAAAATCCCATCTTGTGAATCATAAAAATACACACGTGGGAGAGAAACCATATTCCTGTACAGAATGTGGGAAATGTTATACAGATAAATCTTCTCTTGTAAGACATCTAAGAATTCATAATGGAGATAAGTCAAATTCATGCCCCGAATGTGCGAAATGTTTTACAGATAAATCAGCTCTTCTGAGACATCAAATAATTCACACAGGAGAGAAGCCATATTCATGCTCAGAATGTGGGAAATGTTTTGCTCAGAAATCAATTCTTATTGACCATAAAAACACTCACACAGGAGAGAAGCCTTATGTATGCTCAGAATGTGGGAAATGTTATAGTGAGAGATCAAGTCTTCACCATCATCAGAAAATTCACACAGGAGAGAAGCCATTTTCATGCTCCGAATGTGGGAAATGTTTTACTTGGAAATCAAGTCTTGCTGAACATCGAAAAACTCACACAGGAGAGAAGCCGTTTTCGTGTTCTGAATGTGGGGCTTGTTTTGCTCGTAAATCAGACCTTGTTACCCATCAAAGAACTCACACGGGAGAGAAGCCATTTTTATGTTCAGAATGTGGGAAATGTTTTAGTCGGAAATCATATCTTGCCAACCATAAAAGAGCTCATACGGGAGAGAAGCCATTTTCATGTTCTAATTGTGGAAAATGTTTCACTTTTAGATCAAATTTAATTACGCATCAGCGGAGAAGCCATTTTCATGTACAGTATGCGGAAAATGTTTTATCCAAAAGTCAGCCCTGAAGTCACATCAGAAAGTTCACACAGGAAAGAAGCCTTATTCATGTCATGTGGGAATATATTTACCTTTAAATCAGAGCTTGTTAGACATCAGAGAATTCACACAAGAGAGAAACCAGGGAAGAAGGCATATTCATGTCCATGTGGGAAATCTTTTACTGTAAAGGCATCTCTAGTTGCACATCAAACAACTTATACGGAGCATGACAGTTTCATGTCCAGCGTGTAAAATCTTGTAATCACTTCTGTAAATTTCAGTTCATACAAGACAGTAGACATTTTTACTTTAAATTCATTTGATTGACAATTAGTATAAGAATAAAATACAATCGTTAAACACCATTTCGGAAATTTTATTTTTGTTTCACTGTGTTTTTATATTTGTATGTAAAATATAAGGGGATAGAGAAATAAAGAAAGAGGTAAACAGGGGTACATAAGCCATAATCAACACAAAATGTTTTTCTTCGTGAAATTTTCAACAAATATATGGAATTCCTTAAGGGTTTTTTTTGCCTTATAAATTTTCAGGTATTAAAAAGTGGTGATTTTTTTTTTTTTATCCATAAAATGCTATGAAAAAAAACCCTACCCAAAGGTTCCCATCTGTGCATGGCTTTCCATCATTTGGGTCTGCCGGAGGAACTGAATGATGAAGAGTCAGACCACTAAAACAACAGGTACCTGCAGACCCTATCAGCTTTTATGAGGTCTGCTGGGTGAACGTGGTTTTTATACTATACTCTCTGGTGGTTTCTGCAGTGAAGTCACACTGGGTTTTGGGGGTTTTGATTCTCATGATTTTTAAGGGAAAAACACCATCTAAATCATCCCGCAATTATAAATAAAGCTAAAACTGTAAAATCGCTCAGTGCTGACTAATGAACTAAATAATTCAAAATGACTTCTACATAAATAATACCAACAGATAACACCCTGGCTTTACACTGTTTTCGAGAAAAATGTAATTTTTGTAGCATTTTTTCTTCTCATCTGTTTATGTTTTTTTGAACAATCCTGATGCCAACATTAGCAAAAAAATTTATTTTTTTTGCTGAAATATAAAAAGTACTACACATTTCAATTTGGTTATTTTGGGTCCATGATTCGTTTTGGTACAAACCACACTTTAAATTGGCTTAAACATAGTGTTTGACACTGTCAGGGCTCCTAGGACTATATATATCTATAATACATAGTGTATGACACTGTCAGGGCTCCTAGGACTATATATATATAATACATAGTGTATGACACTGTCAGGGCTCCTAGGACTATATATCTATAATACGTAGTGTATGACACTGTCAGGACTCCTAGGACTATATATATATATATCTATAATACATAGTGTATGACACTGTCAGGGCTCCTAGGACTATATATCTATAATACATAGTGTATGATACTGTCAGGACTCCTAGGACTATATATATATATATATATATATATATATATATATATATATATATATATATATAATACATAGTGTATGACACTGTCAGGGCTCCTAGTACTATATATATCTATAATACATAGTGTATGACACTGTCAGGACTCCTAGGACTATATATATATATATATATATATATATATATATATATATATATATATATATATATATATATATATATAATACATAGTGTACAGTCATGGCCAAAAGTTTTGAGAATGACACAAATATTAATTTTTACAAAGTCTACTGCTTCAGTTTTCCTAATGGCAATTTGCATATACTCCAGAATGTTATAAAGAGTGATCAGCTTAACAGCAATTACTTGCAAAGTCAATATTTGCCTAGAAAATGAACTTTATCCCCCAAAACACATTTCAACATCATTGCAGCCCTGCCTTAAAAGGACCAGCTAACATCGTTTCAGTGATTGCTCCATTAACACAGGTGTGGGTGTTGATAAGGACAGGGCTGGAGATCAATCTGTCATGATTAAGTAAGAATGACACCACTGGACACTTTAAAAGGAGGCTGGTGCTTGGCATCATTGTTTCTTTTCTGTTAACCATGGTTATCTCTAAAGAAACACGTGCAGTCATCATTGCACTACACAAAAATGGCCTAACAGGGAAGAGTATCGCAGCTAGAAAGATTGCACCTCAGTCAACAATCTATCGCATCATCAAGAACTTCAAGGAGAGAGGTTCCATTGTTGACAAAAAGGCTCCAGGGCGCCCAAGAAAGACCAGCAAGCGCCAGGACCATCTCTTAAAAGTGTTTCAGCTGCGGGATCAGGCTACCAGCAGTGCAGAGCTTGCTCAGGAATGGCAGCAGGCAGGTGTGAGTGCATCTGCACGCACTGTGAGGTGGAGACTCTCGGAGCAAGGCCTGATCTCAAGGAGGGCAGCAAAGAAGCCACTTCTCTCCAGAAAAAACATCAGGGACAGACTGATATTCTGCAAAAGGTACAAGGAGTGGACTGCTGAGGACTGGGGTAAAGTCATTTTCTCTGATGAATCCCCTTTTCGATTGTTTTGGACATCTGGAAAACAGCTTATTGGGAGAAGACGAGGTGAGCGCTACCACCAGTCTTGTCTCATGCCAACTGTAAAGCATCCTGAAACCATTCATGTGTGGGGTGGCTTCTCAGCCAAGGGAATCGCCGCTCTCACAGTCTTGCCTAAAAACACAGCCATGAATAAAGAATGGGACCAGAATGTCCTCCAAGAGCAACTTCTCCCAACCGTCCAAGAGCAGTTTGGCCATCAACAATGCCTTTTCCAGCATGAAGGAGCACCTTGCCATAAAGCAAAGGGGAGAACTAAATGGCTCAGGGAACAAAACATAGAAATTTTGGGTCCATGGCCTGGAAACTCCCCAGATCTTAATCCCATTGAGAACTTGTGGTCAATCATCAAGAGACGAGTGGACAAACAAAAACCTACAAATTCTGACAAAATGCAAGCATTGATTGTGCAAGAATGGACGGCTATCAGTCAGGATTTGGTCCAGAAGTTGATTGAGAGCATGCCAGGGAGAATTGGAGAGGTCCTGAAGAAGAAGGGTCAACACTGCAAATATTACAACGCTGCAGTAACTCCTTCTAACTGTCACTATAAGCTTTTATTACTCATAATATGATTGCAATTATATTTCTGTATGTGATAAAAAACATCTGACAAACACACAGAAACCAGAGGGAGCAGATCATGTGACAATAGAAGATTTGGGTCATTCTCAAAACTTTTGGCCATGACTGTATAACACTGTCAGGGCTCCTAGGACTATATATATCTATAATACATAGTGTATGACACTGTCAGGACTCCTAGGACTATATATATCTATATTACATAGTGTATGACACTGTCAGGACTCCTAGGACTATATATATCTATAATACATAGTGTATGACACTGTCGGGGCTCCTAGGACTATATATATCTATAATACATAGTGTATGACACTGTCAGGGCTCCTAGGACTATATATCTATAATACATAGTGTATGACACTGTCAGGGCTCCTAGGACTATATATATCTATAATACATAGTGTATGACACTGTCAAGACTCCTAGGACTATATATATCTATAATACATAGTGTATGACACTGTCTGGCCTCCTAGGACTATATATATATATATATATATATATTATATATATATATATATATATATATATAATACATAGTGTATGACACTGTCAGGGCTCCTAGGACTATATATCTATAATACACTGTCAGGGCTCCTAGGACTATATATATCTATAATACATAGTGTATGACACTGTCAGGACTCCTAGGACTATATATATATCTATAATACATAGTGTATGACACTGTCAGGGCTACTAGGACTATATATCTATAATACATAGTGTATGACACTGTCAGGGCTCCTAGGACTATATATATCTATAATACATAGTGTATGACACTATCAGGGCTCCTAGGACTCTATATATCTATAATACATAGTGTATGACACTGTCAGGGCTCCTAGGACTATATATACTATAATACATAGTGTATGACACTGTCAGGGCTCCTAGGACTATATATATCTATAATACATCAGGTCCTCCGGCCTTGTCTGCTGTAATCCTTTTGATTTGCCTTCACACTTGAGACTCATTGAGGATCAGATGGCCAGATGGCAATTGATGTCAAGTCGGTGTGTGTGTGTGTGTGTGTGTGTGTGTGTGTGTGTGTGTGTGTGTGTGTGTGTGTGTGTGTGTGGGTCTTGGTGTGTTTGGGGAGGGGGGTTGACTGACATGCTGGTGAAGGGAAAGTTGGGGTGGAGTCGAATCTGTTGAAAAATAGAATATAAACAAGGATGAAGATCAGCATCACTCGGAGGAAGACGTAGAAAAATTCTTTATTCCATTTCCAGCGTAAAAAACATATAACAATGAAGAAAAAGTGATGACAAAAAACACATTAAAAAACGCCGACGCGTTTCGGAACACACAGTTCCTTAGTCATGGCTTTTTTAAAACTGAGCACAACCATGCTAGTATATATATGCTAGAGACTAACAGCAAGATTCATTTCACATCGGTTAGCAATAAAGACAAATTAAGTACAAGTGTGTGTTGGTCTGATATTTATGCACCACCCACTATGCAAATCTCACATAATTGTTTTTACAAAAAATACACGTACAAACATCCTATATCCATCTTATTCGTGTTGTATTCTTCCTCTTTTATGCACTTTTCCTTTTGAATCATCCTACATGTTCACAGACTCTAAAGTATAGGACATTGCTGCTTCAGACATTCCCCGGTCACGTGTTGTAAACGGACCAATTAGATCACAAATGTGAATCCATTCATAAAAAGAAAGGAGTAAGACAGAGAGGAACTGAATCACGTGATGTAAACGAGCCAATCAGCATTATATCTACAACACAAAGAAGAGAGTCACCATACATTACTACAAACATATTGGATAAAGAATAACACAAGTTCATTATCATGAACAAACTCCGATCACGTGTCACAAAAGGACCAATCAAACCCCTCTGTGTATAGGGAACTACTGCGATGTCTGGCTGCCTCCAAGGACGTGAATCCATCCAGACTATTGATATACCCATAAGAGACGATGGCCACAGGTAAATATAACTCTCAGATGGTAAATATCTACATTAATATATAAATGTTAAGTCAGATTTCATATTCATACCTTGGGGGGCCCTGGAATTAAACTGTAAAATCCAAAACGCCTCCCTTAAAAGTAGATTTTTTCTCCAGTCACCACCCCTACGAGGTTTCTTAACCATTTCCACACCACAAAATTTCATAGAGTCTAAGACTCCTCCATGTGCCGTGGAAAAATGTTTCGAAGCCCCTGATGAGTTTTCTAGGCACTTATTACTGTCGGAAATGTGTTCCGAAATCCGTGTTTTGACTGATCTAATAGTGCAACCAATGTAATCCACCTGGCACATGGTACATTTTATACAATAAACTAAATGATGCGTATCGCAATTCATATGATTATTGATGTTAACTATGCAGTCTGATGCATAGCTTTTTATCTGTTTGGTTTTATAAACATATTTACACACCATGCAACGTTTCTTTCCACATATAAAAAAACCCTTTTGATCTAACCAATTATTTTTATCGCAAGTTGGATTAGATTGAAAAAAACTAGGGGACAACAAATCATTAAGAGATCTTCCTTTTTTGGCTACAAAGGAAACACCTTTTTCTAAGATCTTATCAGTAATGTCATCAGTGCATAATATAGGCATGTTTCTTTGAATGATTGTAACAATATCTTTATATTGGGTACTATAAGGTGTAGAAAAGACCACATCAGGAGTAACTTTTTGTTCACATCTAGATACCGCATTCAAAAGTGAACAACGATCTCTATCTGCCACTAAATTTTCCGCTCTATCTAACATCCATTGAGGATAATTTCTAGTTTTTAGTCTTTGGAAAGTCTCATTTTTAGTGACCTCATAATCTTCTGGATGAGAGCAAGATCTTTTAGCTCTTACAAGTTCACCAATAGGGATAGCCCTAGCTGTATGTGGGGGGATGGCAACTATCTTTTCTCAAAATAGTATTACCTGCAGTTTTTTTACGAAATAATTTGGTAACAACCTTACCTGTATGAACATCCCCCCGCAAAGTAATATCTAAAAAATCAACAGAAACAAAATCAAAGGCGTGTGTGAACTTTAAATTAAACAAATTATCATTCAAATAAACCAAAAATTCTGGTATGGGCGCTACATCTCCATACCAAACGATTAGTATATCATCGATGTAGCGCCCATACCAGAAAAGGGAGGAATGAAAGGGGTTGGTAACTGAAAAAATAAACTGCTCCTCCCAAAATGCCATGTACAGGCACGCTAAAGAGGGGGAGAAAGGGGCACCCATAGGTGCCCCACAAATTTGTACAAAAAACTGGTTGTCAAACATAAAAAAATTATGTTCCAAAAGGTATTTTGTGACAGCAAGTATATATTCACAAACAGGTTCTGTAAAGTTACCGTATTTATATAGGTGGTATGCCAAGGCTTCTATCGCCTGATTGTGAGGAATACTGGGATATAACGCGACAACGTCGCATGTGATCCAAGATAAATTACTATTCCATGTAAAGTTATCAAAACATCTCACCACCTCCCTACTGTCCTTAATAAAACCAGGCAATCTAGAAACGAAGGGTTGGAGTATACTGTCAAGCCATATGGCCAATTTCTCATTCATAGAATTATTGCCTGAAATTATAGGACGCAGGGGAGGTGGAACGATGCCTTTGTGTAGCTTAGGCAAGCCATATATAATGGGTATGTTAGGATTTTGATTCATTAAATGTCTAGATTCATGCTCAGTAAAAATTCCTAAAGCTACTCCTTCAGTTATTAAATTTTCTAACAATGGATAATAAGTAAGAGATGGATCACCAGGTAAACATTTGTAAGTTTTAGAGTCATTTAGTATATCAAGAATACTTCTCTTATAATCCTCCTTGTTTAGTACCACAACCTTCCCCCCCTTGTCTGCTTTCTTTATCACAATATTGTTATTTCTTTTTAATTCATTCAATGCTGCCCTTTCTTTACGGGACAAATTGTCTTTGTTTCTCTTTGATTCTCTAGTTCTACTATCCAATTGTGCCAATTCCAATTCCACCTTGTGTTGAAACGCTGAAAAATTGTTACCTCTAGAACTAATAGGGTAAAAGGAAGGATTGGAAGTGGAGACATTAATCGTTTCTATAGATCTCTCTGGCACAATTTGTTGATATTCAAGTTCTTTCAACGTATTCAGTGCTACATGTTCACTAAATTTAAGGTCTAAGGATGACCCACCATCATCAAGAAATATAGAACTATTACTAGCTGTTTTACAAAAATCCCCAAAATCCTCCTTATAAAAATGTTTTTTTTACCGTGACAGCACGCATAAATCTGTTTACATCGAGTAACGTCTGAAACAAGTTGAATTGTGAAGTAGGCACAAAATTCATTCCCTTTTCAAGAAGACTAATTTGATATTCATTCAAAGTTACAGAAGATAAATTCACAACACTGGAATTATGTTCTATGATTCCTATTGTTTTCTCCTTGTCATGTATTGCAATTTCACCAATCTCTTGGATCTTCTTTCCATGCCGTCTACCGGCTCTTCTACCCCGTTTTTTGAGGATGGAAATTTTTTCTTATTATTCGGTGCTCCTATGTCCGAGTTCAAAGAAGTATCAAAAAACTCACATGAGGTGTCAGATCTATTAGTAGAAAAAGTGGATTCCAATTCTCCTGAGGAAAAAGACACTTTCCTAGGGACATTATATCGTGCACCCCTATTATGTTGGTTTTTTAAGATAGATCTTGGGCGTTTAGGAGACATTTCATGAGGTTTTCTATAAACCGATCCAGAAGCATAATCCTCAGTATCTCTGTTAAATTTCTTCCTCTTGTAATCCATAATTTTTCGCTCCGTATTCTCAATTTTATTTTTGATTTTGTCGTCCCACTCTATTAATGAATCAGGTATTTTCAAGGCATCCAATTTAGATTGTATCTCTGCGGTTTCTTCTTGTATTTTTATCAACTTAGCTTGTTCCTGTTGTACTATCAACTCCATTAATCTAAAGGAGCAATCCGACAATATTTTCTGCCAAGCATCCATAAATTCATCATTATAGATAAAAGTGGGAAACTTTCTCAGGCGTAAGCCTCTCGGGATCATCTGTTTATGAATATATTGTTGAAGTGTAGTTTGATCCCAAAATAATTTTAATTCATTGATTAAAAGTCTCTCTTTTTGCTGTAGAAGATCCTTGACGGAAATATATTCCTCTTTGTTAGTGTTGTCACTACCAAAAACCGATGCAATCTTGCTAGATCTACTGTCATACTGCATGATCTCAGCTCTTATGTCACAATTGTTAGATTTAAGAAACAGAATATAATCTATACTCAGTAAAGAGTTAAAGTTATATTGATTCAGAATATGATTAGATACACGTGAGCTACACAAAAAAGCCCGATAAACATAAAGTCCAAAAGAGAAAAAAAGTTTGGAGCTCACCGTGTATGTTCTAATATTCCAACCGGGGTGCACGATCAGCCTTCCGGGCAAAAAGGCAAATAAATGGAATATAAACAAGGATGAAGATCAGCATCACTCGGAGGAAGACGTAGAAAAATTCTTTATTCCATTTCCAGCGTAAAAAACATATAACAATGAAGAAAAAGTGATGACAAAAAACACATTAAAAAACGCCGACGCGTTTCGGAACACACAGTTCCTTAGTCATGGCTTTTTTAAAACTGAGCACAACCATGCTAGTATATATATGCTAGAGACTAACAGCAAGATTACCTGGTGATCCATCTCTTACTTATTATCCATTGTTAGAAAATTTAATAACTGAAGGAGTAGCTTTAGGAATTTTTACTGAGCATGAATCTAGACATTTAATGAATCAAAATCCTAACATACCCATTATATATGGCTTGCCTAAGCTACACAAAGGCATCGTTCCACCTCCCCTGCGTCCTATAATTTCAGGCAATAATTCTATGAATGAGAAATTGGCCATATGGCTTGACAGTATACTCCAACCCTTCGTTTCTAGATTGCCTGGTTTTATTAAGGACAGTAGGGAGGTGGTGAGATGTTTTGATAACTTTACATGGAATAGTAATTTATCTTGGATCACATGCGACGTTGTCGCGTTATATCCCAGTATTCCTCACAATCAGGCGATAGAAGCCTTGGCATACCACCTATATAAATACGGTAACTTTACAGAACCTGTTTGTGAATATATACTTGCTGTCACAAAATACCTTTTGGAACATAATTTTTTTATGTTTGACAACCAGTTTTTTGTACAAATTTGTGGGGCACCTATGGGTGCCCCTTTCTCCCCCTCTTTAGCGTGCCTGTACATGGCATTTTGGGAGGAGCAGTTTATTTTTTCAGTTACCAACCCCTTTCATTCCTCCCTTTTCTGGTATGGGCGCTACATCGATGATATACTAATCGTTTGGTATGGAGATGTAGCGCCCATACCAGAATTTTTGGTTTATTTGAATGATAATTTGTTTAATTTAAAGTTCACACACGCCTTTGATTTTGTTTCTGTTGATTTTTTAGATATTACTTTGCGGGGGGATGTTCATACAGGTAAGGTTGTTACCAAATTATTTCGTAAAAAAACTGCAGGTAATACTATTTTGAGAAAAGATAGTTGCCATCCCCCCACATACAGCTAGGGCTATCCCTATTGGTGAACTTGTAAGAGCTAAAAGATCTTGCTCTCATCCAGAAGATTATGAGGTCACTAAAAATGAGACTTTCCAAAGACTAAAAACTAGAAATTATCCTCAATGGATGTTAGATAGAGCGGAAAATTTAGTGGCAGATAGAGATCGTTGTTCACTTTTGAATGCGGTATCTAGATGTGAACAAAAAGTTACTCCTGATGTGGTCTTTTCTACACCTTATAGTACCCAATATAAAGATATTGTTACAATCATTCAAAGAAACATGCCTATATTATGCACTGATGACATTACTGATAAGATCTTAGAAAAAGGTGTTTCCTTTGTAGCCAAAAAAGGAAGATCTCTTAATGATTTGTTGTCCCCTAGTTTTTTTCAATCTAATCCAACTTGCGATAAAAATAATTGGTTAGATCAAAAGGGTTTTTTTATATGTGGAAAGAAACGTTGCATGGTGTGTAAATATGTTTATAAAACCAAACAGATAAAAAGCTATGCATCAGACTGCATAGTTAACATCAATAATCATATGAATTGCGATACGCATCATTTAGTTTATTGTATAAAATGTACCATGTGCCAGGTGGATTACATTGGTTGCACTATTAGATCAGTCAAAACACGGATTTCGGAACACATTTCCGACAGTAATAAGTGCCTAGAAAACTCATCAGGGGCTTCGAAACATTTTTCCACGGCACATGGAGGAGTCTTAGACTCTATGAAATTTTGTGGTGTGGAAATGGTTAAGAAACCTCGTAGGGGTGGTGACTGGAGAAAAAATCTACTTTTAAGGGAGGCGTTTTGGATTTTACAGTTTAATTCCAGGGCCCCCCAAGGTATGAATATGAAATCTGACTTAACATTTATATATTAATGTAGATATTTACCATCTGAGAGTTATATTTACCTGTGGCCATCGTCTCTTATGGGTATATCAATAGTCTGGATGGATTCACGTCCTTGGAGGCAGCCAGACATCGCAGTAGTTCCCTATACACAGAGGGGTTTGATTGGTCCTTTTGTGACACGTGATCGGAGTTTGTTCATGATAATGAACTTGTGTTATTCTTTATCCAATATGTTTGTAGTAATGTATGGTGACTCTCTTCTTTGTGTTGTAGATATAATGCTGATTGGCTCGTTTACATCACGTGATTCAGTTCCTCTCTGTCTTACTCCTTTCTTTTTATGAATGGATTCACATTTGTGATCTAATTGGTCCGTTTACAACACGTGACCGGGGAATGTCTGAAGCAGCAATGTCCTATACTTTAGAGTCTGTGAACATGTAGGATGATTCAAAAGGAAAAGTGCATAAAAGAGGAAGAATACAACACGAATAAGATGGATATAGGATGTTTGTACGTGTATTTTTTGTAAAAACAATTATGTGAGATTTGCATAGTGGGTGGTGCATAAATATCAGACCAACACACACTTGTACTTAATTTGTCTTTATTGCTAACCGATGTGAAATGAATCTTGCTGTTAGTCTCTAGCATATATATACTAGCATGGTTGTGCTCAGTTTTAAAAAAGCCATGACTAAGGAACTGTGTGTTCCGAAACGCGTCGGCGTTTTTTAATGTGTTTTTTGTCATCACTTTTTCTTCATTGTTATATGTTTTTTACGCTGGAAATGGAATAAAGAATTTTTCTACGTCTTCCTCCGAGTGATGCTGATCTTCATCCTTGTTTATATTCCATTTATTTGCCTTTTTGCCCGGAAGGCTGATCGTGCACCCCGGTTGGAATATTAGAACATACACGGTGAGCTCCAAACTTTTTTTCTCTTTTGGACTTTCTGTTGAAAAATAAATTAATCTCGTTAAGGATCTTCCTGCCACCTGCTATCTGGAGACCTGCCTTCTGCTTGTGGCTAGATATTGCCCTAAGGCTATTCCACACCTTGGAGACCTTTCCTTCCCCCATCTGTAGTTCCATCTCCTGCCTGTAGTTGGCTTTCCCCTCTCTGATCAGCCGTCTCAACTGTTTTTGCACCTCCCCCAGGCCATTTTTGTCACCAGATCTAAAGACTCTCTTTTTCTCGAGAAGAGCTTTATTCTCAGAGTTGATCCATAGTTTGTTATTGAAGAAACTCCTCATCTTTCTCGTTGGTACCGTGCTGTCCACAGAGAAATTATTGTGTGGACATTATGGGGGTCACAGATGGAAAATTATACATGACAAAGTTAAAGTTCTAAATATATCACTGAAAAGAAAAGCCTTAAAAACTGTAAATGAAATGAATCGCTGAACTCACTGCGGTGGGAAATATCAGTAAATGGCTGGAGAATCAATAATCAACAGTAATTGTGTCTATCCCTTTAAGAGAATATATTCAGTATATTATAAGAAGCGGATTCATTAGAATGTCTTATTGTTCAGCAAGTTCTTCTCACAGCTTATTATCCAGGTCTCCTGATAAGATGGTCGGGCTGTCCGCCTCACTCCTGTACTCCATTTATTTGGGAAACCTGATACAAGAGCTCGGCCTTATCGTGAGAAGAACTTTCAAGGTCTACTGACTATAATGCACCAGTGTTGCCAGGTGCTCAAGGTGGCGGACATGGATGTCCATGTGGTCACGTGCTCGTCATTTATTGTCATGTATTGTGTGACGCTTAAGTTGGCATAAAGCCATTATTTCCCTTGATAATCTCGTGCGCAGCCTCAATAAACCTGAGAGAATTATCAGAGAGAACAAACATGGTGTCCTGATGGGTTTTCTTCCCGATATCGTTATAATTAATGGATTTGGACATCTCCTGACAATCTGAAACTGGAACCTCTTGGGTTCCGATGACAACACAGAGAAAGCTCCGCTACATACACGTCACACACAGACAGCTCTAGTACATACACGTCACACACAGACAGCTCTAGTACATACACGTCACACACAGACGGCTCTGCTACATACACATCACACACACAGTTCTACTACATACACATCACACACAGACGGCTCCGCTACATACACGTCACAAACAGAAGGGTCTGCTACATACACGTCACACACAGACAGCTCTAGTACATACACGTCACACACAGACAGCTCTAGTACATACACGTCACACACACACAGTCCTGCTACATACACATCATGCACAGACAGCTACGCTACATACACGTCACACACAGAAGGGTCTGCTACATACACATCACACACAGACGGCTCCACTACATACACGTCACACACATACAGCTCTAGTACATACACGTCACACACAGACAGCTCTAGTACATACACGTCACACACACAGTCCTGCTACATACACATCATGCACAGACAGCTACGCTACATACACGTCACACACAGAAGGGTCTGCTACATACACGTCACACATAGACGGCTCTGCTACATACATGTCACACATAGACGGCTCCGCTACATACACGTCGCACACATAACGTAAACTCATCCATTAGTCATCGGTCATGTAAATCCTCCCACTGATCACATGATTATGACATAAACCACAAGAATTTGAACTCTTCTGAGCAGATGGATATTTATTATTATTGTTTATTTATATAGCACCATTAATCCCATGGTACTCTGTACATTATTATATTAATCCCATGGTGCTCTGTACATTATTATATTAATCCCATGGTGCTGTACATTATTATATTAATCCCATGGTGCTGTACATTATTATATTAATCCCATGGTGCTCTGTACATTATTATATTAATCCCATGGTGCTCTGTACATTATTATATTAATCCCATGGTGCTGTACATTATTATATTAATCCCATGGTGCTCTGTACATTATTATATTAATCCCATGGTGCTCTGTACATTATTATATTAATCCCATGGTGCTCTGTACATTATTATATTAATCCCATGGTGCTGTACATTATTATATTAATCCCATGGTGCTGTACATTATTATATTAATCCCATGGTGCTCTGTACATTATTATATTAATCCCATGGTACTCTGTACATTATTATATTAATCCCATGGTGCTCTGTACATTATTATATTAATCCCATGGTGCTGTACATTATTATATTAATCCCATGGTGCTGTACATTATTATATTAATCCCATGGTGCTCTGTACATTATTATATTAATCCCATGGTGCTCTGTACATTATTATATTAATCCCATGGTGCTGTACATTATTATATTAATCCCATGGTGCTCTGTACATTATTATATTAATCCCATGGTGCTCTGTACATTATTATATTAATCCCATGGTGCTCTGTACATTATTATATTAATCCCATGGTGCTTTACATTTGGAGGTTACATACAATACACAAAATATACAGGTAGATATAATATTAACAATGACTGACTGGCACAGTGGGGTAGAGGGCCGGGCCCGCGAGGGCTTACAATCTATGGAGGAAGGGGGGGGGGGGGTAGAGACAGAAGGAGAGGGGGAGACTGTACAGATGGCGGTGCGGTGATAGTGTTATTGGAGGGTGTAGGCCTTCCTGAATAGGGGAGTCTTCAGGGCCTTCTTGAATCTTGTGATTATGGGGATCAGTCTTATGTGTCTTGGCAAGGAGTTCCAGAGTATGGGGGATGCACGGGAGAAATCTTGTAGATGGTTGTGTGAGGAGCGGATGAGAGAAGAGCGGAGTAGGAGGTCATTGGAGGATCTGAGGTTACGTGTGGGCAGGTAGCGGGAGATTAGTTCAGAGATATATGGAGGGGACAGGTTGTGGATCGCTTTGTATGCTAATGTTAGTAGCTATAACTCAATTCGCTGGGCTATAGGTAGCCAGTGGAGGGACTAGCAGAGGGGAGCAGCCGATGAAGATCGGGGGGGTGAGGTGAATTAAGCGAGCAGCACAGTTTAAGGTGGACTGGAGGGGGGGCGAAGGTGTATACTGGGAGTCCATGGAGAAGGGTGTTGCAGTAATCTAAGCGGGAGATTATGAGGGCCTGGACAAGCATTTTAGTAGTTTCAGGGTTGAGGAAGGAGCGGATTTGATGGATGTTCTTGAGTTGGAGGCGGCAGGAGGTGCTGAGGGTTTGAATGTGTGACTTGAAGGATAGGTCGGGGTCCAGTGTTATCCTAAGGCAACGAGATAACCGTTAACTTTTATAGATGGGTCAGGTTTCTCCATGTTGAGTTTGAGAAAACGGGAGGAGAGGAAGGAGGCTACAGCTGCTAAACAATCTGGGCCAGCAGGGAGGTCATGTCAGGTCCAGAGATATATATTTGGGTGTCATCGTCATAGCAATGGTATTGAAAGCCATGAGATTCTATGAGTTGGCCCAGGTCAAGGCTGTAGATGGAGAACAGGAGGGGTCCTAGGACGGAGCCTTGGGGGACACCTACGGAGAGAGGGCGAGGTGAGGAGGTGGTGTGCCAGAATTTCTAACAGTAGGGAGTGATCGACTGTGTGAAAGGCAGAGGAGAGGTCAAGGAGGAGGAGGACAGAGTAGTGGCGCTTGGCTTTGGCGGTTAGAAGGTCATCAGTGACTTTTGTTAGGGCAGTTTCAGTGGAGTGCCGGGGTCTGAAGCCTGACTGTAGTCTGTCACATTGCAGGTTGGACAAGAGATAGGAGGAGAGTTAAGGATATATAACAGCAGGACCTGGTCATGTGACTTATTGACTCCTCCCACAAGTATGACATCATCACAGGTCCTGTCACCACAGTTACTGTACAGTATATATATATACTATACGTATATATATATACGGTGGTCGCTCACAGTCTGGCAGGATTCTCATTGTCTCAGGACTCGGCTGCTGTAAGGGCTGTTCCTTCCATGGCTGAGATAATATTTGTGTCTTTTGCCCTCTGAGGTGTCGGCAGTTCCAGAAACAGTTGTCGGTGGTTGTTCTGGGCTGTTTCCATCCCTCCTATAGAGGTAAATAGTAGTCGGGGCTTTCTCCCTACGGTATAAATCACATGATGGCGTTATTCTACAGGTCGCTACAGTTCCACTGATATCACATTTATACCGGGTTTAGGTTAGAAAGCTAAAAAGAACTTACTGAATCATTTCTTCTTGTCTCACTATATTCTGAGCCCGACCTTTATTTTTCTCTCTCTCTGGAGCGGTGCGAGGACTCGGGGTGTGCGGGATCAAGGTTGTGATATTTTTTTTAATTTTGTATTTGTTGTTGGCTTTTCATTATCTTTATTTCATAACCAAAATGTAATGTGCCAGGTATCTTCACATACTAGAGCCTGATCCGGAAGCCCCCCTTATACTCCCTACTAATCCTATTTATTCCATGGGATTCCGTGTAGTGATTACATTGTCTCATCTTCTCTCCATTCAGGTTCCTACAATATAGAATCCTCTCAGTATCTTCTATACAAGAGAATATTCCTGATTGATCCATCAAGGATGGAAAGAGACAGGAACAAGATGGCGGAAAGTCTATTAAATCTCACCCTAGAGATCATCTACCAGCTTACTGGAGAGGTGAGAGATTCTGATGATGTCATCATGACATCATTCTTATCTCTAGTATTAACCAATGATATGACTGGAGAGGTGATGGACTCTGGACATGTATGTAGTGAGATTTATTAATGTGTCTCCCCATAACCAGGATTACACAGTAGTGAAGAAGACCTCTAGCGGGCGCTGTCAGGCTCCTGTGTATGATGGATATGGAGGAACCCTGAGCCCAATCCTGGGGCCTTCACCTCACCCCCTGATACTGGAGGAGATCAATGGACAGAAGATCCTAGAACTCACCCACAAGATGCTGGAGCTGCTGACTGGAGAGGTGACACTGCTGGGAATGCTGGGACATTATACAGTAACTGGAGGGGTCGGGGTGATGACTGTATCATTGTGTTGTCAGGTTCCTATAAGGTGTCAGGACGTCGCTGTCTATTTCTCCATGGAGGAGTGGGAGTATTTAGAAGGACACAAGGATCTGTACAAGGAGGTGATGATGGAGGACCAGCAGCCCCTCACATCAGCAGGTAATAGACATGACTATATACACATGGACTTCCATTATTTGTATGTACAGAATGAATTCAGTCCCTGTCTGTGTTTCCTACAGGTAGATCCAGTAAGAGGACAACACCGGAGAGATGTCCCAGTCCTCTTCTTCCACAGGATGATGATCAGGTAGATGGAGATATTCCCTATGATGTGTAGACGGGCTGTGAAGTCCTTGTGGTCAGTCTTGTTGTATCCAGCAGTATTATATGGTTATATACATGGGCGGTGTCATTGAGCCGCCATCTAATATGTTTATCCGGCTTCTCACAGACCTGCAGCTACTGTCAGGACATCTTTCATCTTCATGCGGATTAATGATCTAGAACATTCTCTGTGACTTCCCCATTTGTCCGGTGACTTTTACATTATTTGTTTCCCAGATTTTCCATCAGGATAAAGATGTGAGCGACATGAATGCTATATCTATGAGAATAAAGGAAGAGCCCTATGTGAGTGGTGATGAGGAGTGTGAGGAGGACATTCCTACAGGGACCCGCCCAGGTGAGGAGTCACCACTATATAAAGCACAGAAGGGTCACTGATTCTCCTTATTCAGCAACTCACTTTTGTCCTTTTTCAGATTTTTAATTAGAGGGGTTCCCCCCTTCTCTCCCCTGCTTTTTCCCCACAATACGATCTCTGAGTTCCTAGGAGTTGATAGACAGGGGGTCTAACAGCAGCTTCCAGGCTATCATTTATGGATAAATATTAGGTCAATCCAGAAACAGGGTCTAATAGGTGTCAGATAAATGTACAATATACAAAATAAAACGTAGGTTGCCGAAGAAAGTTAAAAAAAAGTCCCAGAAATTTCATCAAATGCAAATACTAAAAAACTAGGTCAGGACAGTTCATATCCCTGATTAATGGAGTCCTGCACCTCCACCAGCACAGGTTTGAGATGATCTGGTCATCGTGGGCTTGGCAGACGACCTTATATCCAGTGTTAGACCCTTTAGGGTGGTTTCATATTGAGTTACACTCCGCTCATTCAGACACGTAAAAACGTGTCAAAGTGACCGCTGTAGAACAGATCCCATAGACTTCAATGTGTGCCGGTCTTACGCGCGCTACACATTGAAATCAATGGGTTTAAAAGCCTCCCATTGATTTCAATGTGTAGCGCGCGTAAGACCGGCACACATTGAAGTCTATGGGATTCTGTTTTACAGCGGTCACTTTGACACGTGTTTACATGTCTGAATGAGCGGAGCGTAACTCCGTGTGAAACCACCCTTACTGCCTTTATTCTCTGTCTTGTGCTGTACGTTTAGATAAGGCTAGATAAATTGTGGAAGCTCCACCAATTTGAGAGGTTGCCCCTGTTGTAATAATTCACAGCTCTTATTCGTTCCACTTAAATTTTCTTCTGTTTTTTTCATCTACTATGGAATATTGAGTGTTGTATCTAGGTAGGGCAGTGACGTGATGTAATGTATATTTCTCTATGGACCTGCCCTTATTGTTGTTATTGATAATTTTTAGTAGCCTAACATCCTCCGTCTTCTGAAGTCTATTATCAGATTGTCACCGGTTTTGCCACCACTGTCTTAGATACTAATTGAGTATCAATATAATTTTTTTTAAAATTATGAATAATTTTTCACAGATGACTGTACCGGATGCTCAGAGGGACATCTTATATCTACGGATTATAAAACAGAGGATCATGGTATCACCCAAGATCCATATGAAGAACATGTGATTACCCCAGATATACCCTCATTCCTTCAGGAGAAAGATCTGTCATCTGATCCCATTATACCCGTCCAATCTTCTGCTTCATCACTGACTGTGAAGGAAAGTAAAAGTCACAGTAAGGATCTTGTACATCAGAAAATTTACACAGGGGCAAAACTATTTTCGTGTTCAGAATGTGGCAAAAATTTTACTCAAAAAGCAACTCTTCTTACTCATCAAAGAATTCACACTGGAGAACGTCCTTTTTCATGCTTAGAATGTGGAAAATCTTTTACCTATAAATCAACTCTTGTTAATCATGGCAGAATTCACACCGGGGAGAAGCCATTTCCGTGCTCAGATTGTGGGAAATGTTTTTCCTTTAAATCAGATCTTGTTAAACATCAGAGAATTCACACAGGAGAGAAGCCATATTCATGTTCAGAATGTGGACAGTGCTTCAGTCAAATGTCTTCTCTAATTACACATCAAAGAACTCACACAGGAGAGAAGCCATTTATATGCTCGGAATGTGGTAAAGGTTTTACCCATAAATCATATCTTGTTAAACATCAGATACATCACAGAGAAACTGAGACAGTCTTGTGTGTAGAAAGTAGGAAACATCACAGCATTAAATTAAATATTGTTAAACAACATCGAGCTCAGACAGGGTCAAAGGTATTTTCATGCCCAAAATGTAACAAATGCTTTAGTGAGAAGTCAAATCTTGTTAGACATCAAAAAATTCACACAGGAGAGAAGCCACATTCATGTTTAGATTGTGGGAAATGTTTTACTCGAAAATCCCATCTTGTTGACCACAAAAATGCACACCTGAGAGAGAAACCATATTCCTGTTCAGAGTGTGGGAAATGTTTTACAGATAAATCAGCTCTTGTAAGACATCAAAGAATTCACAATGGAGAGAAGCCATATTCATGTTCCGAATGTGGGAAATGTTTTACTCGGAAATCAAATCTTGTTGACCATAAAAACATTCACGCAGGAGAGAAGCCTTATGTATGCTCAGAATGTGGGAAATGTTTTAGTGAGAGATCAGTTTTTCTTCGTCATCAAATAATTCATACAGGAGAGAAGCCACATTCATGCCCAGAATGTGAGAAATGTTTTACTTGGAAATCAAATCTTGCTGAACATCAAAAAACTCACACAGGAGAGAAGCCGTTTTCATGTTCTGAATGTGAGGCTTGTTTTGCCCATAAATCAGACCTTGTTACCCATCAAAGAATTCACACAGGAGAGAAGCCATTTTTATGTTCAGAATGTGGGAAATGTTTTACTCGGAAATCATATCTTGCCGACCATAAAAGAGCTCATACGGGAGAGAAGCCATTTTCATGTTCAAACTGTGGAAAATGTTTCACTCGTAGATCAAATTTTATTGAACATCAAAAAATTCACACAGCGGAGAAGCCATTTTCATGTACAGTATGCGGAAAGTGTTTTATCCAAAAGTCAGCCCTAAAGTCACATCAGAAAGTTCACACAGGAAAGAAGCCTTATTTATGTCAAGAATGTGGGAATATATTTTCCTTTAAATCAGATCGTTAGACATCAGAGAATTCACACAGGAGAGAAACCAGGGAAGAAGGCATATTCATGTCCATGTGGGAAATCTTTTACTGTAAAGGCATCTCTAGTTGCACATCAAAGAACTTATACGGAGCATGACAGTTTCATGTCCAGCGTGTAAAATCTTGTAATCACTTCTGAAAATTCCAGTTCATACAAGACAGTAGACTTTTTTTTTTTTTTTTAATTAATTTGCTTGACAATTAGCATAAGAATAAAATACAATCGTTACACACCATTTCGGAAATTTTATTTTTGTTTAACTATATTTTTATTTAAAAAAAAAATAAGGGAATACAGAAATAAAGAAAAGTTAAGCATGGGTACATAAGCCATAATCAACACAAAATTGCAAAATAGAATTAAAGAAAAATATTTCTGTTAGTGTAATTTAATAGGTCTCCGTGAAATGCTCTACAAATTTGTGATTTTCCTTACATGTTTTTTTTTCCTTACAAATTTTCAGGTAGAAAAGTGTCGATTTTTGTACATCTGTGCATGGTGTGGGGAATCGCTCAAGTAGATGCTAGGTAGCAGTGCAGGAAACAGGGACACAGAGACTGGGTTGCACTTAAGTTCAGTATTTATTCACTTCTTGTGCATAAACTATGTTTGTAGAGGCACATACAAACAAAACAAAAAAACTTTCTTGGCTGAGAACTAACTAAACATAAGAAACTTTTCTCCTGACTATACAGAAGCCTGGCTACCAGGCTCCCACCTTGGCAACAACAATGGGTGGCACAGTACCTGCTTTGTAGGTTTGGTCAGGAAAGGTCAGCTCTGTCAGTGTGGTGCCACACTCTTAGTCTTCACACACAGACTAATATCAGGCCTAGATTAGTCAGCTGAGCTTCCTTGTGTGAGTCTTACCAAACACCCTTTAGCTGCCTGGCTGGAATGTACCTGTTTTCCCAGAACATACCCTTCTCACATAACCCCCACACACACACACCGCCTCATTTCTGACCCCTCGGGGCGAACTCCAGACACCAAACAATAAGCTCGGGACAAAGCATCCACATTGCCTTGCAGTTTTCAGGCTCTGTGCTCCACTGTGAACCTAAAATTCTGATGTGACAAGAACCACCTAGTCACCCTGGCATTCTTATCCTTGGTCCTGCTCATCCTAGTGAGGGGCGACTGGTCGGTCACCAGACAGAACTGCCTCCCCAGCAAGCAGTACCTCAGGGCCTCTAATGCCCATTTTATGGCCAGACACTCCTTCTCCACTTTGCTGTAGTTATTTTCTGCTGGCGTGAGTTTCCTGCTCAGGTAGGTGACCAGATGTTTTTCTCCATTCACCTCCTGAGACAGGACAGCTCCCAGCCCTACTTCTGATGCGTCCATCTGGACCACAAACTCCCTCCTAAAGTTGGGTGTAATGAGGACAGGATATCCACACAAGGCCACCTTTAGCGCCTGAAAAGCACTTTCAGCCTGGTCATTCCACTAAACCATAACGAACCTTTTACTCTTTAGAAGGTCCGTCAAGGGAGCAGATACCGTGGCAAAGATGGGTATAAACTGCCTGTAATACCCAACTATGCCCAGAAATGACCTAACTTGTTTGGTGCTCAGGGGTTGAGGCCATTTCCGGATAGCGTTGACCTTGGGTTTGATTATACCACGGCCAATCACATACCCCAAATAGCGTGTCTCCTCCATCCCCTAAGCACACTTTTTGGAGTTGGCAGTCAGGCTGGCTGCTCTCAAAGAATCCACTACAGCTTGTACCTTGGCCAAATGACTCTCCCAGTCATTGCTGAAAATGATGATGTCATCCAGATATGCAGAGGCGTATTTTCTATGAGGTTTCAACACTATGACCATTAACCTTTGGAACGTGGCTGGGGCCACATGGAGCCTGAACGGTAACACGACATAGTGAAAAAGTCCCTCAGGGGTGATATAGGCAGTCTTTTCTTTAGCGCTATCTGTCAGGGGTACCTGCCAATATCCCTTAGTGAGATCAAGCATAGAGAAGTACCGGGCCCCTACCAGCCTCTCAATAAGTTCGTCCACCCGAGGCATGGGGTACGTGTCAAACTTAGACACCTCGTTTAGTTTCCTGTAGTCATTGCAGAAACGCAATGTCCCATCTGGTTTGGGAACTAAAACAATGGTTCTGGCCCATTCACTTTTGGACTCCTCAATGACTCTCAATTTTAACATTTTCTGCACCTCCCCTGAAATGGCCTGTCGGCGAGCCTCGGGGACCCGGTACGACCTCATCCGTACTTTCACATGGGTCTCAGTAACAATATCATGCTTGATTAGAGATGTATGCCCGGGGTACTCAGAGAACACATCTGTATTCATAGCTACAAACTCTTTGCACTCTTGTTGCAGTGTTTTTGTGAGGGTCTCTGATATTCCTACCCCTGCTGCTACTTCTGTAGTCCCAACTACAGCCTGTGGGGATTTCACGGGAGACAGTTTAGCTGGAGATCTTTCTGTAAGCAGACTCTCCTGGTTCCCTATAAGCAGACTCTCTTGGTTCCCTGTAAGCAGACTCTCCTGGTTCCCTGTAAACAGACTCTCCTGGTTCCCTGTAAGCAGACTCTCCTGGTTCCCTGTAAGCAGACTCTCTTGGTTCCGTGTAAGCAGACTCTCTTGGTTCCCTGTAAGCAGACTCTCCTGGTTTCCTATAAGCAGACTCTCCTGGTTTCCTGTAAGCAGACTCTCTTGGTTCCCTGTAAGCAGACTCTCCTGGTTCCCTGTAAGCAGACTCTCCTGGTTCCCTGTAAGCAGACTCTCTTGGTTCCCTGTAAGCAGACTCTCCAGGTTCCCTATAAGCAGACTCTCTTGGTTCCCTGTAAGCAGACTCTCCTGGTTCCCTGTCAGCAGACTCTCCTGGTTTCCTATAAGCAGACTCTCCTGGTTCCCTATAAGCAGACGCTCCTGGTTTCCTATAAGCAGACTCTCCTGGTTTCCTATAAGCAGACTCTCCTGGTTCCCTGTCAGCAGACTCTCCTGGTTTCCTATAAGCAGACTCTCCTGGTTCCCTATAAGCAGACGCTCCTGGTTCCCTGTAAGCAGACTCTCCTGGTTCCCTATAAGCAGACTCTCCTGGTTCCCTGTAAGCAGACTCTCCTGGTTCCCTGTAAGCAGACTCCTGGTTCCCTGTAAGCAGACTCTCCTGGTTCCCTGTAAGCAGACTCTCTTGGTTCCCTGTCAGCAGACTCTTCTGGTTCCCTATAAGCAGACTCTCTTGGTTCCCTGTAAGCAGACTCTCCTGGTTCCCTATAAGCAGACTCTCTTGGTTCCCTGTAAGCAGACTCTCCTGGTTCCCTGTCAGCAGACTCTTCTGGTTCCCTGTAAGCAGACTCTCCTGGTTCCCTGTAAGCAGACTCCCCTGGTTCCCTATAAGCAGACTCTCCTGGTTCCCTATAAGCAGACTCTCCCGGTTCCCTATAAGCAGACTCTCTTGGTTCCCTGTAAGCAGACTCTCCTGGTTCCCTGTAAGCAGACTCTCCTGGTTCCCTATAAGCAGACTCTCTTGGTTCCCTGTAAGCAGACTCTCCTGGTTCCCTGTAAGCAGACTCTCCCGGTTCCCTGTAAGCAGACTCTCCTGGTTCCCTGTAAGCAGACTCCTGGTTCCCTGTAAGCAGACTCTCCTGGTTCCCTGTAAGCAGACTCTCCCGGTTCCCTGTAAGCAGACTCTCTTGGTTCCCTGTAAGCAGACTCTCCTGGTTCCCTGTAAGCAGACTCCTGGTTCCCTGTAAGCAGACTCTCTTGGTTCCCTGTAAGCAGACTCTCCTGGTTCCCTGTAAGCAGACTCTCCTGGTTCCCTGTAAGCAGACTCTCTTGGTTCCCTGTAAGCAGACTCTCCTGGTTCCCTGTAAGCAGACTCTCCCGGTTCCCTGTAAGCAGACTCTCCCGGTTCCCTGTAAGCAGACTCTCTTGGTTCCCTGTAAGCAGACTCTCCTGGTTCCCTGTAAGCAGACTCCTGGTTCCCTGTAAGCAGACTCTCCTGGTTCCCTGTAAGCAGACTCTCTTGGTTCCCTGTCAGCAGACTCTTCTGGTTCCCTATAAGCAGACTCTCTTGGTTCCCTGTAAGCAGACTCTCTTGGTTCCCTATAAGCAGACTCTCCTGGTTCCCTATAAGCAGACTCTCTTGGTTCCCTGTAAGCAGACTCTCCTGGTTCCCTGTCAGCAGACTCTCGTGGTTCCCTGTAAGCAGACTCTCCTGGTTCCCTGTAAGCAGACTCTCCTGGTTCCCTATAAGCAGACTCTCCTGGTTCCCTGTAAGCAGACTTTCCTGGTTCCCTGTAAGCAGACTTTCCTGGTTCCCTGTAAGCAGACTCTCTTGGTTCCCTGTCAGCAGACTCTTCTGGTTCCCTGTAAGCAGACTCTTCTGGTTCCCTGTA
The DNA here is from genome assembly GCF_031893055.1 of Leptodactylus fuscus. Lineage (NCBI taxonomy): Eukaryota > Metazoa > Chordata > Amphibia > Anura > Leptodactylidae > Leptodactylus > Leptodactylus fuscus. Next base: position 5,006,847 of record NC_134265.1, on the reverse strand, counting down.
AGCAGACTCTCCTGGTTCCCTATAAGCAGACTCTCTTGGTTCCCTGTAAGCAGACTCTCCTGGTTCCCTGTCAGCAGACTCTTCTGGTTCCCTGTAAGCAGACTCTCCTGCTTCCCTGTAAGCAGACTCTCCTGGTTCCCTGTAAGCAGACTCTCCTGGTTCCCTATAAGCAGACTCTCCTGGTTCCCTGTAAGCAGACTTTCCTGGTTCCCTGTAAGCAGACTCTCTTGGTTCCCTGTCAGCAGACTCTCCTGGTTCCCTGTCAGCAGACTCTCTTGGTTCCCTGTCAGCAGACTCTCCTGGTTCCCTGTAAGCAGACTCTCCTGGTTCCCTATAAGCAGACTCTCTTGGTTCCCTGTAAGCAGACTCTCCTGGTTCCCTGTCAGCAGACTCTTCTGGTTCCCTGTAAGCAGACTCTCCTGGTTCCCTGTAAGCAGACTCTCCTGGTTCCCTGTAAGCAGACTCTCCTGGTTCCCTGTAAGCAGACTCTCCTGGTTCCCTATAAGCAGACTCTCCTGGTTCCCTGTAAGCAGACTTTCCTGGTTCCCTGTAAGCAGACTCTCTTGGTTCCCTGTCAGCAGACTCTCCTGGTTCCCTGTCAGCAGACTCTCTTGGTTCCCTGTCAGCAGACTCTTCTGGTTCCCTGTAAGCAGACTCTCCTGGTTCCCTATAAGCAGACTCTCTTGGTTCCCTGTAAGCAGACTCTCCTGGTTCCCTGTCAGCAGACTCTTCTGGTTCCCTGTAAGCAGACTCTCCTGGTTCCCTGTAAGCAGACTCTCCTGGTTCCCTATAAGCAGACTCTCCTGGTTCCCTGTAAGCAGACTTTCCTGGTTCCCTGTAAGCAGACTCTCTTGGTTCCCTGTCAGCAGACTCTTCTGGTTCCCTATAAGCAGACTCTCTTGGTTCCCTGTAAGCAGACTCTCTTGGTTCCCTATAAGCAGACTCTCCTGGTTCCCTATAAGCAGACTCTCTTGGTTCCCTGTAAGCAGACTCTCCTGGTTCCCTGTCAGCAGACTCTCGTGGTTCCCTGTAAGCAGACTCTCCTGGTTCCCTGTAAGCAGACTCTCCTGGTTCCCTATAAGCAGACTCTCCTGGTTCCCTGTAAGCAGACTTTCCTGGTTCCCTGTAAGCAGACTTTCCTGGTTCCCTGTAAGCAGACTCTCTTGGTTCCCTGTCAGCAGACTCTTCTGGTTCCCTGTAAGCAGACTCTTCTGGTTCCCTGTAAGCAGACTCTCCTGGTTCCCTATAAGCAGACTCTCTTGGTTCCCTGTAAGCAGACTCTCCTGGTTCCCTGTCAGCAGACTCTTCTGGTTCCCTGTAAGCAGACTCTCCTGCTTCCCTGTAAGCAGACTCTCCTGGTTCCCTGTAAGCAGACTCTCCTGGTTCCCTATAAGCAGACTCTCCTGGTTCCCTGTAAGCAGACTTTCCTGGTTCCCTGTAAGCAGACTCTCTTGGTTCCCTGTCAGCAGACTCTCCTGGTTCCCTGTCAGCAGACTCTCTTGGTTCCCTGTCAGCAGACTCTCCTGGTTCCCTGTAAGCAGACTCTCCTGGTTCCCTATAAGCAGACTCTCTTGGTTCCCTGTAAGCAGACTCTCCTGGTTCCCTGTCAGCAGACTCTTCTGGTTCCCTGTAAGCAGACTCTCCTGGTTCCCTGTAAGCAGACTCTCCTGGTTCCCTGTAAGCAGACTCTCCTGGTTCCCTGTAAGCAGACTCTCCTGGTTCCCTATAAGCAGACTCTCCTGGTTCCCTGTAAGCAGACTTTCCTGGTTCCCTGTAAGCAGACTCTCTTGGTTCCCTGTCAGCAGACTCTCCTGGTTCCCTGTCAGCAGACTCTCTTGGTTCCCTGTCAGCAGACTCTTCTGGTTCCCTGTAAGCAGACTCTCCTGGTTCCCTATAAGCAGACTCTCTTGGTTCCCTGTAAGCAGACTCTCCTGGTTCCCTGTCAGCAGACTCTTCTGGTTCCCTGTAAGCAGACTCTCCTGGTTCCCTGTAAGCAGACTCTCCTGGTTCCCTATAAGCAGACTCTCCTGGTTCCCTGTAAGCAGACTTTCCTGGTTCCCTGTAAGCAGACTCTCTTGGTTCCCTGTCAGCAGACTCTCCTGGTTCCCTGTAAGCAGACTCTCTCTGTCTTTCCACGCCTTTAGCAGGTTACATGATACCTGTTCAGGTTTTCTCCTACCTGGCTGATGAACCTTGTAGTTCACTTCCCCTATCTTTTCCATTACCTCATAGGGGCCCTGCCATTTGGCAAGAAACTTACTCTCCACTGTGGGAATGAGTACAAGTACTCTTGTCCCCGGGTTTAAAGGTCCTTACCCTTGCCGACCTATTGTAAACATGGCTCTGAGCCTTTTGGGCCTCCTGCAGATGTTCACTAACCATGGGCATGACTGCCGCTATCCTGTCCTGCATACCAGCAATATGTTCAGTAACACTTTTGTGGGTGGGTGGGTTCTTGCTCCCACGTCTCTTTGGTGATGTCCAACAGACCCCTAGGATGTCTGCTGTAAACCAACTCAAAAGGAGAAAACCCAGTGGAAGCCTGCGGTACCTCACGGATGACAAACATCACATAGGGTAACAGAACACCCCAGTCTCTTCCATCCTTGCTCACCATCTTTTTCAGTATATTTTTTAAGGTTTTGTTAAACCGTTCTACTAACCCGTCTGTTGGGGATGGTAAACAGATGGACGCAACTGTCTGATATTAAAGAGTTTACACAATTCCCTGGTGACTTTAGACATGAACGGGGTCCCCTGATCTGTGAGGATCTCCTTGGGTAGTCCCACTCGGCAAAACATGGCAAACAACTCTTTGGCTATCAACTTTGCCAACGTGTGCCGTAGAGGGATGGCTTCAGGATATCGGGTAGCATAGTCCATGACTACCAGAATATGTTGATGCCTCGAGCGGACTTAACCAAAGGACCTACCAAGTCCAGGGCAATCTTTTCAAAGGGCACCTCAATAATGGACAGAGGTACCAGGGGGCTTCGAAAATGTGCCATGGGCGCATGCAACTGATACTCTGGACATGTTTCACAAAACACTTTAATCTCATGATATACCCCCGGCCAATAAAAATGCTGCAATATGCGGTCCAGCGTTTTTGTGGCACGTAGGTGACCCCCTAGCACATGTTTATGTGCCAACTCCAGCACCGTCCGGTGATAAGGCTGGGGTACCAGTAATTGCTCTAAGGTCTCGCCTCGCACCCTGTCAACTTGGTATAACAGCGCCTGTAAAGAGTGGGATCCTGGTGTTGTGCAGTACCAAAGTTATCATGAGACACTTTCAAATCTGAAACCTGAAGTTCAGTACCAGCCTCCTCGGCTTCGCCTGCCTTTACCTCTAGGGGAGACATAGAGCCACAATCCTCTTTTAACATGCTCATGCCTATGGCAGGAACCGTAGAGTCCTGGTCATTAGGTTCAGGCTCAAGGACTTGACCAGACAACACTTGTGGTATTCTTGGGGCTGTATCCTCTGACCCTTGCTTTCCCCGCCACCAAGTCTAAAATAGGGGAAAGTCCTGTCCCAGAATGATGTCATGGGGCAAGTTCTTAACAACCCCTTCCTCATGTCGGCTCTCTCCACAGGGGATCTGGATGGAGATAATCATGGTTGGGTAGCCCCTTATATCTCCATGTATGCACAGGACCCAACTGTGCATCTAGTGATAGTCCCGTGGTCAACACAAGTCCCATTAACAAGGATCACCAGACTGCCAGAATCCAGTAGTGCCACCACTAAGCACCCAGCTACGGTCACTTGGCACAGGTCGCACTCATCAACAGTGTCTGGGGTGGCAGCAGTGTAAATAGGTGCAGCATAGAGAGACACTGGGAAGGATGCTGGGAACTGTCAGAGTCACAGGAGAGAGAAGTATTTGTTATTCTTAATCACCTCCCCCGGCCTACTGGCCTTTCTATTATGTATCCTTGGGGTCATTCCATGTCAAGTGAACCAATGATTTTTACCTCTATATTTTTAATTCTTTTGAGATTTTGTTATTTGGTAAATAATAAAAAATAATGTCAGAGAATGCAAAATGTTAAGTAAAAAAAAATCTAGAAATTTTTTTGAATTTTTAATTGATTTTCAAAGTTCAGAAAAATTGCGAATTTCTGTGTTGCTGCCTTTACATTTCTCCTCATAACTCAGGCTAGAAAAAAGATAGAGAAACAAAACAAACGCCGTTCTACTCAGAACTGTCCGGGCTTTCATCAGATCACAAGAGTATCTTTGTTAATATTTTAATCATGCGAACACAAACGCAAAAATTTAAAAACGCATTAAAAAAACAAAAACAAACAAAAACGTTTCATTTAAACATTTTCAAAAATGCACATGTGCCTGCTCTGCTCCGAGCCACATCTGTACCAAAATTCAAGTTGGGATCGCGATGGGATCCTATTTTAAAGTGTAACTATTACAGTGTCGATTCAAAAATCTTGAATTCACATCTATTCAGCCTGTGGTCTAAAAGTGTGGGGTCTATAGTCACCAAATAATCCAGGATTTTTAGATATTACTGTATTTTTTTATTATGTTACAGCTTAGGGGGCGTTCACACTACCGTTGGTGTCCGCTCAGCAGTGTCCATGGTTATTGTCCGTACAAGATTTTAGCAGCAGACACTCGCTGGTTCATTTGCAATTTCTATTCATTTCAATGGGATTTTATCTTGAGTCCTTAAGTGTCGGTTTACAGCCATGTCCGTTTTTTCAAGCGGACAAAAAAAAAAAGATCCTACATGCAGGACTTTTATGTCCGTTCGAAAAAAAAACTGATAAGTGTCCGTTTTTTTGAGTTTTTTTTTTTTTTTTTTTTTTTAACATTGAGGTCTATGGGCAACATATAGCCATCAGTTACTGTCCGTTTGTGTCTGTTATGATAGGTGTCCGTTTTTGTTTTTTAACAGACACCAACGGTAGTGTGAACCCTGCCTTAGAAGCAGGAGAGGACAGAGGAGAAAGCTTTGTTAGGGCTCAACCTGAGAATGAACAGGGGTAGACAGTGAATGTAGAGCAGATGACAGGCCGCAGATCTGTCCCCCGCAGAGTCAGGACGTCAGACAGAGCTTCAGAACTTTCATGTCCTGACTACGAAGAGGAGGAGGGTTTGTTACAACATCGGTTACAGGAAGAACCCATCAGAGGGACTCAGCAATCCCACACGGTCATTCCATGGAATGAAACAGAAATAAAAACAAGGATTTTTTCATTCAGCAATGACAGTGAAGTCCATGAAGTGTTAGAAGGCGGCACAAGATTGGCAATGGATGACGTGACCAGTTCTGTGACCTGTGAATATGATTGGTGCTGATGGCAGCGGCTACTGGATTCTCCAAAGATTGTGAAAATGAAGACATAGAATTGACTTTTTTTGCATCCTTCTGGTCCAGCACCATCCTTTGTGTATCCAAGAAAACCAGACATTTTAAAGCTTAGCAAAAATCAGATATTAAAGGGATTCAATAGATGTGAGCGAACAGTGAAATATTCGATATTCGTTTCGAATAGCCCCTCAATATTCGACTATTCGAATGAATATCGAATCCCATTATAGTCTATGGCGAAAAAATATTCGTTTAAGGGAAACCAAAATTTGACTAAGGAGAGTCACCAAGTCCACTATGACACCTCAGCAAATGATGCCAACACCTTTGGCATGCAACTGGGACAGCAGGGGAAGCATGTCCGGGGGCATCTAACATGCCCAAGTCACTGTATTACGCAACTAATAATGCGGGAGCTGACTTTTTCCCATAGGAATGCATTGACAAGCGTTGATTGGCCAAATGCCATACAGTGAACAGCATTCGGCCAATCAACGCTGGTTCTGCCGGAGGAGGCGGAGTCTAAGATCGGTCCACAGCAGTCTCCATTGTGGTCCGCTCTCAGGTGTAGCCGAGTTGAGCGCACAGCTTTACTACATCCCAGATATAGCAGAGTTGAGCGCACAGCTCTGAGATGTAGCAGAGCTGTGCACTCAACTCGGCTACACCTGAAACCGGACCACAATGGAGACTGCTGTGTACCGATCTTAGACTCCGCCTCCTCGCAGATGAGCCTCTGGCAGAACCAGCGTTGATTGGCCAATGCTGTACACTGTATGGCATTCAGCCAATCAATGCTGGTCAATGCATTCCTATGAGAAAAAGTCAGCTCCCGCATAACACAAACTGCCAGGGATCCCGACTAGCATATAATGGGCTGCCACGTGATGTGCTTGCAGGTGAAGTTTGAAAGTGATGAGACCTTGCCAGCCAGAGCTAATTGTGAGAGTAAGTTCAATGCAAACACATCGTGGCAGCGCACCATATGCTAGTCGGGATCGCTGGCAGCTTGCGGTATGCGGGAGCTGACTTTTTCCCATAGGAATGCATTGACGGTACTCTTGCATGTATCTTGGGCTGGCAAGGAAGGTATATAGAGCCCCAAAGAGCTGTGTGAGTAACATTCCCACCTAAATAAAGCTAATTCCTAGCTAACCCTGCCTGTACATCTATTCCTGTCTAGTTCACAGTCTCATATGAACCGAATCTGAAATCCACTATTTGTATGAATTGGAGGTCACCTGATTTAGCTAGCCAATTACTTTTTGTGATTTTTTTTTCCCGATGCCTACGTTTTCCTACCTCCTTTCCCGCCTCCCTTGCACTGTTATTGGTGCAAAAAAGTGCCAGGGAAGGTGGGAGGGGAAACAAATTTTTAGTGCGTTTGCCACGTGGTATTCGATTGGAATTGAATACCTCGAACAGCCTGATTTTCGATCGAATACCAATTCAATCGAACGCTGTTCGCTCATCTCTAGGATTCAATTATTAAAATGACATTTTTTTTCTCCCTTCTTCCAGCGCTGGCTTCAAACTTCTGGGCATGCGCAGTCGGCTCTGCTGTCAACCTCGGGCAGAGTCAACTGCGCATGCCCGCAGCAATTTTCCTGTGGCCGCTTACAGAGTAAACTGATGTAAGCGGTCACAAGAAAATGGCCGCTGGCATGCGCAGTCGGCTCTGCCCGAGGCCCAGAAGTTTGTAACCATGTGTTAGGGAGTAAAAATGTCATTTTAATGATTGAATCCCTTTAACTCAGGTGGAGCCGAACACCATGACAGGCCGGACATACTCTGACACATTGCTAGTGAGCGCTAATGGACATTTCACTCACTAGAAGGGACAAATTGATGATAAAAGGCCAGTAGTGTAATAACATCCTATTATGTGTTTGATTAGTTCATATCTTATAGAATGAGGATGTAACTACTGGACTATTCTTCTTAATAAATGACATGTTTCTAAATTGTTCCATGTAGAAATAGGTGTTAGAAATATTGGTACTTTTAATCTTGTTAACATCTAATTAGGGTGAGATTGTAATTAGAAAATCCCGCTTGAGGATGTGATCAGCTTTTTTCTTTTGGTTTGTTCAATGCATTCAGGTTGACAATGCTTAACAAGTTGTGTTCTGATGATAAGATGTATTTATTCTGGCACATACGGGATTTGTTTTTTATGTTTCTTTATTGTTGCATGTAAATGTTGAATTCAGCAAGAAAAAGAAGAAAATAAAATCAGATGATTCAAGGTTTAAAAAAAATATATGTATAAAAAAAAAAATTGATCCCAATTTGGTCCCAAGATGAATTCCTGTACAAGTATAACCAAGAACACAAGTAACACACATGCATTTTTTCACAATTTTGAAACATACGATTTTTTTCACAACTGCGCATCGAAATTTTGAATTAAATTTCTCCACAACAAAATATAAAGAAACATCGTCTTGTGACCCAAATGAAAGCTGGTGCCGTTCTGAGAAAAATGCTGCCTCTCCCAACTCTTTATTTTAATTCTAGCCCGAGATATGATTAAAAAAAAACAAATGTAAAGCCATACCAGGCCAAAATTTACGCTTTTTCCAAACTTTAAAAGTCTGTAAAAAATTAACTGATGAAGAAAAAAAATTCAAAACTTATTTGTAATTAACTTATGTTGTATTTAATAAAAAAAAAAAAAAAATCTAAAGACGTCAGGTAAAAAAAAAAGAATTCATATTTGGATCACTTGATATGGAATGACCCCGCTATTATGGTGCTACGGGGTCGATACTGAACATGAAGATAACTCCTCTCCTGTGTGAATTCTTTGATTTTCAGTAAGAATTTTTTCAATAGAAACAAAAACAAAAATTAGTCCAGAGATCACCCATTAATTTCTTCTTTGCATAATCCTCACTTTTTCTTCGGAGAATTTTTTCAGCCTAACAACATTTTGCACATTCTGATTTCTTGATACAGCCTTTGCCTCATTCCGTTCAGGAAAATGGTTATGCTCCTGTGTGACTTCTCTGATGTTTAACAAGATACAGTTTCTGAGCAAAACATTTCCTGCATTCTGAACATGTAAATGGCTTCTCTCCTGTGTGAGTTATTTGATGAATAGTAAGATGAGCTTTAGCAGTGAAACATTTCCCACATTTTGAACATGAATATGGCTTCTCCCCTGTGTGAGTTCTTTGATGAATAGTAAGATAAGCTTTAGCAGTGAAACATTTCCCACATTTTGAACATGAATATGGCTTCTCCCCTGTGTGAGTTCTTTGATGTAAAGTAAGATCTGATTTTTTTATAAAACCTTTACCACATTCAGAGCATACAAATGGCTTCTCTCCTGTATGTCTTCTCCAATGTTCAAGAAGATTTGATTTTGTTGTATAACACTTTCCACATTCTGTACATGAATATGGCTTCTCCCCTGTGTGAGATCTCTGATGTGCAATAAACGTTGTTTTATGAATATAACATTTACCACATTCTGTACATGAATATGGCTTCTCTCCTGTGTGAGTTCTCTGATGTACAAGAAGACGTGATTTAAAAACAAAACGTCTGCCACATTCTGAGCACAAAAATGGCTTCTCCTCTTTGTGTATTTTCTGATGTTGAGCAAGAGTGGTTTTTGACTTAAAACACTTTCCACATTCAGAACATGAATACGGCTTCTCCCCTGTGTGAATTCTTTGATGTGCTGTAAGAAGTTGTTCATTGGTAAAACATTTACCAAACTCAGAGCATACAAATGATTTCTCGACAGTGTGTTTTCTCCAATGTTGAAGAAGATTAAATTTCGACTTATAATGCTTCCCACATTCTGAACATGAATATGGCTTCGCACCTGTGTGAATTTTTTGATGTTCATTAAAAGATGATTTATAGCTAAAACTTTTACCACATTGTGGACATGAATATGGCTTCTCACCTGTGTGAACTTTTTGATGTACATTAAGAAATGATTTAGTTCTAAAACTTTTACCACATTCTGGACATGAATATGGCTTCTCACCTGTGTGAATTTTTTGATGTTCATTAAGATATGATTTAGTTCTAAAACTTTTACCACATTGTGAACACGAAAATGGCTTCTCCCCTGTGTGAGTTCTCTGATGCCTTACAAGTCCTGATTTAGTAGGAAAACATTTGCCACATTCTGAACACGAAAACCGCTTCTTCCCTGTGTGAGTTCTCATAGTCTGTGATGAACCAGATGATAGATCTTTTGTCTGAAGGGCTGGATCTTGTGTGATACCATGATCCTCTGCTTTATAATCTGTAGATATCAGATGTCCCTCTGAGCTCCTGGTACAGTCATCTGAGAAGAAGAAAACTGATTTTACAAATTTTACATCATAAACCGAAATGTATAGAATTACCAAGCGTGGCCGCGCTAATTAAGAATTAGGTACATATGAGAATCCACATACAAGTCCTTGTGGACTCCAGAAATAGGTCAACTTGTCTTACGCCTTTTTTGGTACGTAATCAAGCTATGTATACCGAAAAACGTGGGGCAGCGTCTATGGCTTACGACTCAAAGGTCGAAAGATATCACAGGACAGTGATGTATCAAAATAATAATTTTAAATAAACCTTTTTTATTTTGATACATCAGCGTACCAGAACTTATTTTTACTGAAGGGAGCGCGCTATTGGTGTTTCTTGGGGGTATATCCCTCAATCACTGTCCTGTGAAATTTTACATCATATAAGGGAATGTCTCACCAGGGTTCAGTTCACCTACATGCAAAGGTTTTTCTCCCTAAAAAAAATCTGGATTTTCATTGCTGAGATATTCTTTGATTTCACTGAGAGGCCGTGTTTCCGATTATACTGTGACGCATTCAGCCCATGTGCAGTACGTCTGCACCGGCCTGGGAACCTCAGAGGGGTATTCACTGCTTATACCTTACGTATACCACTCTCACCAGGTATTTTCCTCCTTTGATTTTGTTGTATAACACTTTCCACATTCTGTACATAAATATGGCTTCTCCCCTGTGTGAGATCTCTGATGTGCAAAAAACGTTGTTTTATGAATAAAACATTTACCACATTCTGTACATGAATATGGCTTCTCTCCTGTGTGAGTTCTCTGATGTGCAAGAAGACATGATTTAAAAATAAAACGTCTGCCACATTCTGAGCACAAAAATGGCGTCTCCTCTTTGTGTATTTTCTGATGTTGAGCAAGAGTGGTTTTTGACTTAAAACACTTTCCACATTCAGAACATGAATATGGCTTTTCCCCTGTGTGAATTCTTTGATGTGCTGTAAGAAGTTGTTCATTAATAAAACATTTACCAAACTCAGAACATACAAATGATTTCTCGACAGTGTGTTTTCTCCAATGTTGAAGAAGATTAAATTTCGACTTATAATGCTTCCCACATTCTGAACATGAATATGGCTTCGCACCTGTGTGAATTTTTTGATGTTCATTAAAAGATGATTTATAGCTAAAACTTTTACCACATTGTGGACATGAATATGGCTTCTCACCTGTGTGAACTTTTTGATGTACATTAAGATATGATTTAGTTTTAAAACTTTTACCACATTCTGAACATGAAAATGGCTTCTCCCCTGTGTGAGTTCTCTGATGCCTTACAAGTCCTGATTTAGTAGGAAAACATTTGCCACATTCTGAACACGAAAATCGCTTCTTCCCTGTGTTAGTTCTCATAGTCTGTGATGAACCAGATGGTAGATCTTTTGTCTGAAGGGCTGGATCTTGTGTGATACCATGATCCTCTGCTTTATAATCTGTAGATATCAGATGTCCCTCTGAGCTCCTGGTACAGTCATCTGAGAAGAAGAAAACTGATTTTACAAATTTTACATCATAAACCAAAATGTATAGAATTACCAAGCGTGGCCGCGCTAATTAAGAATTAGGTACATATGAGAATTCACATACAAGTCCTTGTGGACTCCAGAAATAGGTCAACTTGTCTTACGCCTTTTTTGGTACATAATCAAGCTATGTATACCGAAAAACGTGGGGCAGCGTCTATGGCTTACGACTCAAAGGTCGAAAGATATCACAGGACAGTGATGTATCAAAATAATAATTTTAAATAAACGTTTTTTATTTTGATACATTAGCGTACCAGAACTTATTTTTACTGAAGGGAGCGCGCTATTGGTGTTTCTTTGGAGTATATCCCTCAATCACTGTCCTGTGAAATTTTACATCATATAAGGGAATGTCTCACCAGGGTTCAGTTCACCTAAATACAATGGTTTTTCTCCCTAAAAAAAAATCTGTACTTCCATTGCTGAGATATTCTTTGATTTCACTGAGAAGCCGTGTTTCCGATTATACTGTGACGCATTCAGCCCATATGCAGTACGTCTGCACCGGCCTGGGAACCTCAGAGGGGTATTCACTGCTTATACCTTACGTATACCACTCAAACCAGGTAGAAGAGGAGGAGGCCAATTATACTGGGGCGTAACAGAGCTGCCCTCTGTGCTCCAGATTGCTGATCTGCATATTTAGAAATCAAACAATATTTCTGCAATGGAGGCCTGGATTTTTAGAGAGAAAAGCCAGTGAGTTCAGGTGAACTTCATGTGTCTAACTGAGCTGTTGGTTTTATACACTTAACCTTGGTCAGGCACTGCCTTCAATAACTGACATTTTATAACATTTCTATAGAAAAATTTCCAAACATATTGAAAAGCCTAACAGAATTCAATTACTTTGACAGTGCAAAACAGATGAGGATGCAACAGTAGATCTCCAAGCACAGACCAGTAGATCACCAGGCTGTTCTGTATGGTCATGTAAGGTTGGATTATCACATGTACTTTGTATATACAGTATATTTAAGTTCAGGCTACACAAAAAGAAAAAAAAAATGTATAAAATGACTACACAAAGCATCGATAAAAGAAGCAGCCACACAACTCAACAGGCCTAAAGGTTAGCAAGGGCCAAAAAGTATCCCAAAGCTTCCAGATTTCATCAGACTTCTCCTCCTCATCATGCATAAAGACTGTCAAGTTATCAAGAGTTCAAGAGTTGAGAATCCATGAGTATAGATCCTGTAGGGATGGGGGAGAGGAGCGCCTCTAATATTTAGCAATGAGCCATCGAGCAGTCTTGAGAATATAGGAGGGACTGGATAGAGTGTTTACTAAAACGCTCAGATGGCCTATTCAATAGGAATGTCTTAGGGAAAAGAAGGTGAGCCCCAACTCCTGCCCAACCATGGTCTGCACCTGTCGCCAATAAGGCTGAAGAATTGGGCATGACCAAAACAAATGGAATATGTTAGGTGGACGGGCAGCACCTCCAGCAGCAGGCTGAGAAGCCTAACCAGTGTAACCACATCTCTGTCGGCTGTGTTTTCCATGGGAAGGTTAATGTTGTGCACTTGAAAAAGAGCCGTTCAAAGCTCGAAACGCGTTGTGCAATAAAGCTTGTCCTACACCATATCGAGTGAGCGCTGGTGATCTGTCTGCCCGGTACTCCTAGTGGGCTGGTCCTATCCTTCTTGTATCCACGTCTTCAGGACGTCTCTCTCAGCCAGCAGCTTCTCCAGCATTATTTGATCTTGACTTTGAGGTTGTTGTGTCACACACAACCACATCAGGTGAGAGACTTTTCATCTGCTCACCTGTGATTGCCAAAAGAGTTGTAATTACTACACTAGGGTCGGCTCGGTGTTCTTTTCTATTTTTTCTCTTAGGGAGGAAAAATGTCATTTTAATGATTGAATCCCTTTAAATCAGGTGGAGCCGAACACCATGACAGGCCGGACATACTCTGACACATTGCTAGTGAGCGCTAATGGACATTTCACTCACTAGAAGGGACAAATTGATGATAAAAGGCCAGTAGTGTAATAACATCCTATTAGGTGTTTGATTAGTTCATATCTTATAGAATGAGGATGTAACTACTGGACTATTCTTCTTAATAAATGACATGTTTCTAAATTGTTCCATGTAGAAATAGGTGTTAGAAATATTGGTACTTTTAATCTTGTTAACATCTAATTAGGGTGAGATTGTAATTAGAAAATCCCGCTTGAGGATGTGATCAGCTTTTTTCTTTTGGTTTGTTCAATGCATTCAGGTTGACAATGCTTAACAAGTTGTGTTCTGATGATAAGATGTATTTAATCTTGCACATACGGGATTTGTTTTTTATGTTTCTTTATTGTTGCATGTAAATGTTGAATTCAGCAAGCAAAAGAAGAAAATAAAATCAGATGATTCAAGGTTTAAAAAATAAAATAAAATATATATATATATATATATATATATATATATATATATATATATATATATATATATATTTAAAAAATTGATTCCAATTTGGTCCCAAGATGAATCCCTGTACAAGTATAACCAAGAACACAAGTAACACACATGCATTTTTTCACAATTTTGAAACACGTTTTTTTTCCACAATTGCGCATCGAAATTTTGAATTAAATTTCTCCACAACAAAATATAAAGAAACATCGTCTTGTGACCCAAATGAAAGCCGGTGCCGTTCTGAGAAAAATGCTGCCTCTCCCAACTCTTTATCTTAATTCTAGCCTGAGATATGATAAAAAAAAAATTGTAAAGCCATACCAGGCCAAAATTTGCGCTTTTTCCCCCAAAAAATTCAAAACTTATTTGTAATTAACTTATGTTGTACTTTATAAAAATAAAAAAATCTAAAGACGTCAGGTAAAAAAAAAAAAAATCATATTTGGATCACTTGATATGGAATGACCCCACTATTATGGTGCTACGGGGTCGATACTGAACATGAAGATAACTCCTCTCCTTTGTGAATTCTTTGATTTTCAGTAAGAATTTTTTCAATAGAAACAAAAACAAAAATTAGTCCAGAGCTCACCCATTAATTTCTTCTTTGCATAATCCTCACTTTTTCTTCAGAGAATTTTTTCAGCCTAACAACATTTTGCACATTCTGATTTCTTGATACAGCCTTTGCCTCATTCTGAGCAGGAAAATGGTTATGCTCCTGTGTGACTTCTCTGATGTTTAACAAGATACAGTTTCTGAGCAAAACATTTCCCACATTCTGAACATGTAAATGGCTTCTCTCCTGTGTGAGTTCTTTGATGAGTAGTAAGATAAGCTTTAGCAGTGAAACATTTCCCACATTCTGAACATGTAAATGGCTTCTCTCCTATATGTTTTCTCCAATGTTCAAGAAGAATTGATTTTGATGTATAACACTTTCCACATTCTGTACATGAATATGGCTTCTCCCTTGTGTGAGATCTCTGATGTGTAATAAGAGTCATTTTCTTAGCAAAACATTTCCCACATTTTGAACATGAATATGGCTTCTCCCCTGTGTGAGTTCTTTGATGTAAAGTAAGAACTGATTTTTTTATAAAACCTTTACCACATTCAGAGCATACAAATGGCTTCTCTCCTGTATGTCTTCTCCAATGTTCAAGAAGATTTGATTTTGTTGCATAACACTTTCCACATTCTGTACATGAATATGGCTTCTCCCCTGTGTGAGATCTCTGATGTGTAATAAACATTGATTTATGAATAAAACATTTACCACATTCTATACATGAATATGGCTTCTCTCCTGTGTGAGTTCTCTGATGTGCAAGAAGACGTGATTTAAAAAGAAAACGTCTGCCACATTCTGAGCACAAAAATGGCGTCTCCTCTTTGTGTATTTTCTGGTGTTGAGCAAGAGTGGTTTTCGACTTAAAACACTTTCCACATTCAGAACATGAATATGGCTTCTCCCCTGTGTGAATTCTTTGATGTGCTGTAAGAAGTTGTTCATTGGTAAAACATTTACCAAACTCAGAACATACAAATGATTTCTCGACAGTGTGTTTTCTCCAATGTTTAAGAAGATTAAATTTCGACTTATAATGCTTCCCACATTCTGAACATGAATATGGCTTCGCACTTGTGTGAATTTTTTGATGTTTATTAAAAGATGATTTATAGCTAAAACTTTTACCACATTGTGGACATGAATATGGCTTCTCACCTGTGTGAACTTTTTGATGTACATTAAGAAATGATTTAGTTCTAAAACTTTTACCACATTCTGGACATGAATATGGCTTCTCACCTGTGTGAATTTTTTGATGTTCATTAAGATATGATTTAGTTTTAAAACTTTTACCACATTCTGAACACGAAAATGGCTTCTCCACTGTGTGAGTTCTCTGATGCCTTACAAGTCCTGATTTAGTAGGAAAACATTTGCCACACTCTGAACACGAAAATCGCTTCTTCCCTGTGTGAGTTCTCATAGTCTGTGATGAACCAGATGATAGATCTTTTGTCTGAAGGGCTGGATCTTGTGTGATACCATGATCCTCTGCTTTATAATCTGTAGATATCAGATGTCCCTCTGAGCTCCTGGTACAGTCATCTGAGAAGAAGAAAACTGATTTTATAAATTTTACATCATAAACCGAAATGTATAGAATTATCAAGCGTGGCCGCGCTAATTAAGAATTAGGTACATATGAGAATTCACATACAAGTCCTTGTGGACTCCAGAAATAGGTCAACTTGTCTTACGCCTTTTTTGGTGCGTAATCAAGCTATGAATACTGAAAAATGTGGGGCAGCGTCTATGGCTTACGACTCAAAGGTCGAAAGATATCACAGGACAGTGATGTATCAAAATAATAATTTTAAATAAACGTTTTTTATTTTGATACATTAGCGTACCAGAACTTATTTTTACTGAAGGGAGCGCGCTATTGGTGTTTCTTTGGAGTATATCCCTCAATCACTGTCCTGTGAAATTTTACATCATATAAGGGAATGTCTCACCAGGGTTCAGTTCACCTAAATACAATGGTTTTTCTCCCTAAAAAAAAATCTGTACTTCCATTGCTGAGATATTCTTTGATTTCACTGAGAAGCCGTGTTTCCGATTATACTGTGACGCATTCAGCCCATATGCAGTACGTCTGCACCGGCCTGGGAACCTCAGAGGGGTATTCACTGCTTATACCTTACGTATACCACTCAAACCAGGTAGAAGAGGAGGAGGCCAATTATACTGGGGCGTAACAGAGCCGCCCTCTGTGCTCCAGATTGCTGATCTGCATATTTAGAAATCAAACAATATTTCTGCAATGGAGGCCTGGATTTTTAGAGAGAAAAGCCAGTGAGTTCAGGTGAACTTCATGTGTCTAACTGAGTTGTTGGTTTTATACACTTAACCTTGGTCAGGCACTGCCTTCAATAACTGACATTTTATAACATTTCTAAAGAAAAATTTCCAAACACATTGAAAATCCTAACAGAATTCAATTACTTCGACAGTGGTTGCAAAACAGATGAGCATGTAACAGTAGATCTCCGTGCATGGACCAGTAGATCACCAGGCTGTTCTGTATGGTCATGTAAGGTCGGATTATCACATGTACTTTGTATATACAGTATATTTAAGTTCAGGCTACACAAAAAGAAAAAAAAAAATGTATAAAAAGACTACACAAAGCATCGATAAAAGAAGCAGCCACACAACTCAACAGGCCTAAAGGTTAGCAAGGGCCAAAAAGTTTCCCAAAGCTTCCAGATTTCATCAGACTTCTCCTCCTCATCATGCATAAAGACTGTCAAGTTATCAAGAGTTCAAGAGTTGAGAATCCATGAGTATAGATCCTGTAGGGATGGGGGAGAGGAGCGCCTCTAATATTTAGCAATGAGCCATCGAGCAGTCTTGAGAATATAGGAGGGACTGGATAGAGTGTTTACTAAAACGCTCAGATGGCCTATTCAATAGGAATGTCTTAGGGAAAAGAAGGTGAGCCCCAACTCCTGTCCAACCATGGTCTGCACCTGTCGCCAATAAGGCTGAAGAATTGGGCATGACCAAAACAAATGGAATATGTTAGGTGGACGGGCAGCACCTCCAGCAGCAGGCTGAGAAGCCTAACCAGTGTAACCACATCTCTGTCGGCTGTGTTTTCCATGGGAAGGTTAATGTTGTGCACTTGAGAAAGAGCCGTTCAAAGCTCGAAACGCGTTGTGCAATAAAGCTTGTCCTACACCATATCGAGTGAGCGCTGGTGATCTGTCTGCCCGGTACTCCTAGTGGGCTGGTCCTATCCTTCTTGTATCCACGTCTTCAGGACGTCTCTCTCAGCCAGCAGCTTCTCCAGCATTATTTGATCTTGACTTTGAGGTTGTTGTGTCACACACAACCACATCAGGTGAGAGACTTTTCATCTGCTCACCTGTGATTGCCAAAAGAGTTGTAATTACTACACTAGGGTCGGCTCGGTGTTCTTTTCTATTTTTTCTCTTAGGGAGGAAAAATGTCATTTTAATGATTGAATCCCTTTAAATCAGGTGGAGCCGAACACCATGACAGGCCGGACATACTCTGACACATTGCTAGTGAGCGCTAATGGACATTTCACTCACTAGAAGGGACAAATTGATGATAAAAGGCCAGTAGTGTAATAACATCCTATTAGGTGTTTGATTAGTTCATATCTTATAGAATGAGGATGTAACTACTGGACTATTCTTCTTAATAAATGACATGTTTCTAAATTGTTCCATGTAGAAATAGGTGTTAGAAATATTGGTACTTTTAATCTTGTTAACATCTAATTAGGGTGAGATTGTAATTAGAAAATCCCGCTTGAGGATGTGATCAGCTTTTTTCTTTTGGTTTGTTCAATGCATTCAGGTTGACAATGCTTAACAAGTTGTGTTCTGATGATAAGATGTATTTAATCTTGCACATACGGGATTTGTTTTTTATGTTTATTTATTGTTGCATGTAAATGTTGAATTCAGCAAGAAAAAGAAGAAAATAAAATCAGATGATTCAAGGTTTAAAAAAAAAATAAAATATATATATATATATATATATATATATATATATATATATAAATTGATTCCAATTTGGTCCCAAGATGAATCCCTGTACAAGTATAACCAAGAACACAAGTAACACACATGCATTTTTTCACAATTTTGAAACACGTTTTTTTTCACAATTGCGCATCGAAATTTTGAATTAAATTTCTCCACAACAAAATATAAAGAAACATCGTCTTGTGACCCAAATGAAAGCCGGTGCCGTTCTGAGAAAAATGCTGCCTCTCCCAACTCTTTATCTTAATTCTAGCCTGAGATATGATAAAAAAAAATTGTAAAGCCATACCAGGCCAAAATTTGCGCTTTTTCCCCCGAAAAATTCAAAACTTATTTGTAATTAACTTATGTTGTACTTCATAAAAATAAAAAAATCTAAAGACGTCAGGTAAAAAAAAAATAAAAATTCATATTTGGATCACTTGATATGGAATGACCCCTCTATTATGGTGCTACGGGGTCGATACTGAACATGAAGATAACTCCTCTCCTTTGTGAATTCTTTGATTTTCAGTAAGAATTTTTTCAATAGAAACAAAAACAAAAATTAGTCCAGAGCTCACCCATTAATTTCTTCTTTGCATAATCCTCACTTTTTCTTCAGAGAATTTTTTCAGCCTAACAACATTTTGCACATTCTGATTTCTTGATATAGCCTTTGCCTCATTCTGAGCAGGAAAATGGTTATGCTCCTGTGTGACTTCTCTGATGTTTAACAAGATACAGTTTCTGAGCAAAACATTTCCCACATTCTGAACATGTAAATGGCTTCTCTCCTGTGTGAGTTCTTTGATGAGTAGTAAGATAAGCTTTACCAGTGAAACATTTCCCACATTCTGAACATGTAAATGGCTTCTCTCCTATATGTTTTCTCCAATGTTCAAGAAGAATTGATTTTGATGTATAACACTTTCCACATTCTGTACATGAATATGGCTTCTCCCTTGTGTGAGATCTCTGATGTGTAATAAGAGTCATTTTCTTAGCAAAACATTTCCCACATTTTGAACATGAATATGGCTTCTCCCCTGTGTGAGTTCTTTGATGTAAAGTAAGAACTGATTTTTTTATAAAACCTTTACCACATTCAGAGCATACAAATGGCTTCTCTCCTGTATGTCTTCTCCAATGTTCAAGAAGATTTGATTTTGTTGCATAACACTTTCCACATTCTGTACATGAATATGGCTTCTCCCCTGTGTGAGATCTCTGATGTGTAATAAACATTGATTTATGAATAAAACATTTACCACATTCTATACATGAATATGGCTTCTCTCCTGTGTGAGTTCTCTGATGTGCAAGAAGACGTGATTTAAAAAGAAAACGTCTGCCACATTCTGAGCACAAAAATGGCGTCTCCTCTTTGTGTATTTTCTGGTGTTGAGCAAGAGTGGTTTTCGACTTAAAACACTTTCCACATTCAGAACATGAATATGGCTTCTCCCCTGTGTGAATTCTTTGATGTGCTGTAAAAAGTTGTTCATTGGTAAAACATTTACCAAACTCAGAACATACAAATGATTTCTCGACAGTGTGTTTTCTCCAATGTTGAAGAAGATTAAATTTCGACTTATAATGCTTCCCACATTCTGAACATGAATATGGCTTCGCACTTGTGTGAATTTTTTGATGTTTATTAAAAGATGATTTATAGCTAAAACTTTTACCACATTGTGGACATGAATATGGCTTCTCACCTGTGTGAACTTTTTGATGTACATTAAGAAATGATTTAGTTCTAAAACTTTTACCACATTCTGGACATGAATATGGCTTCTCACCTGTGTGAATTTTTTGATGTTCATTAAGATATGATTTAGTTTTAAAACTTTTACCACATTCTGAACACGAAAATGGCTTCTCCACTGTGTGAGTTCTCTGATGCCTTACAAGTCCTGATTTAGTAGGAAAACATTTGCCACACTCTGAACACGAAAATCGCTTCTTCCCTGTGTGAGTTCTCATAGTCTGTGATGAACCAGATGATAGATCTTTTGTCTGAAGGGCTGGATCTTGTGTGATACCATGATCCTCTGCTTTATAATCTGTAGATATCAGATGTCCCTCTGAGCTCCTGGTACAGTCATCTGACAAGAAGAAAACTGATTTTATAAATTTGACATCATAAACCGAAATGTATAGAATTATCAAGCGTGGCCGCGCTAATTAAGAATTAGGTACATATGAGAATTCACATACAAGTCCTTGTGGACTCCAGAAATAGGTCAACTTGTCTTACGCCTTTTTTGGTGCGTAATCAAGCTATGAATACTGAAAAATGTGGGGCAGCGTCTATGGCTTACGACTCAAAGGTCGAAAGATATCACAGGACAGTGATGTATCAAAATAATAATCTTAAATAAACCTTTTTTATTTTGATACATCAGCGTACCAGAACTTATTTTTACTGAAGGGAGCGCGCTATTGGTGTTTCTTTGGGGTATATCCCTCAATCACTGTCCTGTGAAATTTTACATCATATAAGGGAATGTCTCACCAGGGTTCAGTTCACCTACATGCAAAGGTTTTTCTCCCTAAAAAAAAATCTGGATTTTCATTGCTGAGATATTCTTTGATTTCACTGAGAAGCCGTGTTTCCGATTATACTGTGACGCATTCAGCCCATATGCAGTACGTCTGCACCGGCCTGGGAACCTCAGAGGGGTATTCACTGCTTATACCTTACGTATACCACTCAAACCAGGTAGAAGAGGAGGAGGCCAATTATACTGGGGCGTAACAGAGTAGCGCAACAGAGCCGCCCACTGTGCTCCAGATTGCTGATTTGTAGATATTGAAATCAAACAATATTTCTGCAATGGAGGCCTGTATTTTTAGAGAGAAAAGCCAGTGAGTTCAGGTGAACTTCATGTATCTAACTGAGCTGTTGGTTTTATACACTTAACCCTGGTCAGGCACTGCCTTCAATAACTATGAAATTTTATAACATTTCTATAGAAAAATTTCGAAACATATTGAAAAGCCTAACAGAATTCAATTACTTCGACAGTGCAAAACAGATGAGGATGTAACAGTAGATCTCCAAGCACGGACCAGTAGATCACCAGGCTGTTCTTTATGGTCATGTAAGGTCGGATTATCACATGTACTTTGTATATACAGTATATTTAAGTTCAGGATACACATAGAAAAAAAATGTATAAAAAGACTACACAAAGCACCGATAAAAGAAGCAGCCACACAACTCAACAGGCCTAAAGGTTAGGAAGGGCCAAAAAGTATCTCAAAGCTTCCAGATTTCATCAGACTTCTCCTCCTCATCATGCATAAAGACTGTCAAGTTCTCAAGAGTTCTAGAGTTGAGAATCCGTGAGTATAGATCCTGTAGGGATCTAATATTTAACAAATGATCCAACATAAGACCACAACCTTTCCAAACAGGTGGTGATGGACACCTGGGGGTCTCTCAAAATAGTATTCACCAAATGATGTATCTGCCTATAAGTGAATTCACTAGAGGGCAAGGGCTAGACCACCCTTAGCCTTTGGAGTCACTACTAGAGATGAGCGAACACTAAAATGTTCGAGGTTCGAAATTCGATTCGAACAGCCGCTCAATGTTCGTGTGTTCGAATGGGTTTCGAACCCCATTATAGTCTATGGGGAACAGATACTCGTTAAGGGGGAAACCCAAATCCGTGTCTGGAGGGTCACCAAGTCCACTATGACACCCCAGGAAATGATGCCAACACCTCTGGAATGACACTGGGACAGCAGGGGAAGCATGTCTGGGGGCATCTAACACACCAAAGACCCTCTATTACCCCAACATCACAGCCTAACAACTACACACTTTACACACTCAATACCACCTCTCTGACAGTAGGAAAACACCTTGAAACATGTGTATTTGGCACTTGCAGTGAGGAGAGCTTGTCACCAGCAGTGAATTTGGCCCTTGTAGTAAGTTGAGGTTGGCACCAACATTTGTTTTGAAAATCAGGGTGGATTGAGCCTCTAACCAGCAGAGTTTGGGCAAATTCATGGTGCAGGGAGCCTCTAAAAACCCCAGTTTGGACCAATTCATGGTGGAGGGAGCCTCTAACCAGCCCAGTTTGGGCAAATTCATGGTGGAGGGAGCCTCTAAACAGCCCAGTTTGGACCAATTCATGGTGGAGGGAGCCTCTAAAAAACCCAGTTTGGACCAATTCATGGTGGAGGGAGCCTCTAAACAGCCCAGTTTGGGCAAATTCATGGTGGAGGGAGCCTCTAACCAGCCCAGTTTGGACCAATTCATGGTGGAGGGAGCCTCTAACCAGCCCAGTTTGGGCAAATTCATGGTGGAGGGAGCCTCTAAACAGCCCAGTTTGGACCAATTCATGGTGGAGGGAGCCTCTAAAAAACCCAGTTTGGACCAATTCATGGTGGAGGGAGCCTCTAAACAGCCCAGTTTGGGCAAATTCATGGTGGAGGGAGCCTCTAACCAGCCCAGTTTGGACCAATTAATGGTGGAGGGAGCCTCTAAACAGCCAAGTTTTGGGAAATTCATGGTGGAGGGAGCCTCTAACCAGCCCAGTTTGGACCAATTCATGGTGGAGGGAGCCTCTAAACAGCCCAGTTTGGGCAAATTCATGGTGGAGGGAGCCTCTAAAAAACCCAGTTTGGACCAATTCATGGTGGAGGGAGCCTCTAACCAGCCCAATTTGGACCAATTAATGGTGGAGGGAGCCTCTAAACAGCCAAGTTTGGACCAATTCATGGTGGAGGGAGCCTCTAAAAACCCCAGTTTGGACCAATTCATGGTGGAGGGAGCATCTAACCAGCCCAGTTTGGGCAAATTCATGGTGGAGGGAGCCTCTAAACAGCCCAGTTTGGGCAAATTCATGGTGGAGGGAGCCTCTAACCAGCCCAGTTTGGACCAATTAATGGTGGAGGGAGCCGCTAAACAGCCCAGTTTGGACCAATTCATGGTGGAGGGAGCCTCTAAAAAACCCAGTTTGGACCAATTCATGGTGGAGGGAGCCTCTAACCAGCCCAGTTTGGACCAATTAATGGTGGAGGGAGCCTCTAAACAGCCAAGTTTGGACCAATTCATAGTGGAGGGAGCCTCTAAAAACCCCAGTTTGGACCAATTCATGGTGGAGGCAGCCTCTAAAAACCCCAGTTTGGACCAATTCATGGTGGAGGGAGCCTCTAAAAAACCCAGTTTGGACCAATTCATGGTGGAGGGAGCCTCTAACCAGCCCAGTTTGGACCAATTAATGGTGGAGGGAGCCTCTAAACAGCCAAGTTTGGACCAATTCATGGTGGAGGGAGCCTCTAAAAACCCCAGTTTGGACCAATTCATGGTGGAGGGAGCCTCTAAAAAACCCAGTTTGGACCAATTCATGGTGGAGGGAGCCTCTAAACAGCCCAGTTTGGGCAAATTCATGGTGGAGGGAGCCTCTAAAAACCCCAGTTTGGACCAATTCATGGTGGAGGGAGCCTCTAAAAACCCCAGTTTGGACCAATTCATGGTGGAGGGAGCCTCTAAAAACCCCAGTTTGGACCAATTCATGGTGGAGGGAGCCTCTAAAAAACCCAGTTTGGACCAATTCATGGTGGAGGGAGCCTCTAACCAGCCCAGTTTGGACCAATTAATGGTGGAGGGAGCCTCTAAACAGCCAAGTTTGGACCAATTCATGGTGGAGGGAGCCTCTAAAAACCCCAGTTTGGACCAATTCATGGTGGAGGGAGCCTCTAAAAAACCCAGTTTGGACCAATTCATGGTGGAGGGAGCCTCTAAACAGCCCAGTTTGGGCAAATTCATGGTGGAGGGAGCCTCTAAAAACCCCAGTTTGGACCAATTCATGGTGGAGGGAGCCTCTAAAAACCCCAGTTTGGACCAATTCATGGTGGAGGGAGCCTCTAAAAACCCCAGTTTGGACCAATTCATGGTGGAGGGAGCCTCTAAAAAACCCAGTTTGGACCAATTCATGGTGGAGGGAGCCTCTAACCAGCCCAGTTTGGACCAATTCATGGTGGAGGGAGCCTCTAAAAACCCCAGTTTGGACCAATTCATGGTGGAGGGAGCCTCTAAACAGCCCAGTTTGGACCAATTCATGGTGGAGGGAGCCTCTAAAAACCCCAATTTGGACCAATTCATGGTGGAGGGAGCCTCTAACCAGCCCAGTTTGGACCAATTCATGGTGGAGGGAGCCTCTAACCAGCCCAGTTTGGGCAAATTCATGGTGGAGGGAGCCTCTAAAACCCCCAATTTGGACCAATTCATGGTGGAGGGAGCCTCTAAACAGCCCAGTTTTGGCAAATTCATGGTGGAGGGAGCCTCTAAAAACCCCAGTTTGGACCAATTCATGGTGGAGGGAGCCTCTAACCAGCCCAGTTTGGGCAAATTCATGGTGGAGGGAGCCTCTAACCAGCAGAGTTGTGGGAAAGCAGGGTGGAGGGAGCCTCTAACCAGCAGAGTTGGTGGAAATCAGGGTGGAGGGAGCCTCTAACCAGCAGAGTTGGGGGAAATCATGTTGGAGGGAGCCTAGTATTAGCAGAATTGTGCAACGCTTATGGTGGATGAGTATGAGGATGCGGAGGAATTGGAGAGGTTGAGTACAGACATGGAGTTTCATGTTGGGGTGCTTTACACAGGTGGGCACAAAAATGAAGGCTCTATCCAGTGATGGTTCATTTTTATCAAAGTGAGCCGGTCGGCACTCTCAGCTGACAGACGGGTGCGCTTGTCAGTGATGATGCCACCGGCTGCACTGAACACCCTCTCAGATAGGACGCTGGCGGCAGGACAGGACAGCACCTCCAAGGCATATAGGGCAAGTTCAAGCCACAGGTCCAACTTCGACACCCAATACGTGTAGGGCGCAGAGGGGTCGGAGAGGACAGGGCTGTGGTCGGAAAGGTATTCCCGCAACATGCGCCTATACTTCTCACGCCTGGTGACACTAGGACCCTCCGTGGCGGCACTTTGGCGAGGGGGTGCCATCAAGGTGTCCCAGACCTTAGACAGTGTGCCCCTCGTTTGTGTGGACCGGTGAGAACTTGGTTGCCTACTGGAGGAACTGCCCTCCCTGCCGCCAACGTCACATGCTGGAAACATCTCCATCATATTCTGCACCAATTGCCTGTGGCAAGCATTGATGCGATTGGCCCTCCCCTCTACCGGAATAAAAGACGAGATGTTGTTTTTATACCGGGGGTCAAGGATAGCAAAGATCCAGTACTGGTTGTCCTCCATGATTTTGACAATACGCTTGTCGGTTGTAAAGCACCCCAACATGAACTCAGCCATGTCTGCCACAGTGTTAGTTGGCATGACTCCTCTGGCCCCACCGGAAAGTTCAATCTCCATTTCCTCCTCATCCTCCATGTCTACCCATCCGCGCTGCAACAATGGGACGATTCGAAGTTGCCCGGAAGCCTCCTGTATCACCATCACATCATCGGACAACTCTTCTTCCTCCTCCTCCTCCTCCTCCATTAAACGCAGTGAAGCGGACAGATGTGTGGACCTACTCTCCAGCTGTGACGGATCGGATGCTATCCCTAACTCCTCTGTGTGATCTGAGTTATCCCTGATGTCAATCAGGGATTCTCTCAGAACACACAAGAGCGGGATTGTAAGGCTCACCATCGCATCCTCAGAGCTCACCCTCCTTGTGGACTCCTCAAAGACCCGTAGGATGTCACAAAGGTCTCTCATCCATGGCCACTCATGGATGTGAAACTGAGGCAGCTGACTTTGTGGCACCCTAGGGTTTTGTAGCTGGTATTCCATCAAAGGTCTCTGCTGCTCAACCACTCTATTCAACATCTGAAACGTTGAGTTCCAGCGTGTGGGGACGTCGCACAAAAGCCGGTGTTGTGGCACATGCAGGCGTTGCTGGAGAGATTTTAAGCTAGCAGCGGCTACTGTCGACTTGCGAAAGTGGGCGCACATGCGCCGCACTTTCACCAGTAGCTCTGGAACATTGGGGTAGCTCTTTAGGAAACGTTGCACCACTAGGTTGAAGACGTGGGCCAGGCATGGAACATGTTGGAGTCCGGCAAGCTCCAGAGCTGCTACCAGGTTCCGGCCGTTATCACAAACGACCATGCCTGGGCCCAGGTGCAGCGGCTCAAACCATAATTTGGCCCTTGTAGTAAGTTGAGGTTGGCACCAACATTTGTTTTGAAAATCAGGGTGGATTGAGCCTCTAACCAGCAGAGTTTGGGCAAATTCATGGTGGAGGGAGCCTCTAAAAACCCCAGTTTGGACCAATTCATGGTGGAGGGAGCCTCTAACCAGCCCAGTTTGGGCAAATTCATGGTGGAGGGAGCCTCTAAACAGCCCAGTTTGGACCAATTCATGGTGGAGGGAGCCTCTAAAAAACCCAGTTTGGACCAATTCATGGTGGAGGGAGCCTCTAAACAGCCCAGTTTGGGCAAATTCATGGTGGAGGGAGCCTCTAACCAGCCCAGTTTGGACCAATTCATGGTGGAGGGAGCCTCTAACCAGCCCAGTTTGGGCAAATTCATGGTGGAGGGAGCCTCTAAACAGCCCAGTTTGGACCAATTCATGGTGGAGGGAGCCTCTAAACAGCCCAGTTTGGGCAAATTCATGGTGGAGGGAGCCTCTAACCAGCCCAGTTTGGACCAATTAATGGTGGAGGGAGCCTCTAAACAGCCAAGTTTTGGGAAATTCATGGTGGAGGGAGCCTCTAACCAGCCCAGTTTGGACCAATTCATGGTGGAGGGAGCCTCTAAACAGCCCAGTTTGGGCAAATTCATGGTGGAGGGAGCCTCTAAAAAACCCAGTTTGGACCAATTCATGGTGGAGGGAGCCTCTAACCAGCCCAGTTTGGACCAATTCATGGTGGAGGGAGCCTCTAAACAGCCCAGTTTGGACCAATTCATGGTGGAGGGAGCATCTAACCAGCCCAGTTTGGGCAAATTCATGGTGGAGGGAGCCTCTAAACAGCCCAGTTTGGGCAAATTCATGGTGGAGGGAGCCTCTAACCAGCCCAGTTTGGACCAATTAATGGTGGAGGGAGCCGCTAAACAGCCCAGTTTGGACCAATTCATGGTGGAGGGAGCCTCTAAAAACCCCAGTTTGGACCAATTCATGGTGGAGGGAGCCTCTAAAAAACCCAGTTTGGACCAATTCATGGTGGAGGGAGCCTCTAACCAGCCCAGTTTGGACCAATTAATGGTGGAGGGAGCCTCTAAACAGCCAAGTTTGGACCAATTCATGGTGGAGGGAGCCTCTAAAAACCCCAGTTTGGACCAATTCATGGTGGAGGGAGCCTCTAAAAAACCCAGTTTGGACCAATTCATGGTGGAGGGAGCCTCTAAACAGCCCAGTTTGGGCAAATCATGTTGGAGGGAGCCTAGTATTAGCAGAATTGTGCAACGCTTATGGTGGATGAGTATGAGGATGCGGAGGAATTGGAGACGTTGAGTACAGACATGGAGTTTCATGTTGGGGTGCTTTACACAGGTGGGCACAAAAATGAAGGCTCTATCCAGTGATGGTTCATTTTTATCAAAGTGAGCCGGTCGGCACTCTCAGCTGACAGACGGGTGCGCTTGTCAGTGATGATGCCACCGGCTGCACTGAACACCCTCTCAGATAGGACGCTGGCGGCAGGACAGGACAGCACCTCCAAGGCATATAGGGCAAGTTCAAGCCACAGGTCCAACTTCGACACCCAATACGTGTAGGGCGCAGAGGGGTCGGAGAGGACAGGGCTGTGGTCGGAAAGGTATTCCCGCAACATGCGCCTATACTTCTCACGCCTGGTGACACTAGGACCCTCCGTGGCGGCACTTTGGCGAGGGGGTGCCATCAAGGTGTCCCAGACCTTAGACAGTGTGCCCCTCGTTTGTGTGGACCGGTGAGAACTTGGTTGCCTACTGGAGGAACTGCCCTCCCTGCCGCCAACGTCACATGCTGGAAACATCTCCATCATATTCTGCACCAATTGCCTGTGGCAAGCATTGATGCGATTGGCCCTCCCCTCTACCGGAATAAAAGACGAGATGTTGTTTTTATACCGGGGGTCAAGGATAGCAAAGATCCAGTACTGGTTGTCCTCCATGATTTTGACAATACGCTTGTCGGTTGTAAAGCACCCCAACATGAACTCAGCCATGTCTGCCACAGTGTTAGTTGGCATGACTCCTCTGGCCCCACCGGAAAGTTCAATCTCCATTTCCTCCTCATCCTCCATGTCTACCCATCCGCGCTGCAACAATGGGACGATTCGAAGTTGCCCGGAAGCCTCCTGTATCACCATCACATCATCGGACAACTCTTCTTCCTCCTCCTCCTCCTCCTCCTCCTCCTCCATTAAACGCAGTGAAGCGGACAGATGTGTGGACCTACTCTCCAGCTGTGACGGATCGGATGCTATCCCTAACTCCTCTGTGTGATCTGAGTTATCCCTGATGTCAATCAGGGATTCTCTCAGAACACACAAGAGCGGGATTGTAAGGCTCACCATCGCATCCTCAGAGCTCACCCTCCTTGTGGACTCCTCAAAGACCCGTAGGATGTCACAAAGGTCTCTCATCCATGGCCACTCATGGATGTGAAACTGAGGCAGCTGACTTTGTGGCACCCTAGGGTTTTGTAGCTGGTATTCCATCAAAGGTCTCTGCTGCTCAACCACTCTATTCAACATCTGAAACGTTGAGTTCCAGCGTGTGGGGACGTCGCACAAAAGCCGGTGTTGTGGCACATGCAGGCGTTGCTGGAGAGATTTTAAGCTAGCAGCGGCTACTGTCGACTTGCGAAAGTGGGCGCACATGCGCCGCACTTTCACCAGTAGCTCTGGAACATTGGGGTAGCTCTTTAGGAAACGTTGCACCACTAGGTTGAAGACGTGGGCCAGGCATGGAACATGTTGGAGTCCGGCAAGCTCCAGAGCTGCTACCAGGTTCCGGCCGTTATCACAAACGACCATGCCTGGGCCCAGGTGCAGCGGCTCAAACCATATTGCCGTCTCATCGAGGAGGGCATCCCTCACCTCGGAGGCAGTGTGCTGTCTGTCCCCCAAGCTGATCAGCTTCAGCACAGCCTGCTGACGTCTACCAACGCCAGTGCTGCAACGTTTCCAACTCGTAGCTGGGATCAATCTAACAGCGGAGGAGGAGGCGGTGGCGGAGGAGGAGGCGGTGGCGGAGGAGGAGGCGGTAGAGGAGGAGGAGGAGGGGGGTGTTCTTCTCGTGTCCCTGCCAGGAATGTTAGGCGGGGAGACGAGGTACACCGGGCCAGTTTGGGAAGCAGTCCCAGCCTCAACTACATTCACCCAGTGTGCCGTCAGTGAAATGTAGCGTCCCTGTCCGCATGCACTTGTCCACGCGTCGGTGGTCAAGTGGACCTTTGTGCAAAGCGCGGAACTAAGGGCCCGCCTGATGTTTAGTGACACGTGCTGGTGCAAGGCGGGGACGGCACACCGGGAGAAGTAGTGACGGCTAGGGACGGCATAGCGAGGTGCCGCAGTTGCCATCAGGTCCAGGAAGGCGGGAGTTTCAACAAGCCGGAACGCCAACATCTCCTGGGCCAGCAGTTTAGCGATGTTGGCGTTCAAGGCTTGCGCGTGTGGGTGGTTAGCAGTGTATTTCTGCCGCCGCTCCAATGTCTGAGAGATGGTGGGTTGTTGTAAAGAAACGCCTGATGGTGCCTTTGATGGTGCAGGAGAAGGAGATAAGACAGGACCAGGGGAGGATGAGGTAGAAGTCAACAAAGTGGCGGAGGCAGATGAAGTGGTGTCCTGGCTCGTCCTCTGGAGTGCATCGCCATCACAGTCAGCAGTGGCAGTGGCAGAGGCAGAGGCAGTGGCAGAGGCAGTGGCGTGAACGGCAGGCGGCCTTTGTCCTGCCGTTGCTGCCTGCCACTGATTCCAGTGCTTGGATTCCAAATGACGGCGCATTGAAGTGGTGGACAGGTTGCTCTTCTCAGAGCCCCTAATCAATTTCGAGAGGCAAATTGTGCAGACAACACTATATCTGTCCTCGGCGCATTCCTTGAAAAAACTCCACACCTTCGAGAAACGTGCCCTCGAGGTGGGAGTTTTTCGGGGCTGGGTACGAACTGGAACATCTTGGGAGATTCCGGGTGTGGCCTGGCTTCGCCTAAGCTGCTGACCTCTGCCTCTGCCTCTAGCTACCCTTTTTGGTGCTGCACCTGCCTCAACATCCACACTACTTTTCCCGCTTGACATCCCCCCTGTCCAGGTCGGGTCAGTGTCCTCATCATCCACCACTTCCTCTTCCAACTCCTGTCTCATCTCCTCCTCCCGCACAATGCGCCGGTCAACTGGATGCCCTGACGGCAACTGCGTCACATCATCGTCGATGAGGGTGGGTTGCTGGTCATCCACCACCAAATCGAACGGAGATGGAGGAGACTCTAGTGTTTGAGCATCTGGACACAGATGCTCCTCTGTTAGGTTCGTGGAATCGTGACGTGGAGAGGCAGGTTGAGGGACAATGAAAGGAGCGGAGAACAGCTCTGGGGAGCAGGGACAGTTGGGGTTATTGTTCTGTAAAGCTTCGGAATTTTGGGAGGAAGGAAGACAAGACTGTTGGGTAATAGGAGGAGAGGAGGCAGAGTCTGACTGGCTGCTGGACAATGTGCTGTAAGCGTTCTCTGACAGCCATTGCAAGACCTGTTCCTGGTTCTCGGGCCTACTAAGGTTTGTACCCTGCAGTTTAGTTAATGTGGCAAGCAACCCTGGCACTGTGGAGTGGCGCAATGCTTGCTGCCCCACAGGAGTAGGCACGGGACGCCCTGTGGCTTCACTGCTACCTTGCTCCCCAGAACCATTCCCCCGACCTCGCCCACGGCCTCGTCCACGTCCCTTTCCGGGAGCCTTGCGCATTTTGAATTCCTAGTTAGAAATTGGCACTGTATACCAGTAGTAAAAATTGTGGGTGCACGTAACCCCAATATATTCTTTGAATTACCAGTCAGAAACTGGCACTATATGGCAGTAGCAAGAAATGAGGGTATTTGTATTCCCAATATATTCTTTGAATTCCCAGTCAGACAATGGCACTGTATACCAGTAGTAAAAATTGTGGGTGTATATAGCCCCAATTCTATTGCTAGGGGACTTGCAGGGTATTTCTGGGGTGAAGGTGGGGGGGCACACCGTTGGAACGGGTATCGGGGGTATATATCGGGTATACGGGAATACACTGACAGTGTATTCTATTCAGGATCCTGGGAAAGCTGGGTTGCGGCGATTGAGCCCGTCAGTGCCACGTTACACTGACAAGCTTCTCCCTGGAATTTAGCTCTTACAAGAGCTGTTGTGGTTGTCTTCTCCTTCCTATCCTAGCCTGTCCCTGCCTACCCAGAATCTAAGCCCTAGCTAACTGGACGGAAACCTCCGTCCTCGGTGAATTGCAAGCTCAGAATGACGCGAACCTGGGCGGCGCTGTTCTTTTAAATTAGAGGTCACATGTTTTCGGCAGCCAATGGGTTTTGCCTACTTTTCTCAACGTCACCGGTGTCGTAGTTCCTGTCCCACCTACCCTGCGCTGTTATTGGAGCAAAAAAGGTGCCAGGGAAGGTGGGAGGGGAATCGAGTAATGGCGCACTTTACCACGCGGTGTTCGATTCGATTCGAACATGCCGAACAGCCTAATATCCGATCGAACATGAGTTCGATAGAACACTGTTCGCTCATCTCTAGTCACTACCAATGATCAAGACAGTTGATGTCTCCCACCGGTCCAGATGAACCACAATCGCTGCGCATGCCCATGGCCACAAGAAAATGGCCATTTACACCAGCTTACTGTGTAAGCGGTGTGGGAAGATTGGCTCAGTGGTAGAAGCAGCGGACTCAGTCAGTTACAGAAACAAAATTGCAGGTGTAAACAGGGTTTTACCCTGTACATTTATTTTGAAAAAAAAAAAAAAAACTGTCAGAAAAATAAACAAGCCTTAACTTCAGGCAAAACGGTAACAAAAAGACACCTTGCTCGGCTGAGCGGCTAACTAAACAGGCAAATTCATAGTTATACATGTGGCTTGCTCCAGCCACACGGACAGAACTTAAGCAGCAGTTCACACTGGAGTCTCACCAGTCTTCACAGGGAAGGACAGAAACCGGCACCTCCTCATTCCCCCAGGAACTGCCCAGGACCTCAGTTGTCTCAACTTTACACATTTGTTTCATGTCATTCACCAGGGCCTTGTAATTTTGTTTGTTGAGAAGTTGCAAGAAGAGGGGCTGCCAGTGGAAGGATCCGGAAGGGTAAATGCTGGGGGCCTGTGGGTTGGTGTCGGACTTGATATAAGTGTATTCCAGTGGGTCTCTACCACTGTGGGAGGCGGGGACTAGGATGTGTTTGTATACGCAAGTCCTGAGGAAGCTGCAGGGAGGAAGAAAGTCCTGTAAGCCCTGAATCAGTAGGGGTCCAAGTGGAGTAGTTCCTCAGAGGAGATTGTTCATTGTAGGAGGAGAGAGACGAGGAGGTCACCTGGCGATAGGGGCTGAAAAGCTGCGAAGATGGTGCTAGACTTGTGTCTAATGGCTGGAACTCCAAGACCGCAAGTGAGAGCAGCGTGTCTGTGGCTTGTAACTATGGTAGATCCTAGCGTCCCGATGGAGAGGGGAGCACGGGGCCACTTACCAGTAGTAGCTTGCCCAGCATCCCTAGCAGACAAAGATGAGGGTACCCGAGCCCAACCAGCAAGTGTGATGCCGTGTGGACTGCTAGGTCATGGAGGTCGGGTCAGCCATGAGAGACTGGGACTACTGTTGCAGGTAGGGCCCCAGTGGAAGGTGGTTGGGAGCTCGAAGGCTTCTTTAGGGAGAGTTTTCTCCTCATTTCAGGTAATATTGTAGTGTGCAGTTCGGTTATAAAGAAGGAGAGGGCGGGAGTTACACACTCATGCGGTCATTCAGTTTGGCACCCAAAGGTCAGGTTTATATGATAGTGGTTTGATCTGTTGCAGAATTTCATAAGCATCGAGGTAATGAGGAGCTTATTTACTAGAAGGAACCATCATTTGGATATTTATGAAAGACAGCCAGAATCCTCTACGGGAGACAACTGAGGAGGTGGCCTTGTTGTCAGACAAATTTGCCATATCTGTTGCAGTCTGGGTGAGGTTTGGTAATTTTCTCAACATGATAACAGTGCAAAAGGAAATCAGACTGGGTAAAGAAGAGCGCCCATCTAGCTTGATGTCGGTAGAGTCCTTGTGCAGTCTGCAGGCATGTAAGGTTCTTATGTTGAATATAGATCAGTGGTTCTCCACCTTTCCAAGCAAAGTATCCCCAAGTGAGAAAAAGTCCCAGCCGGGCACCAACCAATCAATAACAATCATTTATAACTGATCCGTGACCTTAATACACTGTTGGATAAATAGCCATACATATTTCTCTCTTAGACGACACTTCTGCCGTGAAAATGACTTTTCTCCCGAAGCTCCTATATGTCTTTGAGAACGTTCTGGTTGCCGTCCCTCGCTCCAGCCTACATGACCTGCAGAGGGCCATTTTCCAATTTATTTAGAACTAATTTCTGCCCGCGACTTCGTCTGTGTGGACTTCAGAATTGGGTCCAGAGAGAAATGAAAAATGTGTAATAAAAAAAATTTGCCTACTCCGGCATTTCGCCAGCTCTCAAGCTGGCCTGCCACTGAACTTGTTCCTGGCGCCGTGCCTGTGATTGTTCTGGCATCTCAGCAGCTCACTGGGACGCCATATAATGAGCTTGTTATTGGCGTCAATGATCTGCCTGCTCCAGCAGCTCTCAAGCTGGCCTGCCGCTGAACTTGTTCCTCGCGCCATACGTGTGATTGCTCTGGCACCATATCATGAACGTGTTGTTGGCATCGATGATCTGCCTGCTCTGGTGTTTCGACTGCTCTAACATGCCCAGCTTGCTCAGTCCTCTTCAGCTCCACATGAGAAGTCTGTTGACTAATGGCTATCTTTATAACTCTCTTTTTTTGATAATTTAGCGACACATTAGATTTTCATTTTCCCGGCATGTTTAAAATTGGGAAACTGCCAATTTGGATTAAAGAGTAGAGATGAGCGAACACTAAAATGTTCGAGGTTCGAAATTCGATTCGAACAGCCGCTCACTGTTCGTGTGTTCGAACGGGTTTCGAACCCCATTATAGTCTATGGGGAACATATACTCGTTAAGGGGAAACCCAAATCCGTGTCTGGAGGGTCACCAAGTCCACTATGACACCACAGGAAATGATGCCAACACCTCTGGAATGACACTGGGACAGCAGGGGAAGCATGTCTGGGGGCATCTAACACACCAAAGACCCTCTATTACCCCAACATCACAGCCTAACAACTACACACTTTCCACATTCCAAAAAACCTCTATCAAAGTGGGAAAATACCTGGAAACATGTGTATTTGGCCCTTGGAGTGAGGAGAGCTTGTCACCAGCAGTGAATTTGGCCCTTGTAGTGAGTTGAGGTTGGCACCAACATTGCTTTTGAAAATCAGGGTGGATTGAGCCTCTAACCAGCAGAGTTTGGGCAAATTCATGGTGGAGGGAGCCTCTAAAAACCACAGTTTGGCCAAATTCATGGTGGAGGGAGCCTCTAACCAGCCCAGTTTGGACCAATTCATGGTGGAGGGAGCCTCTAACCAGCCAAGTTTGGACCAATTCTTGTGGAGTGAGCCTCTAAACAGCCAAGTTTTGGGAAATTCATGGTGGAGGGAGCCTCTAAAAACCCCAGTTTGGGCAAATTCATGGTGGAGGGAGCCTCTAACCAGCCCAGTTTGGACCAATTCATGGTGGAGGGAGCCTCTAAACAGCCAAGCTATGGGAAGTTCATGGTGGAGGGAGCCTCTAACCAGCCCAGTTTGGACCAATTCATGGTGGAGGGAGCCTCTAACCAGCCAAGTTTTGGGAAATTCATGGTGGAGGGAGCCTCTAAACAGCCAAGCTATGGGAAGTTCATGGTGGAGGGAGCCTCTAAAAACCCCAGTTTGGCCAAATTCATGGTGGAGGGAGCCTCTAAAAACCCCAGTTTGGACCAATTCATGGTGGAGGGAGCCTCTAAAAACCACAGTTTGGCCAAATTCATGGTGGAGGGAGCCTCTAAACAGCCCAGTTTGGGCAAATTCATGGTGGAGGGAGCCTCTAACCAGCCAAGTTTGGGCAAATTCATGGTGGAGGGAGCCTCTAACCAGCCAAGTTTGGACAAATTCATGGTGGAGGGAAACTCTAAAAACCCCAGTTTGGGCAAATTCATGGTGGAGTGAGCCTCTAAACAGCCAAGTTTTGGGAAATTCATGGTGGAGGGAGCCTCTAAAAACCCCAGTTTGGGCAAATTCATGGTGGAGGGAGCCTCTAACCAGCCCAGTTTGGACCAATTCATGGTGGAGGGAGCCTCTAAACAGCCAAGTTTTGGGAAATTCATTGTGGAGGGAGCCTCTAACCAGCCCAGTTTGGATCAATTCATGGTGGAGGGAGCCTCTAAACAGCCAAGCTATGGGAAGTTCATGGTGGAGGGAGCCTCTAACCAGCCCAGTTTGGACCAATTCATGGTGGAGGGAGCCTCTAAACAGCCAAGCTATGGGAAGTTCATGGTGGAGGGAGCCTCTAAAAACCCCAGTTTGGGCAAATTCATGGTGGAGGGAGCCTCTAACCAGCCCAGTTTGGACCAATTCATGGTGGAGGGAGCCTCTAAACAGCCAAGTTTTAGGAAATTCATGGTGGAGGGAGCCTCTAACCAGCCCAGTTTGGACCAATTCATGGTGGAGGGAGCCTATAAAAACCACAGTTTGGCCAAATTCATGGTGGAGGGAGCCTCTAACCAGCCCAGTTTGGACCAATTCATGGTGGAGGGAGCCTCTAAAAACCACAGTTTGGCCAAATTCATGGTGGAGGGAGCCTCTAACCAGCCCAGTTTGGGCAAATTCATGGTGGAGGGAGCCTCTAACCAGCCCAGTTTGGGCAAATTCATGGTGGAGGGAGCCTCTAACCAGCCCAGTTTGGACCAATTCATGGTGGAGGGAGCCTCTAACCAGCCCAGTTTGGACCAATTCATGATGGAGGGAGCCTCTAAAAACCACAGTTTGGGCAAATTCATGGTGGAGGAAGCCTCTAACCAGCCCAGTTTGGACCAATTCATGGTGGAGGGAGCCTCTAACCAGCAGAGTTGTGGGAAATCAGGGTGGAGGGAGCCTCTAACCAGCAGAGTTGTGGGAAATCAGGGTGGAGGGAGCCTCTAACCAGCAGAGTTATGGGAAATCAGGGTGCAGAGAGCCTCTAACCAGCAGAGTTGTGGGAAATCAGGGTGGAGGGAGCCTCTAACCAGCAGAGTTGTGGGAAATCAGGGTGCAGAGAGCCTCTAACCAGCAGAGTTGTGGGAAATCAGGGTGCAGAGAGCCTCTAACCAGCAGAGTTGTGGGAAATCAGGGTGCAGAGAGCCTCTAACCAGCAGAGTTGTGGGAAATCAGGGTGGAGGGAGCCTCTAACCAGCAGAGTTGTGGGAAATCAGGGTGCAGAGAGCCTCTAACCAGCAGAGTTGTGGGAAATCAGGGTGGAGGGAGCCTCTAACCAGCAGAGTTGTGGGAAATCAGGGTGCAGAGAGCCTCTAACCAGCAGAGTTGTGGGAAATCAGGGTGGAGGGAGCCTCTAACCAGCAGAGTTGTGGGAAATCAGGGTGCAGAGAGCCTCTAACCAGCAGAGTTGTGGGAAATCAGGGTGGAGGGAGCCTCTAACCAGCAGAGTTGTGGGAAATCAGGGTGCAGAGAGCCTCTAACCAGCAGAGTTGTGGGAAATCAGGGTGCAGAGAGCCTCTAACCAGCAGAGTTGTGGGAAATCAGGGTGCAGAGAGCCTCTAACCAGCAGAGTTGTGGGAAATCAGGGTGGAGGGAGCCTCTAACCAGCAGAGTTGTGGGAAATCAGGGTGCAGAGAGCCTCTAACCAGCAGAGTTGTGGGAAATCAGGGTGGAGGGAGCCTCTAACCAGCAGAGTTGGGGGAAATCAGGGTGGAGGGAGCCTCTAACCAGCAGAGTTGGGGGAAATCAGGGTGGAGGGAGCCTCTAACCAGCAGAGTTGGGGGAAATCAGGGTGGAGGGAGCCTCTAACCAGCAGAGTTGTGGGAAATCAGGGTGGAGGGAGCCTCTAACCAGCAGAGTTGGGGGAAATCAGGGTGGAGGGGGCCTAGTATTAGCAGAATTGTGCAACGCTTATGGTGGATGAGTATGAGGATGCGGAGGAATTGGAGAGGTTGAGCACAGAAATGGAGTTTCATGTTGGGGTACTTTACACAGGTGGGCACGAAAATGAAGGCTCTATCCAGTGGTGGTTCATTTTTATCAAAGTGAGCCGGTCGGCACTCTCAGCTGACAGACGGGTGCGCTTGTCAGTGATGATGCCACCGGCTGCACTGAACACCCTCTCAGATAGGACGCTGGCGGCAGGACAGGACAGCACCTCCAAGGCATATAGGGCAAGTTCAAGCCACAGGTCCAACTTCGACACCCAATACGTGTAGGGCGCAGAGGGATCGGAGAGGACAGGGCTGTGGTCAGAAAGGTATTCCCGCAACATGCGCCTATACTTCTCACGCCTGGTGACACTAGGACCCTCCGTGGCGGCACTTTGGCGAGGGGGTGCCATCAAGGTGTCCCAGACCTTAGACAGTGTGCCCCTTGTTTGTGTGGACCGGTGAGAACTTGGTCGCCTACTGGAGGAACTGCCCTCCCTGCCGCCAACGTCACATGCTGGAAACATCTCCATCATATTCTACACCAATTGCTTGTGGCAAGCATTGATGCGATTGGCCCTCCCCTCTACCGGAATAAAAGAGGAGATGTTGTTTTTATACCGGGGGTCAAGGATAGGATGTCCTCCATGATTTTGACAATACGCTTGTCGGTTGTAAAGCACCCCAACATGAACTCAGCCATGTCTGCCACAGTGTTAGTTGGCATGACTCCTCTGGCCCCACCGGAAAGTTCAATCTCCATTTCCTCCTCATCCTCCATGTCTACCCATCCACGCTGCAACAATGGGACGATTCGAAGTTGCCCGGAAGCCTCCTGTATCACCATCACATCATCGGACAGCTCTTCTTCCTCCTCCTCCTCCTCCTCCTCCATTAAACGCAGTGAAGCGGACAGATGTGTGGACCTACTCTCCATCTGTGACGGATCGGATGCTATCCCTGACTCCTCTGTGTGATCTGAGTTATCCCTGATGTCAATCAGGGATTCTCTCAGAACACACAAGAGCGGGATTGTAAGGCTCACCATCGCATCCTCAGAGCTCACCCTCCTTGTGGACTCCTCAAACACCCGTAGGATGTCACAAAGGTCTCTCATCCATGGCCACTCATGGATGAGAAACTGAGGCAGCTGACTTTGTGGCACCCTAGGGTTTTGTAGCTGGTATTCCATCAAAGGTCTCTGCTGCTCAACCACTCTATTCAACATCTGAAACGTTGAGTTCCAGCGTGTGGGGACGTCGCACAAAAGCCGGTGTTGTGGCACATGCAGGCGTTGCTGGAGAGATTTTAAGCTAGCAGCGGCTACTGTCGACTTGCGAAAGTGGGCGCACATGCGCCGCACTTTCACCAGTAGCTCTGGAACATTGGGGTAGCTCTTTAGGAAACGTTGCACCACTAGGTTGAAGACGTGGGCCAGGCATGGAATATGTTGGAGTCCGGCAAGCTCCAGAGCTGCTACCAGGTTCCGGCCGTTATCACAAACGACCATGCCTGGGCCCAGGTGCAGCAGCTCAAACCATATTGCCGTCTCATCGAGGAGGGCATCCCTCACCTCGGAGGCAGTGTGCTGTCTGTCCCCCAAGCTGATCAGCTTCAGCACGGCCTGCTGACGTCTACCAACGCCAGTGCTGCAACGTTTCCAACTCATAGCTGGGGTCAATCTAACAGCAGAGGAGGAGGCGGTAGCGGAGGAGGAGGCGGTGGAGGAGGAGGAGGCAGTCGAGGAGGAGGGGGGTGTTCTTCTCGTGTCCCTGCCAGGAATGTTAGGCGGGGAGACGAGGTACACCGGGCCAGTTTGCGAAGCAGTCCCAGCCTCAACTACATTCACCCAGTGTGCCATCAGTGAAATGTAGCGTCCCTGTCCGCATGCACTTGTCCACGCGTCGGTGGTCAAGTGGACCTTTGTGCAAAGCGCGGAACTAAGGGCCCGCCTGATGTTGAGTGACACGTGCTGGTGTAAGGCGGGGACGGAACACCGGGAGAAGTAGTGACGGCTAGGGACGGCATAGCGAGGTGCCGCAGTTGCCATCAGGTCCAGGAAGGCGGGAGTTTCAACAAGCCGGAACGCCAACATCTCCTGGGCCAGCAATTTAGCGATGTTGGCGTTCAAGGCTTGCGTGTGTGGGTGGTTAGCGGTGTATTTCTGCCGCCACTCCAATGTCTGAGAGATGGTGGGTTGTTGTAAAGAAGCGCCTGATGGTGCCTTTGATGGTGCAGGAGAAGGAGATAAGACAGGAACAGGGGAGGATGAGGAAGAAGTCAACAAAGTGGCGGAGGCAAATGAAGTGGTGTCCTGGCTCGTCCTCTGGAGTGCATCGCCAGCACTGTGAGCAGTGGCAGTGGCGTGAACGGCGGGCGGCCTTTGTCCTGCCGTTGCTGCCTGCCACTGATTCCAGTGCTTGGATTCCAAATGACGGCGCATTGAAGTGGTGGACAGGTTGCTCTTCTCAGAGCCCCTAATCAATTTCGAGAGGCAAATTGTGCAGACAACACTATATCTGTCCTCGGCGTATTCCTTGAAAAAACTCCACACCTTCGAGAAACGTGCCCTCGAGGTGGGAGTTTTTCGGGGCTGGGTACGAACTGGAACATCTTGGGAGATTCCGGGTGTGGCCTGGCTTCGCCTAAGCTGCTGACCTCTGCCTCTGCCTCTAGCTACTCTTTTTGGTGCTGCACCTGCCTCAACATCCACACTACTTTCCCCGCTTGACATCCTCCCTGTCCAGGTCGGGTCAGTGTCCTCATCATCCACCACTTCCTCTTCCAACTCCTGTCTCATCTCCTCCTCCCGCACAATGCGCATGTCAACTGGATGCCCTGACGGCAACTGCGTCACATCGTCGTCGATGAGGGTGGATTGCTGGTCATTCACCACCAAATCGAACGGAGATGGAGGAGACTCTAGTGTTTGAGCATCTGGACACAGATGCTCGTCTGTTAGGTCCGTGGAATCGCGAAATGGAGGGGCAGGTTGAGGGACAATGAAAGGAGCGGAGAACAGCTCTGGGGAGAAGGGACAGTTGGGGTTATTGTTCTGTGAAGATTGGGAATTTTGGGAGGAAGGAGGACAAGACTGTTGGGTAATAGGAGGAGAGGAGGCAGAGGCTGACTGGCTGCTGGACAATGTGCTGTAAGCGTTATCCGACAGCCATTGCAAGACCTGTTCCTGGTTCTCGGGCCTACTAAGGTTTGTACCCTGCAGTTTAGTTAATGTGGCAAGCAACCCTGGCACTGTGGAGTGGCGCAATGCTTGCTGCTCCACAGGAGTAGGCACGGGACGCCCTGTGGCTTCACCGCTACCTTGCTCCCCAGAACCATTCCCCCGACCTCGCCCACGGCCTCGTCCACGTCCCTTTCCGGGAGCCTTGCGCATTTTGAATTCCCAGTCAGAAACTGGCACTATATGGCAGTGGCAGGACTTGAAGGTATTTGTAACACCAATATATTCTTTGAATTCCCAGTCAGACAATGGCACTATATGGCAGTAGCAAAAATAGTGGGTGTATATAGCCCCAATTCTATTGCTAGGGGACTTGCAGTGTATTTCTGGGGTGAAGGTGGGGGGGCACACCGTTGGAACGGGGATCGGGGGTGTATATATAGGGTATACGGGAATACACTGTCAGTGTATTCCATTCAGGATCCTGGGAAAGCTGGGTTGCGGCAATTGAGCCCGTCAGTGCCACGTTACACTGACAAGCTTCTCCCTGGAATTTAGCTCTTATAAGAGCTGTTGGTTGTCTTCTCCTTCCTATCCTAGCCTGTCCCTGCCTACCCAGAATCTAAGCCCTAGTTAAATGGACGGAAACCTCCGTCCTCGGTGAATTGCAAGCTCAGAATGACGCGAAGCTGGGTGTCGCTGTTCTTTTAAATCAGAGGTCACATGTTTTCGGCAGCCAATGGGTTTTTCCTACTTTTTTCAACGTCACCGGAGTCATAGTTCCTGTCCCACCTACCCTGCGCTGTTATTGGAGCAAAAAAGGCACCAGGGAAGGTGGGAGGGGAATCGAGTAATGGCGCACTTTACCACGCGGTGTTCGATTCGATTCGAACATGCCGAACGGCCTAATATCCGATCGAACATGAGTTCGATAGAACACTGTTCGCTCATCTCTATTAAAGAGGTTTTCACATCTCAGTGTCTCAGCACCCTGCCTAGATTGTCTCCCCCCCTCCTCCCTCTGGCTGAACAGGACACAGAACACTTATGCAGATCAGATAATATGCAGATGCTTGTACAGAATGCACTCAGTGTTATCTGTGTGTTTACATAGAGAGATAACAGACCAGGCTTTAATAGCAAAGTGCAATTAGCTGAATTATCCCGCAGTTCAACATAGTATATTAACAAAAGCATATATGGAGCAAGGTGGCACTACTTGGATGAGCAATAGCCTGGATGGGGTGATGAGAAACGCTATATAAGAGAGGTGCTCTAAGTGAAGAAAATTCACAATAGTATTGAAAAAATAGAATAAAACTTGGCACTCACCCTGTGCGTTATAAAGTCCAAACTTTATTGTAGATGTTCAATTAAAAATATACATGGGAGGAGGCACGCTCAATGGACATCTACAATAAAGTTTGGACTTTATAACACACAGTGTGAGTGCCAAGTTTTATTCTATTTTTTCAAAAGTATATTAACAAAAATTCATAACAGTCGTGAAGCCATATCATTTACCAGGATAAAAAGTAGCCTATGTGACAAATTTCATCCAAATCCGTTCAGCTTTTTTTGCGTGATTGAGTAACAAACATCCAAATTTTCACATTTATAATATTAATAGGATGCCAAGCAACTTTGTATCCATAGATCTGTGATACTAGTGGGGAGAGGGATTGGGATTTTGGCTGTTTCACGTGTTCTTCAGTGTTTCTAAGCCACCCACTTGAGATGCATTCCCTTTGGGGCGCACCTCGGGCCTACATAAAATAGGTGATAAGTTGATAAATTGTTGGTTGCTCATGTCCACATTAATGCCCTCCTGTAGGCCTGATCTGCCCCTTACCCTCAAACCCCCACCTTGGGTCCTACAAGCTTCACCAGAGCTATCTGCTCTACCTGTACTACGCCATTTCCCCTTGCCTCACAGAATTCCTCCATGATCTCATTTTTATATAAGCCTCTTCTACGGGAGGGACTGTTCATGGTCCATTCTTGGTATAGGGCTAGCCAGATTAGACTGGTTGACATGGTCAACCCCTTGACCCTGGTGCTCAGGCCCATTGACTATTTTACCCCAGCAATGCACATTCCTGACACCAAGAGTCCACTTTGGGACTCCCGAACGGAATACTGACCGCATTAAAAAGCGGTTTGCTAAGAAACCACACGGACCCTTAGACTATAATGTAGGATACCTAGTGTACACCGCAGGGTCTCTAATCTCCTTCCCCGCCGCTCTCTTCCCATTTTCCTTTGTTGGTTGTTCCTTGTCTTCTTGTCTCATTTGTTATGTAATTTTTCTCTTTGCTTTATTGAGATTTTCTTATTATGCTGAATTGTACTTTTATTTTTTCTGTCACCCTGAAAAATTTCAATAAATCTGTGTCGGCTCTATAAAGTGGTGACCCCTCACCTGTAGGGACGTCCTCCTCACACTCCTCATCACCTCTCACATAGGCCTCTGTAGTATTCATAGTGCTCAGATCTTTATCCTGAGGCTGTGAAAGAGATAATGTAAGTCAGCGACAAAGAGGAGGAAAGAGACGCAGGAACTTCACAGCCCGTCTACACATCATAGGGAATATCTCCATCTACCTGATCATCATCCTGTGGAAGAAGAGGACTGGGACATCTCTCCGGTGTTGTCCTCTTATTGGATCTACCTGTAGGAAACACAGACAGGGACTGAATTCATTCTGTACATACAAATAATGGAAGTCCATGTGTATATAGTCATGTCTATTACCTGCTGATGTGAGGGGCTGCTGGTCCTCCATCATCACCTCCTTGTACAGATCCTTGTGTCCTTCTAAATACTCCCACTCCTCCATGGAGAAATAGACAGCGACATCCTGACACCTTATAGGAACCTGACAACACAATGATACAGTCATCACCCCGACCCCTCCAGTTACTGTATAATGTCCCAGCATTCCCAGCAGTGTCACCTCTCCAGTCAGCAGCTCCAGCATCTTGTTGGTGAGTTCTAGGATCTTCTGTCCATTGATCTCCTCCTGTATCAGGGGGTGAGGTGGAGGCCC
Source organism: Leptodactylus fuscus (assembly GCF_031893055.1). Classification (NCBI taxonomy): domain Eukaryota; kingdom Metazoa; phylum Chordata; class Amphibia; order Anura; family Leptodactylidae; genus Leptodactylus; species Leptodactylus fuscus. The sequence goes on along the minus strand of NC_134265.1, from coordinate 4,963,237 downwards.
TGGGATTGGGCTCAGGGTTCCTCCATATCCATCATACACAGGAGCCTGACAGCGCCCACTAGAGGTCTTCTTCACTACTGTGTAATCCTGGTTATGGGGAGACACATTAATAAATGTCACTACATACATGTCCAGAGTCCATCACCTCTCCAGTCATATCATCTGTTATTACTATAGATAAGAATGATGTCATGATGACATCATCAGAATCTCTCACCTCTCCAGTAAGCTGGTAGATGATCTCTAGGGTGAGATTTAATAGACTTTCCGCCATCTTGTTCCTGTCTCTTTCCATCCTTGATGGGACAATCCGGAATATTCTCTTGTATAGAAGATACTGAGAGGATTCTATATTGTAGGAACCTGAATGGAGAGAAGATGAGACAATGTAATCACTGCACAAGTATATATATAGGGAGGTCTGTATATACTGTACATAAGGAGGTTTGTATATACTGTGTATACTGTATCTAAGGAGGTCTGTATATTTTGTATATATTGTATATACTGTATATAAGGTCTGTATATCCCTGACATATGTAAAGCACCATGGAATTAATGGTGCTATATAAATAAATAACAATAATAATGTGTGATCTAGTGTCCGGGTCTTGAATACGCTTGATCTCCAGGCTGTGGGTCCTGGGCTCATTACTGGCCTGGGAGGAGAGGAACTGGCTGGGTCTTGAAACCCTGAGAGTCTGGTGAGATGATATTGTGCTACTGTTTGGGTTGATTCATGTGGCTGGTAGTAAGCTGTTCAGCAGCCATGATATCACTGGATGTCTGATGATGTCATAGGTGTGGGAGGAGTCAATGAGTCACATGATCAGGACCTGTGATCAGTGACTTATGGGAGGAGTTAAGGAGTCACATGACCAGCTGATCTTACCAGTGACCAGACCTTCAGCTCTTTTGGCTGCTTAGGTCTGGACCGCATAGCATAGCTCCCAATGTTTGAAGAATAGAAAGAGGGATAAAATGTGTGGCGTGCATAGCGCGCTACTGCAAATTTAGCTCCACTCATTCTCATTCATTTTTCATGTGCCCCCACATGGTATAATCCTCCTACAGTCACCCATACATTATAATGTTCCCTTCCAACTGCCCCACAGTATTAAGTCCCTCTCCTGGTGCCCTGGGGAAAACTAGAGGGGACATGAAACTGGAGCAGCTGGAGGGGGACATTAACAGTGGGGGTAGTTGGAGGAGGACAATAAATTAATGGCAGTAGAAGTGGGACATTAAACTGGGGGCAAGTAGAGGGGGACATTAAACTCGGGCAGCGAGAAGCAGACATTAGACCGTAGTGGTAGCTGGAGGGTGACATTAAACTGGGGGCAACCAGAGGCAGACAGGTCCCCCTACAGCTACTCTCACAGTTTAATGTCCCCCTTAATGTCCCCCCAGTTTAAGTGCCCCCCTTCATCTACCCCCAGTTTCATGTCCCCCCTTCATCTGTGCCCCATTTCTTCTCACCCTCCATTTCTCCCCAGTTTCATATTCCCCCTTCATCTCTCCCCCAGTTTCAAGCCTCCCCTCCATCTCTGCCCCCAGTTTCATGTCCCCCCTCCATCTCTGCCCCCAGTATAATGTTACCCCTCCATCTGTGCCCCTAGGTTATTGTTCTTCCTCAATTTGTCATCAAAATCCAACATAAAAACACTGATACTCACCTTTCCTCGATCCCCTGTCTGCAGTCTCAGTCTATTATGGAAAGATGCGGGTGCAATGTGAGTGACGTCATCACATCGCGCCAATAGCCGGAGCACAGCAGTGAAGCAGGGGCTGTGTAGACATCTCCTGCTTCCACCGACACTGTATTCAACTTGAAACCGGGTCATACATCCCACTGACCGGGACATGACTCTGAATCCGGGAATGTCCCGCAGAATCCGGGATGGTTGGGACGTATGCACCACACACACACCTAGTACATCACACCACACACAGTACAACACACACAGTGAACCACACACTCTCTCACTCCACCCTGCAGCTCACATCCCTCCTCCCCTCTCAGTACCTTAGACTACACATCTCTCCAACTTCCTGCACTGCTGGCATACTAAGACACGTCTACCTAGTCACGTGACTGTGTGATGTCACACAGGTCCTTCTGTGTACAGGAGTACAAGCTTTCCCACGATCACCCCCCGCTCCTATCCCAGATACATCCTTTTAACAGTTATAGGAGTGGATGGTGATCGGGGGAAAGTTTGTTAATAAGTGAAACACTTCAGGAGCAGAGCAGGACAAACAGTGAGCTGTGCGTGACTGCGGGACAGGAGCTTAAAATTGGGAAAGTCCCGCTAGGATGGTTGGGAGCTACGCCCATAGGACTATAATGGGGTCTGTGTGTTTTCCACATAGATCTACCTGTAGGAAACACAGACAGGGACTGAATTAATTCTGTACATACAAATAATGGAAGTCCATGTGTATATAGTCATGTCTATTACCTGCTGATGTGAGGGGCTGCTGGTCCTCCATCATCACCTCCTTGTACAGATCCTTGTGTCCTTCTAAATACTCCCACTCCTCCATGGAGAAATAGACAGCGACATCCTGACACCTTATAGGAACCTGACAACACAATGATACAGTCATCACCCCGACCCCTCCAGTTACTGTATAATGTCCCAGCATTCCCAGCAGTGTCACCTCTCCAGTCAGCAGCTCCAGCATCTTGTTGGTGAGTTCTAGGATCTTCTGTCCATTGATCTCCTCCTGTATCAGGGGGTGAGGTGGAGGCCCCGGGAATGGGCTCAGGGTTCCTCCATATCCATCATACACAGGAGCCTGACAGCGCCCACTAGAGGTCTTCTTCACTACTGTGTAATCCTGGTTATGGGGAGACACATTAATAAATCTCACTACATACATGTCCAGAGTCCATCACCTCTCCAGTCATATCATCTGTTATTACTATAGATAAGAATGATGTCATGATGACATCATCAGAATCTCTCACCTCTCCAGTAAGCTGGTAGATGATCTCTAGGGTGAGATTTAATAGACTTTCCGCCATCTTGTTCCTGTCTCTTTCCATCCTTGATGGATCAATCAGGAATATTCTCTTATATAGAAGATACTGAGAGGATTCTATATTGTAGGAACCTGAATGGAGAGAAGATGAAACAATGTAATTACTACACAAGATATATATATAGGGAGGTCTGTATATACTGTATATCCTACTAATCTTACAAATGTGAAAGTTTGGATGTTTCTTCCTCAATCACGTAAAAACAGCTGAACGGATTTGTAACCTCACATACTACATTACACTGCACTTGCAGCAGCTTATCTCAGGTCCCAGGACTGTTATCTCTATGTGTAAACACTCAGCTAACCCTCATTCTATTCAGTACATGCATTTGCATATTATCTGATCTGCTCCAGGCAGTGCTGACACATTGGATGGGAAAACACCTTTAATCCAAATTGGCAGTTGCTAGTCATTTTTGCGTGATTTAGGAACAAGCATCCAAACACACAAACTTTCACATTTATAATAGTAGGAGAGCTCTCTCTTTTATAGAAAATGAATTTGTCTGTCTGTCTGTTCTTTATGCACGACCAAATGACTGGACCGATCTTCATCAAATTTGGTATACAGATACTTCAGGTGTCCTGGAAGGTTTAAGATGAGTCCTCAACTCGATCGGACATACCATTGCTGAGATACAGCATTCCCAAAACAATTACTCCCCCCCTCCCCATTAGTCAATGCAGACATGCAAGTCTTTCACTCATATTCCAACTGCCATACACATCGCCACTCCACATGAAAAATCCTACACTGATATTCAAACTGAGATACAGGCCTCATAGGATTAGATACGTGCATCAGCACACAGTATCACACGCCAGGGGATTAGATACGTGCGTCTGCACACAGTGCCATACACCGGAGGATTAGATATGCGCGTCTGCACACAATTACACATGCCGGAGGACTAGATATGCGGCACAGCACACAATACCACACGAAGGAGGATTAGATACGTGCCTCGGCACACAGTGACACACACTGGAGGATTATATACGCGGCTCTGGACAGAGCACCACACATTAGAATTTTATTCCAGATTTCCATGGCAAGCCAGCTATTTTTCTTCACTGCTGTATTTCAGCTTTAAAGGGGCAGGGCGCTGTGGATGACATTATTACACAAGGTCACATTCACACAGCTTTACCCCAGGTATTTATAACAACCAGTTGCAGGTTTTTCACTGATATACACATGATCAAATGACGCTTATGGAAACACACACAAACAAAATACACCACTGCAAAACTGTCAATTCTTATGGCCACTACACAAAAAAAAAATGACATATACCCGTGCAAAGCTGCGTCCTCCTGCTAATAAATATATATATATATATATATATATATATATATATATATATATATATATATATAAAAATGAGTTTCTCTCTGTCTATTTTTTATACGCGACCAAACAACTGGACTGATCTTCACCAAATTTGGCATACAGATACATCAGGTGTCCGGGAAGGGTTTAGACCAGGCCTCAACTCTCTCAGACGTACAGTTCCTGAGATACAATGACCTGCATTAGCCAATACAAACCTGCAAGTCTTTCTTTCATATTCCAACTGCCATACACATGGTCACTCCACATACACACAGCATTACCCCAGGTGTATCCAGCCATTAGAGGATTAGATACATGGCTCAGAACACAGTAACACACGTCGGGGCATTAGATACATGGCTCAGCAAACAGTATCACATATCGGGGGATTAGATTCATGGCTCAGCACACAGTATCACACGTCGGGGGATTAGATACACGGATCAGCACACAGTATCACACGTCGGGGGATTAGATACACAGCTCAGCACACAGTATCACACGGCAGAGCTTTATCACACAAAATTCTTCTAAATTAACATTTCCCATATGTCTACTTTATACCGGCTGTTTCTTCAATGTCCTTTTACTTTTCTAGAATGTTTGAAGGCCTATAACTTTAGTAGCAAATTGTCAAATTTTCAAGAAAATTTCAAGATTTTGTTTTCTAGGGACCTATTTAGTTGTGAAGTGACTTTGAGGGGCCTATATAATAGAAAAGACCCATAAATGACCCCATTTTAGAAAGTATAGCCTTCAAACTATTCAAAACAGTATATAGGAACTTTATTAACCCTTTAGGTGTTCCACAGGAATTAATGCAAAATGGAGGTGAAATTTCCAAAAGCCACTTTTTTATGCCCATTTTCCATTTCAAACCAAATTTTCCAGTAACAAAGGGTTAATAGCAAAACCTACCCTAATATTTATTACTCTGACTCTGAAGTTTGTAGAAATATCCCATAGGTGGCCCTAACGTGTAAGGTGACTCAAAAACAGTCCTCAGAAATGAAAAAGCACCTCTGAGGATTTTGGTGCAGCAATTTCATTAGAATAGTTTTTAGACACCATGTTGCATTTACAGAGCCCTAGAGGTACCACAACAGTGGAAAACCCCAAAAAGTGACCCCATTTTGGAAACTAGACCCCTTATATTTGTATAGGGATACAGTGACACTACAGGCTTTTCTAAATGGTATGTCACAGCAGATGATACAGAATGAGAATTGCAATTTTCAAACCATATATGCCATTTCAGTGCCCGATATATTGTGCCCAGCACATGCCACAGGAGACACTGACAGTTGTATAATGACGGACGACATGGCAGGGCTCAGAATGGGAAAGGACCATGGATTTGGTAGCAGAAAAATATATCAGCTAAGGCATGTACATAAGGCCCCTGAGGTACCAGTACAGTTGAGACCCCCAAGAAGTGACCCCATTTTAAAAGCATAACCCCTTTAGGTATTCATCTAGGGGTATAGAGAGCATATTGACCCCCACAGGCTTTTCCAAATGTTACTGCATAGCAGGCGGTGCAGAGTGAGAATTGCAATTTTCAAGTCATATATGCCATTTCAGTGCCCGATATATTGTGCCCAGCACATGCCACAGGAGACACTGACCCCATAAAATGTAACGTAGGTTCTGCTGGATGTGGCAATACCCTACATGTGGCAGTTGTTCTGCTGGCTGTGGCAATCCACAGGCACCACCCCTTCATCAGATCTTTAGTGGTCGGTGTTCAGAAGTGTATACGGTATACACTTCTGAACGCCGAACACTAAAGATCTGATGAAGGGGCGGTGCCTGTGGAATACCAAACGACCCCGAAACGCATTATCTTAAAGAAATCACATTGTTTTTACATCAGCGTACCAGCATTTCATTCCACCAAAATGAGCGCGCAACCAGTTCCTCCATTTTGAGGGTATATCCCTCAAAATACATTGCATTTCTAACTAAATTTTTGCAAATTCCCTGACACTAATTACTAACACTGACTATATATAAAAAAAAAAAAGACAGACAAGACGCACAAAGAGGGTAGACAGACGGGACGCACCTAACACTAAACTACGCTGCACTAAACTAGTCCCTATCACTAAAGGTGACGGTTTCCTGACACTAAACTATATAAAAAAAAGGACAAACAGACAAGACGCAAGCAATACAACTAAGATGAGACACAGGTACAATAAGGAGGTGGACAGACGGGGGAATTCAGGTGGTACGAAGAAGTGGGCACAGACACACAGGGACAGAGTTCTGGATATATAGCAAAATACAGCACAGCAACCACTAGCAACTACTCACTAAACCCAACAGAGGAGTAGAGGGCGGTTGCAAGGAGTAGTAGCAGTTCTGTGACATCACTGATCGCTCCTATTGGTCAGTAGTCAGTGACTAACCAATAGCGGCGATCAGGGGGCAGGACTACTACTACAGTAGCCAATCACAGCACAGCAAATGGTGCCAATCCCACATCTGGATAGATGGAGAAATGCAAATAGCACTCACATATGCAATGGCGTTCTTCACTCACTGGGGCCTCCTGTTACTTACAGCAGGGTAAACATGCAAATAGCAATTGCATATTGTCAATCGCCGCCATTGCCGCCATTGTTCACATGTCAGAAATGGCGGTGATCGCCAATATGTTCACGATCCTAACGGTGACCGCCTCCATTTCTCTGACGCCTCATACTGGGGCCTCTTGTTGAATGCTGTGATGGTCTTCTGTCCCTTACAGCAGCCATTACAGCAGGAATATAATTGATGAGATGAGAACGATGAGAACTCACATGGCAGCGGTCGCCATTATCCATGTGACTAACGTAAGTGACCGCTGCCAGGGTTGGACTGGCCCTCCAGGGAACCGAGGAATACCCCGGTTGGCCCCGAGCCTTGACTGTCAGTAAGCTCGGAGCCCCAGGCTGCCGGGAGTGCTGTAATTACTAAAGATGCCCGGCTGCCGGCAGTTTCCCACGGCCCCGACACAGAGGCTCCTCCTGCCAGTGGTATACTTTCCCTATTAATATAGGGAAAGAATACATCGGGACTCGGGAGCACACCAGGGGCAGCAGCTACCCCTGCAATCTTTAGAAGCGCTCTCTATGCAAGCCCGGACTTCCCCCCTCCCCCTCCCAGCAGTCATCGCTTACATCGGACCGTGTGGGGACAGAGGATGCAATGATCCACAAATGTGCGTATATTTTTTTCTTTTTTTGGTAAAATGTAATATTTAATATGTATTTGTGTACATTTGTTTAACCCTTAAGTCCTATCATGGTGTCTATCATACACCACCACCATACACATATCATTATGATAGACACCATGACAGTGGATGTTTAGATGTTTGTTCCTCAATCACGCAAAAACCGCTCAACTGATTTGGCTCAAATTTTCAACAAACATCGTTCCTAGGCAGTATTGAACAATAGGCTACTTTTCGTCACCATCGCAGACATACGTTTTTGCCAGGACCCCCACAAAACCACAACTCATACCACCAGCTCTGCAATCCCACACACTTTTTAGCATAGCAAGCCACAAACTTCCTATTGCCCTCTCGGGCCTAGTTCCTAACCCCAGGCAGGGGAGGAGGCCGAGGCTGGGGTTGCGGGGGTGGGTGCAAAGGGGTCGGGGGGGGAGGGGGGTTGGAAGGGGGCCGCAATGACACCTAGACAGGCGAATGGATTTGGCTGAAATTGCGCACATACATACCTTGGCTCCCGGATTGAATGATAGGCTACATGGAATTCCCGTACATCACCGCAATTCATTCCCGTGACCGGTGCTTCTCACTTTTGAATTCGCTGCAGGATATGGGACGCTGTAGGACCTGGGATGACGTCATCCCAGCCCCATCAGGAGCTCACCTGGATGGGTGCCGCTTCTCTATGTGGGCGGAGCTATCGGCTGGCGTCCACAAGAACATGGCGGCTCTCAGAGGTCCAGAGCGTCCTGAACCAGCGCCCGTACTCTGGGGCAGCGAGAAGTGCGTACGCTGCCCCACCTGTGTGGGCTTACCACAGGACCGCAGTGCTCTGCCGCAGCCGGACAGGGGGTCACCTGTGCCGTGGTCTGGAATGCCGGTTCGGCCTGTTGTCCCGTGGCAGCTGCGACCTCTGGACTCTGCACGTCCGTCAGGGATGTCGCAGATGTCTGCTCAGGGCTATCTACAGTGTCATTCGGCCGCAGGAGAAGGGTTGTGACGACAGGCGAGTTAGGGGACTTTGCGAAGGGAGAGGGGTGGGGTGTTGGGAGTGAGGAGGTTGCCGGTCCAGTGGGGAACGCAGGAATGGGGGGGCCTGGGTAGGTAAACCCGGGGGCCCCTGGAAGGGGGATGGGGACAGGGCCGCCACAGCGTCCACAGATGGAATGGGGGCACATGGCTTGCCACGGGAGGGGGGCCCTCCTAGGCACCCCTGTAACATCGGTGCACGGGGAGCCCGGGGTTTGGTGAGGCCGTGGGCACAGGTTGGTGGGGGGAAAGGTGACACAGGGTCTGGGGGGGGGGGGAAGGGGTCACTGGGGAGGTAAGACAGGGAAGGGGGCATGGGGTGGTGGGAAAAAGGGGGCACGGGGTAGGTAACACGGGGGAAGGGGGCATGGGGTTGGGGGAAGGGGACACGGGGTAGGAGAAAGAAGCGAGCACATGAGGGAGTGGGTAGGAAAAAAGGGGGTTGGCGGGTGCCAGGGGGGAGATGAGGAAAAGGGAGCCGCTGTGGACACAAGGCAAAGGAAGAAGCCTGCCTAGTGCTACAGGTGGGTCACACAGGGGGTCAGGGTTCCATGGACGAAGTCGCGGGTACTGCTAGTATATGAATATATATGTATGAGTGTGTAGGTAACTGTTGCAGTTTTTGGAAATCGCAGCACTTATACCTACGGAAAAACCTACAGTGTCCCTATAGGTATAATGGAAGCAGAAAGTCCTCAGAGGAAACCTCTGTGGAGTTTCTGCAAAAAGCGCTGCAGGAAAAAACTGATGTGTTGCTGCCGGGGGTTTTCCTGTAGCGCTTTTTTGCTGCGGGACGCTGTGTTAGGTCTTATCCTTATAGTGTGATGTACAGTATATTGAGATGTTAAGAGGACCTTTCACCTCCTGGGGCACATGCGGTTTTATATACCGCTAGAAAGCCAACAGTGCGCTGAATTCAGTGCAGCTTTCCCATTCTGTGCCCCCAGTGAAGAGCGGGACGCTCCCTCCCCTCCTGATAATGCTCGTCCATAGACGTGTACTGGGGGGAGGTAGCGTTCCTCACTGCTCAGCATCATCACTAGGCGGTAAGCAAAGCCCCCTCACACAGTACAGCGCAATAGACGCTACTGTGAGGAAGGGCGTTACTGATTGACTGTTAGAAACGCCCTTCTGACAGTGAAGAGCCACGGTACCGGCACTGATAGCTCTTCACTGGGGGCACAGAACGTGAAAGCTGCACTGAATTCAGCGCACTGTTGGCTTTCTAGCGGTGTATTAATCCGCATGTGCCCCAAATGGTGAAAGGTCCTCTTTAAGGATTAGGCACAACAGTGAGACGCAGTGTTTTTCATTGAGCTTTTGTCCCCATCCCCCGTTATCCTCCCGCCTGTGTCTGTTCAGTCTCATGGCCTAATTTCTGGAAATCCTGTATCTAATTGGTGTCAGTGGTCCCATGAGGTGCAGGACTCCCAGCAAGGAGGCGCCGGCACGAGACTAAATGGACACTGGCGGCGGACAATGGAGCAATGGGGACAGGTGAAGGCACTTTTTATTTTTTTTATTTTACACCTCCTGCCAGGCACATGGGTTGCTCCAATTTCTGGACAAATCTTTAAAGGATTTATCCATCTTTATAATATTGATGGTCTGTCCTTAGGATAGGCCGTCAATATTACATCTGTGATGATACAACAGCCAGGACCTCTGCAGATCAGCTATTCCAGGACAGCGCGGCTATAGGTAATGGTAACATTTCTAGGAGCCATGCTGATCACTTTCCATACAGAGTGTAGCAGTAGGTTTAGGTAGTATGTTGTTGCACATTGTATGGCAGGTGAGCAGCATGGCTCCCGACATGTTATTACCTTTAGATGCCCTGTCTCGGTATCGCTGGTCTGCAGGGTCCTGGTGGTGGGCCCCTAGATACAATTACCCTGGTGGGCCCTAGACACCCCAGTCCGACCCTGACTGCTGCCATTTGTCATCCGGCAGTTAGCTGGGATGGTCTGCAGTCTCAGACAGCAGGCCATCCCAACTTGTACGCAGAATGAAAAAAAAATAGCCGCGATCCCACTTCGGCGATTGCCGCCATTAGTATTCTATCAGTCAGTGACTAATGGCAGTGATCTCTAATGTGGAACCGCCACCATTTGTCTTTTTTACTTGCCTGTGATGGTCTGCTGTAGGGAACAGCCGCCATCACAACTATTTTCAGTGAAAGGGAGGCAGGAGGGTGAGGGGAAGCCGGTCAGTAATATTACGGACCTGAGCGTTAACGTAATACTTGCAACCACGTACTATTACTGAGCTGAGCATTAAGAGGTTAAAGGGGCAGGGCGCTGTGGATGACACTGTTACATAAGGTCACATACACACAGCTTTACTCCAATTCTCCATAACAACTGATCGCAGGTTTTTCACTGATATCCAAACTGATATACACATGATCACATGACGCTTATGGACACACACAAACAACATAGAAAATACATCAGTGCAAAATTGGGCAATTCTTATGGGGCCGCTACACAAACAGCAAATGACATATACCCGTGCGAAGCCACGTCCTCCTGCTAGTATATATATATAGAATTGTAAGAATGTGTAGTATAAGAGGCCGCAGGTGAATGTAGTGACAATAATATCAGATAGAATAGAGATATGGCGGCTTTATTTCCCATCACATTAGGACACTTATTCTATATATTGGGCCAGGTTCACACTAGGGTCAGTTTTCCCATTCTTTGTCACATGAGGAGCCCGACCGCCCCCGACTGACTATAATGGGGCCCGATGTTATTAAACTGAAAGGGGTGAACGTGGTCTCAGTTATATCCCAAAATACTTCCTATGAAAACTCCAGCTCCCCCCATTACAAACAAGTCCTCATGTGACCCCATGGAAGGGAAATCCCAAAACTATGTAACGGGTTACAGACCTCCTCCAGGACAGCGGCCATGATATGACAGGACCTGTGATGATGTCACAGCCATGTGATCAGTGACTCTTATGGGAGGAGTTAAGGAGTCACATGACCAGGTCCTCTAGGCACTAAATCCTTGGACATATGGGAAGTATATGCCAATCTGATCCCCGGGATGTCATTAGGAAGCAGGGCCTCTGCTCGCTGCCTCTTAGGACAAACCCCTTAACATCATGCGTGATTTGTATCCTTGTGGGCTAAAGGACCTGTGATGATGTCACAGCCATGTGATCAGTGACTCTTGTGGGAGGAGTTAAGGAGTCACATGACCAGGTGATCTTACCAGTCATCAGACCTTCAGCTCCTTTGGCTCCTTATAAGTTCCCGCCATCTACGCTGTGTAGACGCCTCCGTATACCCGAATGTTATTACCCCCGGCTGATGATGTCACAGGACCGCATAACATTAGGTTAACCCATTACCCGCCTGTGACATTTATCTGTTTTTGACTCCGCCTCCCTTAACTTTGTTATTTCTTCCCTCTCACAGCCATACGAGGGTTAATGTTTGCGGGACAAATTGTTCTCCATAATGGTCCCATTTATTATTCTGTACAATGTGCCGGGAAGCTGGAAAATAATTCAGACTGGGGCGTTTGTGCGACTTTTCTTTCACACTTCGTTTTTTAGGGCGTTCAGTCTGTAGCCACAATGACTGGTCCTCTGTATTCTATGGGTCGGTGCGATTCAGGGGCTACCAAATGTATATAGTCCACCTGGCTCATCCTACCAATTTCTGGATCACTTTGCGTCTTGGCTTCGCCTCTTTGTATCCAGCTAAATTCTTACCCCTATAATGGGTGACTTTATCATCCCCATTGACCCCCCGTCTCCACAGCGGCCTCACAGATTCTCTCAATAACCACTTCTTTTGGTCTATCACAATGTTCTTCTTCCACCACGCGTGTAGATGGCAACACCATTGATCTTGTCTCTCATCGACTCCTTTACATCACCAAACAAGACAATCTCACCGCCCTCATCTCTTCTCTCTGCTGAAACCCTAAAAGGCTCTTTGAAACTTTTCACTCCTGACTCACACCCAAGGTGCAGACGCCATTCTCAGACCTCAGTGCAGATGACCTGGACACTTATTTCCATGACAAAATTGATAAGATCCGTCAGGAAATAACTGCCCAATCCCCAGGTGGCATTGATCCCCACACCTAGCATACTACTGATCCCCCCCTCACCTACCATAGTACTGATCCCCTCACCTACCATAGTACTGAACCCCCCCTCACCTACCATAGTACTGAACCCCCCCCTCACCTACCATAGTACTGAACCCCCCCTCACCTACCATAGTACTGATCCCCCCTCACCTACCATAGTACTGAACCCCCCCTCACCTACCATAGTACTGATCCCCCCTCACCTACCATAGTACTGAACCCCTCCTCACCTACCATAGTACTGATCCCCCCTCACCTACCATAGTACTGAACCCCCCCTCACCTACCATAGTACTGAACCCCTCCTCACCTACCATAGTACTGAACCCCCCCTCACCTACCATAGTACTGAACCCCCTCCTCACCTACCATAGTACTGATCCCACCTCACCTACCATAGTACTCATCCCCCCTCACCTACCATAGTACTGATCCCCCCTCACCTACCATAGTACTGAACCCCCCCTCACCTACCATAGTACTGAACCCCCCTCACCTACCATAGTACTGAACCCCCTCCTCACCTACCATAGTACTGAACCCCTCCTCACCTACCATAGTACTGAACCCCCCCTCACCTACCATAGTACTGAACCCCCCTCACCTACCATAGTACTGAACCCCCTCCTCACCTACCATAGTACTGATTCCCTCCTCACCTACCATAGTACTGATCCCCTCACCTACCATAGTATTACTACCCCCCTCACCTATCATAGTACTGATCCCCCTCAACTACCATAGTACTGATCCCCCCTCACCTACCATAGTATTACTACCCCCTCACCTATCATAGTACTGATCCCCCTCAACTACCATAGTACTGATCCCCCCTCACCTACCATAGTATCACTACCCCCCTCACCTACCATGGTACTGATCCGCCTCACCTACCATAGTACTGATCCCCCTCACCTACCATAGTATTGATCCCCTCACCAACTGCACTTCAGACTGTCCATTTTCATTACAGAAGAGGAAGTCTCTCAGCTACTTTCCTCATCTCGCCCTACAAACTGCAGTAGTGATCCCTTTCCCTCACACCTTCTCCAATCTCTGTCGCCTGCTGTCACGACTTACCTTACAAAAAAATTTAACCTCTTTCTCCCTTCTGAAATTTTTTCGCTCCTCTTTCATATACGCTGTCATAACCCCGAGTGAGAGAGTGAAGGGTGTGGTCTGGGAAGACAGATAAGTCCCAGCCAGGCAGCTAAAGGGTGCTTGGTAAAGGCCCACACCAGGGAGGTCAGCGCAGTAATCAAGGCCTGATAATAGTCTGTATGTGAGGACTAGGACTGTGGCACCACACTGACAGAGCTGACCTGTCCAGACCAAACCTACAGATCAGGTACTGTGCCACCCATTGTTGTTGCCAAGGTGGGAGACTGATAGGCAGTCTCCTGTATAATCAGGGAAAAGTTTCCTTATGTTTAGTTTAGTTCTCAGCCAAGAAGGTTTTGTTTTGGTTATTTGTGCCTTTACATAGGCAGTGAATGCACTACAAGTGAATAAAGCCTGAACTTGTGTGCAACCCAGTGTCTGTGTCCCTGTTTCCTGCACTGCTACAAACATCTACCTGAGTGATTCCCCACACCCGCTATTGAAAAATCCCTCCCTGAACCCATCCTGTGCTGCTAACTATCGACCCGTCTCTAACCTCCCCTTCATCTCTAAGATCTTGGAACGCCTGGTCTATTCTCGTCTATTCTCGTTTAATCTGCTAACTCTCTGCTTGACCCCTTACAATCTGGTTTCCGCGCTCTGCACTTTACTGAAACGGCTCTCACATAAGTCTCCAATGATCTCCTAATGGCTAAATCTAATGGTGACTTCTCTCTTCTTATTCTTCTGGACCTCTCTGTAACATTTGACACTGTTGACCATCATCTCCTCCTCACTATGCTCCGCTCAGTCGGCCTCACGGACACTGCACTCTCCTGGTTCTCCTCTTATCTCTCAGACCGCACTTTCAGTCTATCATTCGCGGGCTCTGTTTCTTCCCCTCTTTCCCTTGCTGTTGGGGTTCCTCAGGGCTCGGTCCTAGGCCCCCTGCTCTTCTCTTTCTACACAGCCCCCATTGGACAAACCATCACCAGATTTGGCTTCAGGTAGCATTTTTCCACATGGCCTATATCTACCTAATATTAAAAAAAAAACAAAAAACTTTGCAAGTCTTCAGTAGGTGATACCTTTTTTAATGGCTAACTCATAATGATGACAGAATATGACGTTTCGAAGCTTCCTCTGAGCTTCTTCTTCAGATATATCTAAAAACACTTTCTAGAGGCTGCATTTTTAGTTATATCTGAAGAAGGAGCTCAGAGGAAGCTTCAAAACGTCATATTCTGTCATCATTATGAGTTAGCCATTAAAAAAGGTATCACCTACTGAAGACTTGCAAAGTTTTTTGTTTTTTTTTTATATTTCATAACCACTGGCTAACACGGTACCAAAACAAACATTTTCCTTATATCTACCTAGTAAGCCTTGGATATCCTATATCTCCACCATCTGGGCAGAGTTCCCTGTGTGACTCTAACCACTGTGGCTTTCCACCTGATAACACCTACTGGCAGCGCTGCTCTGTACTGTGGATATTGCTGTATGATGGCCTTCTGGTAACACCTCCTGGCTCTATTACTTTGCATTGTGGGTCTCTGAATACTTATTCTCTGCTAACACATACTGGCTGTTCTGTTATACACTGTGGACAATTATCTGTACTGACCAAGTAGTAACGCCTCCTAGCTGTAGCATCCTGCACTGCACACGTAACTTGACGCTGACTCTCTGATATCACCTACTGGTTGCTTTTGGTGTTGACCCTCTGATAACACCTCCTGGCTGCACTGCCTTATACTGTGGACATTCATAAGTTCAGAGCAGCTGCTAATGAATACTAAGTCTTGCAGTTACTCCACTGCAAGATAAACATAAACAAACTTAGACCGTGTGCTCTCAGTAACCTCCTGGGCTGCACCCACCACAGCCACCTGAGGAAGCACTACAGGTAGCAGAGTAGCTAAGGTAGGTGGTCCCTGGGTAATTACTAAGGAACAATCAGGGGTGAACCTTCCTTTTTCGCCGCCCAAGGTGGCCGACAGAAAGCCGACCCCCCCCCCGGGAGGAGGGGGCATAGCGGAGGAGGCGTGGTGGAACTTAGGGGATGGGGCGAATCAAAGGCTTAGCGTCGTTCGCAGGCAGGGAGAGGACCTGCTCTTTGCCTAAGCGTGAGGGGAGGCTGCTTGTCCTGGACTGGTTTAGGTAAGCAAAAATGCCGCCCTCTCTGGGGCCCTAGCATAGCGCCGCCTGAAGCGGTCGCTTCAGGTCGCCTCATGGGAGGTGTGGCGCTGGGAACAATTCTAACTATGGAACAATTCTATCTAAAGACCTACCTAACTAAGGCAGCTCACTGCCAAACTAATGTTTGCACTGAAGTGCACAATTCTGAGTTAAAGGGGTTGTCCCACGTCGCATACTCGCTAGTCTTCGCTGCAGTAAATTCTTCTGTCTTCCGGCTTTGTTGCGTCATTGGTGGGCGGGGTTACATATGCAAAGCCAGCGGCGAGAAGTCGTCGCTTCTATGCTGCTGGCCCTGCGTGTGCGCTGCCGATGCACTAGGCATCGGGCGTACAGCCTTCACAATGTAATACAGAGCCGGCATCTGCTGTAATAGAGAGTGTAGACGCCGGCACAGGTGAAGCCAGCAGCGGCAGGACTGATGCTGCTATTCTCCTTACATAGGAGGACTCGCCAGGGATGTCCATTATGAGCGGTACTTTTTGTATTGGCAATAGAACCTCTTGTCATCATTCTTGGGAGTGACTATTGGTATCCGGGGGGAGCAGACGGCCCTATATGCGGTTGATCTTCTTTTGCTCATGTCTGATCCTAATCAATCTCTTCCCGGAGCCATGGCCCTTATTGATAGATTCAGTATCTCCTCTGGCTTATGCACTAACAGGTTGATGGGCGAATAAATCTTATTAAGATGGGGGTTCTCTCTAAATGTTTAATATTCTAGAACAGGCAGCTGTGCCCGTATCACATATGTTTTTCAGGCAGCTGGACTCTTTAATTATTCCCTTTATTTGGGGGAGCTCCAGGTCCAAATTACGCCTCTCCACTTTCTAATGACCAAAAGACATGGGTGGTCTGGCTCTTCCTGACCTCTTTTTATATTATTTAGCAGGACAGGAGGTATACTTAGCTCATTATTACTCATGATATGGTTAGAGAGCCCACATCTATATAAGGCTAGATTACTGCCTATTCAGAAATTAGCAGGCCAGGTCTGGCAAAAGGAGAAGCAAGTGGCAGCTGGTACTGAAGTTCCTATTGTAACTTCGCTATGGGATAACCCAGGTTTAACTAAGATCTGACTCTCCCAGATGCCTGGTGTTGGGATCAGTTTGGTGTTCTGTTTGGTGATGTTTATGATCAGGGACTCCCTAAGCACACAGTTCAGTATTCCCCATCTACAATTTTTTAGGTTTCTTCAATTCAGGCATGCTATGTCTACATAGTTCCTCCCATCCAATGTTCAAATTTCTACCTAAACACTCATCGGTGTACTTGGGTCCCATTTCTTTTGTACTATTTTCTTGTATTGCATAACGTTGTACAGCTTTCATTAAAACCAGTTTTCCAAATAAGGTACATGAATATGGCTTCTCCCCTGTGTGAATTTTTTTCCACATAGGTACATGAATATGGCTTCTCCCCTGATGTTCAACAACAATTAATTTATCGGTTACACATTTCCCACAAGCCATGAGAGTCTGTTCCTGGTACATCATTAAAAGTTTATTTTATACAAAAATAAGATTAGTTGGTATAGATAAAGCAGAAGTTTAATATTAAGCAGACATAAGCCAACAAAAACATGGTATAAACTTAGACTATAGAGTGTAAAGATACGGCATATTTATCATCTAGTGTCAGTCACTGTGATAAATCTGGTGAGGCCAAAACCCCTCGGTCCATGATGAAGAATCTGCCAGATAAATGATGGTAACTTTAAGTCTCCAGCAGTGACATAACTAAACTCTTGTGGGCCCAAGTGCAAACTTTTACCAGGTCCCCCTCCCTACAGCGTTCTCTTGATAGTGACAATTATGGGAATCTCAGATACTTGAATTAGATACAACCATAGCACCTGCAATTGCGGTTATCAAGAATTTGTTTCAGTATGTGTTCTGGGAAGCAGCTGATCCAAGAGATCAGTGGAGGTCCAATTCTCAGGGCTCCTGCTGATAAACTGTTTGAAGGGACCATGGTGCTTTTGAAAGCGCCCTCACCCCTTCACTATTTATAGCTCAGGATCATTTTATAATGATTGGGCAAGGTTATTAGAGCATGTAATAACATGTCTGTTATATAACAACAGGTGGCATGTCATGTAAATATTGAAGGGCCTGACACAATATAATATGGTACACAGTGGCCCCCACACCATATAATATGCTCCACAGTGAACCTCACACCATATCATATGCTCCACAGTGGCCCTTCAGTGTCACCACATGATATTATATGGTCCAAAGTGGCCCACACAAAGTATAATATCCTCCACACAGTATAATATACTCCACAGTGGCCCACACACAGTATAAAAAGCTCTCAAGCGTTCACCTTGAGTCGCTTCAAGC
Organism: Leptodactylus fuscus; assembly: GCF_031893055.1. Classification (NCBI taxonomy): domain Eukaryota; kingdom Metazoa; phylum Chordata; class Amphibia; order Anura; family Leptodactylidae; genus Leptodactylus; species Leptodactylus fuscus. Next base: position 4,944,829 of record NC_134265.1, on the reverse strand, counting down.
TAACCCCACGAAATTTGACCAATATTCATGAGGTACAGTGCTATTATTAAACATTGTGGTCGCCTCAGACCCCATAGTATAATAAATGAAAGCCAAGGGGAGGTGGTGGAAAATAACAAGCACATACCCACATTATCTCACCTCTACTGGACATCCTCGCTCTGGCATCCTCCTTGGTCCTCTTCTGCCTGTAACTGATGTCATTAAGCCAGCGCACCCCACATGACTGTTGGGGCCCAATCACAGGTCCCAGAAGTGACCCTCTGGGGCACATGACCTCAGTCACAACCTAAAGAGCCCCGAAGTAATTTATTTTTAATCACATCCCCCGCTTGCTGCCCTTTCTATTATGTATCCTCTCGTGGTGCTACAGAGCCCATACTGAACATGAATATGACTCCTCTCCTGTGTGAAATCTTTGATGCTCAGTAACAGTTTGTTCAACCTAACAACATTTTGCACATTCTGATTTCTTGATACAGCCTTTGCCCCATTCTGAGCAGGAAAATGGTTATGCTCCTGTGTGACTTCTCTGATGTTTAACAAGATTCAATTTCCGAGTAAAACATTTCCCACATTCTGAACATGAATATGGCTTCTCTCCTGTGTGAATTTTCTGATGTGCAAGAAGACGTGATTTATAATTAAAACATTTGCCGCATTCTAAGCATGAAAATGGCTTCTCCCCTGTGTGAATTCTCCGATGATGAGAAAGAGTGGATTGCGACTTAAAACACTTTCCACATTCAGAACATGAATATGGCTTCTCACCTGTGTGTATTCTCCGATGATGAAAAAGAGTGGATTTCGACTTAAAACACTTTCCACATTCAGAACATGAATATGGCTTCTCCCCTGTGTGAATTCTTTGATGTTCAGTAAGAGCTGATTTTTTGATAAAACTTTTACCACATTCAGAGCATACACATGGCTTCTCCCCTGTGTGTCTTCTCCAATGTTGAAGAAGAATTGATTTCGATTTATAACACTTTCCACATTCTGAACATGAAAACGGATTCTCTTCTATGTGAGTTCTTTGATGTTCAGTAAGATGTGCTTGAGTGCAAAAACATTTCGGACATTCTGTACATGAATATGGCTTCTCCCCTGTGTGAGTTCTCTGATGTCCAATAAGCTTTGATTTATAAGTAAAACATTTGCCACATTCTGAACATGAATATGGCTTCTCTCCTGTGTGAGTTCTTTGATGTTCAGTAAGACGCGTGTTAGTGGTAAAACGTTTACCACATTCTGAACATGAATGCGGTTTCCCCCCTGTGTGAGTTTTCTGATGTCCAATAAGCTTTGATTTATCAGTAAAGCATTTGCCACATTCTGAACATGAATATGGTCTAACTTCTGTGTGAAATTTTTGATGTTCATTAAGAGATGATTTAGCTGTAAAACTTTTACCACATTCTGAACACGAAAATGGCTTCTTCCTTGTGTGAGTTCTCACAGTCTGTGATGAACCAGATGATAGATCTTTCGTCTGAAGGGCTGGATCTTGTGTGATACCATGGTCCTCTCTGTTATAATCTGTAGATATCAGATGTCCCTCTGAGCTCCTGGTACAGTCATCTGACAAGAGGAAAACTGATATTACTATTTTTGCATCATATAAAGGAATGTCTCACCAGGGTTCAGTTCACCTACATGCAAAGGTTTTTCTCCCTTATAAAATCTGAATTTCCATTGCTGAAATATTCTTTGATTTCATTGAGAAGCCGTGTTTCCGATTATACTGTGACGTACTGTGATTATACCCATGCGTAGTACGCCTGCACCAGCCTGGGAACCTCAGAGGGGTATTCACTGCTTATACCTTACGTATACCACTCAAAGCAGGGAGAAGAGGAGGAGGCCAATTATACTTGGGCGTAACAGAGTGGAGCAACGGAGCCGCCCTCTGTGCCCCAGATTGCTGATTTGCATATACTGAAATCAAACAACATCTCGGCAATGGAGGCCCGGATTTTTAGAGGGAAAAACCAGTGAGTTCAGGTGAACTTCATGTGTCTAACTGAGCTGTTGGGTTTATACACTTAACCCTGGTCAGGCACTGCCTTCAATAACTATGACATTTTATAACATTTCTATAGAAAAATTTCCAAACAAAATTCAATTATTTCGACAGTGGTTGCAAAATAGATGAGCATGTAACAGTAGATCTCCGTGCATGGACCAGTAGATCACTAGGATGTTCTGTATGGTCATGTAAGGCCGGATTATCACATGTACTTTTGTATATACAGTATATCTTTTTTTTTTTTTTTTGCAAAAGTCGGTGGGACTGTCGGCTTCCATGGTCCATCCTTGGTCTAGGGCTGGCCTGTTTAGACTGGCTGACATGGTCTACTCCTTGACCCTGAAGCTCAGGCTCTGACTATTTTATCACAGCACTGCACATTCCTGACACCAAGTTCTTTCACTACCGACAAACTGCCCACTTCACAGTTACCTTATTTGGATCTTTGAGGGCTACTACCCCCATCGCCTTTGAGAAGCTATGCCAATGGGTCCCTCTACAATAGACCCGATCACTACGATTTATCATTTCCAATCTTCTGCCGAGGTTCGGGCACCTCCTGTTCATAGATCTATGACCAGATGGGAGGAAGCCCTGGGACGTTCAATCTCCTTCACTCAATGGCAGATTATTTGATCACGTGCATCCAAATCTTAAACGTGTTTGACAAGTAAGGAGGTGCAATATAACCCCTTAATGCACTGGTACCACACCCCGGCCTCCTACATTCCCTGAATCCTACGATCTCCTTGGTTGTTAGAGTATCTACAGCAGAGTAACATCTCCATCACACATTCTGGGACTGTCCCCTGATTTTCTGCAGATGAACCCCTAGATCCTCTCATCCATTTGCTTAATTTGTCTCCGAGGTGAAAGGGAAAGAAATCATCCAAACTGTTTCGCTATCTCTGCACAGCAGCTAAAACTCTCCATGTCTTGCCCCTCCGTCCAGTGTGGACCTCCTTGTCCATGTCATGGATGTTCGAAACCTGCAATACTTGAAAGCTAGTTCAAACAATATGGTGAAAGCCTTTGACTCGATTTGGTCCCCGTAGGATACCTAGTGTACACCGCAGGGTCTCTAATCTCCTTCCCCGCCGCTCTCTTCCCATTTTCCTTTGTTGGTTGTTCCTTGTCTTCTTGTCTCATTTGTTATGTAATTTTTCTCTTTGCTTTATTGAGATTTTCTTATTGTGCGGAATTATTCTTTTATTTTTTCTGTCACCCTGAAAAATTTCAATAAATCTGTGTCGGCTCTATAAAGTGGTGACCCCTCACCTGTAGGGACGTCCTCCTCACACTCCTCATCACCTCTCACATAGGCCTCTGTAGTACTCATAGTGCTCAGATCTTTATCCTGAGGCTGTGAAAGAGATAATGTAAGTCAGCGACAAAGAGAAGGAAAGAGACGCAGGAACTTCACAGCCCGTCTACACATCATAGGGAATATCTCCATCTACCTGATCATCATCCTGTGGAAGAAGAGGACTGGGACATCTCTCCGGTGTTGTCCTCTTACTGGATCTACCTGTAGGAAACACAGACAGGGACTGAATTCATTCTGTACATACAAATAATGGAAGTCCATGTGTATATAGTCATGTCTATTACCTGCTGATGTGAGGGGCTGCTGGTCCTCCATCATCACCTCCTTGTACAGATCCTTGTGTCCTTCTAAATACTCCCACTCCTCCATGGAGAAATAGACAGCGACATCCTGACACCTTATAGGAACCTGACAACACAATGATACAGTCATCACCCCGACCCCTCCAGTTACTGTATAATGTCCCAGCATTCCCAGCAGTGTCACCTCTCCAGTCAGCAGCTCCAGCATCTTGTGGGTGAGTTCTAGGATCTTCTGTCCATTGATCTCCTCCTGTATCAGGGGGTGAGGTGGAGGCCCCGAGATTGGACTCAGGGTTCCTCCATATCCATCATACGCAGGAGCCTGACAGCGCCCACTAGAGGTCTTCTTCACTACTGTGTAATCCTGGTTATGGGGAGACACATTAATAAATCTCACTACATACATGTCCAGAGTCCATCACCTCTCCAGTCATATCATCTGTTATTACTAGAGATAAGAATGATGTCATGATGACATCATCAGAATCTCTCACCTCTCCAGTAAGCTGGTAGATGATCTCTAGGGTGAGATTTAATAGACTTTCCGCCATCTTGTTCCTGTCTCTTTCCATCCTTGATGGATCAATCAGGAATATTCTCTTATATAGAAGATACTGAGAGGATTCTATATTGTAGGAACCTGAATGGAGAGAAGATGAGACAATGTAATCACTACACAAGTATATATATAGGGAGGTCTGTATATACTGTATATAAGGAGGTCTGTATATACTGTATATAAGGAGGTCTGTATATACTGTATATATAGGGAGATCTTCCCAGTAATTGTAAGAATGTGTAGTATAAGAGGCCGCAGGTGAATGTAGTGACAATAATATCAGATAGAATAGAGATATGGCGGCTTTATTTCCCATGACATTAGGACACTTATTCTATATATTGGGCCAGGTTCACACTAGGGTCAGTTTTCCCATTGTTTGTCACATGAGGAGCCCGACCGCCCCGACTGACTATAATGGGGCCCGATGTTATTAAACTGAAAGGGGTGAACGTGGCCTCAGTTATATCCCAAAATACTTCCTATGAAAACTCCAGTTCCCCCCATTACAAACAAGTCCTCATGTGACCCCATGGAAGGGAAATCCCAAAACTATGTAAAGGGTTACAGACCTCCTCCAGGACAGCGGCCATGATATGACAGGACCTGTGATGATGTCACAGCCATGTGATCAGTGACTCTTATGGGAGGACCGCAAAACATTAGGTTAACCCCTTACCCACTGGTGATATTTATCCGTTTTTGACTCCGCCTCCCTTAGCTTTGTTGTGTTTCCATTCTCACGGCCATACGAGAGCGTTTGTGCAACTTTTTTTTCAGGTTTTGTTTTTTAGGGCGTTCAGTCTGTAGCCACAATGATCGGTCCTCTGTATTCTGTGGGTCGGTGCGATTCCGGGCCTACCAAATTTTTTGTTTTATATGATGTTATAACTAGAGATGAGAGAATTTTTAAAAAATTCTATTCGGCCACTTCGCCAAATTTCCCAAAAAGATTTGATTCGCTCCAAATTAATTTGCGGCAAATCACATTAAGAACCATCTATTTCCTTCTGTGCTGCAGAGAGCTTGTATATAGTATATATAGCAGTGTATATAGTATATACAGTGGTGTATATATAGCGGTGTATTTAGTATAGTATATATAGTGGTGTATATAGTATATATAGTGGTGTATTTAGTATAGTATATATAGTGGTGTATATAGTATATATAGTGGTGTATATAGTATATATAGCGGTGTATATAGTATAGTATTAGAGATGAGCGAACACTAAAATGTTCGAGGTTCGAAATTCGATTCGAACAGCCGCTCAATGTTCGTGTGTTCGAACGGGTTTCGAACCCCATTATAGTCTATGGGGAACAGATACTCGTTAAGGGGGAAACCCAAATCCGTGTCTGGAGGGTCACCAAGTCCACTATGACACCCCAGGAAATGATGCCAACACCTCTGGAATGACACTGGGACAGCAGGGGAAGCATGTCTGGGGGCATCTAACACACCAAAGACCCTCTATTACCCCAACATCACAGCCTAACAACTACACACTTTACACACTCAATACCACCTCTCTGACAGTAGGAAAACACCTTGAAACATGTGTATTTGGCACTTGCAGTGAGGAGAGCTTGTCACCAGCAGTGAATTTGGCCCTTGTAGTAAGTTGAGGTTGGCACCAACATTTGTTTTGAAAATCAGGGTGGATTGAGCCTCTAACCAGCAGAGTTTGGGCAAATTCATGGTGGAGGGAGCCTCTAAAAACCCCAGTTTGGACCAATTCATGGTGGAGGGAACCTCTAACCAGCCCAGTTTGGGCAAATTCATGGTGGAGGGAGCCTCTAAAAAACCCAGTTTGGACCAATTCATGGTGGAGGGAGCCTCTAACCAGCCCAGTTTGGGCAAATTCATGGTGGAGGGAGCCTCTAACCAGCCCAGTTTGGACCAATTAATGGTGGAGGGAGCCTCTAACCAGCCCAGTTTGGACCAATTAATGGTGGAGGGAGCCTCTAACCACCCCAGTTTGGACCAATTCATGGTGGAGGGAGCCTCTAAACAGCCCAGTTTGGGCAAATTCATGGTGGAGGGAGCCTCTAAAAAACCCAGTTTGGACCAATTCATGGTGGAGGGAGCCTCTAACCAGCCCAGTTTGGACCAATTAATGGTGGAAGGAGCCTCTAAACAGCCAAGTTTGGACCAATTCATGGTGGAGGGAGCCTCTAAAAACCCCAGTTTGGACCAATTCATGATGGAGGGAGCCTCTAACCAGCCCAGTTTGGGCAAATTCATGGTGGAGGGAGCCTCTAAAAAACCCAGTTTGGACCAATTCATGGTGGAGGGAGCCTCTAAACAGCCAAGTTTGGACCAATTCATGGTGAAGGGAGCCTCTAAAAACCCGTTTGGACCAATTCATGGTGGAGGGAGCCTCTAACCAGCCCAGTTTGGGCAAATTCATGGTGGAGGGAGCCTCTAAACAGCCCAGTTTGGGCAAATTCATGGTGGAGGGAGCCTCTAACCAGCCCAGTTTGGGCAAATTCATGGTGGAGGGAGCCTCTAACCAGCCCAGTTTGGACCAATTAATGGTGGAGGGAACCTCTAACCAGCCCAGTTTGGACCAATTAATGGTGGAGGGAGCCTCTAACCACCCCAGTTTGGACCAATTCATGGTGGAGGGAGCCTCTAAAAACCCCAGTTTGGACCAATTCATGGTGGAGGGAGCCTCTAACCAGCCCAGTTTGGGCAAATTCATGGTGGAGGGAGCCTCTAAACAGCCCAGTTTGGGCAAATTCATGGTGGAGGGAGCCTCTAAAAAACCCAGTTTGGACCAATTCATGGTGGAGGGAGCCTCTAAACAGCCAAGTTTGGACCAATTCATGGTGAAGGGAGCCTCTAAAAACCCGTTTGGACCAATTCATGGTGGAGGGAGCCTCTAACCAGCCCAGTTTGGGCAAATTCATGGTGGAGGGAGCCTCTAAACAGCCCAGTTTGGGCAAATTCATGGTGGAGGGAGCCTCTAACCAGCCCAGTTTGGGCAAATTCATGGTGGAGGGAGCCTCTAACCAGCCCAGTTTGGACCAATTAATGGTGGAGGGAACCTCTAACCAGCCCAGTTTGGACCAATTAATGGTGGAGGGAGCCTCTAACCACCCCAGTTTGGACCAATTCATGGTGGAGGGAGCCTCTAAACAGCCAAGTTTGGACCAATTCATGGTGGAGGGAGCCTCTAAAAACCCCAGTTTGGACCAATTCATGGTGGAGGGAGCCTCTAACCAGCCCAGTTTGGACCAATTAATGGTGGAGGGAGCCTCTAAACAGCCCAGTTTGGACCAATTCATGGTGGAGGGAGCCTCTAACCAGCCCAGTTTGGACCAATTCATGGTGGAGGGAGCCTCTAAAAACCCCAGTTTGGACCAATTCATGGTGGAGGGAGCCTCTAACCAGCCCAGTTTGGACCAATTAATGGTGGAGGGAGCCTCTAAACAGCCAAGTTTTGGGAAATTCATGGTGGAGGGAGCCTCTAACCAGCCCAGTTTGGACCAATTCATGGTGGAGGGAGCCTCTAAACAGCCCAGTTTGGGCAAATTCATGGTGGAGGGAGCCTCTAAAAAACCCAGTTTGGACCAATTCATGGTGGAGGGAGCCTCTAACCACCCCAGTTTGGACCAATTCATGGTGGAGGGAGCCTCTAACCAGCCCAGTTTGGACCAATTCATGGTGGAGGGAGCCTCTAAAAAACCCAGTTTGGACCAATTCATGGTGGAGGGAGCCTCTAAACAGCCCAGTTTGGGCAAATTCATGGTGGAGGGAGCCTCTAACCAGCCCAGTTTGGACCAATTAATGGTGGAGGGAGCCTCTAACCAGCCCAGTTTGGACCAATTAATGGTGGAGGGAGCCTCTAACCACCCCAGTTTGGACCAATTCATGGTGGAGGGAGCCTCTAACCAGCCCAGTTTGGACCAATTCATGGTGGAGGGAGCCTCTAAAAAACCCAGTTTGGACCAATTCATGGTGGAGGGAGCCTCTAAACAGCCCAGTTTGGGCAAATTCATGGTGGAGGGAGCCTCTAAACAGCCCAGTTTGGGCAAATTCATGGTGGAGGGAGCCTCTAACCAGCCCAGTTTGGACCAATTAATGGTGGAGGGAGCCTCTAACCAGCCCAGTTTGGACCAATTCATGGTGGAGGGAGCCTCTAAACAGCCCAGTTTTGGCAAATTCATGGTGGAAGGAGCCTCTAACCAGCAGAGTTGTGGGAAAGCAGGGTGGAGGGAGCCTCTAACCAGCAGAGTTGGTGGAAATCAGGGTGGAGGGAGCCTCTAACCAGCAGAGTTGGGGGAAATCATGTTGGAGGGAGCCTAGTATTAGCAGAATTGTGCAACGCTTATGGTGGATGAGGATGCGGAGGAATTGGAGAGGTTGAGTACAGACATGGAGTTTCATGTTGGGGTACTTTACACAGGTGGGCACAAAAATGAAGGCTCTATCCAGTGGTGGTTCATTTTTATCAAAGTGAGCCGGTCGGCACTCTCAGCTGACAGACGGGTGCGCTTGTCAGTGATGATGCCACCGGCTGCACTGAACACCCTCTCAGATAGGACGCTGGCGGCAGGACAGGACAGCACCTCCAAGGCATATAGGGCAAGTTCAAGCCACAGGTCCAACTTCGACACCCAATACGTGTAGGGCGCAGAGGGGTCGGAGAGGACAGGGCTGTGGTCGGAAAGGTATTCCCGCAACATGCGCCTATACTTCTCACGCCTGGTGACACTAGGACCCTCCGTGGCGGCACTTTGGCGAGGGGGTGCCATCAAGGTGTCCCAGACCTTAGACAGTGTGCCCCTCGTTTGTGTGGACCGGTGAGAACTTGGTTGCCTACTGGAGGAACTGCCCTCCCTGCCGCCAACGTCACATGCTGGAAACATCTCCATCATATTCTGCACCAATTGCCTGTGGCAAGCATTGATGCGATTGGCCCTCCCCTCTACCGGAATAAAAGACGAGATGTTGTTTTTATACCGGGGGTCAAGGATAGCAAAGATCCAGTACTGGTTGTCCTCCATGATTTTGACAATACGCTTGTCGGTTGTAAAGCACCCCAACATGAACTCAGCCATGTCTGCCACAGTGTTAGTTGGCATGACTCCTCTGGCCCCACCGGAAAGTTCAATCTCCATTTCCTCCTCATCCTCCATGTCTACCCATCCGCGCTGCAACAATGGGACGATTCGAAGTTGCCCGGAAGCCTCCTGTATCACCATCACATCATCGGACAACTCTTCTTCCTCCTCCTCCTCCTCCTCCTCCTCCATTAAACGCAGTGAAGCGGACAGATGTGTGGACCTACTCTCCAGCTGTGACGGATCGGATGCTATCCCTAACTCCTCTGTGTGATCTGAGTTATCCCTGATGTCAATCAGGGATTCTCTCAGAACACACAAGAGCGGGATTGTAAGGCTCACCATCGCATCCTCAGAGCTCACCCTCCTTGTGGACTCCTCAAAGACCCGTAGGATGTCACAAAGGTCTCTCATCCATGGCCACTCATGGATGTGAAACTGAGGCAGCTGACTTTGTGGCACCCTAGGGTTTTGTAGCTGGTATTCCATCAAAGGTCTCTGCTGCTCAACCACTCTATTCAACATCTGAAACGTTGAGTTCCAGCGTGTGGGGACGTCGCACAAAAGCCGGTGTTGTGGCACATGCAGGCGTTGCTGGAGAGATTTTAAGCTAGCAGCGGCTACTGTCGACTTGCGAAAGTGGGCGCACATGCGCCGCACTTTCACCAGTAGCTCTGGAACATTGGGGTAGCTCTTTAGGAAACGTTGCACCACTAGGTTGAAGACGTGGGCCAGGCATGGAACATGTTGGAGTCCGGCAAGCTCCAGAGCTGCTACCAGGTTCCGGCCGTTATCACAAACGACCATGCCTGGGCCCAGGTGCAGCGGCTCAAACCATATTGCCGTCTCATCGAGGAGGGCATCCCTCACCTCGGAGGCAGTGTGCTGTCTGTCCCCCAAGCTGATCAGCTTCAGCACAGCCTGCTGACGTCTACCAACGCCAGTGCTGCAACGTTTCCAACTCGTAGCTGGGGTCAATCTAACAGCGGAGGAGGAGGCGGTGGCGGAGGAGGAGGCGGTGGCGGAGGAGGAGGCGGTAGAGGAGGAGGAGGAGGGGGGTGTTCTTCTCGTGTCCCTGCCAGGAATGTTAGGCGGGGAGACGAGGTACACCGGGCCAGTTTGGGAAGCAGTCCCAGCCTCAACTACATTCACCCAGTGTGCCGTCAGTGAAATGTAGCGTCCCTGTCCGCATGCACTTGTCCACGCGTCGGTGGTCAAGTGGACCTTTGTGCAAAGCGCGGAACTAAGGGCCCGCCTGATGTTGAGTGACACGTGCTGGTGCAAGGCGGGGACGGCACACCGGGAGAAGTAGTGACGGCTAGGGACGGCATAGCGAGGTGCCGCAGTTGCCATCAGGTCCAGGAAGGCGGGAGTTTCAACAAGCCGGAACGCCAACATCTCCTGGGCCAGCAGTTTAGCGATGTTGGCGTTCAAGGCTTGCGCGTGTGGGTGGTTAGCAGTGTATTTCTGCCGCCGCTCCAATGTCTGAGAGATGGTGGGTTGTTGTAAAGAAACGCCTGATGGTGCCTTTGATGGTGCAGGAGAAGGAGATAAGACAGGACCAGGGGAGGATGAGGTAGAAGTCAACAAAGTGGCGGAGGCAGATGAAGTGGTGTCCTGGCTCGTCCTCTGGAGTGCATCGCCAGCACAGTCAGCAGTGGCAGTGGCAGAGGCAGTGGCAGAGGCAGTGGCAGTGGCGTGAACGGCAGGCGGCCTTTGTCCTGCCGTTGCTGCCTGCCACTGATTCCAGTGCTTGGATTCCAAATGACGGCGCATTGAAGTGGTGGACAGGTTGCTCTTCTCAGAGCCCCTAATCAATTTCGAGAGGCAAATTGTGCAGACAACACTATATCTGTCCTCGGCGCATTCCTTGAAAAAACTCCACACCTTCGAGAAACGTGCCCTCGAGGTGGGAGTTTTTCGGGGCTGGGTACGAACTGGAACATCTTGGGAGATTCCGGATGTGGCCTGGCTTCGCCTAAGCTGCTGACCTCTGCCTCTGCCTCTAGCTACCCTTTTTGGTGCTGCACCTGCCTCAACATCCACACTACTTTCCCCGCTTGACATCCCCCCTGTCCAGGTCGGGTCAGTGTCCTCATCATCCACCACTTCCTCTTCCAACTCCTGTCTCATCTCCTCCTCCCGCACAATGCGCCGGTCAACTGGATGCCCTGACGGCAACTGCGTCACATCATCGTCGATGAGGGTGGGTTGCTGGTCATCCACCACCAAATCGAACGGAGATGGAGGAGACTCTAGTGTTTGAGCATCTGGACACAGATGCTCCTCTGTTAGGTTCGTGGAATCGTGACGTGGAGAGGCAGGTTGAGGGACAATGAAAGGAGCGGAGAACAGCTCTGGGGAGCAGGGACAGTTTGGGTTATTGTTCTGTAAAGCTTCGGAATTTTGGGAGGAAGGAAGACAAGACTGTTGGGTAATAGGAGGAGAGGAGGCAGAGTCTGACTGGCTGCTGGACAATGTGCTGTAAGCGTTCTCTGACAGCCATTGCAAGACCTGTTCCTGGTTCTCGGGCCTACTAAGGTTTGTACCCTGCAGTTTAGTTAATGTGGCAAGCAACCCTGGCACTGTGGAGTGGCGCAATGCTTGCTGCCCCACAGGAGTAGGCACGGGACGCCCTGTGGCTTCACTGCTACCTTGCTCCCCAGAACCATTCCCCCGACCTCGCCCACGGCCTCGTCCACGTCCCTTTCCGGGAGCCTTGCGCATTTTGAATTCCTAGTTAGAAATTGGCACTGTATACCAGTAGTAAAAATTGTGGGTGCACGTAACCCCAATATATTCTTTGAATTCCCAGTCAGACACTGGCACTATATGGCAGTAGCAAGAAATGAGGGTATTTGTATTCCCAATATACTCTTTGAATTCCCAGTCAGACAATGGCACTGTATACCAGTAGTAAAAATTGTGGGTGCACGTAACCCCAATATATTCTTTGAATTACCAGTCAGAAACTGGCACTATATGGCAGTAGCAAGAAATGAGGGTATTTATAACCCCAATATATTCTTTGAATTCCCAGTCAGACAATGGCACTGTATACCAGTAGTAAAAATTGTGGGTGCACGTAACCCCAATATATTCTTTGAATTCCCAGTCAGAAACTGGCACTATATGGCAGTAGCAAGAAATGAGGGTATTTGTATTCCCAATATACTCTTTGAATTCCCAGTCAAACAATGGCACTGTATACCAGTAGTAAAAATTGTGGGTGCACGTAACCCCAATATATTCTTTGAATTCCCAGTCAGAAACTGGCACTATATGGCAGTAGCAAGAAATGAGGGTATTTATAACCCCAATATATTCTTTGAATTCCCAGTCAGACAATGGCACTGTATACCAGTAGTAAAAATTGTGGGTGCACGTAACCCCAATATATTCTTTGAATTACCAGTCAGACACTGGCACTATATGGCAGTAGCAAGAAATGAGGGTATTTGTATTCCCAATATATTCTTTGAATTCCCAGTCAGACAATGGCACTGTATACCAGTAGTAAAAATTGTGGGTGCACGTAACCCCAATATATTCTTTGAATTCCCAGTCAGACACTGGCACTATATGGCAGTAGTAAGAAATGAGGGTATTTGTATTCCCAATATATTCTTTGAATTCCCAGTCAGACAATGGCACTGTATACCAGTAGTAAAAATTGTGGGTGTATATAGCCCCAATTCTATTGCTAGGGGACTTGCAGGGTATTTCTGGGGTGAAGGTGGGGGGGCACACCGTTGGAACGGGTATCGGGGTATATATCGGGTATACGGGAATACACTGACAGTGTATTCCATTCAGGATCCTGGGAAAGCTGGGTTGCGGCGATTGAGCCCGTCAGTGCCACGTTACACTGACAAGCTTCTCCCTGGAATTTAGCTCTTATAAGAGCTGTTGGTTGTCTTCTCCTTCCTATCCTAGCCTGTCCCTGCCTACCCAGAATCTAAGCCCTAGCTAACTGGACGGAAACCTCCGTCCCCGGTGAATTGCAAGCTCAGAATGACGCGAACCTGGGCGGCGCTGTTCTTTTAAATTAGAGGTCACATGTTTTCGGCAGCCAATGGGTTTTGCCTACTTTTTTCAACGTCACCGGTGTCGTAGTTCCTGTCCCACCTACCCTGCGCTGTTATTGGAGCAAAAAAGGCGCCAGGGAAGGTGGGAGGGGAATCGAGTAATGGCGCACTTTACCACGCGGTGTTCGATTCGATTCGAACATGCCGAACAGCCTAATATCCGATCGAACATGAGTTCGATAGAACACTGTTCGCTCATCTCTATATAGTATATATAGTGGTGTATATAGTATATATAGTGGTGTATTTAGTATAGTATATATAGTGGTGTATATAGTATATATAGCGGTGTATATAGTATAGTATATATAGCGGTGTATATAGTATAGTATATATAGTGGTGTATATAGTATATATAGTGGTGTGTATAGTATAGAATATATAGTGGTGTATATAGTATAATATATATAGTGGTGTATATAGTATAGTATATATAGTGGTGTGTATAGTATATATAGTGGTGTATATAGTATATATAGCAGTGTATATATAGTGATGTATATAGTATATATAGCAGTGTATATATAGTGGTGTATATAGTATAGTATATATAGTGGTGTGTATATAGTATATATAGTGGTGTATATAGTATAGTATATTTCCCGGCCGTCCTACGGCAGCACAATTACACAAGGGATTTCGTCCCCTAGGTACAACCAGAGAGACAGGTTAGTTAGCCATAGTGAACAACCAATTAAACAATTAACAAGGACCCCTCCTATAAAGGTAAGGAAGCAGTCCGGCCCAATTGTGTTCTTTTTTCTCTCTAGGTGCCTGAGGAGACAGGATGTGTTAAAGGGGCTCTATCACTAGGAAAAGTCATTTTTAACTAATCACATGCTTGCATAGGCTTTAGAAAGTCTATTCCACACCTGCCTTTAGTCTGTAGATTGCCTCAGTGGTTTCTGTATAAGTCCGTTTTTATTAATATGCCAGCCAGCTCAGGAAGTTCCCAGCAGCCTCCTCTCTCCTATTATCTTCTATGTGTGTGAAACAGGAAGCTGAGTCATCATCAGCAGCAGCAGTCTCCCATAGAAAACAATAGGAGAGGTGTGCACCATCTATCGTGCACCAGTCTAATTAGCATAGGCTTATAGCTCGACACAACTTCACCTGTGGAAGTTGTGTCGAGCTATAAGTGTATTTCTCAAGAGTGAGGGCAGCATTCATTGGCAAAAGGCTGACTGGTAAGACCAGGGTCGTATGTGGACAAATCTTAAGTAGAGCGTATATCCAATCCAATGTTCAGAGGCTTTAAAGACTTTCTGTGGTCTCTCTTTTGTAATTGGTCACGTACAAGGAGGGCCTCTTTCTGCTTTTTGTCCTCTATTAGCTATTTGTTGGCATTGCTGGACACACAAGATAGTCTTTGGCATCTACTCTTACCTCCGACTCCTTCACAAAGGTGGTGGTTCCTGTAGCAGCCGTCAGATCACTCCACGTCAGTTCATCGTTCCTTATCTAGATGATTGGCCTATAAAAGCACAGTCAGAGGACATTATTCTAAAAACCTTCAGATGACTGTCGGCCTCCTCCAGTGTCTACGTTGGATAATAAATTGGGGAAAGTCAGACATTGTATCATCCACCCTGAAGAAGCTTCATCCTAGACTCAGAATAGATGAGAATTTCCTTACCTTCTCTCAGAAGAGAAAGGATCATCACAGCAACTTGGTTTCTTGTTCATCCACCTCTGATGTCAATCCCAACTGCCATGAAAGTCCTAGGACTTATGGCAGCTGCTGCGGAAGTGGTTCCATGGGGCACCTTTGTCCCCTCCAGAAAGAGGTTCTCAAGGTGTGGAACTGCAACCCACTGGGCCTCAACAAAACCTTCTCCCTATCTTTCAAGACCCATCCTTCCTTGAGATGGTGGATACATCTGAAAAATGGGATGTACATGGTCCAACCTCGTTAGACCCTGTTGACCACTAAAACATCTCTGTCCCGATAAGGAGTTTACTTGAATGAGTTGCCAGTTCAGGGCACTTGGAATTTCCGAGATAGGACTATGTCATCCAATTAAAGAGAACTCGGAGCGGTTCGCCTGGCATTCCTCCACTTTGCCTCACTAATGAAGGGGAAGGCTATAACATGTCAACCATTCTTTATCTGAACAAACAAGGAGGCACCTGATCCCAGTCACTTCTCAAGAAAGTAGGTCTGATCTTAGCCTGGGCAGAGACAAATCTAACATGATAGCAGACAGGCTGAGTCAGGGTCTCACTGTTTCTTGAAAATGGTCTCTCAATCAGGTGATCTTCCATCAAAGTACCCTGAAGTGGAGTTTCCCGGAAGCAGATCTCATGGTGACCAGACTCAATGCCATGCTTGATTTCCCAACTTATTCAGATGAGTCGAAGAACTTATTGGAGGTTTCCCCTAATCCAGAACCTGGTTTCACAAGTAAATCAGTGTTCCCAGGATCTGAGGAGATTCAACTTGACAACAAGTCCCAGTAGAGATCTAGAGGACTGTCAGATGCTGTCCCAAAGACCTTCTTATTCTCAAGAACTGAATCTACCAACAGGAGTTACGCCAGGATAAAGGTCTTCACTCTTCCACTCTGGGGGTACAGTTAGCAGCCTTTCAGCTTGCCAATATAGGTGTTTGTCGCATGATACCCTACTTAGAAAGGGTAAAGGGGCCTTGAGAATGAGACCTTCAGTTACAGCTCCCATTCGAGACCTTTGTACTGTCCTTACTATGTGGTCCTCCCTTTGAGCCATGAAGGAGGTTGCTCTTAAGTTCCTCTCTTTTAAGACAACATTTTTATTGGACATTACCTATGGAAAGAAAGTGGGAGAACTGCACGTCTTCTCAGTAGAAGAGCCTTAGGCTAAGGCCCCACAAGAAGATCCACAGCTCTAAAGTGCTGTGGGAAAAAACACGGCGGGAACGCATGGCGCTTCTTCCCGAAGCACCTTAAACAGGAAGTTCACAGAGTTTTCCTCCGCGGACTGTCTGCTTCCATTATCACTACAGGGAAGCCGCTGGCGATTCCATAGATATAATTGACATGCTCCGATTTCCTAAATTGCAACGGTTTTTACCACAAAGTGAGCATGGGATTTACATGAATCAAATCCACTTCGCAATTACTGTAAAACGCTGCGTTTCCGACCAGTGGGGCCCCAACCTTATACACCTTTTTTTCAGGTCCAGCTAAGATCTCTCCTTGGATTTAACCCTAAAGTTTCTTCCCAGGCTAATATTAAAGGGATCCTATCAGACAATTTTTTGTAGTTACCACGTCGGAATAGCCTTAACAAAGGCTATTCGTCTCCTACCTTTTGTCGTCTTCTCCGCGCCGCTCTTCACCTACAATTCTCAGTTTGTAAATTAGCTCTCTCGCAGCACTGGGGGCGAGCCCCAGCGCTCAGACAGCACTGGAGGCGTCCTCAATGCTGTGAGAGAACTCTCTCAAGCGCCGCCTCCTCTTCTTCAGCAGTATCATCTTCAGCCTCTTCTTCTGGCGGCCTGTTGGCAGAGCAGACTGCGCATGCCCACAGACCACGAGAAAATGGCCGCTTGCACAGTATTGTAAGCTGTCATTTTCTCATGGCCTGTGGGCATGTGCAGTCTGCTCTGCCCGAGGCCTTAGAAGTTACAAGCCACCGCCGGAAGAAGAGGCTGAAGATGATGCTGCTGAAGTCGGCGCTGGAGAGAGTTCTCTCGCAGCATTGGGGACGCCCCCACTGCTGCGAGAGAGCTAATTTACTATCCAAGAAAAACCGGGATTGTAGGCGAACAGCAGCACGGAGAAGTCGACAAAAGGTAGGAGACGAATAGCCTTTCTTAAAGCTATTCCGACGTGGTACCTACAAAAAATTGTGTCTGACTGATAGGATCCCTTTAAGCAAGTGGTTTCTCGTCCTGTGTACTTTCCATCACCTTCTTCAGAATAAGAGTTGAAACTTCATTCACTGTATCTAGCCAGATGTCAATACATTTATTTACAGCGCATACACTCCTTTAGCACATTTGAGAATTTGTTAGTGAACATTTTTGGCAGAAACAAGGGTTTCAAGGCCTCGAAGGTTTCCTTGCCCAGATGGATGAGAAGCTATAAGGCTCTGGTTTTCTTCTCAGGGGTTAACTCCTCTATAATTTGTCACAGCCCATTCAACTCAGGTAGTTTCTGCCTCCTGGGAAGAAAGCTGCTGTATCCCTCCAGACCAGCTGTGCGCGGCTGCCCTTGGAGTTCTGAGCTAATCCTCATTATTAAATGGATTGTGTAGCTCTGAGGCCACAAGCTCAGTCATGCTAAAGAACCCTCCCTAGGGCTCTTCTTGCTACAGCTTCATATTTTTCTGCTGGTAGAACGTAAGAGAATCGTTTAGTATATTATTAATCTGATTTCCTTTAGTCCTAACGGCAGCACAAACTTCCCCCATTCATATATTATTATTATTTTCTTCTTTATGGGGGGGGGGGGGGGGGGTCCTCTCATGGGGTAGGTAATATCCAATTAATTATTTAAAAATTCTGTCTCTTACCAGGAAACGGGGACAGAAATACTCCATATTGTGCTGCTGTTAGAACTAAGGCAAAACATGGTTATATATCCTTGTCGAAAATTTGAAGTCAGCTCACCTTCTTGTTCCAAGATCCAACACTGGGTGTATATATTCTTACGTGTATTGAAGAAATTCACCTGGAAGCTTGAGTTGGATGCACGGAGATTTTGTTGCCCTTCAGCCCAGGGTGTAGTTCAACTAGTAGAAGTAAACATCCAGCACGCATCTCCTTGTTTTAAATAAAACTTAGCTTTTATTTATCCATATTCAAAAATTGGAAAGCATTCAATTTTAGATATAAAAAACGCTCAGTGTGGCCAGCATGGAGGGAAAGCGGGCAGCGTCCGGCTGACGCGTTTCGGAGTCTCTAGGTCAGCTCCTTACTCATTGAAGTGAATGGGGAGTGCCGGCGTATACGGCAAGCTCTGCTCATGCCGGAGCGTACACGCCGGCACTCCCCATTCACTTCAATGGGACTGCACGGAGTGAAAGAAGCAGCCCATTCATTTCTATGGGGAGCGCTCGTATCCCCGCTCCCATAGAAATGAATGGAGCTGCTTTAGACGCCGCTTATTCTGAACGTGTTTTACGTTCAGAATAAGCTAGCGTTTACTCAGTGTGAATGCACCCTTAGGGTGTAAATGCCCTATGGGTTTTTGTAATGCACAAATCTGAGAATGATCCCAAATCAAATCCTGGCCATCTTAATGTGGTTCTTGGGGCTGTGGTACAGAAAGAATGGCGGGCGTACACAAAACAAACGGGACAGCAACCTCCGGCACCTGTGCAAAATTAGCACTTAAAGCATATCTACCAGGCACAGTGTTGTTGCTCCAAGAGAGAAGGTACTATCAAGTGTGACATTGTGTCGGGACATGAGCTTACACCCACAAACACGGGGGAACATACAAAGGTTCCATGCAGAGGTTGATGGAATTCAAACCCAGAAGCCAACGCTGTAAGGCAATAACGCCAACCCCTGTGCCAAGTGCTAATTGGTTCCTTTATGTGTTATATGGCTTCCATGTAGAGGCAGGGCTGCACCTCTAATGAGGTGAGGTGAGGCGGCGGCCTCAGGCGGCACTTTCAGGTGGCCATGGGAATTTTTTAACTTTTTAATTTTTTTTTTTACCTAAACATCATCAAAGGTCCTTTATCTAACTTGCAATTCAGCATATATCTAGGACCTAGATAGATGCCGATTTGCAGATCAGCTAAAGGACCTTTGATGACATCATCACAGGTCCTTTTACTCACTAGGCAATGATCAGACTCTTTAGTGGGCGAAGCCACACAGGACAGTGCAGTATTAAGCCTCGTTCACACGGTGTAACGTGCCGCGTGATGTGGCACGTGTACGCCGCGGGACCCTTTTGCGTGCCGTACACGCTCCCATTGATTTCAATGGGAGCGGTGATCGTATGCGCCACGCTAGTTTGCGGCCGTGAATAAATGCACGGCCGCAAACTAGCGCGGCGCTTGCGAACCCCGCTCCCATTGAAATCAATGGGAGCATGTACGTCACGCAAAGGGTCCCGCGGCGTACACGTGCCACATCACGCGGCACGTTAGACCGTGTGAACGCACCCTTACAAAGAAAGAGCGGGCTGCCAGGAATGGAGAATGAAAGAAGATAAAGGAGGAGAGAAGAGTGAGTATGTGTGAGCAAGAGGAGGGGACTGGGGGCAGATATAGGGGGCAGTTTAACTGAAGGCATATAGAGGGGTGACGTTAACCTGGGAACAACTGGAGGAGGATATTAAACCGTGGGGGGTAGCTGGAGGGGAACATATTTCTGCCTCTAATTGCCCCCAGTATAATGTTCCCCTCCAGCTGCCGCAGTTTAATGTCCTCCTCTAGTTGCCCCAGTATAATGCCCCCCCCCCCTCTCCAGCTGCCCCACTTTAATGACCTCCTCTAGTTTCTATTAGTTTAAACTGGGGCACAAGGAGAGGGGCTTAATACTGTGGGACATTTGGAGGGGAACATTATAATGTGGAGGCAGACCACGTGACATCTGGGACATTACCATACAGGAGACATTACCATGCTAGGAGTAACATCAGATCCCAGAGAGGTGAGTAACACTGTTTATTATGTTTTCTCACCTCCCCTGGGGCTTCAATTATTATATTCAGGGCTCTGAAAAGACCCCCGAGTATAATAATAGTTCAGGGGTAGGACACTATGTAGAATAATAGAGTTGGGTGGGCAACTGTGAGGCATAATAGTGGCCCCTTTAACCACTATTATGCTCCACTGCATCTACAGGGTCCATCTGAAGGGCTCGTTGTACATATGAAGGGTACTGCTGTGCATGCAATTTAGGTTTGGTCACCAAAAATTTGACTATGAACTAGGCTGCAACAGGAGAAAGACCAGTGGATGGAAAGGAAACTGCGCTACTCTGAAGGCGTTGAATAGTGTGTGTATTGGTTTACACTTGATAAAGGGGTATTCTCCGAAACGCTGTCCAATTCATCGTGTATAAGAAACCTTAATAAAGTGCGTGTTGATTCAACGCTTTTGGAGTAGCGCAGTTTCCTTTCCATCCACTGGTCTTTCTATTTGCTTCGCCCTTTGGGGGTGCTGGATGCTTCTACTGCTGCTAATTGTCTCCAGTTCCCCGGACTGGTAACAACTCCAGACCACTATAGAAGGTGACAGTGGTGGGTTGCTCGGTACATTGTTCATTTTGTGTTTTTCTAGGCTGCAATAGGTCACTGCTCTCAGGGGGCTGGCACAGAAGACAGCTGGGGGTGGCATGTAGGTGGTTCCTTATCTTTATCTCATATATTGAGTCTCCACAATGCTTGCAAACCGACAAAAGAAAGGTAACCACCTCGTAAATCTCCTACAAGCCATTATTTTATTTATCACCTCTGATTGGCTTCATTGCTTATGAGCAGGCAGAAGGTAAACAAGACCAGGAACCCAAAAAGGCGACTCTTCGCTGGATCCCCGGCCGAACAGGTGAGTACTGTATATGGTTTATTATTTTAAGCTTCTCTAGTGGGTATAAAAATGACTTGGAGCACCCCATTAACAGGAACGGATTTCTAGGTTTCCGATCCCTGGCTGCCTGTCCCTGGTTCCCTGAGAGATCACCTCGCTCAAGCTATATTAAAAGTCTTATCTATCCAAAATGACCACTTCTAGGCCAAGATTAGTTTGTCTTTTTCCCCAAAAACGTCAAACTCAAAAATATTATCTGAAATAGGACGTCCTAACAGATGGGCCGATTTACTTTCTAAAAGACTGCGCAAGGTCAGATAGACTTAAAGGGAGTCAATCACCTTCCCCAGCCACTGTAAAGCAACGCTATAGTCTTGTACAGAATATGAATACAAGTCTAAACGTACCTTTGAAAAGTTAGGGAGCCCCCTGAAATCCGCATAAAAAGCCATTTTAACTAATATGTATATGAGGGTCATAGAGCACAGGGAAAAAGATGTCTTCAATCCCCGAGCACAGCCACGTCATCACTAATCACACCCATCCAGTCTTCTTGGTTGCCCCTCTCGGTGATGGAAGATCCGCGTCATCCCGCCCGATGTCAGTGAGCGTTGCAGAAAAAAAAAGCACACACGTGCAGTAGGCTTCTGTAGTCCAGACCGTATCTGATTAATGCACATGTGCTCCCTTCAAGTTCCAAAAAAAAGAAGAGGAGGCTTCAGTGTGAGGGTGGAAGTTGCAGTCGGTGCATGCGCAGTATGCAGTTGAAGCTGTCCTGGACTGCAGAAACGTACTGCGCTTTCACATTATCTCAATGGCGCTCACAGACGTCAGGCTGGATGATGCACATGTTCTGCTGCTCGGGGCCGAACAGATTGGATGTGTGTGATTTGTGATGATGTGGCTGTGCTCGGGGATTGAAGACAACCCCCTTATGCTCCATGAACATCCTTTACATCTCAGCTTTTTACACTCATTCAGTTGGATCAGCAACATTTCAAAGGTACAGCTAGACTTGTATTCATAGCCTGTACAGTGTCATGGCAGTGTTTTACAGAGGTTGGGTGACAGACTCCCTTTAAACTGTACTAGATTTATCAGTGTCTAATTGTGCTCGGCATTTACTAGTTTGTATAGTCTAACTTTACACCTCCAATGTAAATGTACCAATTTTGGGCACATAGTGTTGCCACTTTCAATGAAGCCACGCCCCTTTGCCACAACACCATACTCCCTTTTTTGTGAAAGTCACATGTGTCTAAAACACTTCACAAGACAGTTTTTGGTGCAAATAAAGTCAGGATTTTTTTGCATTTTCTTAGTAAATCTCCTACTTCGTGTATTTACAACTCGTTACCTATAATAGTGTTTCTCAATCTAGAAAAAATTTTTTTCCTTAGGCCCCCCCCCACCAAAAAGTGTTAACCAAATTATATTCCAAGGACGTAATTAACATTGGATGAAGGCAAGGGTTCATCTTCCCAACCAGAGTATCATGGCCCCCCTGGTGAGTTTCCAAGGCACCCCAGGGTGCTGCAGCACCTCTATTTGGAATCACTAATTTCTAAAATATTCTCATTGCGAACATGAAAATGGTTTCTCTCCTGTGTGAGTTTTTTGATGGTCAACGAGATGCGTCTTCTTTGAAAAACATTTGCCGCACTCAGAGCACGAAAATGGCTTCTCCCCGGTGTGAGTTCTCTGATGGTCTATAAGCCTTAATTTCTGACTATAACGTTTGCCACATTCTGAACAGGAATATGGCTTCTCCCCCGTGTGCATTCTCTGATGTCGAACAAGATCTGTCCTCTGGATAAAACATTTGCCACATTCTGAACACAGAAATGGCCTCTCCCCCGTGTGAATCTTCTGATGTTTAGCAAGCACAGATTTCCGGCCATAACATTTGCCACATTCTGAACATGCATATGGCTTCCCTCCTGTGTGAATTCTTTGATGTAAAGACAGATTTGATTTGTAGATGAAACACTTGCCGCACACTGCACACAGAAATGGTCTTTCCCCTGTGTGAATTCGGTGATGATCGAGAAGTGTTGTTTTAGTACTATAACGTTTGCCGCACTCTGGACATGTGAATGGCTTCTCTCCTGTGTGAATTCTCTGATGGCCTTTCCTTTTGTAAGTTTTGTTTTGTCGAACGGTCTGTGATGAAGCAGTGGATTGGACGTGTATGATAGGATCAGATGATAGATCGTTGCTGTGAAGGGCTGAGGGTATATCGGGGGTAATAACATATTGATCATATGGATCTTGGGTGATACCATAATCCTCTGCATTATAATCTGTAGATAGCAGATGTCTCTCTGAGCTCCTGGTACAGTCATCTGACAAGAAGAAAACTGATTATTTTTACTAAATATAACCATAAAATTATATAGAAACACTATAAAACATCACAACAATTACACATGGGCATTGGACAGTATATGCTCCTACAGATATTCAGCATGAACAAAGCTTTATAATATCCAGAGGGAGTGGACTTCTTAATAATTGATGTTTATCCGTCCTAAGAGTCCTATGATAAGGAGGAAGAGAAGAGCCTGAGCCCGGATGCGTTCTCATCCACATTCCATAACATACTTGTAGGCCAGTTGGCTAAGCCACTTCTATCCAGACTCAGCAAAGACCCCCCCCCCCCCAAGAACTGTGATAAAGTCCGTTCGATATCCCTCATTAATACCGATCTCGAACCCTATTCTAAACTCCTAGCCCTACAACTACCATCATTTAAGTCAAATTTAATTCGCAAAGAACATATGGGATTTTTGTTGTGTTGAGATGCCCAGGACAACACCATCAAACCCTCTCCCTTCTCCTCCCAATGAGCCCCAATGTGCCTCTTAACACTGGTTTTCTCATTGTCAACTGAGGTTACCTAAAAATCCACCATGTGCAATGGGGTGTCCAGGTGGCAAAACGGCACAAGCCTGGCCAACAGCGAAGGTAGTTATGTACTTTACCTGTAGGGATGTCCTCCTCACACTCCTCATCTCCACTCTCATAGGGCTCTTCTTTTATGGTTATAGTTATAAAATTTACGTCATCCAGATCTTTATCCTCAAGGGAAAGCTGTGAAACAAATATTGTAAAGTCAGCACAAAGACTGATCTCATGAGAAGTGTAACAACCAAAAATGATCTGACGCTTATCTGAGCCAAATAATGGCCGGTCTCCTAGAACCGAGCCATAGATATTAGATGAGACCCTCATACACATGTATACTCGGCCTGGCTAGACCTGCTTCAGGTTGTGTCAGTGGAGGAGATCAGATTCTACCAGATACATCTGGGGTTGTTTGTCTCAGGAGAAATAAAGGATCAGATCAGTAGAAATCCAACCTGATGGTTCCTTATTCCATCCAGCAGACTCCATAGCCAGAAGATTGTGAGAAGATCCAGACACCATGTAATGTCTATGGTCAGCTTTATCCTCCATTTCCACCTCTCATTACAAAAGTATAAACCATCTAATACTGCTGGAGAACCCAAGACTGACCACAAGGACTTCACAGCCTGTCTACACATCATAGGGAATATCTCCATCTACCTGATCATCATCCTGTGGAAGAAGAGGACTGGGACATCTCTCCGGTGTTGTCCTCTTACTGGATCTACCTGTAGGAAACACAGACAGGGACTGAATTCATTCTGTACATACAAATAATGGAAGTCCATGTGTATATAGTCATGTCTATTACCTGCTGATGTGAGGGGCTGCTGGTCCTCCATCATCACCTCCTTGTACAGATCCTTGTGTCCTTCTAAATACTCCCACTCCTCCATGGAGAAATAGACAGCGACATCCTGACACCTTATAGGAACCTGACAACACAATGATACAGTCATCACCCCGACCCCTCCAGTTACTGTATAATGTCCCAGCATTCCCAGCAGTGTCACCTCTCCAGTCAGCAGCTCCAGCATCTTGTGGGTGAGTTCTAGGATCTTCTGTCCATTGATCTCCTCCTGTATCAGGGGATGAGGTGGAGGCCCCGGGAATGGGCTCAGGGTTCCTCCATATCCATCATACACAGGAGCCTGACAGCGCCCACTACAGGTCTTCTTCACTACTGTGTAATCCTGGTTATGGGGAGACACATTAATAAATCTCACTACATACATGTCCAGAGTCCATCACCTCTCCAGTCATATCATCTGTTATTACTATAGATAAGAATGATGTCATGATGACATCATCAGAATCTCTCACCTCTCCAGTAAGCTGGTAGATGATCTCTAGGGTGAGATTTAATAGACTTTCCGCCATCTTGTTCCTGTCTCTTTCCATCCTTACCGGATCAGTCAGGAATCTTCTCTTCTATATGAGACATGGGCTGAGCGGATTCTATATTGTACGGAGATGACACAATGTAATAAATAAATCCCATGTAAATATAATACAATTACTGGAGATAAGAAGAAATATTATTCCTTAGTGTATGGAGTGAAATGTTAAGTATCTTGTCCATAGCGCCTGGATGTGCAGACTCTATAGCAGAGCGAGCTCTTTCCTGCCTTGGCTTTCTGCGCTAGCCTCAGTTATTTCTGGCGCTCGCACTGGAGGAGTGCACCACTCTTTCAGAAATGGGGATGAAAGTCCCTTGTTATCCTTATTAGTGGGGTCTAAGGCGGTATTATATACATTGTTGCCAAAAAAGGAAATACGTATTCCACAACCCGGCTTCTTTAAAATTTAACTTTTAATCCATAGAATCAATTAAAATTAAAGTGTGCAAAAAGATGGAAAACACATACAAGAAGGGTGAAAAAAGCGAGATAAAATAATATCTCGCTTTTTTCACCCTTCTTGTATGTGTTTTCCATCTTTTTGCACACTTTAATTTTAATTGATTCTATGGATTAAAAGTTAAATTTTAAAGAAGCCGGGTTGTGGAATACGTATTTCCTTTTTTGGCAACAATGTACATTACCAAGCTCCGATGAGTCCCGGGGCACGGATTGCACACCCTGAAGACTTCTTGGTTTCATATGGTGAGTGACAGCAAAAACATTATTTTTTTTTGAAATATAATTCGGTATTATATACGGCTAGAAAATCAACAGTGCCAGAATACAATATACATACCTCCCAACCGTCCCGATTTCCGCGGGACAGTCCCGATTTGGGTGACATGTCCCGCGGTCCCGGTTGGAGGGAGGTATGTCCCGATTTCAACTCAGATCTGCGTCCAGAGGACGCAGATCTGAGTTGAACACATATGCGGCTGAAGCAAGGAGCTGACCTGTGTCAGCTCCTCGCTTCCCCGCTGCCCGCCTCTCTCCCTGACACATTCGGCTGAAGCTGCTCGCGTGCTCGCTTTGCCGCTGCGTCTCTCTCTCTCTCGCTGACACATGCGGCTGAAGCGAGGAGCTGACCTGTGTCAGCTCCTCGCTTCGCTGCTGCCGCCGGCTCCTGGCTTGTAGACGCGATGTACAAGCCAGGAGCCGGCGGCAGCAGCTAAGCGAGGAGCTGACACAGGTCAGCTCCTCGCTTCAGCCGCATGTGTCAGCGAGCGAGAGACGCAGCGGCGAAGTGAGCAGCTTCAGCCGCGTGTGTCAGGGAGAGAGGTGGGCAGAAAGCGGCGAGGGAGCGGAGGAGAAGGTAAGTTTAATGTGGAGGTGGAACGTGAATCTGGGGGCAGAGATGGAGAGGACGGCATGACACTGGGGGCAGAGATGGAGAGGACATGAAACTGGGGGCAGAGATGGAGGGGACATGAATCTGGGGGCAGAGATGGAGGGACATGAATCTGGGGGCAGAGATGTGGGGACATGAATCTGGGGGCAGAGATGGAGTGGACATGAAACTGGGGGCAGAGATGTGGGGACATGAATCTGGGGGAAGAGATGGAGGGACATGAATCTGGGGGCAGAGATGGAGGGACATGAATCTGGGGGCAGAGATGGAGGGACATGAATCTGGGGGCAGAGATGGAGGGACATGAATCTGGGGGCAGAGATGTGGGGACATGAATCTGGGGGCAGAGATGGAGTGGACATGAAACTGGGGGCAGAGATGTGGGGACATGAATCTGGGGGCAGAGATGGAGAGGACATGAATCTGAGGGCAGAGATGGGGGACATGAATCTGGGGGCAGAGATGGAGAGGACATGAATCTGGGGGCAGAGATGGAGAGGACATGAATCTGGGGGCAGAGATGGAGAGGACATGAATCTGGGGGCAGAGATGGGGGACATGAATCTGGGGGCAGAGATGGAGGGACATGAAACTGGGGGCAGAGATGTGGCGACATGAATCTGGAGGCAGAGATGGAGGGACATGAATCTGGGGGCAGAGATGTGGGGACATGAATCTGGGGGCAGAGATGGAGTGGACATGAAACTGGGGGCAGAGATGTGGGGACATGAATCTGGAGGCAGAGATGGAGGGGACATGAATCTGAGGGCAGAGATGGAGAGGACATGAATCTGGGGGCAGAGATGGAGAGGACATGAATCTGGGGGCAGAGATGGAGGGGACATGAATCTGAGGGCAGAGATGGAGAGAACATGAATCTGAGGGCAGAGATGGGGGACATGAATCTGGGGGCAGAGATGGAGAGGACATGAATCTGGGGGCAGAGATGGAGGGACATGAATCTGGGGGCAGAGATGGAGGGACATGAATCTGGGGGCAGAGATGTGGGACATGAATCTGTGGGCAGAGATGTGGGACATGAATCTGGGGGCAGAGATGGAGAGGACATGAATCTGGGGGCAGAGATGGAAGAGGGACATGAATCTGGGGGCAGAGATGGAAGAGGGACATGAATCTGGGGGCAGAGATGGAGAGGACATGAATCTGGGGGCAGAGATGGAAGAGGGACATGAATCTGGGGGCAGAGATGGAGAGGACATGAATCTGGGGGCAGAGATGGAGAGGACATGAATCTGGGGGCAGAGATGGAAGAGGGACATGAATCTGGGGGCAGAGATGGAGAGGACATGAATCTGGGGGCAGAGATGGGGGACATGAATCTGGGGGTAGAGATGGAGGGACATGAAACTGGGGGCAGAGATGTGGCGACATGAATCTGGAGGCAGAGATGGAGGGACATGAATCTGGGGGCAGAGATGTGGGGACATGAATCTGGGGGCAGAGATGGAGTGGACATGAAACTGGGGGCAGAGATGTGGGGACATGAATCTGGAGGCAGAGATGGAGGGGACATGAATCTGAGGGCAGAGATGGAGAGGACATGAATCTGAGGGCAGAGATGGGGGACATGAATCTGGGGGCAGAGATGGAGAGGACATGAATCTGGGGGCAGAGATGGAGAGGACATGAATCTGGGGGCAG
The DNA here is from genome assembly GCF_031893055.1 of Leptodactylus fuscus. Lineage (NCBI taxonomy): Eukaryota > Metazoa > Chordata > Amphibia > Anura > Leptodactylidae > Leptodactylus > Leptodactylus fuscus. Next base: position 4,916,655 of record NC_134265.1, on the reverse strand, counting down.
AGATGGAGGGGACATGAATCTGAGGGCAGAGATGGAGAGAACATGAATCTGAGGGCAGAGATGGGGGACATGAATCTGGGGGCAGAGATGGAGAGGACATGAATCTGGGGGCAGAGATGGAGGGACATGAATCTGGGGGCAGAGATGGAGGGACATGAATCTGGGGGCAGAGATGTGGGACATGAATCTGGGGGCAGAGATGGAGAGGACATGAATCTGGGGGCAGAGATGGAAGAGGGACATGAATCTGGGGGCAGAGATGGAAGAGGGACATGAATCTGGGGGCAGAGATGGAGAGGACATGAATCTGGGGGCAGAGATGGAAGAGGGACATGAATCTGGGGGCAGAGATGGAAGAGGGACATGAATCTGGGGGCAGAGATGGAGAGGACATGAATCTGGGGGCAGAGATGGAAGAGGGACATGAATCTGGGGGCAGAGATGGAGAGGACATGAATCTGGGGGCAGAGATGGAGAGGACATGAATCTGGGGGCAGAGATGGAGAGGACATGAATCTGGGGGCAGAGATGGAAGAGGGACATGAAACTGGGGGCAGATGAAGGGTGTATATGAAACTGGGGGAGAGATAGAGGGGGGACATATAATTTATGGGTGACTGTAGGAGGATTATACTGTGTGCGGGCACATGAAAAATTAACGAGTGGGCGGAGTCAACACAAAAGTGGGCGGGGCTAAATTTGCCGCGGCGCGCTATGCACATTTTGTCCCTCTTTCGGTTCTTCAAAAGTTGGGAGGTATGCAATATATAGTATGGGGGAATAGTGAAGGGGCCACTATGGGGTGGGGGCAACAGTGAACAGGCCACTGTATGGGCCTTACAGTGACCTCTTTACTGGTGCCCCTATTGCAGAATTAGGTCATTACTTACCTGTCTGCTCCCTGGTCCCGCTCTGTCTCCATGCTCCGGAAACACTCTTGTGACAGCATGTGCACCCAGAGCAGGAAGACGTGGGAGGTGCAGACAGGCGAGTATTGGTGCTTAGCTTGTAGGGAACAGGCTTAATGTGGCTTGCGGTCTACAACTTCTACCAGTAGCAGAAACAGCTTGTACCCATCAGGTTTTTACGATCGGGGAGAACCTGGCTGCATTCATTCACCACTTCAGGCCTCCCGTTCCATTTTCAGCCTTCAATGGGCCCAGTGTGCTGCACATAAGGTCACGATGATGAAATATGGCGCATATGGGGGCCCCATGGAGGTTGAAGAGGTTAGAGTAGGCCACGAGCAGGAATAGGTAAGATGATAGGGGCTGTTACCGGACATCCACTGCCTAGTGAAAAAAACCATGGAGGTCCCATGGGGCCCCCTAAAGCAACAGTGCTGACGGATTGATGTAAATATGAACATTCAGCCCAGACTTTGGACATGCCTGGTGTAAGGAGTCGGACCTCTACTGAACTTCAAATTAGTCTCTCTCTTATTCATTTGCTTTCATGTGAAAAACACATTAAAAACATCCAAGTTATTTCAAAACCAGAATAAAAGCCAGAAGACTGTAACTGAGGGGCCTGATATGCTGTCGGGGCACACGTAACCATGAGGTACAGCTGTTGGCGCCCCTAAAGGCGACCAATGGAAACTACAAGTCATCCCCCACAATACAAGCCCCGAAACAGCGCCTCAGAGAGAGAAAGGACAAAGCAAGTAAAGTAAATGACATATGGCCGCCATCGTAGCGACCTGTAGGATAAAGTGATGACATCATTTATACCGTACGATGACTGCCGCACAGAATACACAGTGAAATTACTTGTTTTGCTTTCATCTTCCCCAAAACATTAATACAAGTTATTTAATACATTATTTTACCCCACAAAGCTTCCTATAACAACTCCAGAGAAACCAGTCCTCGCGTATCTCCTCCAAGGAGAACAGAGCAGAGTCGTAATACCAGACACGACCTGTGGGCAGCGGGGGCGCTGCTCCTTGGAGACAGCGACAGGAGGTTCTTATCCTGGTACAATCTCTTAATGAATTATGTCACCAAGGGGTTAAGACCGCACAGTAAAGCGACTACCGGAGACACGAGGGGCGGCCAGGACTGTAACCTCCCGCCATACCCGGAGCCCCGTAGCAGTGAATGGAGAGTCGGTCAGGCTCCATTCACAAAGAGGCTCTAGGGGGTAACCGTGGTCCCCCTCTGTAACGATAGCTGGGGGCCCGACTCTTACCCTCTGACCTGGGTACGAGATAAGTTCCCATAACGGCGCAACCCCTTTAATAGTAGATTTGCCCCCTCCCCATAATCCTTCCACCTACCTCCTTCTCTACGGCAACCGTGGTCACAGGACCTCTGATGATGTCACATGTATGGGAGGAGCCAATGAGTCACATGATCAGGTCTTGCCGTCACCTTCATCTGCTCAGTAGATGCTAAATCCTAGTGGGATAAAGGACCTGTGGTGATGTCATAGGTGTGGGAGGAGTCACAGAGTCACATGATCAGGGGTTACAGATGAGATAACGTTGGACTTAGTTCACACCTGTGACTACGGACTATAATAACGGGGTCTGTTGGGTGTTTCATCCTCCTCGCTGACCATTAACCACTTCAGGACCAGACACATTTTCAGTCTCAGTCAACTAATTTTTGTGTCTTTTTTCGGGGACACCTAGGGCTTAATTTTGATGTGGTCTTTATTTTCAAATGTGTTTTAATTTTTTTTATATCCGGGAAAATATAAACAAAATAGGAGGGAAATTGTGTCTGGTTTTCAATTTATTTTATTTATTTATTTTTTTAATAACACAAAGTGTCACTGAAAAACTTTATAATATAGTTTTTACTCTCCGTTACGGTAATTTTTATTTTGTATGGTGTCGTCGGGGGTGGGGCTATAACCTTTAATAACGGCGTTTTATTAGCATGTTATTTTTTTTTTATTATTTTATTTACATTTTTTTAAAACTTTTTTATTATTTTTTTTTTTTTTTTTTCAGATTGTGTCCTCATAAGGTGATGACCTTTGGGGACATCTGATCACCTTTTTTTTGTTACAGAGGCTGATTTCCCCTGCAATAATAATACATTTTATTTATATAACGCCAACATATTCTGCAGCACTGTACAATTTATAGGGTGCAACTGAGGCTGGTACATTTAGCCCCAGTTGCAGGAGGAATACAGCCTCCCGCACACTATATACGCAGTATACAGAGCTGATCTGGGTCCTGTAGGACCCAGCAGCTCTTGTAAGACACTGCTCCCGGTGGATCACGTGACCGCCGGGTCAGAGGGTGGCCGCATCTTGGCGGCGCCCATAGCCGTGTATACAGCACTCATTGAGCCTTGTATACACAGCGATCGAGATGGCAGGGAAGGGAATAAGCCTTCCCTGCCATCTCTCTGGGAGCTCCAGCTGAAGTTACAGCCGCTCCCAGCTTCAGTACTTGCACGATCTCTGTGCAGCTGCTGTGTTCTGACTGGATGTACCGGTATGTCCTGTCAGAGCTAGGCAACCACTATCCGGACGTATATAATCTATGGGCGGTCCGGAAGTGGTTAAAGCTAAAACATGGAGGACTGCAGTTCTGAACCAATCCCGTTGTCTCTAGTAGTAACCACGTAATCCTTCTACAGTAAAGTCCAGATCACCTTGTGGGGTTAAAAGGAGAGATCTGCGAGCGGTCACACGACACCTCCCGTCAGTCCCTTTGTCCGAACGACAACTTGTCCAATAAATTTAATTTATAGGGTTTGGATTATAAAAAAAACATTATATATGAGACCAATAATGATCTACGGAGGTGACGACAATCAGTGTTGGACTGGGGTGTCTAGGGCCCACCAGGGTAATTGTATCTAGGGGCCCAGCGCCAGGACCCCTGCAGACCAGCGATACCGAGACAGGGCGGCTAAAGGTAATAACATGTCGGGAGCCATGCTGCTCACCTGCCATACAATGTGCAACAACATACTACCTAAACCTACTGCTACACTGTGTATGGAAAGTGAACAGCGTGGCTCCTAGAAATGTTACCATTACCTGTAGCCACACTGTCCTGGAAGGGCTGATCTGCAGAGGTCCTGGCTGTTGTATCATCACAGATGTAATACTGATGGCCTATCCCAAGGACAGACCATCAATATTATAAAGATGGATAAATCCTTTAAAGATTTGTCCAGGAATTGGAGCAACTCATGTGCCTGGCAGGAGGTGTAAAATAAATAAATAAATAAAAAGCGCCTTCACCTGTCCCCGGTGCTCCATCATCTGCCGCCAGTATCCATTTAGTCTTGTGCCGGCGCCTCCTTGCTGGGAGTCCTGCACCTCATGTGATCGCTGAGATTATTTAGGTACAGGATTGTCAGAAATGAGGCCATGAGACTGAACAGACACAGGCAGGAGGGTAACGGGGTGCTTGGGACAAACGCTCAATGAAAAACACTGTGGAAAAAATATATTGAGATTCACTTCTATTTTTTTTCCACAGTGTTTTTTAGCTGCATTTCGCTGTTGTGCCTAATCCTTAAAGAGGACCTTTCACCATCTGGGGCACATGCGGTTTTATACACCGCTAGAAAGCCGACGGTGTGCTGAATTCAGGGCACTATCGTCTTTCCCATTCTGTGCCCCCAGTGAAGAGCCATCGGTGCCGGTACCGTAGCTCTTCACCGTCAGTAGGGCGTTTCTGTCAGTCAGTAACGCCCTTCCTCACTGTATCGTCTATAGCGCTGTATTGTGAGAGGGGACGTTGCTTACTGCCCGGTGATGACGCTGAGCGGTGAGGAACATCCCCCAGTACTAGTCTATGGATGAGTACTATCAAGAAGGGAGGAGGCGTTCCTCCCCAATCTCACAGTACAGCGCAATAGGCACTACTGTGAGGAAGGGCGTTCCTGACTGATGTACAGAAACGCCCTTCTGACAGTGAAGAGCTACGGTACCGGCACTGATAGCTCTTCACCGGGGGCACAGAACGGGAAAGCCGATAGTGCCCTGAATTCACCACACTATCGGCTTTCTAGCTGTGTATTAAACTGCATGTGCCCCAGGAGGTGAAAGCTCCTCTTTAACATCTCAATATACTGTACATCACACTATAAGAATAAGGACTAACACAGCGTCCCACAGCAAAAAAGCGCTGCGGGAAAACCCCCGGCGCCGACACATCAGTTTTTCCTGCTATGCTTCTTGCAGAAACTCCACAGAGGTTTCCTCTGAGGACTTTCTGCTTCCATTACAACTATAGGGACACTGTGTGTGATTCTGTAGGTATAAGTGACGCTGGGTTCACACCAGTGCCCGATCTACGTTTTTAGGTTTCCGTCTTCTGCCGACAGAAGACGGAAACCTGGCAGACCGTGTCCGGCCGTGAGCGCCGGTGAGCGCTTTGTGCTCTCTGCGGCAAAACCATTTTTTTTTTTAACCGGACACAAAATTCTACATGTCCGATTAAAAAAAAAAAAAACAGTTTCACCACAGAGAGCACAAAACGCTCACCGCCGCTCACGGCCGGACACTATTCAAACTCATTCCAATTAATGGGTTGGAAAAATGCCTGCAGGCTTCCGTCTCCTGCCCAGTTTCGGGCAGGAAACGGAAACCTGCAAAACGGAGACCTGGGGCGCAGATGTGAATGAGCCCTGACATGTGAATGAGCCCTGCGATTTCCAAAAACTGCAACAGTTACCTACACACTCATACATATACATTCATATATACTCGCATACACAATATATATATATACATACATATATATATATATATACAGTATATATATATATATATATACATATATATATATATATATATATATATATATATATATATATATATATATAGTAAGCCGATGGCTGGTCAGGTAATGGAGGGGGTGTACATCTCGCCCAGACTACTCAGGTGAGCGAGATGAGAAAACTCCAGGAATGTTTGTTCTCAGCAGACAACTTTCGTCTGCTGAGCATTTTGGTAAATGCTCAGTATTGGGCTGGATTTTTAGGAATGGCAGGTAGGTTGGTAGTGGGACCTGTCATTCCACCCCCCTCCAGTACACACTTTGGGGATGTTCCGGCAGCGACTCTGGGCAGAGCTTGGCTGGAGAGCAAACAGAGAGGTCATATTTTTGGAGCTGTGTCCTGAATGCTTTAACTGGCTTTTGGATTTCTGTTATTCTAGGTGAAGTCATCTATTCTTATGTTTAGTTAGAGCCGGGCAGGGAGGTATTTTTGTATTGTTTCCTTTTGTTGCTGCACTGCCTTTTAGAGTGAAAATAAAACTCTACCTTTGTTTTGGACTAAAGAAACTGGACTTGTGTGTCTATGCCACCCCACCTAGCAACCCCAGACCCTGACATTATATATATATATATATATATATATATATATATATATATATTTATTTATATATATATATATATATATATATATATATATATATATATATATACACATACACTCACACATTATTATAGCATACTGTATATGCTCAGACATACCTGTATACAGCCATACAGTGCTTACAGTATACAAGACACATACTTTAACCCTTTGGTACTATCAGGGTGTCTATCATAGTGATATGTGTATGGTAGTGGTGTATGATAGACATCATGATAAGACTTAAGGGTTAAACAAATGTATACATATACATAATAAGTATTACATTTACTAAAAAAAGAAAAAAAAATACTCACATTTGAAGCAGAAAGTGCAGCATCGCAGCAGATTTGTCTCTGTTCCCACACAGTGCGATGTAAGGAATAAGCGATGACTCACTGCTGGGAAGGGGAGGGGGAGGAAGTCTGAGCTGCACAGAGAGCTCTTCATAAGATGTCAGCGATAGCTTCTGCCCCGGTGTCCTCAGTCCTCCCGATGTATGGAAAGTATGCCACTGATAGGCAGCCCCTGTGTGTGTCAGGGCCCTGGGAAACTGCTGGCAGCCGGCCATCTTTAATCATTGCAGCGCTGCCGGCAGCCTGGGGCCCCAAGGTTACTGAGTCAGCCCCTGCCACTATCAGTACTCATTTTATCAATGCAAATGCATTGGACAGGGGCTTGACCCAGCCCCTGACATCCCGATCGGGCCTCTGGCCAATGCATCTGCATTGGGAAAATGAGGACTGATAGTCAGGTCTTGGGGCCCACCGGGGGATTCACTGGTTCCCCAGTGGGCCAGTCCGACCCTGATGACAATATTATAGCTGGATACAAGATGAGATACGGCAGGACATGGAGGTACATACAGGATCTGTATGGTATATAGCAGTACATTTACCACAGATGTTACACCTGTAGTCTGGTGTAACAGGATTAGCACAGGGATCGTCGTCTCCTAGATAAGCACCTTTGGCACAAAAATAACAGTCCAGTCCAGCAGAATATGGTGCAAATGGCCGCGACCAGTTTTATTGGAAGTGGTGCAGACAAAACAAAAGCAAAATACAAAATAAAGTCCTAGCCAGTGGCATAACTAGGAATGGCGGGGCCCCGTGGCGAACTTTTGCCATGGGGCCCCCCCAACCGACGCTGAAGACCTCAACCGACCCCCTCCTCTGCACTCTATTATGTCCCTTATTAAGCCCTGCACACAGTATTATGTCCATTAGTGGCCCCTGCACACAGTATTATCCCCCATAGTGGCCCCTGCACACAGTATTATGTCCAGGATCGGCAAGTAAATAGGGCCCGTAATGGCCAATTTAAAAATAAATAAATAAAAACGCAGCGGTAGCGGCTGTCACTGGGCCCCCTAATGGCCCGGGCCCTGTGGCAGCCGCCTCCGCTGCCTCTATGGTAGTTACGCCCCTGGTCCTAGCCGTCCGGCTTCTACCTTATACAGCAGGTAATCCTAACTGAAGAGAGCTGGGCCTTCTGCTCAGCTCCCTAAACACAAAATACAGCAGATAACCTCACACTTGTTTCCCAGAAGCAGAGAGAGCCATATACCTGTGGGCTATCTGCCGTTTTATACACAGTTCTCTGGATACAATGGAGTGGCTTAGAGGAGTAGAGCCGCAGCCAATATTCCCCACTCCAGAAACCAGAACTTTCTACCAGGGTTTTGTTAAAATCCTCCAGCCTTTCTCAGCTGCATTTAAAAGATGTATGACAGGAATCTGGGAGAAATGTATACTCCATCTACCACTTTTCCTCTGGTCCTGTCACATATCCTAACCCCCCCCCCCCCCCCCGGTTCAACCACAGGGGCGGAACACTCCGTGTATTTAAGCAGTATTAACAGTATAGGGCATCTGCATTTCCAAGTTGACAGCCTGGTCGGTGCTCAACCGTAAAGTTAAAGTCCTGCAAGGACATAAACCATCTGGTCACTCGTCTGTTTTTCTCTCGGTTTTGAGACATCCACTTCAGTGGGGCATGGTCTGTAACCAGTGTGAATGTTCTCCCGATCAGGTAGTACCTGAGGGCTTCTAATGCCCACTTGATCGCTAGACATTCTTTTTCCACAATGGCACAATGGCTTTTCTCATGCTCGTTCAGTTTCTTACTTAGGTAAACTACTGGATGCTCTTCCCCACCCCTGACCTGTGACAACACCGCCCCTATGCCAACACCAGAGGCATCAGTTTGCATAATAAAAGTTTTTTTGGAAATCTGGTGTTATCAACACTGGCTGGGAGCACAGAGCTTGCTTCAGTCTTTAGAAGGCCTGCTCGGCTTCAGCAGTCCACTTGACCATGACTGAATCTTTACCTTTTGTAAGGTCAGATAAGGGGGCAGCAATACTGGCAAAGTTTTCAATAAATCGCCTATAGTAACCCGTTAGGCCCAAAAATACCCTGACTTGCTTTTTGTTTACTGGCTTAGGCCAGTTCTGAATGGCCTCGATCTTGTTTATCTGAGACTTAATCACGCCTCGTCCAATTATGTACCCCAAGTACTTTGCCTCTTCTTGCCCAATGGTACACTTTTTGGGATTTGCCATCAAACCCGCTTCCCTAATAGAATTAAGGACAGATTGTACCCTGGGTAGATGACTTTCCCAATCTGGGCTATTTATTATGACATCATCTAAATAAGCAGCGGCATATTTTCGATGGGGTTTTAAAATTTTGTCCAAAGGGCAGAACTACATACTGGAAATGGCCACCAGGGGTGCTAAAGGCAGTTTTCTCTTTGGCCTCCGCTATCAATGACACCTGCCAGTAGCCCTTTGTCAAATGCAATGTAGTGAAATATCGGCCATTACCCAATCTATAAATGAGCTCATCTACTCGAGGCATTAGATAACCATCAAATTTTGACACTGTATTTAACTTACTAAAGTTAATACAAAATCGTATAGTGCCATCAAGTTTTGGTATTAGCACTAAAGGACTAGACCATTCACTATGGGACTCCTCAATAACCCCGAGATTACTAGAGATGAGCGAACAGTGTTCTATCGAACACATGTTCGATCGGATATCAGGGTGTTCGCCATGTTCGAATCGAATCGAACACCACGTGGTAAAGTGCGCCAAAATTCGATTCCCCTCCCACCTTCCCTGGCGCCTTTTTTGCACCAATAACAGCGCAGGGGAGGTGGGACAGGAACTACGACACCGGGGGCATTGAAAAAAATTGGAAAAAGTCATTGGCTGCCGAAAACAGGTGACCTCCATTTTAGACGAATAGTGGATTTCAAATCCGGGTCATATGAGAATGTGAACTTTGTGACTATGAGACAGGGATAGCTGTACAGGCAGGGATAGCTAGGGATAACCTTTATTTAGGGGGGAATGTTATTAAAAATAACTTTTTGGGGCTCTATCGGGTGTGTAATTGTGATTTTTGTGAGATAAACTTTTTCCCATAGGGATGCATTGGCCAGCGCTGATTGGCCGAATTCCGTACTCTGGCCAATCAGTGCTGGCCAATGCATTCTATTAGCTTGATGAAGCAGAGTGTGCACAAGGGTTCAAGCGCACCCTCGGCTCTGATGTAGCAGAGCCGAGGCTGCACAAGGGTTCAAGCGCACCCTCGGCTCTGATGTAGGAGAGCCGAGGGTGCACTTGAACCCTTGTGCACCCTCAGCTCTGCTACATCAGAGCCGAGGGTGCGCTTGAACCCTTGTGCACACTCTGCTTCATCAAGCTAATAGAATGCATTGGCCAGCGCTGATTGGCCAATGTATTCTATTAGCCTGATGAAGTAGAGCTGAATGTGTGTGCTAAGCACACACATTCAGCTCTACTTCATCGGGCTAATAGAATGCATTGGCCAGCGCTGATTGGCCAATGCATTCTATTAGCCCGATGAAGTAGAGCTGAATGTGTGTGCTAAGCACACACATTCAGCACTGCTTCATCACGCCAATACAATGCATTAGCCAGTGCTGATTGGCCAGAGTACGGAATTCGGCCAATCAGCGCTGGCCAATGCATTCTATTAGCCCGATGAAGTAGAGCTGAATGTGTGTGCTAAGCACACACATTCAGCACTGCTTCATCACGCCAATACAATGCATTAGCCAGTGCTGATTGGCCAGAGTACGGAATTCGGCCAATCAGCGCTGGCTCTGCTGGAGGAGGCGGAGTCTAAGGTCGGACCTGAATGGAGACTGGTGTGGAGCGATCTTAGACTCCGCCTCCTCCAGCAGAGCCAGCGCTGATTGGTCGAGTTCCGTACTCTGGCCAATCAGCGCTGGCCAATGCATTCTATTAGCTTGATGAAGCAGAGTGTGCACAAGGGTTCAAGCGCACCCTCGGCTCTGATGTAGCAGAGCTGAGGGTGCACAAGGGTTCAAGTGCACCCTCGGCTCTCCTACATCAGAGCCGAGGGTGCGCTTGAACCCTTGTGCAGCCTCGGCTCTGCTACATCAGAGCCGAGGGTGCGCTTGAACCCTTGTGCACACTCTGCTTCATCAAGCTAATAGAATGCATTGGCCAGCACTGATTGGCCAGAGTACGGAATTCGGCCAATCAGCGCTGGCCAATGCATTCTATTAGCCCGATGAAGTAGAGCTGAATGTGTGTGCTAAGCACACACATTCAGCACTGCTTCATCACGCCAATACAATGCATTAGCCAGTGCTGATTGGCCAGAGTACGGAATTCGGCCAATCAGCGCTGGCTCTGCTGGAGGAGGCGGAGTCTAAGATTGCTCCACACCAGTCTCCATTCAGGTCCGACCTTAGACTCCGCCTCCTCCAGCAGAGCCAGCGCTGATTGGCCGAATTCCGTACTCTGGCCAATCAGCACTGGCTAATGCATTGTATTGGCGTGATGAAGCAGTGCTGAATGTGTGTGCTTAGCACACACATTCAGCTCTACTTCATCGGGCTAATAGAATGCATTGGCCAATCAGCGCTGGCCAATGCATTCTATTAGCGTGAACTGAGTTTGCACAGGGGTTCTAGTGCACCCTCGGCTCTGCTACATCAGATTGCTACATCTGATGTAGCAGTGCCGAGTGTGCATCAGATGTGTAGTTGAGCAGAACTGGCTCAGCACTGCTAAGTCTCTGCATTCGCATAGGAATGCATTGGCCAGCCTTCGGCCAATCAGCGCTGGCTCTGCCGGAGGAGGCGGAGTCTAAGGTCGGACCTGAATGGAGACTGGTGTGGAGCGATCTTAGACTCCGCCTCCTCCAGCAGAGCCAGCGCTGATTGGTCGAGTTCCGTACTCTGGCCAATCAGCACTGGCCAATGCATTTCTATGGGGAAAAGTTAGCTTGCGAAAATCGCAAACTGACAGGGATTTCCATGAAATAAAGTGACTTTTATGCCCCCAGACATGCTTCCCCTGCTGTCCCAGTGTCATTCCAGGGTGTTGGTATCATTTCCTGGGGTGTCATAGTGGACTTGGTGACCCTCCAGACACGAATTTGGGTTTCCCCCTTAACGAGTTTATGTTCCCCATAGACTATAATGGGGTTCGAAACCCATTCGAACACTCGAACAGTGAGCGGCTGTTCGAATCGAATTTCGAACCTCGAACATTTTAGTGTTCGCTCATCTCTAGAGATTACGCATCATTTTTACTTCTTCTGTAATAGCTTTGCGCCTCGCCTCAGGTACCCTGTACAGCTTTTGATTTACTTTGACCCCTGGTTCTGTTATGATGACGTTTGATTAAGTGGGTTCGGCCTGGTAGTTCAGAGAATACATCTCTGTTGTACTGCGCAAACTCTTTTACCTTCTGAATTTGTGAACCAGATAAAGCTTGTGGAATGTTCACCTTTGGTATCTCAGATACATCATCCCCTTTACCTGAGCTGTTGACCGCTAACAACACCTCACGGTCCTTTCAAGGTTTGAGTAAATGTACATGGTAAATTTGCTAGGGCTTCCACTTACCTGGTTGATGTACCCTATAATTTACCTCACCCACCTTCTCCACAATTTCATACGGCCCCTGCCATTTAGCCAAGAATTTGTTCTCTACCGTTGTAACCAGAACCAGGACTCTGTCACCAGGGTTGAAGTTTCTTGCTCTAGCAGACCTGTTGTAAACCCGGGACTGATTCTCCTGAGCTTGCTGTAAGTGCTCCTCAAACACAGCTGAAGTTATGTCGTGGTGACATTGACATGGTGAGCAGAGGAAACAACCTGAGAGTTTAACCCTACACGGAACTGGCATTCTCTTCTACATTTAAAGCACTCCAAATATTAGCCATTTTTGCGTAATAAGGTGTTTGGCTGTGGTTCTGTAGGCACGTGGTAGTTATATTGTAAAAAGAATTGGCTTTGTAGAAAAATTAGCCCATTTTGTGGTATAGGGGCCTATTATTATTTGGGAGACAAATTGGAGTCACGTGGAAAATTATGAAGATTTGGCTTTTCACTGAAAAAAAACAAACATAAAAAATGATCCAGTGATGAAGCAGATGTGAAATCAAAATATATATATATATATATATTTTTTTTTTACCAATAGCGTGTATAGTGGATTTTGATGGTGGACCAGGAGTAGCAGATGGATGGAGTTCAGGAGTAGCAGCAGTACAGTAAATGATGATGATATAGGGAGACGTGACATCACTATTCAGTGGCATCAGCTGGAGGTATGTGACAATCCATGATTCATTTTTTCCATGCTTTCTTGGGTCAGTTTCATCCACTTAAGAGTTATATCAACACCGGCAGCACTGAACGCCCTCTCAGCCATAACACTTGAGGCCGGACAAGGTAAAACTCATGGCAAATTGGGCTAGCTCCTTCCACTGCTCTAACCTAATGGCTTAGATTTCCATGCGATCAGAGTTATCTGCTGGAATATAGATACTCTCTAGGTACAACTGTACCTGCTGGTGCACCCGGTGGCCTGTCATGGTTGATGTTCTTGACCAGCGATGTTGTCGTAATCATATTAAGGGCCTCCTCTGTAACTAAGGGAGAGTCTTTCTCCTCTTCCAGTCTAGGACTCCCAGTCCCTCTACAATAATAACCTTGACTCTCATCCTGCTCCATCATTACATGTTGACTAAGAGATGGAAACTGTTCATCCTGTTCAATCCCTCATTCTATGAGTGTAAGGGTTTCCTGTAAGATATATAATAGCATCACGTCATTGATGCTGCAGTTGTCTCTGCTGATAAATTTGGTGGCTACTTTAAAGGGCTTGAGAGGCCAGCACACTTTTGTCATGAGTCAGTCTCCAATGACGTATCTCGATAAAACACATAGTCCCTGTGGTCTGCTGCATGTAATAATTGTTCACCACCTTCTGCTGCTCACACACAGTTTTGAGGTGGAGTTCCACCAATTTGGAACGTCACATGTAAGCCAGTGCAACACCTTTTTGGTGCTGCAAATCGATCAGGGTGTTTTGGCGACATAAGAATGGCTGGAATGCACAGCGCTTTTTCTGGCCATGAGGAGTTCCTCTTTTACACCACTATACAGATTAAAGTCATGTGCTATACAAGGACAATGTCACATTCGTCCTAACTGTATGACCTGATTTATCGTTTGTTTTTTTTTAGTTTATTTTTTTTTATTATTGAATATTTTTAAAATATACATAGAAAACCCCTAAAACCCGCCCCCTCCCCATTACTTTTGTGCCAATTTATACAATATGAAATTACAATTTAATATTTGGTTAAAACACTTTCCATATACGGTCCATAAAGCTTCTCTCCTGTGTGAATTCTCTGAAGTTTCTAACTTCAAGGGGTTCTCCAGGGAGGATTTCAGTCTTTACTTCCCTTGGATTCTCTTGGTTGTAAATAGTCCCAAACTCATCCACAACAGCACCTTGGGTAAGTAAGGATTGAAACCTTACCTGGAGGACCTGACTCCAGGAGGTAGCCCCCTATCTGCAAAATCGCTTGAATGCCGCAGTCAGGCACTCGAGCGGAAAAACCCGCTCATTCTGCCTCAACTCATTCAGAAAGTAAATTGTGGTGGAGAAATATTAGTGACTGATATAGAAAGTCTATGGGAGACTAACCATTTCCCAGAAGCCATGGCTGCCTGTACCCGGCAAGGTCACCTTAGAACTGCTCATCTACAAAAACATTCTCATTCGATGCATGAAGGTGGTTTGGCCTCTGTGTGAATTCTCTGATGTTTTGCAAGATCTGCTTTCCTGATAAAACGTTTCCCACATTCCGAACAAGGATATGGCTTCTCCCCTGCGTGACTTATCTGATGTTCAATAAGAGATGATCTAGCGCTATAACATTTCCCACATTCTGAGCACGAAAACGGCCTCTCTCCTGTGTGAATTCTCTGATGGTCCATGAGAGATGATTTATGGCTATAACATTTGCCACATTCAGGACATGAAAATGGCCTCTCCCCTGTGTGAACTCTCTGATGGGTAACAAGCTTTGATTTCTGAGTGAAACTTTTGCCACATTCTGGACATGAGAACGGTTTTGCACCTGTGTGAATTCTCTGATGTAAAGCAAGATTTGATTTCTGGATAAAAGACTTGCCACATTCGGTACATACAAATGGCTTCTCACCGGTGTGAATTCTCCGATGTTCAGTAAGAGTTGATTTAGCGCTGTAACATTTGCCACATTCTGAACATGAATAAGGCTTCTCTCCTGTGTGAATTCTCTGATGTTCAATAAGAGTTGATTTAGCGCTATAACACTTCCCACATTCTGAACACACAAATGGCTTCTCCCCTGTGTGAATTCTCTGATGTTCAATTAGGGCTGATTTAGCTCTATAACATTTCCCGCATTCTGCACATGAAAATGGCTTCTCTCTCATGCGGGCTCTTTGATGTTTTTCCTTTCTGTGACTTTGATATTCCTTAACAGTCTGTGATGACTCAGAAGATAGGATGGGTATAATAGGATCACATAATAGACCTTTGCTGTGAAGGGCTGAGGGTATATCGGGGGTAATAACATGTTCTTCATATGGATCTTGTGTGATACCATGATCCTCTGCTGTATAATCTGTAGATATCAGATGTCCCTCTGAGCTCCTGGTACAGTCATCTGACAAGAAGAAAATTGGTTTCACTATTTTTGGTTAACACAATGATAAAATTATACTGATATTTTATATTCTGTATTTCTATATGAAGTGTACATACATACATATTGTAAGGAATGTTGAAAATTTCACTTATTAGCCAAGACAGTCTATTATTAGACCTCAGTGCATGGACCAGTAATTCAGCAGGATGTTCAGTATGGTCAGAGCCGCTGAGTGTTCCTGTTACTTGGCCACTAAAAACAGACTGCAGTTCTACCTGTATATTTTCTAGGGGTATGATAGGTTGAGGACAGTCTGTTTACTATATTTATTGTATATATAACAACGTACGAAAATGTATAAAAAACATGTGTAGAACTTTCATACGGCACCAGAACCGCTGTTCTAGGTTTTATAATATTCGAGATAGAACTGTTCAAACTTACCCGCAATATTCTATTTACCGTATATACTCAAGTATAAGCTGAATTTTTCAGCCCAGTTTTTGTGCTGAAAAAGCCCCCCTCGGCTTATACTCGAGTCAGCAAAAAAAAATAAAATATATATATAGAGAGAGAGAGAGGGTCTATGACCAGCCTCAATATTAATGTATAGAATCTCCCATAAAATAGTGCAAAAAAAGATTAAAAAAAAATAAAAGTTCTAAATCCCTCCTTTCCCTAGAATACATACAAAAGTAGAAAATGACTGTGAAACACAAACACATTAGGTCTCCCTGTGTCTGACAGTGCCCGGTCTACTGAATATAGGGGATCTGCAGTGCTCCTGTTCTGTCAGGAAGAGGTTAATAGGAGCACTGCAGATACCCTATATTCAGCCAGACTGAATTCCAAGTGAGGGAAGAAAAAACAGTCCTCAAGCTCAGGCAGACAACCAAAACACCCCCTCCCCTTCCCCAGCATCTACTGCACCCGAAAACTCCGGCCATTTTAATTTTTGAAATTTTCCAGTAGCTGCTGCATTTCCCCCCCTAGGTTTATACTTGAGTCAATAAGTTTTCCCAGTTTTTTTGTGGTAAAATTAGGGGGGGTCGGCTTATATTCGGGTCGGCTTATACTCGAGTATATACGGTATATAAAATTTTTGATATGTCTGACATCACCTTCAAATGCACAATGTGTATTATCACCTAGAACGTTCACATTTCATGCACTGTTAATATGGGTAATGGAAAAACGGGGTAATGCAAAGATGAAAAACGGCAAGACAGAACTTAGAATATTCTACACCAATTGTTTCTTCCAGTGAACGAGGAGAATCAGTGACCCTTCTGTGCTTTATATAGTGGTGACTCCTCACCTGGGCGGGTCCCTGTAGGAATGTCCTCCTCACACTCCTCATCACCACTCACATAGGGCTCTTCCTTTATCGTTACAGCCATAACATTAACATCATCCAGATCTTTACTCTCGTGGAAAATCTGTGAACAAACATAAAAGTCAACAGAAAGGAGGAGAAGTTAAAGGAAATGTTCTGCAAGAGTATAAATGATAATTAATTAGTATGATGACAAAAAATAACCTGACAGTAGGAGTTACCTGAGCCTGTACAAGCTGATCTGCTACAACCTAGATAAGGATATTAGATCCAATCACAACTCTATCAATCACAACTCTAAGACCAGGGTCGGACTGGCCCGCCGGAGCACCGGGGAATCCCCCGGTGGGCCCCAGGCCCCGACTATATAGAAGCACTGGTCAGGGGCCCGATCTGGATGTCAGGGACTGGTTCGGGCCCCTGTCCAGTGCATTTGCATTGATAAACTAAGTGATGCTGCTAGTGGCAGGGGCTGGAACAGTAAGCTCGGGGCCCCAGGCTGCTGGCAGCGCTGTAATGAATAAAGAGGCACGGCTGCTGCAGTTTCCCAGGGCCCCGACACTTACACAGAGAGGCCTCCTGCCAGTGCAATCTTAGGAAGGGATCTCTCTGCAAGCCGGGACTTTCCCCCCTCCCCCTCCTCTTCAGAGTGAGTCATCGCTTACATCGGCCCGTGTGGGGACAGAGGAGTCTGCTGCTGCTGCTGCTTCACAAATGTGAGTATATTTTTTTCTTTTTTTTGGTAAAATGTAATGTTTAATATGTATATGTGTACATTTGTTTAACCCTTAAGTCCTATCATGGTGTCTATCATACACCATTACCATACACATATCACTATGATAGACACCATGATAGTACTTAAGGGTTAAAGCATGTGTCTTGTATACTGTGTGAGGACTGTATGTTTGTATACAGGTATGTGTGTGTATATACAGTATGCTATAATAATGTGTGAGTGTATGTATATATGTTGGTATATATGGTATATGAATGTATATAAATGTGTATATGCTAGATATCTATCTATCTATCTATATAAGTGTGTGTGTGTAAGTATATGTATGAGTGTGTAGGTAACTGTTGCAGTTTTTGGAAATCGCAGCACTTATACCTACGGAAACACCTACAGTGTCCCGATAGGTATAATGGAAGCAGAAAGTCCTCAGAGGAAACCTCTGTGGAGTTTCTGCAAAAAGCGCTGCAGGAAAACTGATGCGTTGCCGCCGGGGGTTTTCCTGCAGCGCTTTTTTGCTGTGGGACGCTGTGTTAGGTCTTATCCTTATAGTATAATGTATAGTATATTGAGATGTTAAGGAGGAGCTCTTACCACCTGGGGCACATGCGGTTTTATACACCGCTAGAAAGCCAACAGTGCGCTGATTTCAGTGCAGCTTTCCTGATCTGTGCCCCCGGTGAAGAGCTATCGGTCCCGGTACTGTAGCTCTTCACTGTCAGATGGGCGTGTCTTACAGTCAGTCAGGAACGTCCTTCTTCCCAGCAGCGCCTATTGTGCTGTACTGTGAGATCGGGGAGGAACGCCCCCTCCCCTCCTGATAATGCTCGTCCATAGACGTGTACTGGGGGGAGGTAGCGTTCCTCACCGCTCATCGTCATCACTAGGCGGTAAGCAAAGCCCCCTCACAACAGTACAGCGCAATGGACGCTGCTGTGAGGAAGGGCGTTACTGACTGACTGTCCCTTCTGACAGTGAAGAGCTGCGGTACCGGCACCGATAGCTCTTCACCCGGGGCACAGAACAGGAAAGCTGCACTGAATTCAGCGCACTGTCGACTTTCTAGCGGTGTATTAAACCTCATGTGCCCCAAATGGTGAAAGGTCCTTATAAGGATTAGGCAGAACAGTGAGACGCAGTGTTTTTCATTGAGCTTTTGTCCCCATCCCCCGTTATCCTCCCGCCTGTGTCTGTTCAGTCTCATGGCCTTATTTCTGGAAATCCTGTATCTAATTGGTGTCAGTGGTCCCATGAGGTGCAGGACTCCCAGCAAGGAGGCGCCGGCACAAGACTAAATGGACACTGGCAGCGGACAATGGAGCAATGGGGACAGGTGAAGGCGCTTTTTATTTTTTTATTTTACACCTCCCTCCCAGCACATGGGTCGCTCCAATTCCTGGACAAATCTTTAAAGGATTTATCCATCTTTATAATATTGATGGTCTGTCCTTAGGATAGGCCATCAATATTACATCTGTGATGATACAACAGCCAGGACCTCTACAGATCAGCTATTCCAGGACAGCGCAGCTATAGGTAATGGTAACATTTCTAGGAGCTGCACTGTTCACTTTCCATACAAAGTGTAGCAGTAGGTTTAGGTAGTATGTTGTTGCACATTGTATGGCGGGTGAGCAGCATGGCTCCCGAGATGGTATTACCTTTAGCTGCCCTGTCTCGGCATCGCTGGTCTGCAGGGTCCTGGTGGTGGGCCCCTAGAAACAATTCCACTGGTGGGCCCTAGACACCCCAGTCCGACCCTGTCTAAGACCCTCATACACATGTATACTCGGCCTGGCTAGACCTGCTTCAGGTTGTGTCAGTGGAGAAGATCAGATTCTACAAGATACATCCGGGGTTGTTTGTCGCTTGAAATAAAGGATCAGATCAGTAGAAATCCAACCTGATGGTTCCTTATTCCATCCAGCAGTCTCCATAGCCAGAAGATTGTAAGAAGATCCAGACACCATGTAATGTCTATGGTCAGCTTTATCCTCCATCTCCACCTCTCATTACACAAGTATAAACCATCTAAGGGTGAATTCACACTACGTAACGCCGGGCGTGTATGAGAGCCGTACACGCCGGCATTATGGCAGACTGCCGAACACTTCCCATTCACTTCAATGGGAGCGCTCGTAACAGCGGCGTTTACGAGCGCTCCCATTGAAGTGAATGGGAAGTGTTCGGCAGCCCTGCTGTAACGCCGGCGTGTACGGCTCTCATACACGCCCGGCGTTACGTAGTGTGAATGCACCCTAATACTGCTGGAGAACCCAAGACTGACCACAAGGACTTCACAGCCTGTCTACACATCATAGGGAATATCTCCATCTACCTGATCATCATCCTGTGGAAGAAGAGGACTGGGACATCTCTCCGATGTTGTCCTCTTACTGGATCTACCTGTAGGAAACACAGACAGGGACTGAATTCATTCTGTACATACAAATAATGGAAGTCCATGTGTATATAGTCATGTCTATTACCTGCTGATGTGAGGGGCTGCTGGTCCTCCATCATCACCTCCTTGTACAGATCCTTGTGTCCTTCTAAATACTCCCACTCCTCCATGGAGAAATAGACAGCGACATCCTGACACCTTATAGGAACCTGACAACACAATGATACAGTCATCACCCCGACCCCTCCAGTTACTGTATAATGTCCCAGCATTCCCAGCACTGTCACCTCTCCAGTCAGCAGCTCCAGCATCTTGTGGGTGAGTTCTAGGATCTTCTGTCCATTGATCTCCTCCTGTATCAGGGGGTGAGGTGGAGGCCTCAGGATTGGGCTCAGGGTTCCTCCATATCCATCATACACAGGAGCCTGACAGCGCCCACTAGAGGTCTTCTTCACTACTGTGTAATCCTGGTTATGGGGAGACACATTAATAAATCTCACTACATACATGTCCAGAGTCCATCACCTCTCCAGTCATATCATCTGTTATTACTATAGATAAGAATGATGTCATGATGACATCATCAGAATCTCTCACCTCTCCAGTAAGCTGGTAGATGATCTCTAGGGTGAGATTTAATAGACTTTCCGCCATCTTGTTCCTGTCTCTTTCCATCCTTGCTAGGTCAGTCAGGAATCTTCTCTTCTATATGAGACATGGGCTGAGCGGATTCTATATTGTAGGGAGATGACATAATGTAATAAACACATCCCATGTAAATATAATACAATTACTGGAGATAATAATAAGGTGAGATATTATTCCTTTGTGTACGGAAGAATTTAGTCTTTGTACCGCATTAGCCAGTGGATATGAAAAGTAAAGATTCAGAGTCCTCAGTAGTTTATACCTTTTTTAATGGCTAACAAAAAATGATGACAGATTGCGAGCTTTCAGGACTACTCGGTTCCTTCATCAGGCCGGTATAACACAATATCTGAAGGCTGCACATTATACAGGAATACAGTGTTTGATTCACAATTGATGGAAAGCAGTTCAAGCAAATAAAGACATAAGTTAAAAAAAAACATCCCACACCAGGACGGTGTAAATGCTGCCAGGTATTCATAGAAAAGCGAGGTATGAACGCTGAATCAGTGGTGAAACTCACAAGATTCATCCTCACCCACAATTACTTTTCCTTTGGTGACTGCATCTATTTACAGCAAACTGGCACCGCAATAGGGAGTAAAACGGCGCCACAGTCCGCTAATCTCTTCATGGCCAAGCTTGAGAGTGACTTCCTATCCACCTGCACCACCAGGCCTCTGGCCTACTACCGTTTCATTGACGATATCCTAATCCTTTGGACTGGGTCTGAACAACAGCTGAAAACCTTCCATGATCAATTCAACCAGTTCCATCCCACCATCAACCTGACGCTCAATCACTCCTTCTCTGAAATAAACTTCCTGGACACAGTCATCAAGATACAGGACAACAAAATCACTGTATCAGAAGCCGAATGACCGCCCTACCTACCTAAGATGGGTCCGAAACACATAAAGAACTCCATTGTCTACAGCCAGGCCATCAGATACCATCGTATATTTTCAGACCCTGCAGATAGAGACGAACACCTTGGAAACCTCAAAAACACATTCTTGAGGCAGGGTTACCATCCAAGAACATCCAAATAGCCAGGGCCACCAGAATACCAAAATCGGATTTATTAAAATACAACACCAAACAGGAAAACAATCGGGTGCCCCTGGTCGTCACATATAACCCCGACCTGGAGACGCTGAGAGGAATCACACGCAAATTACATCCACTACTACAAAAAGACAACCATCTATAATCCATATTTCCAGACCCCCCTCTCCTGTGCTATAGACAGCCACCAAACCTCAGGAATATGGTGATTAACAGCTCACTGTCACCTCCAACTAACACAGGAACATTTCTGTATGGACAGAAAAGTGCAAAACCTTCCCGCACATACTGACCACTGACAGGATAGAGATACCAAACTCCAATCAGGACTACAATACAATACAATACACCTAATGTGGTGTATTTAATAATGTACCAAGTGTCCCAGACCAGGCCAGACACTTAGGATGAGGATGAACTTGCACCGCCACACGATTACAGAGCAGAGAATGGACTTCCCTGTACCAAAACACTTCTGCAATCAAGATCATAATATCCTCAATGACATGAAGATCCTGCTTTTAAGAGGAAATTTCAAAAGCAAACAAGACAGAAGAGAATGGGAATACAAAGTAATGACGACCTTTGACATACTCCGAGGGGGTTAAACCGGTCACATGGTTTTATGTACTTATACAACAACTAGACGCTGAGTCACTGATCAAGGGAATCATAAAACTAAAAGAACCTTCCTGTGAACGGACAGATTTTTTGGACTTCTCTCTTTATTTGCTTGTACTACTTTCCATCAATTGTGCACCAAACACTGTATTCCTGTATAATGTGCAGCCTTCAGATATTGTGCTATACCGGCCTGAGGAAGGAACCGAGTAGTCCCGAAAGCTTCTGCAATCTGTCATCATTTTTTGTTAGGCATTAAAAAAGGTATCAACTACTGAGGACTCTGAATCTTTACATCTTGTGTACAGAGTGAAGGATCGGTTGCGGACCTCTACCATTCCGCACATTCGCCACAACACAATTCCTGACACAGCGCCCTAGAAAGAGAAATAAAGAGAATATAACAAAGCTATAGCGGTCACCGTAACGACCTGCAGCGTAAAGTGATGACATCATTTATACCGTATAGTGACTGCCATACAGAATCCACAAACTCATCTGCCCCCTCCCCCCATAATCCGTTCATTATATATATATATATACCTCCTTCTGTACAGCAACCGTGGTTACAAGATCTCTGATGATGTCAGACTGTGGGAGGAGTCAACGAGTCACATGATTAGGTGCAGTTATTATAGCTTCATCTATGGAGTAGATAGTGGGTACAAGGACCTGTGATGATGTCATAGTCATGTGGGGGAGGAGTCAGGGAGTCACATGATCTGGTGTTTCTAGAGGATGCAGCTACAGTTGTTCACTGTCCGAATGCAAAAATAGTGAAGACCTGCGAAGGCCAAGGGACCCCGATATAATGGGGCAATGATTTAAAACAGATTCTATGCAGACACATATCAGACCATGAAAGGGGAACACTGGGAATGTTGGAGTTAGTTCACACAGAGGTTTTTGCAGGCAGATTTCGACGCCTCCCATTAATATCAATATGAGTCGTCAGCAGATTTTTTCCTTATGAAGATAAATCCGGAAGTTTCCTGTTTCTCCTCCAGCTGAAATGAACGGTAGAGATGGGAGAAAGATTCTGCAGATTGCAAAAAACGTCTGTGTGAACTTACCCTAACTAGGACACCAACCTGGAGACAGGCCCAAAGTGAGTCCATATACTGCAGGACATGGAGGTATATACAGGCTCTGTATGGTATATAGCAGTACATTTACCACAGATGTCTTGTCTGGATACAAGATGAGATACGGCAGGACATGGAGGTACAGTACAGACCAAAAGTTTGGACACACCTTCTCATTCGCAGAGTTTTCTGTATTTCCATGACTATGAAAATTGTAGATTCACACTGAAGGCATCAAAACTATGAAGTAACATGTGGGATTATAGACTTAACAAAAATGTGTGAAACAACTGACAATGTCTTCTATTCTCGGTTCCTTTTGCTTTGATTCCTGCTTTGCACACTCTTGGCAATCTCTTGATGAGCTTCATGAGGTAGTCACCAGAAATGGTTCTCACTTCACAGATGTGCCCTGTCAGGTTTAATAAGTGGGATTTCTTGCCTTATAAATGGGGTTGGGACCATCAGTTGTGTTGTGCAGAAGTCAGGTGGATACGCAACTGATAGTCCTACTGAATAGACTCTTAGAATTTGTATTATGGCAAGAAAAAAGCAGCTAAGTAAAGAAAAACGAGGAGTGGCCATCATTACTGTAAGAAGTGAAGGTCAGTCAGTCCGAAAAATTGGGAAAACTTTGAAAGTGTCCCCAAGTGCAGTTGCAAAAACCATCAAGCGCTACAAAGAAACTGGCTGACATGAGGACCGCCCCAGGAAAGGAAGACCAAGAGTCACCTCTGCTGCAGAGGATAAGTTCATCTGAGTCACCAGCCTCAGAAGAGTGCTGGAAGACCATTTCCGGTGACTACCTCTTGAAGCTCATCAAGAGAATGCCAAGAGTGTGCAAAGCATTAATCAAAGCAAAAGGTGGCTACTTTGAAGAACTGAGAATATAAGACAGATTGTCAGTTGTGTCACACTGTTTGGTAAGTCTATAATCCCACGTGTTACTTCTGAGTTTTGATGCCTTCAGTGTGAATATACAATTGTTATAGTCATGAAAATACATAAAACTCTTTGAATGAGAAGGTGTGTCCAAACTTTTGGTCTGTACTGTACCTCCATGTCCTGCCGTGGTCTGTAGTACAGCCAGGTCTGTAGTCTGGATACAAGATGAGATACGGCAGCACATGGAGGTATATACAGGCTCTGTATGGTATATAGCAGTACATTTACCACAGATGTTACACCTGTAGTCTGGATACAAGATGAGATATGGCAGGACATGGAGGTATATACAGGATCTGTATGGTATATAGCTGTACATTTACCACAGATGTTACACCTGTAGTCTGGATACAAGATGAGATACAGCAGGACATGGAGGTATATACAGGCTCTGTATGGTATATAGCAGTACATTTACCACAGATGTTACACCTGTAGTCTGGATACAAGATGAGATACAGCAGGACATGGAGGTATATACAGGCTCTGTATGGTATATAGCAGTACATTTACCACAGATGTTACACCTGTAGTCTGGATACAAGATGAGATACAGCAGGACATGGAGGTATATACAGGCTGTGTATGGTATATAGCTGTACATTTACCACAGATGTTACACCTGTAGTCTGGATACAAGATGAGATATGGCAGGACATGGAGGTATATACAGGCTCTGTATGGTATATAGCTGTACATTTACCACAGATGTTACACCTGTAGTCTGGATACAAGATGAGATATGGCAGGACATGGAGGTATATACAGGCTCTGTATGGTATATAGCTGTACATTTACCACAGATGTTACACCTGTAGTCTGGATACAAGATGAGATACGGCAGGACATGGAGGTATATACCGGATCTGTATGGTGTATAGCAGTATATTTACCACAGATGTTACACCTGTAGTCTGGATACAAGATGAGATACGGCAGGGCATGGAGGTATATACAGGCTCTGTATGGTATATAGCAGTACATTTACCACAGATGTTACAGCCGGGCCTGTAGATCTCTCACACTTGTTGGTTGGTGACATCCCAGCTGGTCCTATAAATGGTGGATATGTGATAAATCTGGTGAGCAGGCAGGATTAGGAGGTTTTGTGTTCTAGTGAATCCTTGTGTGTGGGGGCGAGCATTATCCTGCTGGGATGTGTCAGGATGTCTTGTACACATCACTGAACTGTTTGTGTCCTTGTATCACTACTAGTGGTGACCGACTGTCCTATGTGAGGGCCCCGGTATTATCGCACCAGCAGGGGACATTGTGTCGCTCCACAGTATAGGCAGGATTGAAGCGCTGAACACAAGCCCTCCATACTGCAACCCAATCATCATCAGATCCCAAACAGATCCTGGATCCATCGGTATAGACAGTACAGTACAGTGCCGTTTTTACAGTCCAGGTATATCATTCACGATACCACTGCAAAAGAAGGAGATATTGTCTGGCTGTCAATGGCAGCACATGTCATGGGAGCTGTGACTTCTTCTAAGTACCTGAAAGTTTAGAGATAGGTGAAGGGCCCCTGGGACAGGGGGAGTGTACTGGAGTGTAGTGGACTGTCCAGAGTCTGTACTTATATAGCCACGGCTCTGACCAGCTAGGCCAGACCATCCATTACACGATTGTAGGAGAAAAATTCCTTCCCGTCTACAAATTTGCCTGGGGATACTACCTTTTAGGGTAGGTCATGGTATAGTTTAACTACTTTTAGGGGGCGTTCACCTCTTTATTCTGTATATAAATATGGCTTCTCTCCTGCATTAAATTTTTTGTTTAATAAAACCTGATTTTACCTTTTTTTTAAAAAAAAAAAAAATAAATGTCATCCCCTCTCCTACCTCCTGCGTGATTTATGTTATGTCAAACTACACTTTGCATGTACGGTACATGAATATGGCTTCTCCCCTGTGTGAATTCTCTGAAGTTTTCCAGGGAGGATCTCACTCTTTGCTGATTCCAAGCCCCAGTGATATGATCGGTACTTGGGTGATTACCCACAATACAGATAACCAGCACTGAATGGGGGGGAGAAGAGAGACGAGGTGGGGGTGATTCTGGGACCAGGTGCTGGTTGTAGTTTTAAATAGCCAGAAACTCGTGATTGTCTGCCATAGAGGAAGTAAGGATCGACTTTAAAAAACAAACAAACATAAGAACAAGACCGAACCACATAACGCAGGCTTTCAAGAACTTGTACTGTACAGCAAATATAGAACAAACAGTCTCATTCGGAGCATGAAAGTGGTTTTGTCCCTGTGTGAATTCTCTGATGTTTCACGAGATCTGATTTTCTGACATAGCGTTTCTCACATTCCAAACATGGATATGGCTTCTCTCCTGCGTGCCTTATCTGATGTTCAATAAGAGAAGATCTAGAGCTGTAACTTTTGCCACAATCTGAGCACGAAAACGGCCTCTCTCCTGTGTGAATTCTCTGATGGTCAATAAGAGATGACTTATCACTGTAACATTTGCCACATTCAGGACATGAAAATGGCCTCTCCCCTGTGTGAACTCTCCGATGGTTAACAAGCTTTGATTTCTGAGTGAAACTTTTGCCACATTCTGAACATGAGAACGGTTTTGCCCCTGTGTGAATTCGCTGATGTAAAGCAAGATTTGATTTCTGGATAAAAGACTTGCCACATTCTGTACATACAAATGGCTTCTCTCCGGTGTGAATTCTCCGATGTTCAGTAAGAGTTGATTTAGCGCTGTAACATTTCCCACATTCTGTACATTTATATGGCTTCTCCCCTGTGTGAATTCTCTGATGATCAACAAGAGTTGATTTCTGAGCAAAACGTTTGCCACATTCTGAACATGGAAATGGCCTTGCCCCTGTGTGGGTTCTCTGATGTAAAGCAAGATTTGATTTCTGTGTAAAACATTTCCCACATTCTGAACATGAATATGGCCTCTCTCCTGTGTGGATTCTCTGATGTTCAATAAGAGTTGATTTAGCGCTGTAACATTTGCCACATTGTGAGCACACAAATGGCTTCTCCCCTGTGTGAGTTTTCTGATGTTCAGTCAGAGTTGATTTAGCGCTATAAGATTTCCCACATTGAGCACATGAATATGGCTTCTCTCCTGTGTGGGTTCTTTGATGTTCTCCCTTTCGGTGACTTTTATTTTCATTAACAGTCAGTGATGAATCAAAAGATTGGACGTGTATAATAGGATCACAGGATAGATCTTTCTCCTGAAAGGCTGAGGGTATATCTGGGGTAATGACATGTTCTTCATATGGATCTTGTGTGATACCATGATCCTCTGCTTTATAATCTGTAGATGTCAGATGACAAGAAGAAAGTTGATTTACATGTACAAAACTCAATTTTTAAAATAAAACTTCATTTTATTTTCTGTTGCTATTGAGTTGGGAAAGGAGGGTTGCTGAACATTTTGTAATGTAGCAACATATTTAGTTATCCTATCTAACTTTCTTTTAATAAAAAACAGTGAAATTCTCCCCACCAATCTTCTTACTAAGCTGTTACCAGAAACATCTGTAGACATTTATATTACCGGTATGTAGAACTGAAGGAGTTGCCAAAACGAGGATAGTCAGTGCAAATGGCTATATCTCTGGTTTTATACCACCAAGAAAAATAGTTCTGGTTTGACAAGAAAGCTGAGCTTCTCCAAGAGAGGACCATTAGATCACCGGACTGTTCGTCACGGTCATGTATAAAGAAGCCAAGGTTTTAGGCTGCTTTCACACAGAGTAACGCTCCGCTTATTCTGACACGTAAACAGAGTGAGCGCTGTAAAACAGAATCCCATTGACTTCAATGGGTACCGGCATACGTGTGCTCCCCATTGAAGTCAATGGGAGGCTTTTTTACGTATTGCTTTCAATGTGATACACGCGCAAGATGGCACCCATTGAAGTCAATGGGATTCTGTTTTACAGCGCTCACTCTGACACGTGTTTATGTGTCAGAATGAGCAGAGCATTACTCTGTGTGAAAGCAGCCTTAGAGAATGTGTGAGGCTGGATTAGCCCATGTGGGGTGAAACTTATTTTACACAACTGTCTTGTGAGAATACAAAAATTTTCATACAACACCAGAACTGCAGTTCTAGGTTTTCTAAAAACCGATATAGAACTTTTTTTTAACTTACCGTCAATATCTTTTTCTATACTGAATTTTTGATATAAGTCTGACAATTCCCTTTAAGTGTGTTATTACATGTGGTGTTGTTTGTCTCTAATGGATCAGAGAGGTCAAAATCCAACCTAATGGTTCCAATTGTGTTTCATCTAAAAAGTTAAAAATGAAATATATGGAGGAATATACGGCTGGAAAATCTGACTGAAGACACAGCTGAGAATATTCTACATACAGTGTTATAGAGCAGAATCGTCTCTGCTTTATTTAATGGTTAGATTATGGGGATAACATCTATCCTTAGGGAGAGACCACCTTCTCAGGTGTGTGGAGACTTATACAGCCATAGTTGCTCCACTGCAAGGGAACATGGGAAGAATATGCAAATCTGTCTCCCAAGATGTAAACAGGGAGACAGTGCCTCTGTTATGCTGCCCTCTATAGCAAGCACCCTGAACATCATGCCCGACGTTCCAGAAGTCTTATTTAATGGTTACTACAAGAGATGTAACTTAAAGCTCCTGGTAAGGCCGCAGTGCAAAATATGTACCCACCTACCTTATGCATTTATAATAGTATATTGTATGTGGAAGAAGGACCTTTGTGGCCCCCTCAGGAACAAGAGCCTGGTAGCAACTGCTATACTGCTGCATGACCTACGCATTAGACTCTTGTGGCTACTCACCTGTAGGAATGTCCTCCTCACACTCCTCATCACCACTCACATAGGGCTCTTCCTTTATTGTTATGGATATAACATTAATATCATCCAGATCTTGATGGAAAATCTGTGAAAGAAACATAAAGGTCAACAGACAGGAGGAGACCAAAGTGACCTGACAGGAGGAGTTACCTGAGCCAAATAACTGCTGGTCTCCTGGAAACTGGACATAGATATTAGATGACAACGTAATGACAACCTCAAGACCTTCATACACATGTATACTTGGCATGGCTAGACCTGCCTCAGGTTGTGTCAGTGGAGGAGATCAGATTCTACCAGATACATCCGGGGTTGTTTGTCTCAGGGAAAATAAAGGATCGGATCAGTAGAAATCCAACCTGATGGTTCCTTATTCCATCCAGCAGTCTCCATAGCCAGAAGATTGTGAGAAGATCCAGACACCATGTAATGTCTATGGTCAGCTTTATCCTCCATCTCCACCTCTCATTACACAAGTATAAAACATCTAATACTGCTGGAGAACCCAAGACTGACCACAAGGACTTCACAGCCCGTCTACACATCATAGGGAATATCTCCATCTACCTGATCATCATCCTGTGGAAGAAGAGGACTGGGACATCTCTCCGGTGTTGTCCTCTTACTGGATCTACCTGTAGGAAACACAGACAGGGACTGAATTCATTCTGTACATACAAATAATGGAAGTCCATGTGTATATAGTCATGTCTATTACCTGCTGATGTGAGGGGCTGCTGGTCCTCCATCATCACCTCCTTGTACAGATCCTTGTGTCCTTCTAAATACTCCCACTCCTCCATGGAGAAATAGACAGCGACATCCTGACACCTTATAGGAACCTGACAACACAATGATACAGTCATCACCCCGACCCCTCCAGTTACTGTATAATGTCCCAGCATTCCCAGCAGTGTCACCTCTCCAGTCAGCAGCTCCAGCATCTTGTGGGTGAGTTCTAGGATCTTCTGTCCATTGATCTCCTCCTGTATCAGGGGATGAGGTGGAGGCTCCAGGATTGGGCTCAGGGTTCCTCCATATCCATCATACACAGGAGCCTGACAGCGCCCACTAGAGGGCTTCTTCACTACTGTGTAATCCTGGTTATGGGGAGACACATTAATAAATCTCACTACATACATGTCCAGAGTCCATCACCTCTCCAGTCATATCATCTGTTATTACTATAGATAAGAATGATGTCATGATGACATCATCAGACTCTCTCACCTCTCCAGTAAGCTGGTAGATGATCTCTAGGGTGAGATTTAATAGACTTTCCGCCATCTTGTTCCTGTCTCTTTCCATCCTTAATGGGTCAATCAGGAATATTCTCTTACATAGAAGATATCACCTGATACAACAGGAACCTGAAGACATAGAGGATGAGACGATTTAAATTAAAAAACAAAAAGAAAAAAAAACTAAAATTCGAGATAAACAATACTTAAAGGGGTTGTCCCATCACAAGGATCCTATCTATACTGCTTGTTAATGTGGATGTAAGACTTTTCCTAAATACATTGCTTCAGCAAAACTGCTTTGTTTGGCCACTATCTTACTTTATTCATTTTTTTTTTTTTACACAGCCCTGACTTATCTGGTCATAAGTCAAGTGATGTATCTGCTGCTCTGAGGGGGGAGGGAGGAGGGGCTAAGTGCACGGGAGCCAGCCTGGAGGGGGGTAGTTTACACTTTGGGGGGGAGGGAAGAGGCCACCAATACAGACCCGGCATCCGCTGTAATAGAGAGGCGGATGCCGGGGAGTGTAGATGCCGGCACAGGTGAAGCCGGCAGCGGCAGGAGCGATGCTGCTATTCCGGAGGGGAGGAAGGGGGGGGGGGGGGCGGAGGAGCGGAATAGCAGCATCGGTCCTGCCGCTACTGGCTTCACCTGTGCCGGCGTCTACACTTCCCGGCATCCGCCTCTCTATTACAGCGGATGCCGGGTCTGTATCACATTGTGAAGGCTGTACGTCCGATGCCTAGTGAATCAGCAGACGCAGCGCTATCGGCTTTGACGATCTGTGCCCCGGGTGAAGAGCTAGCAGTGCCCGTACCTTAGCTCTTCATCGTCAGAAGGCCGTTCCTGACACTCTGTCAGGAACGTCCTTCTCCAAAGAAGTGCCTATAGCGCTGTAGTGTTTGAACGAGAAGGAATGCCCCCTCCCTCTTCTCACAGTTCTCATCCATAGACAAGTACTATCAGGAGGAGAGGGGGCGTTCCTCCCTGCTCACACACTACAGCGCTTCTGTGGAGAAGGACGTTCCTGACAGACTGTCAGGAACGCCCTTCTGACGATGAAGAACTAAGGTACCGACACCGCTAGCTCTTCACCTGGGGCACAGATCAGGAAAGCCAATAGTGCACTGAATTCAGCGCACTGTCGGCTTTCCAGCAGTATATAGAACTGCCTGTGCCGCGGACCATGAAAGGTCCTCTTTAATAGGTGGAGAAAATAAGAAGACAGTATTGAACACAGATAATTTTGCGATTGGTTCTTCCATTTCAATTATCCCTGGTAATACTAATGTCCTACTGTCCAGTACAGGGGTGAGAGATCACATCCCAAACCACTGACCATAAGACATGTGGAGGATACAGGCACTGCTTCTAACTTCTAGAAATCTATGCTTACAGTGTAGGCCAAAAGTATTTCCCCCCTGCAATTCTGTCAGATAATCCTCGGTGTCCCCCAGAAAATGATTACAAGCACAAACTCTTTGGTAATATCTTCAGTTATTTTGCTTGCAATGAAAAAACACAAAAGATAATAAAAAAAAGTCACATCATTGATCATTTTACACAAAATTCCAAAACTGGTGCGGACAGAAGTATTGGCGCCCTCAGCCTAATACTTGGTAGCACAACCTTTAGACACAATAACTGCGCACAACCGCTTCCGCTAACCAGCAATGAGTTTCTTACAAGGCTCTGCTGGAATCTTAGACCCTTCTTCTTTGGCTCCTGCTCACGGTCCCCCCTGAGATGTGAAGGGGGCCTTCTCCAAACTGCCACCAAGAGATCTCTCCCCCTCCCCCACAGGTGTTCTATGGGATTCAGGGCTGGACTCATTGCTGCCGCTTTACAAGTCTCCAGGGCTTTCTCTCACCACCATTTTCTAGTGCTGACCTGAAGTGTGTTTTGGGTCCTTGTCCTGCTGGAAGAGCCCTGACCTCTGAGGGAGACCCAGCTTTCTCACACTGGGCCCTACATGATGCTGCACAATGTGTTGGTCGTCTTCAGACTTCATAATGCCATGCACACGGTCAAGCAGTCCAGTGCCAGAGGCAGCAAAGCAACCCCAAACCATCAGGGACCTCCGCCATGTCTGACTGTAGGGGGCGTCTTCTTCTCTTTGAAGGCCTCTTTTTTTTCCTGTAAACTCTATGTTGAGGCCTTTTCCTACTTTTGTCTCATCTGACCAGAGAACATTCTTCCAGAACGGTTTTGGCTTTCTCAGGTAAGTTTTGGCAAACTCCAGCCTGGCTTCTGTCTGTGGGTAAGAAGTGGGGTCTTCCTGGGTCTCCTACCATACAGTCCCTTCTCATTCAGACGCTGACGGATAGTACGGGGTGACACTGTTGTACCCTCGGACTGCAGGGCAGCTTGGACTTGTTTGGATGTTAGTCGAGGTTCTTTATCCACCATCCGCACAATCTTGCGTTGAAATCTCGTCAACTTTTCTTCTCCGTCCACATCTAGGGAGGTTAGCCACAGTGCCATGGGCTTTACACTTCTTGATGACACTGCACACGGTAGACACAGGAACATTCAGGTCTTTGGAGATGGACTTGTAGCCTTGAGATTGCTCAGGCTTCCTAACAATTT
This sequence comes from Leptodactylus fuscus, assembly GCF_031893055.1. Classification (NCBI taxonomy): domain Eukaryota; kingdom Metazoa; phylum Chordata; class Amphibia; order Anura; family Leptodactylidae; genus Leptodactylus; species Leptodactylus fuscus. Next base: position 4,883,798 of record NC_134265.1, on the reverse strand, counting down.
TGCTTCTCAAGTCCTCAGACAGTTCTTTGGTCTTCTTTCTTTTCTCCACGCTCAATGTGGTCACACAAGGACACAGGACAGAGGTGGAGTCAACTTTAATCCATTTCAACTGGCTGCAAGTGTGATTTAGTTATTGCCACCACCTGTTAGGTGCCTCAGGTAAGTAACAGGTGCTGTTAATTACACAAAGTACAGAAACATCACATGATTTTTCAAACCGTGCCAATACTTTTGTCCACCCCCTTTTTTATGTTTGCTGTGGAATTATATCCAATTTGGCTTTTTGACAATTCTTTTTGTGGTTCTCCATTGAAGACAAATTAAATGAAGATAATAATACCAAAGAATTTGTGATTGTGATCATTTTCTGGAAGAAAATGAGTATTATCTGAAAGAATTGCAGGGGTGCCAATACTTTTGGTCAACACTGTATAAATACATGGAGGATAACAGGGGGTACATAAACTCACGGCACTCATTTGATTTAGATGTCTATAGATAAGCTACTATCTTTGAATTGTCTGTATTGGGGTGATATGCTGGTTCTGGTGACATTAACCTATCTATCTGCCCTGAACAAGGCTCAAATAAAAGGAGTCATTGAGAGAGACAAAGAGCGGTACATCGAGGAATGGAGAAGCGCAATAAAAAACTCCAAGAAACTCACCGTGTACCAATCCCTACAAAGGGACTACACCATGGCCACCTACCTGGAGAGAATACGCCACCCCAAGCACAGACAGACCCTGAGCCGGTACAGACTGAGCGCCCACAACCTAGAGATAGAGACGGGGCGATACAGGCAGACGTACAAGCCACGGGAGAAGAGACTGTGCCAGCACTGTGACCAGGGGGCCCTAGAAGACGAGACCCACTTCCTGCTACACTGCACCAAATACTCAGCTGTGAGGGCCGTCTACTACCAAAGACTCTCTGCCCACATCCCAGACTTCATATCTGCAGACGAGAAGAGGAAACTCTATATCCTACTGGGAGAAGAAGAGGCCACTGTGGAGATCGCTGCCCAATACGTGTCCAGCTGTCACCAAATAAGAAGAAGATGAGACTCCACGGACTGTTATATTTAACCCAATACACCCGCCCCACCTCCCCCTCCCCCTCACCAACTAAGAGGAAGTTGAGAATCCATGGACTGTTATACCCCAAATCAGCCCCCCACCCCCTTACCCCATACTCTCACCCTCGACTCCAACTCCCCACACACACACACACACACACACACACTTCACTAGCTTTGGCAATGCCAAATATCCATTCGGACATGGCAATAAAGCCTATTTGATTTGATTTGATCTATCTACAAGGCTGGGGTGATATATGGGTTCTGGTGACAGTAACCTATCTATCTGCAGGACTGGGGTGATATGCTGGTTCTGGTGACAGTAACCTATCTATCTGCAGGGCTGTGGTGATATGCTGGTTCTGGTGACAGTAACCTATCTATCTGCAGGGCTGTGGTGATATGCTGAGTCTGGTGACAGTAACCTATCTATCTGCAGGGCTGGGGTGATATGCTGGGTCTGGTGACAGTAACCTATCTATCTGCAGGGCTGTGGTGATATGCTGGTTCTGGTGACAGTAACCTATCTATCTGCAGGGCTGGGGTGATATGCTGAGTCTGGTGACAGTAACCTATCTATCTGCAGGGCTGGGGTGATATGCTGGTTCTGGTTACAGTAACCTATCTATCTGCAGGGCTGGGGTGATATGCTGGGTCTGGTGACAGTAACCTATCTATCTGCAGGGCTGGGGTGATATGCTGAGTCTGGTGACAGTAACCTATCTATCTGCAGGGCTGGGGTGATATGCTGGGTCTGGTGACAGTAACCTATCTATCTGCAGGGCTGGGGTGATATGCTGGGTCTGGTGACAGTAACCTATCTATCTGCAGGGCTGGGGTGATATGCTGGGTCTGGTGACAGTAACCTATCTATCTGCAGGGCTGGGGTGATATGCTGGGTCTGGTGACAGTAACCTATCTATCTGCAGGGCTGGGGTGATATGCTGGTTCTGGTTACAGTAACCTATCTATCTGCAGGGCTGGGGTGATATGCTGGGTCTGGTGACAGTAACCTATCTATCTGCAGGGCTGGGGTGATATGCTGGTTCTGGTGACAGTAACCTATCTATCTATAGGGCTTTAGTCCCAAACCTGTCTGGTCCTTAAGAGGTTAATAGTAAACCTTTCCCGTCATCCTGTCAGGACTGTGAGCATCCACCTACCTCCTCCCCTACAGCAACCGTGGTTACTGGACCTCTGATGATGTCACATGTGTGGGAGGAGGCAATGAGTCACATGATCAGGTGCTATCATTATAGCTTCACATATCCTTGTGGGTTAAAGGACCTGTGATGATGTCACGTGATCAGTCAACCAGTCACATGACCAGTTAGTATAGGTCTCTAGGGTCACATCTACTCACGCCTCTCCATTGTTTGGGTCTCCCGGGAGACAGAAGGTCCAACCAAGATAACAGCAACCACTGGTGGACACTATAGATCAGTGATGGCGAACCTTTTAGAGACCGAGTGCCCAAACTGCAACCCAAAACCCACAAAATTTTCGCGGAGTGCCAACACGACAATATAGACTTAATACTATGCGGATCCACAATTGCGGACAGTTACTGACCAAAAATTACAGTCATGTGGGGCTTTACAGAGCTTTCAATAATACAAACAACGTTGTACTGAAATGTAAAGGTCTCGGCATTTGGGACTTTGAACAATTAATTTTCACTATTTACATCGCACAGGATCTGTTTTATAGTTACCGTATAATATTCTTACATCCTGTACTAATATCACGTCTGCTATAAAACAGATACTGTGTGATATAAATAGTGAGGGGACCCCAGACAGTATTATATGCTCTGCAGTGGGCCCACCATACAATATTATATTCTCCACAGTACCACAGTAGCCCCCCAGTGTTATATGCTCCGCAGTAGGTGTCCCCCCCCCCCCACAGGATTATATGCTCCACAGTGGCATCCACACACAGTATTGTGTGCTTATAAATAGGCCCCCCCCCCCAGTATTATATGCTCTTTAGTACACCCCCCAGTATTATACACTCCCCCCAGTATTATAAGCCCCCCCAGTATTATAAGCCCCCTCAGTATTATAAGCCCCCCCAGTATTATACACTCCCCCCAGTATTATAAGCCCCCTCAGTATTATACACTCCCCCCAGTATTATACACCCCACCCAGTATTATAAGCCCCCCCAGTATTATACACTCCCCCCAGTATTATAAGCCCCCTCAGTATTATACACTCCCCCCAGTATTATACACTCCCCCCAGTATTATACACCCCACCCAGTATTATAAGCCCCCCCAGTATTATACACTCCCCCCAGTATTATAAGCCCCCTCAGTATTATACACTCCCCCCAGTATTATACACTCCCCCCAGTATTATACACCCCACCCAGTATTATAAGCCCCCCCAGTATTATACACTCCCCCCAGTATTATAAGCCCCCTCAGTATTATACACTCCCCCCAGTATTATACACTCCCCCCAGTATTATACACTCCCCCCCAGTATTATACACCCCATCCAGTATTATAAGCCCCCCCAGTATTATACGCCCCCTCAGTATTATACACTCCCCCCAGTATTATACACTCCCCCCAGTATTATACACCCCACCCAGTATTATAAGCCCCCCCAGTATTATACACTCCCCCCAGTATTATAAGCCCCCTCAGTATTATACACTCCCCCCAGTATTATACACCCCACCCAGTATTATAAGCCCCCCCAGTATTATACACTCCCCCCAGTATTATAAGCCCCCTCAGTATTATACACTCCCCCCAGTATTATACACCCCACCCAGTATTATAAGCCCCCCCAGTATTATACACTCCCCCCAGTATTATAAGCCCCCTCAGTATTATACACTCCCCCCAGTATTATACACTCCCCCCAGTATTATACACCCCACCCAGTATTATAAGCCCCCCCAGTATTATACACTCCCCCCCAGTATCATACACCCCACCAAGTATTATAAGCGCTCCCCCCAACATCATATACACAGTGAGCCACTCTCATACTCACCCCTGAAGAGCTGCCGGCATCCACCTTCTTGTCACTGGCGGCGCTGATGACGTCATCGCGCCCGCGTCGGGGCAGAGGTCAAACTCTGCAGCCAGTGTAGGCCGCGGTCGCGCGATCCGCGGCCTACCCTGACAGCTTTCAGCTGTATGTGCATTTGCACATACAACTGAAGGCAGTGATCGCTCATCAACGGGGAATCCTGTACCGGATTCCCTGTTGGTGAGCGATCCGGGCGACCGCACGCGTGCCAGCATGGAGGGCTCTGCGTGCCCTCTCTGGCACGCGTGCCATAGGTTCGCCATCACTGCTATAGACTATAATGCGGTCTGTTGTTATACTGAAACCTCCGTGCAGGACTTTTCTCTCCATTCATTTCTGGCGATTTATGCAGTAGAGTCTCCCTCCGGCACTTATGTGAACTTAGCCTTATGTGGATATATGTAGCAGAGCCGCCTGTGTGTGATGTGTATGTAGCAGAGACATCTGTGTGTGATGTGTATGCAGCAGAGACATCTGTGTGTGATGTGTATGTAGCAGAGCCGTCTGTGTGTGACGTGTATGTAGCGGAGCCGCCTGTGTGGGACCTGTATGTAGCGGGTCTGTCTGGGTGACATGTATGTAGCGGAGCCGTCTGTGTGTGATGTGTTTGTAGCGGAGCCGTGTGTGTGACGTGTTTGTAGCGGAGTCGTCTGTGCGTGACGTGTATGTAGCGGAGCCGTCTGTGCGTGACGTGTATGTAGCGGAGCCGTCTGTGCGTGACGTGTATGTAGCGGAGCCGTCTGTGCGTGACGTGTATGTAGCGGAGCCGTCTGTGCGTGACGTGTATGTAGCGGAGCCGTCTGTGTATGACGTGTATGTAGCGGAGCTGTGTGTGTGACGTGTATGTAGCGGAGCCGTCTGTGTGTGACGTGTATGTAGCGGAGCCGTCTGTGTGTGACGTGTTTGTAACGGAGACGTCTGTGTGTGACGTGTATGTAGCGGAGCCGTCTGTGTGTGACGTGTAAGTAGCGGAGCCGTCTGTGTGTGACGTGTAAGTAGCGGAGCCGACTGTGTGTGATGTGTTTGTAGTGTATTGAATATACTGATCTGTCACTCGGTTGATATACTTTTAGGTGCTCAGAAAAGGCATCTCGCCACCATACTCAAATAGAGAAAATTTCTGGCACTCAACTTTGAAATTTTCTCTAATTGTGTATGTAGAGGAGCCGTCTGTGTGTGATGTGTATGTAGCGGAGCCGTCTGTGTGTGACGTGTATGTAGCGGAGATGTCTGTGTGTGACGTGTATGTAGTAGAGCCGTATGTGTGTGACGTGTATGTAGCAGAGCCGTCTGTGTGTGACTTGTATGTAGCAGAGTTGTCTGTGTGTGACCTGTATGTAGCAGAGTTGTCTGTGTGTTTAGTCCACGTAATTCAGAAGTGTATTTGTACTGTGTTTGTCTATGATGACATCATCCTCACCGTGTGCAGTCCTGGCAGGTATAGATTGGTATTTTCTCTGTAGGCTTCTTCATAGACATTGTTGGTGACATCTAGAGATGGGGCAGTCAGTTGATAATAAGCCGCGTTTGTTCCAATATTCAAAATTGTTGCTTTTTTAACAAAACAAAACAAATGGAGATTTCCTCAGAACGAACAGAAGTGGCCGCTCTGCAAGAAAATTGTGGCCCTGGCCGAACAGACAGCGTCATGTGTGCAGTGACATCACGTGATGGCAGCATCTGATAGTCTCAGTCTACAGACAGGGGTGGGTGGAGCTTACAGTGCTGATGTCATATACACTATATACGTTTGCGGTCATTATCTCAGCCTTTAGTTGGTGTAATGGTGGACGTGCGCACACATCTATGTCATAGCTATTAGCTCGGCTACAGGCAGCACAAGTCAGAAGACTGAGGAGGAGAGAATCAGTGATGTACACAGGCAGGACAGTATAGACATAGGACAGGTTCAGTCAGTGATGATAAGGTCACAATTGCGTTTGGGTTTCCATTCTTCGGGTCCACTTGGGGAACCAAAACATAGAAACCCAATCTTCTTAAAAAGTGGTTATCTGTGGACCCCATGGATATTATGAGGTCAGCCACTTTCTGCCCAAAAAATGTGGAAAGAAAAGTCCTGCGTGCAGAAGAAGACCTAAGGGAAACTCGCAGAGTAGTGGTGGCGGCACTGGTGGGAGTAATGGCAGACTCTGTTTCCTCTGCTACTGGCAGCAGCAAGTCCACGTGTCATACACTATGTATTGTAGATATATATAGTCCTAGGAGCCCTGACAGTGTCATACACTATGTATTATAGATATATATAGTCCTAGGAGCCCTGACAGTGTCGTACACTATGTATTATAGATATACACTCACCGGCCACTTTATTAGGTACACCATGCTAGTAACGGGTTGGACCCCCTTTTGCCTTCAGAACTGCCTCAATTCTTCGTGGCATAGATACAACAAGGTGCTGGAAGCATTCCTCAGAGATTTTGGTCCATATTGACATGATGGCATCACACAGTTGCAGTCGCAGATTTGTCGGCTGCACATCCATGATGCGAATCTCCCGTTCCACCACATCCCAAAGATGCTCCTCTATTGGATTGAGATCTGGTGACTGTGGAGGCCATTGGAGTACAGTGAACTCATTGTCATCTTCAAGAAACCAGTCTGAGATGATTCCAGCTTTATGACATGGCATTGCATTATCCTGCTGAAAGTAGCCATCAGATGTTGGGTACATTGTGGTCATAAAGGGATGGACATGATCAGCAACAATACTCAGGTAGGCTTTGGCGTTGCAACGATGCTCAATTGGTACCAAGGGGCCCAAAGAGTGCCAAGAAAATATTCCCCACACCATGACACCACCACCACCAGCCTGAACCGTTACCGATACAAGGCAAGATGGATCCATGCTTTCATGTTGTTGACGCCAAATTCTGACCCTACCATCCGAATGTCGCAGCAGAAATCGAGACTCATCAGACCAGGCAACGTTTTTCCAATCTTCAATTGTCCAATTTCGATGAGCTTGTGCAAATTGTAGCCTCAGTTTCCTGTTCTTAGCTGAAAGGAGTGGCCCCCGGTGTGGTCTTCTGCTGCTGTAGCCCATCTGTAGCCTCAAAGTTGGACGTACTGTGCGGCGTTCAGAGATGCTCTTCTGGCTACCTTGGTTGTAACGGGTGGCTATTTGAGTCACTGTTGCCTTTCTATCAGCTGGAACCAGTCTGGCCATTCTCCTCTGACCTCTGGCATCAACAACGCATTTCCGCCCACAGAACTGCCGCTCACTGGATGATTTTTCTTTTTCGGACCATTCTCTGTAAACCCTAGAGATGGTTGTGCGTGAAAATCCCAGTAGATCAGCAGTTTCTGAAATACTCAGACCAGCCCTTCTGGCACCAACAACCATGCCACGTTCAAAGGCACTCAAATCACCTTTCTTCCCCATACTGATGCTCGGTTTGAACTGCAGGAGATTGTCTTGACCATGTCTACATGCCTAAATGCACTGAGTTGCCGCCATGTGATTGGCTGATTAGAAATTAAGTGTTAACCTCTTAGCGACCCTTGACGTAACTGTACGTCATGGGTCGCATGGGGATGTATGGAGCGAGCTCACACGCTGAGCTCGCTCCATACATGGCAGATGCCGGCTGTATCATACAGCCAGGACCTGCCACTAACAGCAGCAGTCGGTGCCCGAGCCGATCGCTGCTGTTAACCCTTTACACACTGCGGTCAAACGTGACCGCAGTGTGTAAACGGCGCTGGCGGCATGGGCGCCGCCATGTTTCGCCGATCGCCGCCCTCCTGAACGTCACATGAGGGCGGTGATCGGTTGCTATTGAAGGCTTCCAGGCTTGTCTCTGCACTAGATCTATTAGACGATGCCAGAGGCAGCCTCTAATAGAAGTGCTGGGATTTTGCTATTCACTGCAGTACTGTAGTATTGCAGTGAATAGTATGAGCGATCAGACTCCCTAGGTTTCAAGGTACCTAAGGGGTCTGATCATAAATGTAACAGAAGAAAAAAAAAAGTTTTTAAAAGTATTAAAAAAATAAAAAAAATATAAAAGTTCAAATCACCCCCCTTTCCCTAGATCAGCTATAAAAGTAATTAAAGAACATTAAACATAAACATATTAGGTATCCCCGCGCTCCAAAATGCCTGAACTATTAGAATATTAAAACATTTATCCCGTACTGCAAACAACATAGCGGCAAAAAAAATAAAAACAGCCAAAAAGCGTTTTTTTCAACACTTTGCCTCCTATAAAAAATTGAATAAAAAGTGATCAAACCATCGGATCTTTCCCCAAATGGTATCAATAGAAACGTCATCTTGTCCCGCATAAAAAGACACCACAACCAGCTCCATACATGGAAATATGAAAAAGTTACAGGTGTTAGAACATGATGACACAAAAAATTTTTTCTATTTTGCAAAGTTTATCATTTTTTTAAAAGTATCAAAACATTTCAAATACTATATAAATTTGGTATAACCGCGTTCGTACTGACATGTAGAACACAGGTAACATGTCATTTGTACCAAACAGTGAACGCTGTAAAAATTAAACCCATAAGAAAATGGCGCAAATGCATTTTTTCTCCAATTGCGCCTCATTCTGAATTTTTTTCCAGCTTCCCAGTACATTGCACAGCATATTGAATGATGCCATTACAAAGTACAATTTGTCCCGCAAACAATAAGCCATCATGTGACTCTGTGAACTGAAAAATGAAAAAGTTATGGCTCTTGAAATGTGAGGAGGGAAAAACGAAAATGCGAAACCAAAAAATGGCCGGGTCCTTAAGGGGTTAACGAGCAGTTGGACAGGTGTACCTAATAAAGTGGCCGGTGAGTGTATATCTATAATACATAGTGGATGACACTGTCAGGGCTCCTAGGACTATATATATCTATAATACATAGTGTATGACACTGTAAGGGCTCCTAGGACTATATATATCTATAATACATAGTGTATGACACTGTCAGGACTCCTAGGACTATATATCTATAATACATAGTGTATGACACTGTCAGGGCTCCTAGGACTATATATATCTATAATACATAGTGTATGTCACTGTCAGGGCTCCTAGGACTATATATATCTATAATACATAGTGTATGACACTGTAAGGGCTCCTAGGACTATATATATCTATAATACATAGTGGATGACACTGTCAGGACTCCTAGGACTATATATATCTATAATACATAGTGTATGACACTGTAAGGGCTCCTAGGACTATATATATCTATAATACATAGTGGATGACACTGTCAGGGCTCCTAGGACTATATATATCTATAATACATAGTGTATGACACTGTAAGGGCTCCTAGGACTATATATATCTATAATACATAGTGGATGACACTGTCAGGACTCCTAGGACTATATATATCTATAATACATAGTGTATGACACTGTCAGGACTCCTAGGACTATATATATCTATATCCACCCCCCATACCCACCCAACCCAACGCCCCCCCCCCCCCACTCTACTAGCTTTGGCAATGCCAAATACCTATTCGGACGTGCCAATAAAGCTTTTTTGATTTGATTTGATTTGTATGACACTGTCAGGGCTCCTAGGACTATATAATACATAGCGTATAGCATAAACTTTATGAGCCGTCACCAGTCGTGTCCTGTAACATGTGGATGGAGCTTGGACCTATAAAGTTAGCCTGAGATGACATCATATCATGTGGGGTAATGTGGGAGCGGGGACAGAGGAGGGTTAGATTTGGGGATTCTAAGGACGGTACGGAAGGGTTTACGTTAGACATTGTGATCGATCGGTCTGATAAGATGCGTCTTTAATTTGCGCTTGGAACTGTAGAAATTGGGAGTTAATCTGATTGTCCGGGGTAGAACATTCCAGAGAAGTGGTGCAGCTTGGGAGAAGTCTTGTATACGAGCGTGAGAGGTTCTGATAATAGAGGATGTAAGTGTTAGGTCATTGAGTGAACGGAGAACACGGGTTTGCCGGTAGACAGAGATGAGGATGGAAATGTAGGGAGGTGCAGCATTATGGAGAGCCTTGTGGGGGAGGGGGATAACTTTATATTTTATTCTATAATGAATAGGCAGCCAATGTAGTGACTGGCACAGACCAGAGGCCTCGCTGTAGCGTCTAGCCTGATAGATGAGCCTGGCCGCTGCATTCAGAATGGATTGTAGAGGGGAGAGTTTAGTGAGAGGAAGACCGATTAGTAAGGAGTTACAGTAGTCAAGGCGAGAATGAATCAGAGAGACAATGTGTCTTTAGTGTATCTCTGGTAAGGAAAGGGTGTATTCTGGAGATGTTTTTGAGGTGGAGGTGACATGAACGTGCGAGTGATTCAATATGAGAGTTGAAGGAAAGGTCTGAGTCAAACATAACCCCGAGACAGCGGGCATGCTGCCTAGGAGTTATAGAAAGGCCTGAGACTGCAATGGATATATCAGGGACAGATCTATTAGATGGTGGAAACAGTAAGAAATTCCTTTCCCTTCCCAACTCCAATCTGGCAGTCATTATAAATCCCTGGACCAACGTGCCCTTAAAATCTAGAGTCCATAACCTGTAATATTGTTCTCTTTAAGAAAGGCATCCAGGCCCTCTATGAACTTGTTCAATGAATCCACCATCACCACTTCCTGGGGCAGAGACCTCCATAGCCTCGCTGTTCTTACTGTAAAGAATCCCCTTCTATGTTGCTTGTTAAACTTTCTCTCCTTCATACGTAGAAGATGTCCCCTTGTCACTGGTCTAGGTGTAGAGGACGTCCCCTTGTCACCGACCTAGGTGTAGAGGACGTCCCCTTGTCACTGTCACTGGCCTAGGAGTAAAAATATCCTTAGAAAGTTCTTTGTATTGTCCCTTCATGTATTTGTACATTGTTATTAGATCTCCCCGTAGACGTCTTTTCTCTAAACTGAATAACCCTCAGTTTGTTAACCTCTCGTTGTCCTCCAGTCCACCCATTCCCCTAATCATTTTGGTTGCTGTCTTTGCACTTTTTCAAGTTCACTTATGTCTTTCTTGTATATCGGGGCCCAAAATTGAGCACAATAGTTTAAGTGTGGCCGTACCAGTGATTTGTATAGAGGCATAACTATGTCCTTGTCATGAGAATCTAGACCTCTTTTGATGCATCCCATAATTTTATTTGCCTTGGCAGCAGCTGCCTGACACTGGTCACTAGAGGTAAGCTTGCTGTCCACCACAATCCCCAATTCTCTCTCATTGGCAGTCTTACCCAGTAATTTACTATTTAGTACATAGTCAGACATTTTATTATGTCGAGCAAAGTGCATTACCTTATATTTGTCAACATTAAACTTCATTTGCCAAGTCTCCGCCCCCCCATGCTTCCAGTTTCCATAGATCCCCTTGTAATATCCTACTATCCTCCTCATTATTGATTACCCTACAAAGTTTAGTATCATCTGCAAATATGGACCCCCTGCTCTGTAATATGGACCCCCTGCTCTGTAATATGGACCCCCTGCTCTGTAATATGGACCCCCTGCTCTGTAAAGCCTCTACCAGGTCATTAATAAAGATATTAAACAAGAGAGAACCCAATACTGACCCTTGCGGCCCCCACTGGTGACTGTGGCCCAGGCTGAATATTTACCATTAACAAGTCCCCTCTGTTTCCTATCAGTGAGCCAGTTGCTAACCCAAAAGCATATGTTTTCCCCCAGTCCCAACATTCTCATTTTGCATACCAATTTTGCATACCAATTGCATACCTTTTATATGGAACTGTTAGGACTGTGCGGAAGGTGCTGCCAAGGGATCAGAGTTGCAGTTCGTTTCACTGTTACTGCTCAGTCCAGCATAACAGGGGTTAATTCCCTTGCAACCCATAGGCGGGGTTGGTTTCCTGACTGACAGTGATGTCAGCCTATGAGCACCTGGCTTGGACACCTGGGCTGGCTGATCAATCCCGCCTTCCCTCCATTTGAGGAGGCAGGTTTGGGCAGCCTGGTGCTCTAGCATCAACTCCAAATTGTGCATGTCAGTGTGAAACATTAGTTTGGGCAATAGCTGCCTTATTTAGGTAGGATTCCTAATGACACTGTTCTAAATTGTACAGATGTATTTTGGGCAGTTAACTGCCTTCTATATAGTTTAGCAGGAATTATATATTCTAGAGGGAACTCCTACCTAGGTCAGGCTGCTACCTGTAGTGCTGCAACAGCAGGTGGCTGTGGTGGTTGCGGCCCAGAAAGCTACTGGGAGCACATGGTCATAGTTTGTGTTTTGTCTTGCAGTGGAGTAACAAGATTTTGTATTCATTTGCGGCTGCTCTGTCCTGCAGAGATCTTATCTATTTAGTTTCTGTTTGTACCCAGATGGTGTTGTAGCCCGGCAGTGAAATTAACTGTCAGGCCTTGTTCACACCAGGGTAGCTCTGCAACTCAGGATATTATTTAGTTTTTTGGGGTTTTTTTAGTATCCTGCTGATCATAAAAGGAACAGTATCAAAAGCCTTTGAAAAGTCCAGATACACAATGTCCACTACATTACCCATGTCCAGATACACCACGTTCACTGCATTACCCATGTCCAGGTACACCACGTCCACTGCATTACCCATGTCCAGGTACACCACGTCCACTGCATTACCCATGTCCAGATACACCACGTCCACTGCATTACCCATGTCCAGATACACCACGTCCACTGCATTACCCATGTCCAGATACATCACATCCACTGCCTTACCCCTGTCCAAATACACCACGTCTACTGCATTACCCATGTCCAGATACACCACGTCCACTGCATTACCCATGTCCAGATACACCACGTCCACTGCATTACCCATGTCCAGATACACCACGTCCACTGCATTACCCATGTCCAGATACACCACGTCCACTGCATTACCCATGTCCAGATACACCACGTCCACTGCATTACCCATGTCCAGATACACCACGTCCACTGCATTACCCATGTCCAGATACACCACGTTCACTGCATTACTCATGTCCAGATACACCACGTTCACTGCATTACTCATGTCCAGATACATCACGTTCACTGCATTACACATGTCCAGATACAGTGAAATCTCTGGTCAATGTTTCTTCTCCGTCCACATCTAGGGAGGTTAGCCACAGTGCCATGGGCTTTACACTTCTGGATGACACTGTGCACGGTAGACACAGGAACATTCAGGTCTTTGGAGATGGACTTGTAGCCTTGAGATTGCTCAGGCTTCCTCACAATTTTGCTTCTCAAGTCCTCAGACAGTTCTTTGGTCTTCTTTCTTTTCTCCATGCTCAATGTGGTCACACAAGGACACAGGACAGAGGTGGAGTCAACTTTAATCCATTTCAACTGGCTGCAAGTGTGATTTAGTTATTGCCACCACCTGTTAGGTGCCTCAGGTAAGTAACAGGTGCTGTCAATTACACAAATTAGAGAAGCATCACATGATTTTTCAAACAGTGCCAATACTTTTGTCCACCCCCTTTTTTATGTTTGCTGTGGAATTATATCCAATTTGGCTTTTTGACAAATCTTTTTGTGGTTTTCCATTGGAGACATTAAATGAAGATAATAATACCAAAGAATTTGTGATTGCAATCATTATCTGGAAGAACACGAGTATTATCTGACAGAATTGCAGGGGTGCCAATACTTTTGGCCAACACTGTATATACAGGCTCTGTATGGTATATAGCAGTACATTTACCACAGATGTTACACCTGTAGTCTGGATACAAGATGAGACACAACAGGAAGAAGTGTTGTATTTGGGTGGAGATTTTACTGGGGGGCCCTTGTGTGTGGGGGTGGGTGAGCATTATCCTGCTGGTGCCAATTTTCCATCCTGCCATGAGACACAACACGTGTGTCAGTGTCAGGATGTCCTGTACATATGACTGAGCTGTTTGTGTCCTCGTATCACTACTAGGGGTGACTGACTGTCCTATGTGATGGCCCCCACATCATCACACAAACAGGGGGCAGGATTGAAGTGCTCACCACAAGGCCTCCATATTCTGGAACATCAAACTGATCCCAGACCTATCAGTAGACGATTTAGCTCCAGTTTGTACAGTCGAGCGGTGACGGTGACGTATTCTTGGTGTGAATGACATATAATGAGCATTTGTCCGGCCTGAGACTTTGCTGTTTTAAGAACAATAAGAGTGAATGTCTATTTTTTGGGTGGACTGTAAAAAAAACAGAACAGACATTCGCTATTTTTGCTATATATAAAAATTGTTTATTACTTAGCTTACTTATATATCGCCATCATATACCGCAGAGCTTGACAGAGATAATGTCACTCTTTGTCCCATATAGGGCTCACAATCTATCGTCTGTATCAGGATGTCTTTGGAGTGTGGGAGGAAAGCGGAGTACCTGGAGGAAACCGCCAAACAAGGAGAACATACAAACTCCATGGCTAGATCAGAACCCAGGACTCTCAGCAAGGTAACATTGTTAACCCCTTAGGCCAGGTTCAGACAGAGTTTTTTGGTCCGGAATTTGACGTGGAGGCTGCCTCAGATTCCAAACCATTCAGTTGTGGCACTCTGATCCAGATTAGGCCCAAATGAATGGGCCTACTCAGGAGGAAGTGTCTTCTGATGGACGTCCGCGGCTGAACCTTCCACGGAATCTGCCTGAAGAAAGAGCATGTTGCTTCTTTTTTTCCACAAGCGGGAACAAACCGCACACGGAAAAAAGAAATTACCAGCACCCATTGATTTCAATGGGAGATTTTTTTTGGCCAGGATTTTGATGCGTTTTTCGCGTCAAAATCCTGATAAAAAAAACCCGGTCTGAACTCAATCTAAATTTCATGTGACAGTACAAAGCTTAAAACATTTTACACCTATTAAGCATGAATACAGCTTCTTCCCTGTCTGACTACTTTTTGGCTTTAAAGGAATTGTCTGGGATAACCCTAAAACCCTACACTAATCTAAAAACCCTCCCCTTCCTACTTTCTAAACGGAACGTCAATACTACTTTCCCCCCCATCCACACCATCATACTTATCCAGCTTCTTCCTCTCTGGGTTTCCTTCCCCAGGGAACAGCTCCTCCGATTACGTCGTGGAGTCGCGCATGCGCAATAGAGTCAACATTGCCGAAGCCGACAATCCATCGCTATTACGCAAGCTGGGAGGCAATGCAACAGAGAAGTATTGAAGGCTATGGGCACAGTTCTGTGCATTCCCAACAGAAGGAAGACCGGAAGAAGACAGGTAAACTATAACAGAGTTGGGGGGGGGGGGTGTCTGTGTTAGCTTGGAAAGGATAGCAGTGGAGGAATAGCTAGGGAGACAGGGTGGGGGTGTTAGAGAGGGCAGGGGGGGAGGGGAGAAGTGAGCTGGAGATAGTGAGAGCCTACAACTATCAGAATGCATTAGAGCAAGAAGCTACATACCATGTAAGCAAAAGCAGAAGATGCTGGGCCTTCCCAGAGAAACTTAGAAATCACTCAAAACACTACTAAGGTTATATGGGGTCACTTATTAACCTATTAATAGCACTAACAGACCTTTTTAAAAAAAAACAAAAAAAACTTTTGCCTGGAAAACCCCTTTAAGTATTGATTTAGTTCCATAACATTTCTCCAGGGTGATTTCTCTGATGGTTAATAAGTTGCGATTTCTGAGTAAAACACTTGCCACATTCTGAACACGAATAAGGTTTAGTCCCTGTGTGAATTCTCTGATGTAAAGCAAGATTTGATTTCTGGATAAAACACCTTCCGCAGTCTGGACATGAATACGGCTTCAACCCTGTGTGTATTTTCTGATGCTCATTAAGAGTTGATTTAGCACTAAAACGTTTGCCGCATTCTGCACATGAATAAGGCTTCTCTCCCGTGTGAATTCTCCGATGTTCAATAAGAGATGATTTAGCTCTATAACATTTCCCACATTCTGAACATGAAAATGGCTTCTCCCCCGTGTGATTTCTCTGATGGTTAGTAAGCTGAACTTTCTGGGTAAAACATTTGCCGCATTCTGAACATGAAAATGGCCTTGCCCCTGTGTGAATTCTCTGATGTAAAGCAAGATTTGATTTCTGGGTAAAACATTTGCCACATTCTATACATATAAATGGCTTTTCCCCTTTGTGAATTTTCTGATGTGAAATCATAGTCGATTTTACACTAAAACATTTCCCACATTCTGAACATGAATAAGGCTTCTCTCCTGTGTGAATTCTTTGATGCGCAGTAAGAGTTGACTTAGCGCTATAACATTTCCCACATTCTGAACATGAGAAAGGTTTTGCTCCCGAGTGAATTCTCTGATGTAAAACAAGATTAGATTTGTGGATAAAACACTTGCCACATGCTGAACATGAGTATGGCTTCTCTCCGGTGTGAACTCTCCAGTGTTCAATTAGAGTTGATCTAGCACTGAAACATTTGTCACACTGTGAACAAGAATATGGCTTCTCCCTTATGTGTATTGTTAGATGGCTCGTAAGATCTGATTTTTCGAGAAAACACTTGCCACATTCTGGACATGGAAATGGCTTCTCCTCCATGTCAGTTTCTTCATCTTTAATCCTCCTTCTGTGAATGTTATTTTCCTGTAGGGCTGAGAGTATATCGGAGGTAATGACATATTCTTCATATGGATCCTCTGTTTTATAATCTTTCGATATCAGATGTCCCTCTGAGCCCCCGGTCCAGTCACCTGACAAGGAGAAAGATTATATCATTATTTTAAACAATATAACCTCAAAAAATATACTGACGTTTACAACAAATATAACAATTCTCCTACATATTATATGGAATGTACAACGTTCAGTTATTAACTGATGGAGTCATTTGTTTTGTCTTTTGAGCACAGACCAATAAATCACAAGGCTCTACAATAGGGTTAAGTATATAGAAGCCATAGAAGAAGTGTATGGGCACATTCACACCACAGGGACATCTATCAGTATACATATGTATGATACTAGAAATGCCTGCATCTCAACAACATACTGCCCCATACTGTACTCATTACCTGTAGGACACACAGGCAGGGACTGAATACGTTCTGTATATACAAGTAATAGAAGTCCATGTGTATATAGTCATGTCTATTACATGCTGTACTTTTAATATTATTATTTATATAGTACAATTACAGTTAATTAATGTTGCTGTACATTATTATATTAATACCATGGTGCTGTACATTATTATATTATTCCCATGGTGCTCTGTACATTATTATATTAATCCCATGGTGCTGTACATTATTATATTAATCCCATGGTGTTCTGTACATTATTATATTAATCCCATGGTGCTGTACATTATTATATTAATTCCATGGTGCTCTGTACATTATTATATTAATCCCATGGTGCTGTACATTATTATATTAATCCCATGGTGCTCTGTACATTATTATATTAATCCCATGGTGCTCTGTACATTATTATATTAATCCCATGGTGCTGTACATTATTATATTAATCCCATGGTGTTCTGTACATTATTATAGTAATCCCATGGTGCTTTACATTATTATATTATTCCCATGGTGCTCTGTACATTATTATATTAATCCCATGGTGCTGTACATTATTATATTAATCCCATGGTGCTCTGTACATTATTATATTAATCCCATGGTGTTCTGTACATTATTATATTAATCCCATGGTGCTGTACATTATTATATTAATCCCATGGTGCTCTGTACATTATTATATTAATCCCATGGTGTTGTACATTAATATATTAATCCCATGGTGCTGTACATTATTATATTAATCCCATGGTGCTCTGTACATTATTATATTAATCCCATGGTGTTGTACATTATTATATTAATCCCATGGTGTTGTACATTATTATATTAATCCCATGGTGCTGTACATTATTATATTAATCCCATGGTGCTCTGTACATTATTATATTAATCCCATGGTGCTCTGTACATTATTATATTAATCCCATGGTGCTCTATACATTATTATATTAATCCCATGGTGTTGTACATTATTATATTAATCCCATGGTGCTGTACATTATTATATTAATCCCATGGTGCTCTGTACATTATTATATTAATCCCATGGTGTTGTACATTAATATATTAATCCCATGGTGCTGTACATTATTATATTAATCCCATGGTGCTCTGTACATTATTATATTAATCCCATGGTGCTCTGTACATTATTATATTAATCCCATGGTGCTGTACATTATTATATTAATCCCATGGTGCTCTGTACATTATTATATTAATCCCATGGTGTTCTGTACATTATTATATTAATCCCATGGTGCTCTGTACATTATTATATTAATCCCATGGTGTTGTACATTATTATATTAATCCCATGGTGCTGTACATTATTATATTAATCCCATGGTGCTCTGTACATTATTATATTAATCCCATGGTGCTCTGTACATTATTATATTAATCCCATGGTGCTGTACATTATTATATTAATCCCATGGTGCTCTGTACATTATTATATTAATCCCATGGTGCTCTGTACATTATTATATTAATCCCATGGTGCTGTACATTATTATATTAATCCCATGGTGCTCTGTACATTATTATATTAATCCCATGGTGCTCTGTACATTATTATATTAATCCCATGGTGCTGTACATTATTATATTAATCCCATGGTGCTCTGTACATTATTATATTAATCCCATGGTGCTCTGTACATTATTATATTAATCCCATGGTGCTCTGTACATTATTATATTAATCCCATGGTGCTGTACATTATTATATTAATCCCATGGTGCTCTGTACATTATTATATTAATCCCATGGTGTTCTGTACATTATTATATTAATCCCATGGTGCTCTGTACATTATTATATTAATCCCATGGTGCTCTGTACATTATTATATTAATCCCATGGTGCTCTGTACATTATTATATTAATCCCATGGTGCTGTACATTATTATATTAATCCCATGGTGCTCTGTACATTATTATATTAATCCCATGGTGCTCTGTACATTATTATATTAATCCCATGGTGTTCTGTACATTATTATATTAATCCCATAGTGCTCTGTACATTATTATATTAATCCCATGGTGTTGTACATTATTATATTAATCCCATGGTGCTGTACATTATTATATTAATCCCATGGTGTTGTACATTAATATATTAATCCCATGGTGCTGTACATTATTATATTAATCCCATGGTGCTCTGTTCATTATTATATTAATCCCATGGTGCTCTGTACATTATTATATTAATCCCATGGTGCTCTGTAC
Organism: Leptodactylus fuscus; assembly: GCF_031893055.1. NCBI lineage: Eukaryota > Metazoa > Chordata > Amphibia > Anura > Leptodactylidae > Leptodactylus > Leptodactylus fuscus. The sequence continues at coordinate 4,864,428 of NC_134265.1, read as the reverse complement.
ATTATTATATTAATCCCATGGTGCTGTACATTATTATATTAATCCCATGGTGCTCTGTACATTATTATATTAATCCCATGGTGCTCTGTACATTATTATATTAATCCCATGGTGCTCTAATTCCATGGCGCTTTACATTTGGGGGTTACATACAGTACACAAAATATACAAACAGATAATACTGTAATCACTGGCACAGTGGGGTAGAGGGCCCTGCCCGCGAGGGCTTACAATCTATGGGGGAAGGGGGTAGAGACAGAAGGAGAGGGAGAGACTGTACAGATGGCGGTGCGGTGACAGTGTTTTTGGAGGTTGTAGGCCTTCCTGAATAGGGGAGTCTTCAGGGCCTTCTTGAATCCTGTGATTGTGGGGGTCAGTCTTATGTGTCGTGGTAAGGAGTTCCAGAGTATGGGAGATGCACGGGAGAAATCTTGGAGACGGTTGTGTGAGGAGCGGATGAGATGAGAGCGGAGTAGGAGATCATTGGAGGATCTGAGGTTACGTGTGGGCAGGTAGCGGGAGATTAGGTTGGAGATATATGGAGGGGACAGCTTGTGGATGGCTTTGTATGTCAGTGTTAGTAACTTGAACTCTATTTGCTTGGCAACAGGTAGACAGTGAAACGATTGGCAGAAGGAAGCAGTCAATGAAGAACAGGGGGTGAGGTGTATTAAGAGAGCAGCGTTATATACTATGTTTATATAGTGGTGACTCCTCACCTGGGTGGGTCCCTGTAGGAATGTCCTCCTCACACTCCTCATCACCACTCACATCGGGCTCTTCCTTTATTCTCATAGTTATAACTTTAATGTCGCTCACATCTTTATCCTGATGGAAAATCTGCAATACAAATAATGTAAAAGTCACCGGACAAATGGGGAAGTCACAGAGAATGTTCTATAGCAGCGATGGGGAACCTTTTAGAGACAGAGTGCTCAAACTGTAACTCAAAACCCACTAAATTATTGCAAAGTGCCAACACAGCAATTTAACTCTAATAATCTGCAGATCCACAAATCATAGTCGTGTGACGCTGGGTTCACACCAGTGTCTGGACTCCATTCTCAGGTTTGCGTCTTCTGCATGCAGAAGACGGAAACCTGTAATGCAGAGTCCGGCAGTGAGCGCCGGTGAGCGTTTTATGACTCCACAGCAAAATCGTTTTTAAACCGGACACAGAGTACTGCATGTCCGACTCTGTGTCCGGTTTTAAAAAAAACTGTTTCGCCGCAGAGAGCATAAAACGCTCACGGCCGGACACTTTTCAAACCCATTCAAATGAATGGGCTTGAAAGATGCCTGCAGGTTTCCGTCTCCTGCCCTGTTTTGTGCAGGAAATGGAAACCTGCAGAACGGACTCCCGGGCGCAGATGTGAACGAACCCTTAATGGAGTTTTACAGAGCTTGTACTGAAAGGTAAAGGTCTCTACATTTGGCATACCTCCCAACTTTTGAAGAACCGAAAGAGGGACAAAATGTGTGGTGCGCGTAGCGCGCCATGGCAAATTTAGCCACGCCCACTTTTGTGTTGACTCCGCCCACTCATTAATTTTTCATGTGCCCGCACACAGTATAATCCTCCTACAGTCAACCGTAAATTATATGTCCCCCCTCTATCTCTCCCCCAGTTTCATATACACCCTTCATCTGCCCCCAGTTTCATGTCCCTCTTCCATCTCTGCCCCCAGATTCATGTCCCTCCATCTCTGCCCCCAGATTCATGTCCTCTCCATCTCTGCCCCCAGATTCATGTCCCCACATCTCTGCCCCCAGATTCATGTCCCTCCATCTCTGCCCCCAGATTCATGTCCCTCCATCTCTGCCCCAGATTCATGTCCTCTCCATCTCTGCCCCCAGATTCATGTCCCCACATCTCTGCCCCCAGATTCATGTCCCACATCTCTGCCCCCAGATTCATGTCCCTCCATCTCTGCCCCCAGATTCATGTCCCCCATCTCTGCCCCCAGATTCATGTCCCCCATCTCTGCCCTCAGATTCATGTCCTCTCCATCTCTGCCCCCAGATTCATGTCCCCACATCTCTGCCCCCAGATTCATGTCCCTCTTCCATCTCTGCCCCCAGATTCATGTCCCTCCATCTCTGCCCCCAGATTCATGTCCCCACATCTCTGCCCCCAGATTCATGTCCCCACATCTCTGCCCCCAGATTCATGTCCCTCCATCTCTGCCCCCAGATTCATGTCCCCACATCTCTGCCCCAGATTCATGTCCCCACATCTCTGCCCCCAGATTCATGTCCCCACATCTCTGCCCCCAGATTCATGTCCTCTCCATCTCTGCCCTCAGTGTCATGCCGTCCTCTCCTTCATCTGCCCCCAGATTCACGTTCCACCTCCACATTAAACTTACCTTCTCCTCCGCTCCCTCGCCGCCTCTCTCACTGACACATGCGGCTGAAGGAAGGAGCTGACACAGGTCAGCTCCTCGCTTCGCCGCTGCCCGCCTCTCTCCCTGACACATGCGGCTGAAGCTGCTCGCGTGCTCGCTTCGCCGCTGCGTCTCTCTCTCACTGACACATGCGGCTGAAGCGAGGAGCTGACCTGTGTCAGCTCCTTGCTTCGTCGCTCCCGCCAGCTCCTGGCTTGTACATCGCGTCTACAAGCCAGGAGCCGGCGGCAGCAGCGAAGCGAGGAGCTGACACAGGTCAGCTCCTCGCTTCAGCCGCATGTGTCAGCGAGAGAGACACGCAGCGGCGAAGCGAGCACGCGAGCAACTTCAGCCGCATGTGTCAGGGAGAGAGGCGGGCAGCGGCGAAGCGAGGAGCTGACCTGTGTCAGCTCCTTGCTTCAGCCGCATATGTGTTCAACTCAGATCTGCGTCCTCTGGACGCAGATCTGAGTTGAAATCGGGACATACCTCCCTCCAACCGGGACCGCGGGACATGTCACCCAAATCGGGACTGTCCCGCGGAAATCGGGACGGTTGGGAGGTATGCATTTGGTACTTTTGAACAATTAATATTCACAACGTACATCGCACAGATCTGTGTTATAGTGACCAGTCAATGTTATTACAGCCTGTACTTTTATCACATGCCTGCTATACAACAGATAATATGTGATATAAATAATGAAGGACTCTGTTCCCTGTATGTTTTGCCGTTCATATTGTCATTGCTGATCACCTGGAGGCGCTGCACAGAAAGGGCCACAGCAGACTCTACCTGCTCAGGAGGCTGAGGGCCTTTGGAGTCCAAGGGCCATTTCTTAGGCCTTTTTCAACTCTGTGGTAGTATCAGCCATCTTCTTCAGAGTGGCCTGCTGGGGGAGTAGCATACCAGCCAGGGACTGAAATAGACTTGACAGGCTGATCAGAAGGGCCAGCTCTGTCCTGGGGAGCCCCCTGGACCCAGTAAAGGTGGTGGGTGACAGAAGGACACTGTCTGTGGAGAGCTCAATGTTGGAGAATAACTCCCACCCCATGTATGAGACCTTGGCAGCACTGTCAGTAACTGACTGCTTCACCCCAAGTGCGAGAAGGAGCTATCGGAGATCCTTTCTCCCAACCACGGTCAGACTGTATAATCTACATCAGGCCAAGCGAAGATCACTCCGCACAGAGAACTAAATGATCCTGAGTCTTTCTTTAGTTGCTATGACTCCTAGAATTTTTCTCCTATCTGCAATTCTGAGCTTATGTGTCTCCTTCTGTAATATATTACTGTTATTATCCTGTATCTATATTATCATGCTGGTGTGTAACATACTGACAGACAACATACACGGTGGGACTATTAAAGGATTATCTTATTCTCTCCCCACAGTATTAAATGCTCCATAGTAGCCCCCCCACACACACACACACACACACATGCAGTTAATACACACACAGAGAATTATAATTATCTGAAGTCCCATGTAGAGCCGTAAGGCATGTTCCTTCTTCTGACTACAGGCGTTGAAGACTTACCTCACCACTCCTGCATTAGGGCAGAAGTCACACTCTGCAGTTAGTGTAGGCCGTGGCCTACACTGACAGCTTTCAGCTGTATGAGCATTGGTACATACAACTGAAAGAAGGGATCGGTCACTTAAGGGATAATCCTGTACCGGATTCCCCATTAGTGAGCGATCTGGGCGATGGCATGCGTGCAACCAGAGAGGTCTCTGAGTGCCATAGATTCGCCATCACAGTTCTAGGTCATTAATCTGCATGAAGATGAAAGATGTCCTGACAGTAGCTGCAGGTCTGTGAGAAGCCGGATAAACATATTAGATGGCGGCTCAATGACACCGCCCATGTATATAACCATATAATACTGCTGGATACAACAAGACTGACCACAAGGACTTCACAGCCCGTCTACACATCATAGGGAATATCTCCATCTACCTGATCATCATCCTGTGGAAGAAGAGGACTAGGACATCTCTCCGGTGTTGTCCTCTTACTGGATCTACCTGTAGGAAACACAGACAGGGACTGAATTTATTCTGTACATACAAATAATGGAAGTCCATGTGTATATAGTCATGTCTATTACTTGCTGATGTGAGGGGCCGGTGGTCCTCCATCATCACCTCCTTGTACAGATCCTTGTGTCCTTCTAAATACTCCCACTCCTCCATGGAGAAATAGACAGCGACATCCTGACACCTTATAGGAACCTGACAACACAATGATACAGTCATCACCCCGACCCCTCCAGTTACTGTATAATGTCCCAGCATTCCCAGCAGTGTCACCTCTCCAGTCAGCAGCTCCAGCATCTTGTTGGTGAGTTCTAGGATCTTCTGTCCATTGATCTCCTCCTGTATCAGGGGGTGAGGTGGAGGCCCCGGGAATGGGCTCAGGGTTCCTCCATATCCATCATACACAGGAGCCTGACAGCGCCCACTAGAGGTCTTCTTCACTACTGTGTAATCCTGGTTATGGGGAGACACATTAATAAATCTCACTACATACATGTCCAGAGTCCATCACCTCTCCAGTCATATCATCTGTTATTACTATAGATAAGAATGATGTCATGATGACATCATCAGAATCTCTCACCTCTCCAGTAAGCTGGTAGATGATCTCTAGGGTGAGATTTAATAGACTTTCCGCCATCTTGTTCCTGTCTCTTTCCATCCTTGATGGATCACTCAGGAATATTCTCTTATGTAGAAGATATGAATATGTTCTTAATTTCCCAAGTTTTGGATTCCGGGAATTATTTGCAGATAGAACTATAGAAAACCCAAAACAAGAAATCCATCCATGTTGTTGTGATACAGATATTATAGAGGGCTCAGACAGAGAATACAGATATAGAGAGGATTAGTTAGATTTACCATCTGTATACTGATCCTGTGTCTTAGTCACAATTTGGTGATTCTCAGCACCCAATTTTTTTGCATATAATTCCACCAAAAATTCATGGAATTATCTACCTTCTCATCTCCTAAAAACATTAATCAAAGTAATCAAAAAGTCATACGTACCTCAAAAAGGAACCAAATAAACTTCAATTCTCCACACCGCTCTGTCAGAAGAGAAATAAAGTTACGGCTCTGAGAATATGGCGGCACAAATACTAAGAGTGAAGCTGCAATACCAGACACAACCTGTGCACAGCGGTGGCGCTGATTCTGTGAGAAATCAGGCATTCATTTAGATACAAGCCCTTTAAGGCCTCATTGACCCGACTATGTGTTCAGGCCGAGGGGGTAACGATGGATTTTCAGAAGTCACCTGCACACCTACGTGGTTTTCGATGGGGGGTTCTATACTCCTCGGAGCGTCAGAGCCCCTCGGCCTGCTCACCATGTCCTGTACCAAAAAGAGCGAAAAAACGCTGCAGAAAATGTAACCCCCAAAACACAAGGGTGGTGAAAAGTTTGCGATCACCTCAAAATTTTATATATTTCTATAAAAATTTCACCTAAAATTACAATAAATGTTCACAAAAAAGGAAGAAGGTAAAAGAAATCATCAAAGATGCACATTAACACACATTACAAGCACAATAAATCTGCTGCGGACAAAAGAAAACCGACATTGCATTCTGCAGCACCCCCTCTCCCCAAAAAGGATAACAATAACACTCCCCCTCCCCCAATATAATCCTGCCAGGACGGTGACCGTATATATACCTATATACCTCCTCCTCTAACGCAACCGTGGTTACAGGACCTGTGATGATGTCACATATGTGGGAGGAGTCTGAGTCACATGATCAAGTGTTACTGCTGGATGGGGAGAAGTTCTGCATGGAGCAGGATGTAGCAGAGCTGTCTGTATGTGACGTGTATGTAGCAGAGCTGTGTGTGACGTGTATGTAGTAGTGGAGCTGTGTGTGTGACATGTATATAGTGGAGCCATCTGTGTGTGACGTGTATGTAGCAGAGCCGTCTGTGTGTGACATTTATGTAGAGGATCCGACTGTGTGTGACATGTATGTAGTAGAGCCGTCTGTGTGTGACGTGTATGTAGTGCAGCCATCTGTGTGTGACATGTATGTAGAGGATCCGTCTGTGTGTGACGTGTATGTAGTAGAGCCGTCTGTGTGTGTCGTGTATGTAGCAGAGCCGTCTGTGTGTGACGTGTATGTAGTGCAGCCATCTGTGTGTGACATGTATGTAGAGGATCCGACTGTGTGTGACATGTATGTAGTAGAGCCGTCTGTGTGTGACGTGTATGTAGTGCAGCCATCTGTGTGTGACATGTATGTAGAGGATCCGTCTGTGTGTGACGTGTATGTAGTAGAGCCGTCTGTGTGTGTCGTGTATGTAGCAGAGCCGTCTGTGTGTGACGTGTATGTAGCGGAGCCGTCTGTGTGTGACATGTATGTAGAGGATCCGACTGTGTGATATGTATATAGTGCAGCCATCTGTGTGTGACGTGTGTGTAGAGGATCCGTCTGTGTGTGACGTGTATGTAGTAGAGCCGTCTGTGTGTGACGTGTATGTAGCAGAGCCGTCTGTGTGTGACGTGTATGTAGCGGAGCCGCTTGTGTGTGACGTGTATGTAGAGGATCCGTCTGTGCGTGCCGTGTATGTAGCGGAGCCGTCTGTGTGTGACGTGTATGTAGCGGAGCCGTCTGTGTGTGAGGTGTATGTAGCGGAGCTGTTCGTGTGTGACGTGTATGTAGAGGATCCGTCTGTGTGTGACGTGTATGTAGCGGAGCCGTCTGTGTGTGACGTGTATGTAACAGAGCTGTCTGTGTGTGATGTGTATGTAGCGGAGCCGTCTGTGTGTTACGTGTATGCAGCAGAGCTGTCTGTGTGTGACGTGTATGTAACAGAGCTGTCTGTGTGTGACGTGTATTTTGTGGAGCCATCTGTGTGTGACGTGTTTGTAGCGGAAACATTAGTGTGTGACCTGTATGTAGCAGAGACGTCTGTGTGGGACCTGTATGTAGCGGAGCCGTCTGTGTGTGAGGTGTATGTAGCGGAGCCATTTGTGTGTGACGTGTATGTCGTGGAGCCATTTGTGTGTGACGTGTACGTCACGGAGCCGTCTGTGCGTGAGGTGTATGTAGCAGAGCTGTCTGAGCGTGAGGTGTATGTAGCGGAGCCATTTTTGTGTGACGTGTATGTAAAGGATCCGTCTGTGTGTGACATGTATATAGTGCAGCCATCTGTGTGTGACGTGTGTGTAGAGGATCCGTCTGTGTGTGATGTGTATGTAGTAGAGCCGTCTGTGTGTGACGTGTATGTAGCAGAGCCGTCTGTGTGTGACGTGTATGTAGCGGAGCCATCTGTGCGTGCCGTGTATGTAGCGGAGCCGTCTGTGTGTGACGTGTATGTAGCGGAGCCGTCTGTGTGTGAGGTGTATGTAGCGGAGCCGTTCGTGTGTGACGTGTATGTAGAGGATCCGTCTGTGCGTGACGTGTATGTAGCAGAGCCGTCTGTGTGTTACGTGTATGTAGCAGAGCTGTCTGTGTGTGACGTGTATGTAACAGAGCTGTCTGTGTGTGACGTGTATGTTGTGGAGACATCTGTGTGTGACGTGTTTGTAGCGGAGACATTAGTGTGTGACCTGTATGTAGCAGAGACGTCTGTGTGGGACCTGTATGTAGCGGAGCCGTCTGTGTGTGAGGTGTATGTAGCGGAGCCATTTGTGTGTGACGTGTATGTCGTGGAGCCATTTGTGTGTGACGTGTATGTCACGGAGCCATCTGTGCGTGAGGTGTATGTAGCGGAGCCGTCTGAGCGTGAGGTGTATGTAGCGGAGCCATTTGTGTGTGACGTGTATGTAAAGGATCCATCTGTGTGTGACGTGTATGTAACAGAGCTGTCTGTGCATGACCTGTATGTAGCGGAGACGTCAGTGTGTGACCTGTATGAAGCTGAGGTCTACCTATGATGTAAATTACAGACGCCTCTCATCTTTTTAAGTGGTGGAACTTGCACTATTGGTGACTGACTAAATACTTTTTTGCCCCACTGTATGTAGCGGAGCCGTTTGTGTGTGACGTGTATGTAGAGGGTCCGTCTGTGCGTGACGTGTATGTAGCGGAGCCGTCTGTGTGTGACGTGTATGTAACAGAGCTGTCTGTGTGTGATGTGTATGTAGAGGAGCCGTCTGTGTGTGACATGTATGTAACAGAGCTATCTGTGTGTGATGTGTATGTAGAGGATCCGTCTGTGCATGATGTCTATGTAGCGGAGCCGTCTGTGTGTGACGTGTATGTAGCAGAGCTGTCTGTGTGTGACGTGTATGTAACAGAGCCGTCTGTGTATGACGTGTATGTAGCGGAGCTGTCTGTGTGTGCCGTTTATGTAGCGGAGACGTCTGTGTGACGTGTATGTAGAGGATCCATCTGTGCATGACGTGTATGTAGCGGAGACGTCAGTGTGTGACCTGTATGTAGCGGAGCTGTCTGTGTGTGACGTGTATGTAGCGGAGCTGTCTGTGTGTGACATGTATGTAGAGGAGACTTCAGTGTGTGACCTGTATGTAGCGGAGCCGTCTGTGTGTGACCTGTATGTAGCGGAGCCGTCTGTGTGTGACGTGTATGTAGCGGAGCCGTTTGTGTGTGACGTGTATGTAGCGGAGCCGTCTGTGTGTGACCTGTATGTAGTGGAGCCGTCTGTGTGTGACGTGTATGTAGAGGATCCGTCTGTGCGTGACGTGTATGTAGCGGAGCCATCTTTGTGTGACGTGTATGTAACAGAGCTGTCTGTGTGTGATGTGTATGTAGCGGAGCCATCTGTATGTGACGTGTTTGTAGCGAAGACATCAGTGTGTGACCTGTATGTAGCAGAGACGTCTGTGTGTGATGTGTATGTAGCGGAGCCGTCTGTGTGTGACGTGCATGTAACAGAGCTGTCTGTGTGTGACGTGTATGTAGAGGAGACTTCAGTTTGTGACCTGTATGTAGCGGAGCCGTCTGTGTGTGAGGTGTATGTAGCGGAGCCGTTTGTGTGTGACGTGTATGTAGAGGATTTCTCATTTTGTCTCTCATAGTTGAGGTCTACCTATGATGTAAATTACAGACGCCTCTCATCTTTTTAAGTGGTGGAACTTGCACTATTGGTGACTGACTAAATACTTTTTTGCCCCACTGTATGTAGCGGAGCCGTTTGTGTGTGACGTGTATGTAGAGGGTCCGTCTGTGCGTGACGTGTATGTAGCGGAGCCGTCTGTGTGTGACGTGTATGTAACAGAGCTGTCTGTGTGTGATGTGTATGTAACAGAGCGAGTCTTTCATTTGAATGGGTGAGAAAGATGTCCGGCCGTGAGCGGTAGTGAGCGTTTTATGCTCTCTGCCGCGAAACCGGGTTTTTTAATCCGGACACAGTCGGACATGCAGTACTCTGTGTCCAGATAAAAAAAAAACTGCATGCAGAAGACGGAAAGCACAGAACGGAGACCAGAATGCAGGTGTGAACCTAGGGTTAGACAACTGATCAGAGAAGGGAAAGCCAACTACAGGCGGAAGATGGAACTACAGATGGAGGAGGGTAGAATCTCGAAGGTGTGGGACAGTCTTAAGGCTATATCTGGACATAAACAAAAGGCAGCTCATCAGATAGAAGGAGACAGGAAGTGGCTTAAGGAGCTTAATCTATTCTATACACCAAGACCCAACCCCCAATCCCCACCGACCTGCAGTCATCCTGTACCACTGACATCCCACCTGATGAAGGTCCTAGAGAGACTGGTCCTGACACACCTGCGCCCCCTAGTGAGCTCCGCTCTGGACCCCCTCCAGTTTGCCTATCGGCCAGGCATTGGGGTAGATGACGCCATCATCCACCTCTCTCTCACCTGGAGAAACCCCGGAACACTGTGAATAATGTCCTGTGATTTCTCCAGTGCTTTCAACACCATTCAGCCAGGGCTACTGAGGGAGAAGCTGAACCTTGGTGGAGGGACCATCACCTGTCCAACTGGATCCTAGACTACCTGACAAACCGCCCTCAGTATGTGAGAGCCCAGGACTGTGTGTCTGACACTGTGATCTGTAGTACGGGGGCACCACAAGGTACAGTTCTTGCCCCATTCCTCTTCACACTGTACACTGCTGACTTTAGGCACAACTCCTCCAGCTGTTACCTACAGAAGTCCTCCGATGTCTCTGCTATAGTCGGCCTTATCACTGATGGCGACGATAGGGAATACAGAGACTTATACCGAGATATTGTAGAATGGTGCCAGCAGAACCAGCTCAGGATTAATGCTGGGAAGACCAAGGAGATGGTGGTGGACTTTAGTAAACGGAGAGGTGCTCCGTCCCTGGTGGAGATCCAAGGAACATGTATTGAGATAGTCAGGACCTATAAGTATCTGGGCGTGCTCCTCAATAATAAACTAGACTGGGCTGATCACCTGGAGGCGCTGCACAGAAAGGGCCACAGCAGGCTCTACCTGCTCAGGAGGCCGGGGGTCCAGGGAACACTTCTTATGGCCTTCTTCAACTCTGTGGTTGCTTCAGCCATCTTCCTTGGTGTGGCCTGCTGGGGGAGCAGTATATCAACCAGGGACAGAAATAGACTCCTCGCCGCCGGTACGCGGCCCGGTGCAACATGCCCCGCGGACCGGTGGTTGGGGACCCCTGCCTCAGACCACTGGAGTTATTTCTGAAACCCTTTTTTATGTTTTTTTTTTTCAGATTCCTTGCAACAGGTTCTCTCCATTTTGATGTTGTACTGCCAGACTACACAATGTCACTGTTCATGAGACACTCTTGCTTCCATCTGGCATGGATGGTGACCTACAGTCTGAACTGAACCAATAAATCTGAGGGTTGGATATGGATTGCTGATGGCTTCCACGAATTTGGACATTTTAAAAACTGCAAGGGTGCACTGTATGGCAAAAACACATTCGTGTGTGTGAAAGACATAGAGGACTCGTGACTCCTGTTATCAAGTTTTACTAACAAAAAACCCAACAGTGTAAATTAACTTACTTTTTTAAATAACTTTGATAAAATAATACTTATATAAAATATTTAACGATAAAAGTTTTTTTTTCAAAAATATAAAACTTTACAAGGTGAATAGTTCTTGGGTATAGAAGCCTGTTGTATGACTAGTGGATGCCCGAGCGTCAACGTGTTGCCTATCATGCCCTTGCCCCTGATGAGAAGGCGGGTACTGTACACCTTGCTGTTGATACGGACCCTGACTTCAGTACAACCCACCTTCCTGGGAATCCTGGCGCTGTGAAGGGTCAAATGGCCTAAACTGTTGTTGGGGTGGCATGGGACCGGACACTATTAGACTGGCAAGATGTTTAGGATCCTGCTCACCCTGGAACTGGTTAAGAATGCTTATGATTGTGGACTGGCACAAGAGCTGCCGTTCTGGAAGCACCTTCTCCATGTGCCTTGCCACCATTTGGTCGAAGTGTTCATTGGCACTCCATCCACTCCACGTGAATCCATGCCTGACCCTCCAGGGTGTTTTCTTTTCTTGCCGCGACCAGTTATTTTTGTTGGACTTTGGGGCTCTAGCAGACTTGGCGATGAAGGGGTTTGCGATGGGGAAAAAACTTGAGAACATTCTAGTGCACCACGGTCCTCAGACTCCTCAACACCACCTTCCAGATTGTCAACAGTTCTGAAAAACATTAACAATTTTTAAGTAACAGACATTTAGATTTTTTACTGCCAAACTAAACAATTTCACAGTACAGTATATCAAAAATATACTCACTCTCCAATTTCCATTACTTCTTTCAGAAACATCTGTAGTTTGGTATACATGTACGGTTTCTTAGTCCAGCGACCAGCTTCACTCTTCCCCTTTGCAGAAAACTCACGCTGAAACTGTTTTCAGCATGTGTTCCACCAAGTCTTGATCTCATCAACTGGAATAAAAATTAAAAAACATTAAATCTAATCACCTTTTTGGAAAATGTAAATAGTTTGCTGATTTTGTAGTTGATACGTATTTTTTTTTCTTTTCACAGTTGATGCAATATCCCATTCATCAGCATGAAGTGCTTTGCCTGTGTCCTCCCAGGCTCGGTCTTTACCGATTTTTCCAAGTAAACCTCACACTGTTTGTCCCATAGCAATGGGCGTTCCTATAAAATATTGTAAATGTTTTGGATTATGACCAATAAAAACTTCTGTTATATTACAGTATTGTGTTACCAAGTGACTTCCTGAATAGGGGAGTCTTCAGGGCCTTCTTGAATCCTGTGATTGTGGGGGTCAGTCTTATGTGTCTTGGTAAGGAGTTGCAGAGTATGGGGGATTCACGGGAGAAATCTTGGAGATGGTTGTGTGAGGAGCAGATGAGAGCAGAGCGGAGTAGGAGGTCGTTGGAGGATCTGAGGTTACGTGTGGGCAGGTAGTGGGAGATGAGGTCAGAGATATATGGAGGGGACAGCTTGTGGATGGCTTTGTATGTTAACATTAGTAGTTTGAGTTCTATTCGCTATAGGTAGCCAGTGAAGGGACTGGCAGAGGGGAGCCGCCGATGAAGAACAGGGGGGGGGGGGGGGGGGGGGGGGTGAGGTGAATTAAGCAAGCAGTGCAGTTTAGGGTGGACTGGAGGGGGGCAAGGGTGTATGCTGGGAGTCCATGGAGGAGGGTGTTGCAGTAATCTAAGCAAGAGATTATGAGGGCATGGACGAGCGTCTTGGATTCGATGGATGTTCTTGAGTTGGAGGCGGCAGGAAGTGCTGAGGGTTTGAACGTGCGATTTGAAGGATAGGTTGAGTCCAGGGTTATCCCAAGACATTGGACCTGAGGGACAGGGGTGAGAGTGGTTCCGTTAACTTTGATAGATGGGTCAGGTAGAGGGGCCATGTGGGGTGGGGTGAAGATGATGAGCTCTGTTTTTTCCATGTTGAGTTTGAGAAAGCAGGAGGAGAGGAAGAAGGCTACGGCCGCTAAACAATCTGGAACTCTGGCCAGCAGGGAGGTCATATCTGGTCCAGAGAGATATATTTGGGTGTCGTCGGCATAGCAATGGTATTGAAAGCCATGAGATTCTATGAGTTGGTCAAGGCTGAGGGTGTAGATGGAGAACTAACCCCCCCCCCCCCCACTGCCAATAGTCATTCCCTAGTAGGCAGTAACTAACCTCCCCCCACTGCCAATAGTCATTCCCTAGGAAGCAATTACTAACCACCCCCCTTTGCCAATAGTCATTCCCAAAGCATTCACTAACCCCCCATAACCCATCAAACCATATCTGCACCATGGTGAGGAGCTGTTCGACATATTGTCGGGACATCCTCTCCTGAGTGACGTGTGGCAGCTAATGGCTCCTCGGCAGTCGTCTTCTTTCTTTCTCTACTGCGTTTTGACGTAGGTACGGTAGCGTCGCAGTGTTTACATCCGCAATTACGGATATACACGGAAGATGTGTTGTGTATATCCGCAAAACTGCACGGGCCCATAGACTTGTACGGGACCGTCCGTGCCATAAAAGAACAGGCGTTACGGACATGCAGTATACTGTCCGAACCACGGTTTCGGCACGCCACACCACGGACAAAATCTACGGTGGTGTAAGAGGCTGCATAGAAAACAATGGGTCCGCAAATGGTACGAAATTTAAAACCCTCAATTGCAGACCATTTGCGGTCTAAAAGTACGGTCGTGTAAGACCAGGCTAAGGGAAAACAGGTTATCTACATAATCAATGATTCCCTTTCGTCCCACAGCAGCACAATACGGGGATACAGCAAGTAATACTCTTAGGTTTCCTCGCCTTACAGAACTTAAAGGGATCCTATCAATCAGATGGCTTTTTTTTGTGCCTACCACGTCGGAATAGCCTTAAGAAAGGCTATTCGTCTCCTACCTTTAGATGTCTTCTCTGGGCCGCCGTTCAGTAGAAGTATTGGTTTTCGCCAGTATTCAAATGAGTTCTCTTGCAGCACTGGGGGCGGGCCCCAGCGCTCAAGCAGCACTGGGAGCGTCCCCAATGCTGCAGGAGAACTCTCTTCATCTTCTTCAGGAACGTCATCTGCCTGTATCTTCTTCTGGCGGAGGCAGTGAAACATGTAGGCCACGGGCAGAGCCGTCTGCGCATGCCCACAGGCTACAATAAAAATGGCCATTCTCCGCCCAGGAAGGAGAGACCGCTGTAGAATGGGCCCTAAGAAAGTCAGGAGGAGTTAACCTCTGAATGGAAAAAGAAACTTTAATAGCCTCCCTAACCCACCTAGAAATGGAGGCCTTTGAAGCCCTAAGGCCCCTGTGCGTACCAACTACATTCAGAAGGAGATTTTCAGATCTCCTGAACGACCTTATATGGTCAATGTAAATGCACAAGCACCATACGAGGTCCAAGGCATGAAGTCTCACTTCCTCCGGAGAGGAAGGAGCAGGACAAAAGACATGAAGAGAAACCAACTGGTTAACGTTAGATAGGGAAGGCAACGTGGGCCTGAACCCTGGAAGGAACCTCGGTTGGACCCTGTCCTCAAAAAAGGAAATGTAGGGTTCCTCAGAGGAAAAATCCTGAAGCTTGCCAATCCTTTCGGAGGGAGTAATGGCCAAAAGGAACGTGATTTTAAAGGCAAGAAACTTTAAATCCACCTCCTCCAGGGGTTCAAATGGAGGATCGCAGGTGGTCAACAGGACCAAGGTCAGATTCCACTGATGTACAGGAGCAGAGACTGAGTGCCTAAGCCTCATGGCTCCCTTGAGGAAACTACTCACCAGAGTTGAGACAGACGCCTCCCCAGACAGGCAGACAATGCGGCAACATGCACCTTTAAGGGCACAGGGGAAAGCCCTTTGCCTAGACCATCCTGAAGAAAATCCAGGACAGCTCCAACTGGGGGAATCTGAGGACTCAATCCCATGATCCAAATACCAGGACTTGAAGACATTCCCAATCCTGAGAGTTTTTATTAGTTGTTTCTGCCCTGGCGCAGGCAATGGTCTTCAGGATGGCTTCTGACAGTCCACTAGATCTCCATAGGGACTGGCTAATCTCCAGGCTGTCAAGTTGAACCTCCTCAGATCCTGGCACTTCTCAGCTCCTTAGGAAACCAGGTTCTGGGTGGGAGGGGAGAGCCTCTAATATGTCCTTTGACTCATGATCATGAGCTGGGAAAACCAAGTCCTCTCTGACCAGAATAGGATAATGGCTATCAGAGAGACTTGGTCCTATATGATCTTCATCAATACCCTTGGTATCATGGAAAGTGGAGGGATATATAAGCCAGCCTGGACCTCCAAGGGATGGACAGGGCATCCACAGCTAAGGGATTGTCCTGCTGGTACAGTGAGCAGAACGACTCCACCATGAGTCAAGTCACCATGAGGTCCACTTCTGGGAGACCCCGTCACAAGATGATCTTTTGGAACACCTCTGGATTGAGGCACCATGCTCTTCATACGGTAGAACCTCGACTCAACTCATCTGCTACTAAGTTCAGAGAGCCCTCTAGAATGGAATCTTGAATGGCTTTGGTGCTGGGCCTAGACTGGGAAAGGGACCCACATCCCCCACCAGAGGGTCTACGTCTGCCACTAGAGGATTGGTGCAAGGACTTACCCCCTCTGTCCTCCAGCTCCTCCAATAGTTCATCAAGGCTACTGCCAAACACCTTCCCAGGCTCAAGGGGTAGTGAGCATAAAGTGAATTTGTAGATGTTTTCTGCCCTCCAGGGTTTAAGCCACAAGGGCCTCCTGGCCGCCGTGGAGAAGGCAATAGTGTTGGAGGCTAGCTTCAGCTGTTGGTGAGAAACTTCGCCTAGAAAGTCAGCTGCCAGCAATAAAAAAAAACTCATAGAGGCTAAGATGTCATTTCTGGGCTCCCCGGAATCTATATCCCTCTCAAAAGTTGTGCAAGTTGGCCCACAACTGTCAGAGACTTCTGTGGACACAAAAGCTACACAGGCCTGATCTAAGGCCACAGAGAAACACTACCGCAGGGTTCCATCTTCACGCCGGTCTAATGGGTGCTGCAAATTCGACCCATCATCCACGGGAACCACCGTATGACGGGATAGTTTAGACACCGCCATGTCAACTTTAAGAGGAGCATCCCATCGGTCCAGCTGAGATGGTACAATTGGGTACATGGATTTGAAGCGTCAGGTAGCCATATGCGATTTTTCCAGGTGCATCACTCGAGCTTGGCCAGAGAATCTTCCACATAGAAGGCCCTGTGCCCCCTAGTGGTGGACGAGGAGGCTTCCCCATCAACATCCTGGTCTTTCGACCGGATGGACTTCAGCAGCCTACAAAAAAACCTTGTCCACAGGAAAAAAAGGTCTGCTGGAAATGCTGGAGTCTTCATCTCCAGAAGAGATAGTCTTGTCCACTACCTGCAGGACTTCAATAAAAAGGTAAGGAGAGGAAGTGTCTATCAAGGTGTTGTTGTTTTTTATTTTTGAAAGCTGGGAGATGGAGTCACGGATGTCCTTTAACGAACCCTCCGAGACAGTGGCATAACTACACGGGTAACAGCTGCCACAGGGCCCAGGAAGTTAAGGGCCCGCCGACAGCTGCTACCCCTTCAGGTTTTTTTTTTTTTCTTAATAGGCCTTTACCGGCCGGGATCGGTAAGTGATGCCACGGGCCCCACAAACACTATTATTATATTCGGGGGTCTTTTGAAGTGATCCAGAAATTGGTAGGGTGAGCCAGGTGGACTATATACATTTGGTAGCCCCTGAATCGCACCGACCCATAGAATACAGAGGACCAGTCATTGTAGCTACAGACTGAACGCCCTAAAAAACGAAGTGTGAAAGAAAAGTCGCACAAACGCCCCAGTCTGAATTATTTTCCGGCCTCCCAGCACTTTGTACAGAATAATAAATGGGACCAGTATGGAGAACAATTTGTACCGCAAACATTAACCCCTCGTATGGCTGTGAGAGCGAAGAAATAACAAAGTTATGGGAGGCGGAGTCAAAAACGGATAAATGTCACCGGCGGGTAATGGGTTAACCTAATGTTATGCGGTCCTGTGACATCATCAGTCGGGGGAGGGGGGGGGAGGTAATAACATTCGGGTATACGGAGGAGTCTACACAGCGTAGATGGCAGGAACTTATAAGGAGCCAAAGGAGCTGAAGGTCTGATCACCTGGTCATGTGACTCCTTAACTCCTCCCATAAGAATCACTGATCACATGACTGTGACATCATCAAAGGTCCTTTAGCCCCCAAGGATACAAGTCACGCATGATGTTAAGGGGTCTGTCCTAAGAGGCAGCGAGCAGAGGCCCTGCTTCCTAATGACATCCCGGGGATCAGATTTGCATATACTTCCCATATGTCCAAGGATTTAGTGCTCAGATGAAGCTATAACAACAGGACCTGGTCATGTGACTCCTTGACTCCTCCCACACTTATGACGTCACCACAGGGCCTGTAATATCATGGCTGCTGTCCTGGCGGAGGTCTGTAACCCATTAGGGTGCGTTCACACGATGTAACGTGGAGTGCGATCTGGCACGTATACACGTGCCGGCAGATGACGCGCTCAAAATGCTCCCATTCATTTCAATGAGAGTTAAGAGCGTATACGCCGCGTTATTTTGCGCCCGTGATTTTGCGGCCTCAAAATCTATTAATCTATTATATAGGCCCCCGCAAAGTCACTTCACAACTAAATAGGTCCCTAGAAAACAAAATCTTCTTGAAGGCCCAAACTACCCTGTGCCCTTAAGGGGTTAAAGCTGACTTACAGCAGTGAAGTAAAATGGCTGGGTTGCTATGGAAACTTGGAGTAAAGCTCCGCTTTGTGATACTGTGTGCTGAGCCGTGTATCTAATCCTCTAATGGTTGTAATGCTGTGTGCATGTGGAGTGACCATGTGTATGGCAGTTGGAATATGCTTAACCCCCTGCGTGCCGGCTGCGTCCATTCATTCCTATGGGTGCGTGCTATTTGAAACGGTCAAATAGTACTCACTCTCTGATTAGGAACAGATCTCTCACTTCAACTTTCTCTATTTCCTTGATCCCCTGAGTGCTATTCTTTACATGGAAATCAAAGGAGGTTCGGGAGATTTAGTGGGGGGTCCTAATGGACTCCCCCCCCCCCCCCTCCCTCTTTATATGTTGGCTTGTGTCTCCATATTTACTTTGAATTGTTGTTGTGTTGCTGTTGTTTTGTTGATTGTTTGATTTTATGTAAAGAAAAATTTGTTAATAAAAATTATCTGATTGAAAAAAAAATACTCACTCATCTCTAGTTTTTACTTGATTGAGGAACAAATATCCAAACACATAAACATCCAAACTTTTATTAGTAGGATATACAGTATATACAGACCTCGTTATAACAGTATATACAGACCTCCCTATATATATATACTTGTGTAGTGATTACATTGTCTCATCTTCTCTCCATTCAGGTTCCTACAATATAGAATCCTCTCAGTATCTTCTATATAAGAGAATATTCCTGATTGTCCCATCAAGGATGGAAAGAGACAGGAACAAGATGGCGGAAAGTCTATTAAATCTCACCCTAGAGATCATCTACCAGCTTACTGGAGAGGTGAGAGATTCTGATGATGTCATCATGACATCATTCTTATCTATAGTAATAACAGATGATATGACTGGAGAGGTGATGGACTCTGGACATGTATGTAGTGAGATTTATTAATGTGTCTCCCCATAACCAGGATTACACAGTAGTGAAGAAGACCTCTAGTGGGCGCTGTCAGGCTCCTGTGTATGATGGATATAGAGGAACCCTGAGCCCAATCCTGAGGCCTCCACCTCACCCCCTGATACAGGAGGAGATCAATGGACAGAAGATCCTAGAACTCACCCACAAGATGCTGGAGCTGCTGACTGGAGAGGTGACAGTGCTGGGAATGCTGGGACATTATACAGTAACTGGAGGGGTCGGGGTGATGACTGTATCATTGTGTTGTCAGGTTCCTATAAGGTGTCAGGATGTCGCTGTCTATTTCTCCATGGAGGAGTGGGAGTATTTAGAAGGACACAAGGATCTGTACAAGGAGGTGATGATGGAGGACCAGCAGCCCCTCACATCAGCAGGTAATAGACATGACTATATACACATGGACTTCCATTATTTGTATGTACAGAATGAATTCAGTCCCTGTCTGTGTTTCCTACAGGTAGATCCAGTAAGAGGACAACACCGGAGAGATGTCCCAGTCCTCTTCTTCCACAGGATGATGATCAGGTAGATGGAGATATTCCCTATGATGTGTAGACGGGCTGTGAAGTTCCTGCGTCTCTTTCCTTCTCTTTGTCGCTGACTTACATTATTTCTTTCACAGCCTCAGGATAAAGATCTGAGCACTATGAGTACTACAGAGGCCTATGTGAGAGGTGATGAGGAGTGTGAGGAGGACGTCCCTACAGGTGAGGGGTCACCACTTTATAGAGCCGACACAGATTTATTGAAATATTTCAAGGTGACAGAAAAAATAAAAGTACAATTCAGCATAATAAGAAAATCTCAATAAAGCAAAGCGGTGTACACTAGGTATCCTACATTATAGTCTATGGCAGGGGTGCTCACACTTTTTCCGCATGCCAGCTACTTATAAAATGACCAAGTCAAAAGATCTACTACCCACTTTTTGTGCGTGGGGCCTGTAGGCGGGACTTGTGGGTGAGGCCTGGGTCGCAGCATTGTCAGATTGACATCGGATCCCGGAGAGGTAAGTAACACTGTTTATTATGTTCCCTCACCTCCCCTGGGGCTCTGATTATTATACTCAGGGTCTGAAAAGACCCCCAAATATAATAATGGAGGTAGTGGGATCGCGGCCTGGCCTGGGCCTATTCACTACCGCTCGCTGCGGCGGCTGCATAGCCAAAAGGCGCGTCAGGTACTGGGGAGTGAGTGCCTGTCCTGACTTGTATACCTCCTATTGACAACATGGGTAAGCCACAGTGCTATTAAACCTGTATATAGTGGTATAGGATACATGTGAACCTATGTTGTTATGGTCACCAATGTGTGTGTATCAATGCTATTACTTTAAAGGATAGGAGACATATATTGGACCACATGGTAACTTTAAACTTCTAGCATTTTCTTTGAGCTGTTGAGGCAATGTGTATAACTTAGTGGCCACTCATGATATATACCTCAGCGACTATTGATACTACTGCTATGTGTATATAATGTCCACACACGGTGTATAAAGGACTCCAGTGCTGAGCTCCTTTCTGGCATTAGCTTAATCCATGTGCATTCCATTGTATGTAAATACTTAAAGGGACCACGTACCATCTGCTGCACTTCACTTTTACCCAGTCAGTTTGTATTTGTAGATTCCCCTTCTTTTTTTTCTTTTTTTTTACCTGTAATTTTTATTGAAAGGATTTTTGTAAAATACAATACAACACAAGAGTTGAAAACATAAAAAACATGAACGTGGAGCAATGCATATAACGTCAAATAGACTGGGAATGTATACACATCACAAAAACCTGAGAGTAGAAATGAGGGGGTGGGGGAGGAAGGGAAGGGGAAGGAGTCAGAGACCATTCAAAATACAGTATGCGTCCCAAGATGACCATATAGCCTGGAACACCTCAACAGTATGGTTAAGTGTGGCTGTCAAGTTCTCCATACTATGGACATCCTTAACTCGGGCTACAAGATCAGAGCCAGAGGGAGGAGAGGCACTCTTCCATCGGAGAGCGATGAGAGTTTTCGCTGCGGTACAGAGATAAAGAAACAATTTAGAGGTCTGTTTACCCAGATGAGCAAGGGGGAGATTGAGGAGATAGATGAGGGGATCTAAAGGGACACCTTGAATAAATAGAGCGTCTGTAAGGGACTTGACCTCCAGCCAGAAAGGACAGATCCCTGGACAGTCCCAAAAAATATGATACAGGGTACCCACTCCTGCCTGGCAACGCCAACACTGGGAAGAAATGTTAGGATTAAGGGAGTGGAGCAAGGCTGGGGTATGGTACCAGAGCATAAGTAGCTTGTACTGAGTCTCCCGGAAAGTAACACAGGTGGAGGATTTAGCTGCACGGGACCAGATAATTTGCCATTGGTTCGGGGAGATCTGCCTGTTCAATGCCCCAGACCACCTCTCCATATATTTATGCAATATGGGGCCCTGCCGTCCAGAGGAGGAGAGGATACCATAAATACCAGAGATAAGGCCTGCAGTAGAGGTGCCCGCACGACACAGTTTTTCAAAGACAGTCGGTGAGGACACCTTGAGAGAGCCGTACTGGGCAAAAACAAAATGGACAATCTGCTGGTAATGCAACCATTCAGTGGCGGGTAGATGCAGTTCTGACACAAAATACTCAAAGGGCCTAAGCACCAACGTCAGCGGGTCTATTAAGTCAGCGACACGGAAAAGGCCAAGCCTACTCCATGGTCGCACCAAAGCTGACATAAGTCCCTCCGGTAAGAGGGGGTTGTACAAAAAGGAAATCATGGACGAACACTGGGAGGCAAGGGGAAAGATTTTAGAGCAGGTAATCCAAATGGCCCTTGTGAAGCGTATAGGACCCAAGAGGGGAGTGGACAGAAGGGGAGAGGAACGGGACCACAGAAACGCATTGGGATGCATCGGAGCCATCCAGAGTTTCTCTATCTCAACCCATTTGGTATAGGCCTGCGGGGCTGACCAAAATGGTAGGCAGCGCAAGTGAGTAGCCCAATAACAATGCAATATGTGTGGTACCGCCAATCCCCCCTCCTCCCTACCACACAGCATCACCGAACGGGGTATGCGGTGACACTTGCCATTCCAAATAAACTTAAAGATGGATTTTTGAAGGGAGCGCAATTCAGAGTGAGGGACTGCGACCGGAAGAGTTTAAAAAAAGTAGAGGAGCTTCGGGAGGAGGGAAGATTCCCCTTCTTATGTCCATCTTTTATATATGTGTATGATGTAATAAATAAAATTATGACAAGTTTATTGACCTAGACTGGATGTGTAATATATTCCTTTTATACTAAGTGTCATACTCACGATTGTTTTTCTTGTCGATATCGCTGCGGCCTATAGTACAAGGTGAAGCAGGGGCGGCAGTGAACAGGTCCGGGGAGGTTGGTAAATAGGCCGCTACCTACTGGGAATACTTTTATAACAAACAAAGTTCTCATACTTACCGACCTTGATGCTGCTGCTGCTCCCTCTGCCGCATGTTTTTCTCCTGGCAGACGTCTGTGCATCAGCGTAGGCGGTGTGATGACGCTGCCTACGCTGAACCGTAAACGTCTGAACCAGCGCAAGGAGAGCAGTAGCTCTCCTGCACTGGTTCAAACCAAAAAAATAAATAAAAAATGTCATGCGATCGATCCATACTTCCTTTGCAATCGAGCTGGTAGATCGCGATCAACGTATAGGGCACCACTGGTCTATGGGGTCCATGTGGTTTCTTAGCGAACTGCTTTTTAATGTGTTCAGTATTCCGTTCGGGGGGCCCAAAGCGGACTCTTGGTGTCAGGAATGTGCATTGCTGTGTTAAATAGTCAACGGGCCTGAGCTCCAGGGTCAAGGGGTTGACCATGTCAACCAGTCTAATCTGGCTAGCCCTATACCAAGAATGGACCATGGACAGTCCTTCCGGTAGAAGAGGCTTATATACAAATGAGATCATGGAGGAATTCTTCAAGGCAAGGGGAAATGGCGTAGTACAGGTAGATCAAATAGCTCTGATGAAGCGTGCAGGACTCAAGGTGGGGGTTTGAGGGTAAGGGGCAGATCAGGCCCACAGGAGGGCATTAATGTGCACATGAGCAACCAACAATTTATCAACTTATCACCTATATTATGTAGGCCCGAGGTGCGCCCCAAAGGGAATGCATCTCAAGTGGGTGGTTTAGAAACACTGAAGAACACATGAAACAGACAAAATCCCAACCCCTCTCCCCACTAGTATCACAGATCTAGGGATCCAAAGTCGCTTGGCATCCTATCCTATCGATTTTATATATGTGAAAATTTGGATGTTTGTTACTCAATCACGCAAAAAAAAGCTGAACGGATTTGGATGAAATTTGGCACATAGATAGTTTGTAACCTGGAGTAACACACAGGCTACTTTTTATCCCAATAAATGACATGGCTTCAAGACTGTTATGGAATTTTGTTAATATACTATGTTGAACAGCGGGATAATTCAGCTAATTGCACTTTGCCGACTATGCATGCCCACGGGCACAAGAAAATGGACGCTTACACAGCTTACTGTGGGCATGCGCAGTTGGCTCTGCCCGAGGCCAGATAGCAGAGCCGACTGCGCATGCCTAGTAGATTGAAACCCAGGACAGAAGAAGATGTAGGGAGAGGGTGTTCCAAAAGAAGATAGAGGCATCGCTGGAGATTTCTCTCGCAGCATTGGGGACACTTTCTTAAGGCTGTTCCTACATGTGATCGAGAAAAAATGTGATTTTAATGATAGAATCCCTTTAAGCCATTCACCAAGTTTCTTCTTCTAGACTCAATATGTGCCTTCCACATCTGATACATAAAGACCAGGTTGACTTTGTTTCCTGCCACCAAGGAGGTGATATTGGTAGGAGAATGTTTTATCTGATTGATGTTGTCTATTGGTCTAGTTCTGAACTCTTGGTGCTCAGTTTAGATGCTGAATAGGCCTTTGACTGCTTGGAGTGGCCTTCTATGACTGATTTAGGGTCTCTACTCGATTCCCTCGGCCACAGGGCTGTCTGCTTTCCCCTCTCATATTTGCCCTCTGTGTGCAGCCCCTGGCGGCAGCCATTTGTTGGAACACAGATATCTCAAGAATTAAATGTTGGGACATGGAGTTTGAGCCATCTCTATTTGCAGATGATATACTTCACACCTGTACCAATCTCCATATTACCCTTCCTAATCTACACTTTGGTCACCTCTCTGACGTTAAAATGAATATATCTAAGCCCCTTCCCATTGAAATCCCGCAGACCCACCTGTCACGCCTAAGCTTTAAGTATATCTGGTAGGAGTCTTCCCTGAAGTACATGGGTATTAGGCTCACTGGTTCTTTCCCCTCATTGTATCAGACCAACTTCCCTCCTCTCTATAAACAAATTCGGGCCCCTCTTACTAAATGTTTAACCCTCCTGCTCTCGCTCTTGTGATGGATCTCCACAGTAACAATGACCATCTTACCGAAGATTCTTTATTTATTTGAGCCCCAACAATTCCTGTCCCCTTGAGGGACCACCGGTCTTTATAGGGCTCCAAATTGTGGTTATTGAAGGCAGTGCCTGACCAGGGTTAAGTGTATAAAACCAACAGCTCAGTTAGATACATGAAGTTCACCTGCACTCACTGGCTTTTCCCTCTAAAAATCCGGGCCTCCATTGCAGAGTTTGATTTCAATATATGCAAATCAGCAATCTGGAGCACAGAGGGCGGCTCCGTTGCGCCACTCTGTTACGCCCAAGTATAATTGGCCTCCTCCTCTTCTCCCTGGTTTGAGTGGTATATGTAATGTATAAGCAGTGAATACCCCTCTGAGGTTCCCAGGTTGGTGCAGACGTACTGCGCATGGGCTGATTGCGTCACAGTATAATCGGAAACACGGCTTCTCAATGAAATCAAAGAATATCTCAGCAATGGAAATTCAGATTTTTTTTTATCAAGAAGAAAAACCATTGCATGTAGGTGAACTTAACCCTGGTGAGACATTCCTTTATATGATGTAAAATTTGTAAAATCAGTTTTCTTTTTGTCAGATGACAGTACCAGGAGCTCAGAGGGACATCTGATATCTACAGATTATAAAGCAGAGGATCATGGTATCACACAAGATCCAGCCCTTCAGACAAAAGATCTATCATCTGGTTCATCACAGACTGTGAGAACTCACACAGGTGAGAAGCCACTTTCATGTTCAGAATGTGGTAAAAGTTTTAGAACTAAATCATATCTTAATGAACATCAAAAAATTCACACAGGTGAGAAGCCATATTCATGTCCAGAATGTGGGAAACAGTATAAGTCGGAAACCATCCTTCTTCAACATTTGAGAAGTCACACTGTCGAGAAATCATTTGTATGCTCTGAATGTGGTAAATGTTTTACCGAAGAACCACTTCTTACTGAACATCAAAGAATTCACACAGGGGAGGAGCCATATTTATGTTCTGAATGTGGAAAGTGTTTTAAGTCAAAAACCACTCTTGTTCTTCATCAGAGAATACACAAAGGGGAGAAGCCATTTTTGTGCTCAGAATGTGGCAGATGTTTTGATTTTAAATCACGTCTTCTTGCACATCAGAGAATTCACACAGGAGAGAAACCATATTCATGTATAGAATGTGGAAAGTGTTATACAACAAAATCAATTCTTCTTGAACATTGGAGAAAACATACAGGAGAGAAGCCATCTGTATGCTCTGAATGTGGTAAAAGTTTTAGAAAAAAATCAGATCTTGCTATACATCAAAGAACTCACACAGGGGAAAAGCCATTTACATGTCCAGAATGTGGGAAATGTTTTGATCAGAAACCATATCTTGTTGAACATCTGAGAAGTCACACAGGAGCATAACCATTTTCCTGCTCAGAATGTGGCAAAGGCTGTATCAAGAAATCAGAATGTGCAAAATGTTGTCAGGCTGAAAAAACTCTTACTGAACATCAAAGAACTCACACAGGAGAGAAGTCATCTTCATGTTCAGTATCAGCCCCGTAGCACCATAATAGAGGATGCATAATAGAAAGGACAGTAGGCTGGGGGAGGTGATTAAGAATAACAAATACTTATCTCTCTTGTGATTCTGACAGTTCCCAGCATCCTCTTCGGGCTCTTCTGGCTTGTGACTGAGGTCATGCACCCCAAAGGGTCACTGCTGGGACCTGTGATTGGGCCACAACAGTCATGTGGGGTGCGCTGGCTTAATGACATCAGTTACAGGCAAAAGAGGACCAAGGAGGATTCTGGAGACAGCCGGAGTGAGGATGTCCAGTAGAGGTGAGATATTGTGGGTATATGCTTGATATTTTTCATAACCTGGACCTCTGATTATTATACTCTGGGGTCTGAGGCGACCACGGTGTATAATAATAGCACCAAACCTCATGAATATTGGTCGAATTTCGTGGGGTTCTTGGGGTTAGCAACTGAAGGTGAACTCTTGGGAGCATTTTATGCTGTGTGTGGGCCATTGTGGAGCTATAAATAGTGAAGGGGTGAGGGCGCTTGCAAAAGCACCATGGTCCCTTCAAAAAGTTGATCAGAAAGAGCCCTGAGAATTGGACCTCCACTGATCTCTTGGATCAGCTGCTTCTCAGAACACATACTGAAATTAATTCTTGATAACCGCAGTTGTGGGTGCTATGGTTGTATCTCATTCAAGTATCTGAGATTCCCATAACCGTCACTATCAAGAGAACGCTGTAGGGAGGGGGACCTGGTAAAAGTTTGCACTTGGGCCCACAAGAGTTTAGTTATGTCACTGCTGGAGACTTAAAGTTACCATCATTTATCTGGCAGATTCTTCATCATGGACCGAGGGGTTTTGGCCTCACCAGATTTATCACAGTGACTGACACTAGATCATAAATATGCCGTATCTTTACACTCTATAGTCTAAGTTTATACCATGTTTTTGTTGGCTTATGTCTGCTTAATATTAAACTTCTGCTTTATCTATACCAACTAATCTTATTTTTTATTTAAAAAAAATGGTGTTCCAGGAACAGACTCTCATGGCTTGTGGGAAATGTTTAACTGATAAATTAATTCTTGTTGAGCATCAGGGGAGAAGCCATATTCATGTACCTTATGTGGAAAGAATTCACACAGGGGAGAAGCCATATTCATGTACCTGATGTGGAAAGAATTCACACAGGGGAGAAGCCATATTCATGTACCTTATTTGGAAAGAATTTACACAGGGGAGAAGCCATATTCATGTACCTTATGCGGAAAACTGGTTTTAATGAAAATTGTACAACAAGTTATGCAATACAAGAAAATAGTACAAAAGAAATGGAACCTGGGGGCCACACGGTGGCTCAGTGGTTAGCACTGCAGCCTTGCAGCGCTGGAGTCCTGGTGTTCAAATCCCGCCAAGGGCATAAAACCATCTGCAAGGAGTTTGTATGTTCTCCCCGTGTGTGCATGGATTTCCATCCCGTATTCCAAAAAAGACATACTGGTAGGGAAAAATGTACATTGTGAGCTCTATGTAGGGCTCACAATCTACATTTAAAAAAAAAGAAAAAAAAAAAAAAAGAAATGGAACCTAAGTACACCAATGAGAGATTAAGTAGTAGTAGTAGTAGTAGTAAATCGCTGCAGAACCTGCAGGAGGAAGGGCCATTCCACTGAGTTAAATGCTTTGGTAGCATCCAGCTATCACCCAGGCTTGTTTGAGAGCAGCCCCAACTAAGGTGGACTTAAAGGGGCATAAAATCTGTTTAGTCTGGATGGATCAAATCTAAAATGACAGTAGATTTTAACATAGAGCAAGCAGGAAGAAGTATGCACGTAGTTGTTAGGACAGTGCGGCAGATGTGGCCTGAGGGTTGGGTCGCAGCCCGTTCCTCTGTTGTGACGCCGTAAAACACTGTCG
This sequence comes from Leptodactylus fuscus, assembly GCF_031893055.1. NCBI lineage: Eukaryota > Metazoa > Chordata > Amphibia > Anura > Leptodactylidae > Leptodactylus > Leptodactylus fuscus. Next base: position 4,836,538 of record NC_134265.1, on the reverse strand, counting down.
TTCCCTGAGCGTAGTGTCCTTGATGCCGACTGAGCGGAGCATAGTGAGGAGGAGTTGATGGTCAACAGTGTAAAATGCTAGAGAGATCCAAAAGAATAAGAAGGGAGAAGTCACCATTGGATTTAGCCATCAGGAGATCATTGGAGACTTTTGTGAGGGCCGTTTCAGTAGAGTGCAGAGCGCGGAAACCAGATTGTAAGGGGTCAAGCAGAGAGTTAGCAGAGAGATAGCCGATAAATGGGAATAGATCAGGCGTTCCAAGATTTTAAAGATGAAGGGGAGGTTAGAGACGGGTCGATAGATAGCAGCACAGGACGGGTCAAGGGTGGATTTCTTCAGGGGTTATGACAGCATGTACGAAAGAGGAGGGGTGTAAGGATTGGAGTCAGGGTCAGGCAGTGCAAAGTGACACAGCCGGAAAGCAACACTATGCAGCTAATGACAAAAGGGGTCGCAGGCCCTGCAGCTATAACTATGCTGTAGTATCTGAGATGAGGCAGACCAATGCACTTCCTAATTGAAGTGCACCTACCACGGCTCCTACACTTCTATCTGGCGGCTAGGATAAGGGGAGAGGAGGCCCTGAAAGTCCTAGGGACTGGAGTCACGGGGTCACACCTAAACAGAAAGCACAGTGTCAATGCAATGCAAAACAAAAGACTAAACCGCAAGGAACCAGGGAGGACCACAAGTCCCAGCAAGACACAGAAGAGAAGGCGAGGTCAGACGAGCAAGAGGTCGAGCCAGGAGATATAATAAAGGTACCAAATCAAAAGACAAGGGATAGTCAAAAATACAAGCCGGGTAAATAAACCAAGAAAACAGACCGAATACAAACAGACAGGGAAACAGACTGAGCAGAGGAACCAGGAACCACAAAGTGAATGGCTGGCAAGGATCCATGCCTGGGTGGGGTTTAAATAGCAGCAGAGAACACACCTGATGGCTAACGGCATGGAGACTGAAGGCAAGGAAAAGATTAACCCTTAATGACCTAAGCACACCCAATAGAACTCCTAACACGTCTCCCAGGGAGACGCCGCACAGCAAGGAGACCGCGGCGACTCCGTATCCTGACAAGGGGAAAAATTGCAGAAGGGAGAAAGAGGTTAAATATTTTAGTAAGGTAAGTCATGACAGCAGGCAACAGAGACTGGAGAAGGTGTGAGGGGAAGGGGTCACTACAGCAGGTTGTAGGGTGAGATGAAGAAAGTAGCTGAGAGACTTCCTCTTCTGTAATGAAAATGGACAGTCTGAAGTATGTTAGGTGAGGGGGGGGATCAGTACTATGGTAGATGTGGGGAGGATCAGTACTATGGTAGGTGAGGGGGGTATCAGTACTATGATAGGTGAGGGGGGATCAGTACTATGGTAGATGTGGGGAGGATCAGTACTATGGTAGGTGAGAGGGGTATCAGTACTATGATAGGTGAGGGGGGATCAGTACTATGGTAGGTGAGGGGGGTATTGTGAAGAGGTAAACTGTTTTGTGTTATGTTTCCATGTGCTTTCTTCTTTGTAACCTTAGTGGTGGTGCAGGAGTCCCCAGGTCTGGTAATATCTCTGTGTGAATGTTCTATTCCTGCTTCTTATTCCTTTCTTTCCTCATTAGCCCGGCCACCTAATGCTCTATTTTCCTACTATTTCTTGCCTTACCATCTGGGAACAATATACTAATACTAAGGAACTGTTCACATTAACATGGATTTATAAAGTGTTTTTTTGCATATTTACCTGCAGTAGGGGAGTTGCACTGGGGTGTCTGCCCTGATCTTATAAGAGGCAAGTCTGCAGCAACTCCAGGGTTTTATAGGGAAAACTGCAGAGGATTATGGGAAATGTCTAAGGTACAAAATGATTCCAATTCCCAGAAAGCTGGGTGAGTGTTGGTGAAGTTCACATGGTGGATAGTTTGTAAGATTACAGCAGCCTGAGGTACAAGGTGTTTGTTGTACACACTATGGAAATTTTCTGAAGAATTATTTTTTTTGTTAAAACTGGACTTCCAGAAATAAACTACTTTTAGATTCTTTTCATCAATCAAGTTCCGATTGATTTTTGAAAAATCCCATGCTTCACAGGTATCAGTACTATGGTAAGTGAGCAGGATCAGTAGTATGGTAGGTGAGGAGGGGATCAGTACTATGATAGGTGAGGGGGGATCAGTACTATGGTAGGTGAGGAGGGGATCAGTACTATGGTAGGTGAGGGGGGGATCAGTACTATGGTAGGTGAGGGTGGATGAGTACTATGGTACGTGAGGTGGGATCAGTACTATGGTAGGTGAGGGTTATCAGTACTATGGTAGGTGAGGGTTATCAGTACTATGGTAGGTGAGGGGTATCAGTACTATGGTAGGTGAGGAGGGGGTTCAGTACTATGGTAGGTGCGGGAGGATCAGTACTATGGTAGGTGAGGAGGGGGTTCAGTACTATGGTAGGTGAGGAGGGGGTTCAGTACTATGGTAGGTGAGGGGGGATCAGTACTATGGTAGGTGAGGGTTATCAGTACTATGGTAGGTGAGGGGTATCAGTACTATGGTAGGTGAGGAGGGGGTTCAGTACTATGGTAGGTGCGGGAGGATCAGTACTATGGTAGGTGAGGTGGGATCAGTACTATGGTAGGTGAGGTGGGATCAGTACTATGGTAGGTGAGGTAGGATCAGTACTATGGTAGGTGAGGTGGGATCAGTACTATGGTACGTGAGGGTGGATCAGTACTATGGTAAGTGAGGGTGGATCAGTACTATGGTAGGTGAGGGGATCAGTACTATGGTAGGTGAGGGGAGGATCAGTACTATGGTACGTGAGGGTGGATCAGTACTATGGTAAGTGAGGGTGGATCAATACTATGGTAGGTGAGGGGATCAGTACTATGGTACGTGAGGGGGGTATCAGTACTATGGTACGTGAGGGTGGATCAGTACTATGGTAGGTGAGGGTGGATCAGTACTATGGTAGGTGAGGTGGGATCAGTACTATGGTAGGTGAGGGGGCATCAGTACTATGGTAGGTGAGGGGGGATCAGTACTATGGTAGGTGAGGTGGGATCAGTACTATGGTAGGTGAGGGGGCATCAGTACTATGGTAGGTGAGGGGGGATCAGTACTATGGTAGGTGAGGTGGGATCAGTACTATGGTAGGTGAGGGGGGATCAGTACTATGGTAGGTGAGGTGGGATCAGTACTATGGTAGGTAATGGGATCAGTACTATGGTAGGTGAGGGGGCATCAGTACTATGGTACATGAGGGTGGATCAGTACTATGGTACGTGAGGGTGGATCAGTACTATGGTAGGTGAGGGTGGATGAGTACTATGGTACGTGAGGTGGGATCAGTACTATGGTAGGTGAGGTGGGATCAGTACTATGGTAGGTGAGGGGGCATCAGTACTATGGTACGTGAGGGTGGATCAGTACTATGGTACGTGAGGGTGGATCAGTACTATGGTAGGTGAGGGTGGATCAGTACTATGGTAGGTGAGGTGGGATCAGTACTATGGTAGGTGAGGTGGGATCAGTACTATGGTACGTGAGGTGGGATCAGTACTATGGTAGGTGAGGTGGGATCAGTACTATGGTAGGTGAGGGGGCATCAGTACTATGGTAGGTGAGGGGGGATCAGTACTATGGTAGGTGAGGTGGGATCAGTACTATGGTAGGTGAGGGGGGATCAGTACTATGGTAGGTGAGGTGGGATCAGTACTATGGTAGGTAATGGGATCAGTACTATGGTAGGTGAGGGGGCATCAGTACTATGGTACATGAGGGTGGATCAGTACTATGGTACGTGAGGGTGGATCAGTACTATGGTACGTGAGGGTGGATCAGTACTATGGTAGGTGAGGGTGGATGAGTACTATGGTAGGTGAGGTGGGATCAGTACTATGGTAGGTGAGGGGGGATCATTACTATGGTAGGTGAGGGGGGATCATTACTATGGTAGGTGAGGGGGGATCAGTACTATGGTAGGTGAGGTGGGATCAGTACTATGGTAGGTGAGGTGGGATCAGTACTATGGTAGGTGAGGGGGCATCAGTACTATGGTACATGAGGGTGGATCAGTACTATGGTAGGTGAGGGGGCATCAGTACTATGGTACATGAGGGGGGTTCAGTACTATGGTACGTGAGGTGGGATCAGTACTATGGTAGGTGAGGGGGGATCAGTACTATGGTAAGTGAGGGTGGATCAGTACTATGGTACGTGAGTCTGGATCAGTACTATGGTAGGTGAGGGTGGATGAGTACTATGGTACGTGAGGTGGGATCAGTACTATGGTAGGTGAGCAGGATCAGTACTATGGTACGTGAGGTGGGATCAGTACTATGGTAGGTGAGGTGGGATCAGTACTATGGTAGGTGAGGTGGGATCAGTACTATGGTAGGTGAGGTGGGATCAGTACTATGGTAGGTGAGGGTGGATGAGTACTATGGTAGGTGAGGTGGGATCAGTACTATGGTAGGTGAGGTTGGGATCATTACTATGGTAGGTGAGCAGGGGGTTCAGTACTATGGTAGGTGAGGTGGGATCAGTACTATGGTACGTGAGGGGGGTATCAGTACTATGGTAGGTGCGGGGGGATCAGTACTATGGTAGGTGAGGGGGGATCAATACTATGGTAGGTGAGCAGGATCAGTACTATGGTAGGTGACGGGGGATCAGTACTATGGTAGGTGAGGGGGGATGGGGATCAGTACTATGGTAGGTGAGGGGAGATCAGTACTATGGTAGGTGAGGGGGGATGGGGATCAGTACTATGGTAGGTGATGGGGATCAGTACTATGGTAGGTGAGGGGAGGATCAGTACTATGGTACGTGAGGGTGGATCAGTACTATGGTAAGTGAGGGTGGATCAATACTATGGTAGGTGAGGGGATCAGTACTATGGTAGGTGAGGGGGGGGATCAGTACTATGGTAGGTGAGGGTGGATGAGTACTATGGTACGTGAGGTGGGATCAGTACTATGGTAGGTGAGGTGGGATCAGTACTATGGTAGGTGAGGGGGCATCAGTACTATGGTAGGTGAGGGGGGATCAGTACTATGGTAGGTGAGGTGGGATCAGTACTATGGTAGGTGAGGGGGGATCAGTACTATGGTAGGTGAGGTGGGATCAGTACTATGGTAGGTAATGGGATCAGTACTATGGTAGGTGAGGGGGCATCAGTACTATGGTACATGAGGGTGGATCAGTACTATGGTACGTGAGGTGGGATCAGTACTATGGTAGGTGAGGGGGCATCAGTACTATGGTACGTGAGGGTGGATCAGTACTATGGTACGTGAGGGTGGATCAGTACTATGGTAGGTGAGGGTGGATGAGTACTATGGTAGGTGAGGTGGGATCAGTACTATGGTAGGTGAGGGGGGATCAGTACTATGGTAGGTGAGGGGGGATCATTACTATGGTAGGTGAGGGGGGATCAGTACTATGGTAGGTGAGGTGGGATCAGTACTATGGTAGGTGAGGTGGGATCAGTACTATGGTTGGTGAGGGGGCATCAGTACTATGGTACATGAGGGGGGTTCAGTACTATGGTACGTGAGGTGGGATCAGTACTATGGTAGGTGAGGGGGGATCAGTACTATGGTAAGTGAGGGTGGATCAGTACTATGGTACGTGAGTCTGGATCAGTACTATGGTAGGTGAGGGTGGATGAGTACTATGGTAGGTGAGGTGGGATCAGTACTATGGTAGGTGAGGTGGGATCAGTACTATGGTAGGTGAGGGGGGATCATTACTATGGTAGGTGAGGGGGGATCAGTACTATGGTACGTGAGGGGGGTATCAGTACTATGGTAGGTGCGGGGGGATCAGTACTATGGTAGGTGAGGGGGGATCAATACTATGGTAGGTGAGCAGGATCAGTACTATGGTAGGTGACGGGGGATCAGTACTATGGTAGGTGAGGGGGGATCAGTACTATGGTAGGTGGGGGGGGATGGGGATCAGTACTATGGTAGGTGATGGGGATCAGTATTATGGTAGGTGAGGTTGGGATCATTACTATGGTAGGTTAGCAGGGGGTTCAGTACTATGGTAGGTGAGGGGGGATCAGTACTATGGTAGGTGATGGGGGATCAGTACTATGGTAGGTGAGGGGGGAATCAGTACTATGGTAGGTGAGGGGGGATGGGGATCAGTACTATGGTAGGTGAGGGGGGATGGGGATCAGTACTATGGTAGGTGATGGGGATCAGTATTATGGTAGGTGAGGTTGGGATCATTACTATGGTAGGTGAGCAGGGGGTTCAGTACTATGGTAGGTGAGGGGGGATCAATACTATGGTAGGTGAGCAGGATCAGTACTATGGTAGGTGACGGGGGATCAGTACTATGGTAGGTGAGGGGGGATCAGTACTATGGTAGGTGAGGGGGGATGGGGATCAGTACTATGGTAGGTGATGGGGATCAGTATTATGGTAGGTGAGGTTGGGATCATTACTATGGTTGGTGAGCAGGGGGTTCAGTACTATGGTAGGTGAGAGGGGATCAGTGCTATGGTAGGTGAGGGGGGATCAGTACTATGGTAGGTGAGGGGGGATCAGTACTATGGTAGGTGAGGTGGGGATCAGTACTATGGTAGGTGAGGGTGGATCAGTACTATGGTAGGTGAGGTGGGGATCAGTACTATGGTAGGTGAGGTGGGGATCAGTACTATGGTAGGTGAGGGGGGATCAGTACTATGGTAGGTGAGGTGGGGATCAGTACTATGGTAGGTGAGAGGGGATCAGTACTATGGTAGGTGAGGGGGGATGGGGATCAGTACTATGGTAGGTGATGGGGATCAGTACTATGGTAGGTGAGGTGGGGATCAGTACTATGGTAGGTGAGAGGGGATCAGTACTATGGTAGGTGAGGGGGGATGGGGATCAGTACTATGGTAGGTGATGGGGATCAGTACTATGGTAGGTGAGGTGGGGATCAGTACTATGGTAGGTGAGAGGGGATCAGTACTATGGTAGGTGAGGTGGGATCAGTACTATGGTAGGTGAGGGGGGATCATTACTATGGTAGGTGAGGGGGGATCAGTACTATGGTAGGTGAGGTGGGATCAGTACTATGGTAGGTGAGGGGGGATCAGTACTATGGTAGGTGAGGTGGGATCAGTACTATGGTAGGTGAGGGGGGATCATTACTATGGTAGGTGAGGGGGCATCAGTACTATGGTACATGAGGGTGGATCAGTACTATGGTAGGTGAGGGGGCATCAGTACTATGGTACATGAGGGGGGTTCAGTACTATGCTACGTGAGGTGGGATCAGTACTATGGTAGGTGAGGGGGCATCAGTACTATGGTAAGTGAGGGGGGTATCAGTACTATGGTAGGTGCGGGGGGATCAGTACTATGGTAGGTGAGGGGGGATCAATACTATGGTAGGTGAGCAGGATCAGTACTATGGTAGGTGACGGGGGATCAGTACTATGGTAGGTGAGGGGGGATCAGTACTATGGTAGGTGGGGGGGGATGGGGATCAGTACTATGGTAGGTGATGGGGATCAGTATTATGGTAGGTGAGGTTGGGATCATTACTATGGTAGGTGAGCAGGGGGTTCAGTACTATGGTAGGTGAGGGGGGATCAGTACTATGGTAGGTGAGGGGGGGATCAGTACTATGGTAGGTGAGGGGGGATGGGGATCAGTACTATGGTAGGTGAGGGGGGATGGGGATCAGTACTATGGTAGGTGATGGGGATCAGTATTATGGTAGGTGAGGTTGGGATCATTACTATGGTAGGTGAGCAGGGGGTTCAGTACTATGGTAGGTGAGGGGGGATCAATACTATGGTAGGTGAGCAGGATCAGTACTATGGTAGGTGACGGGGGATCAGTACTATGGTAGGTGAGGGGGGATCAGTACTATGGTAGGTGAGGGGGGATGGGGATCAGTACTATGGTAGGTGATGGGGATCAGTATTATGGTAGGTGAGGTTGGGATCATTACTATGGTAGGTGAGCAGGGGGTTCAGTACTATGGTAGGTGAGAGGGGATCAGTGCTATGGTAGGTGAGGGGGGATCAGTACTATGGTAGGTGAGGGGGGATCAGTACTATGGTAGGTGAGGTGGGGATCAGTACTATGGTAGGTGAGGGTGGATCAGTACTATGGTAGGTGAGGTGGGGATCAGTACTATGGTAGGTGAGGTGGGGATCAGTACTATGGTAGGTGAGGGGGGATCAGTACTATGGTAGGTGAGGTGGGGATCAGTACTATGGTAGGTGAGAGGGGATCAGTACTATGGTAGGTGAGGGGGGATGGGGATCAGTACTATGGTAGGTGATGGGGATCAGTACTATGGTAGGTGAGGTGGGGATCAGTACTATGGTAGGTGAGAGGGGATCAGTACTATGGTAGGTGAGGGGGGATGGGGATCAGTACTATGGTAGGTGATGGGGATCAGTACTATGGTAGGTGAGGTGGGGATCAGTACTATGGTAGGTGAGAGGGGATCAGTACTATGGTAGGTGAGGTGGGATCAGTACTATGGTAGGTGAGGGGGGATCATTACTATGGTAGGTGAGGGGGGATCAGTACTATGGTAGGTGAGGTGGGATCCGTACTATGGTAGGTGAGGGGGGATCAGTACTATGGTAGGTGAGGTGGGATCAGTACTATGGTAGGTGAGGGGGGATCATTACTATGGTAGGTGAGGGGGCATCAGTACTATGGTACATGAGGGTGGATCAGTACTATGGTAGGTGAGGGGGCATCAGTACTATGGTACATGAGGGGGGTTCAGTACTATGCTACGTGAGGTGGGATCAGTACTATGGTAGGTGAGGGGGCATCAGTACTATGGTAAGTGAGGGTGGATCAGTACTATGGTACGTGAGTCTGGATCAGTACTATGGTAGGTGAGGGTGGATGAGTACTATGGTAGGTGAGGTGGGATAAGTACTATGGTAGGTGAGGGGGGATCATTACTATGGTAGGTGAGGGGGGATCAGTACTATGGTACGTGAGGGGGGTATCAGTACTATGGTAGGTGCAGGGGGATCAGTACTATGGTAGGTGAGGGGGGATCAATACTATGGTAGGTGAGCAGGATCAGTACTATGGTAGGTGACGGGGGATCAGTACTATGGTAGGTGAGGGGGATCAGTACTATGGTAGGTGAGGGGGGATGGGGATCAGTACTATGGTAGGTGATGGGGATCAGTATTATGGTAGGTGAGGTTGGGATCATTACTATGGTAGGTGAGCAGGGGGTTCAGTACTATGGTAGGTGAGGGGGGGATCAGTACTATGGTAGGTGAGAGGGGATCAGTGCTATGGTAGGTGAGGGGAGATCAGTACTATGGTAGGTGAGGGGGGATCAGTACTATGGTAGGTGAGGTGGGTATCAGTACTATGGTAGGTGAGGGGGGATCAGTACTATGGTAGGTGAGGTGGGGATCAGTACTATGGTAGGTGAGAGGGGATCAGTACTATGGTAGGTGAGGGGGATCAGTATTATGGTAGGTGAGGGGGTTCAGTACTATGGTAGGTGAGGTGGGGATCAGTACTATGGTAGGTGAGGTGGGGATCAGTACTATGGTAGGTGAGGGGGGATCAGTACTATGGTAGGTGAGGTGGGGATCAGTACTATGGTAGGTGAGGGGGGATCAGTACTATGGTAGGTGAGGGGGGATCAGTACTATGGTAGGTGAGGTGGGTATCAGTACTATGGTAGGTGAGGGGGGATCAGTACTATGGTAGGTGAGGGGGGATCAGTACTATGGTAGGTGAGGTGGGTATCAGTACTATGGTAGGTGAGGGGGGATCAGTACTATGGTAGGTGAGGTGGGGATCAGTACTATGGTAGGTGAGGGGGGATCAGTACTATGGTAGGTGAGGTGGGGATCAGTACTATGGTAGGTGAGGGGGGATCAGTACTATGGTAGGTGAGGTGGGGATCAGTACTATGGTAGGTGAGGGGGGATCAGTACTATGGTAGGTGAGGGGGGATCAGTACTATGGTAGGTGAGGTGGGTATCAGTACTATGGTAGGTGAGGGGGGATCAGTACTATGGTAGGTGAGGTGGGGATCAGTACTATGGTAGGTGAGGGGGGATCAGTACTATGGTAGGTGAGGGGGGATCAGTACTATGGTAGGTGAGGTGGGTATCAGTACTATGGTAGGTGAGGGGGGATCAGTACTATGGTAGGTGAGGTGGGGATCAGTACTATGGTAGGTGAGAGGGGATCAGTACTATGGTAGGTGAGGGGGATCAGTATTATGGTAGGTGAGGGGGTTCAGTACTATGGTAGGTGAGGTGGGGATCAGTACTATGGTAGGTGAGGGGGGATCAGTACTATGGTAGGTGAGGTGGGGATCAGTACTATGGTAGGTGAGGGGGGATCAGTACTATGGTAGGTGAGGGGGGATCAGTACTATGGTAGGTGAGGTGGGTATCAGTACTATGGTAGGTGAGGGGGGATCAGTACTATGGTAGGTGAGGTGGGGATCAGTACTATGGTAGGTGAGAGGGGATCAGTACTATGGTAGGTGAGGGGGATCAGTATTATGGTAGGTGAGGGGGTTCAGTACTATGGTAGGTGAGGTGGGGATCAGTACTATGGTAGGTGAGGGGGGATCAGTACTATGGTAGGTGAGGTGGGGATCAGTACTATGGTAGGTGAGGGGGGATCAGTACTATGGTAGGTGAGGTGGGGATCAGTACTATGGTAGGTGAGAGGGGATCAGTACTATGGTAGGTGAGGGGGATCAGTATTATGGTAGGTGAGGGGGTTCAGTACTATGGTAGGTGAGGGGGTTCAGTACTATGGTAGGTGAGAGGGGATCAGTACTATGGTAGGTGACGGGGGATCAGTACTATGGTAGGTGAGGGGGGATCAGTACTATGGTAGGTGAGGGGGGATGGGGATCAGTACTATGGTAGGTGAGGGGGGATCAGTACTATGGTAGGTGAGGTGGGGATCAGTACTATGGTAGGTGAGAGGGGATCAGTACTATGGTAGGTGAGGGGGATCAGTATTATGGTAGGTGAGAGGGTTCAGTACTATGGTAGGTGAGGGGGTTCAGTACTATGGTAGGTGAGGGGGGATCAGTACTATGGTAGGTGAGGAGGGGGTTCAGTACTATGGTAGGTGAGGGGGGATCAGTACTATGGTAGGTGAGGGGGAGTTCAGTATTATGGTAGGTGAGGGGGGATCAGCACTATGGTAGTTGAGGAGAATCAGTATTATGGTAGGTGAGTGGGGTTCAGTACTATGGTAGGTGAGGGGGGGGTTCATAGTTGAGGAGAATCAGTATTATGGTAGGTGAGGGGGGGTTCAGTACTATGATAGGTGAGGGGGATCAGTACTATGGTAGGTGAGGGGGGTATCAGTACTATGGTAGGTGCGGGGGGATCAGTACTATGGTAGGTGAGAGGGGATTAGTGCTATGGTAGGTGAGGGGGGATCATTACTATGGTAGGTGAGGGGGGATCAGTACTATGGTAGGTGAGGGGGATCATTACTATGGTAGGTGAGGGGGGATCAGTACTATGGTAGGTGAGGGGGATCAGTACTATGGTAGGTGAGGTGGGGATCAGTACTATGGTAGGTGAGGGAGGATCAGTACTATGGTAGGTGAGCAGGATCAGTACTATGGTAGGTGAGGGTGGGATCAGTATTATGGTAGGTGAGGGGGATCAGTACTATGTTAGGTGAAGGGGGATCATTACTATGGTAGGTGAGCAGGGGGTTCAGTACTATGGTAGGTGAGGGGGATTCAGTACTCTGGTAGGTGAGGGGGGATCAGTACTATGGTAGGTGAGAGGGGGATCATTACTATGGTAGGTGAGGTTGGGATCATTACTATGGTAGGTGAGGGGGAGGTTCAGTACTATGGTAGGTGAGCAGGGGGTTCAGTACTATGGTAGGTGAGGAGGGGGTTCAGTACTATGGTAGGTGAGGGGGGATCAGTACTATGGTAGGTGAGGGGGAGGTTCAGTACTATGGTAGGTGAGCAGGGGGTTCAGTACTATGGTAGGTGAGGAGGGGGATCAGTACTATGGTAGGTGAGGGGGGATCAGTACTATGGTAGGTGAGGGGGGATCAGTACTATGGTAGGTGAGGGGGGATCAGTACTATGGTAGGTGAGGGGGGTTCAGTACTATGGTAGGTGAGGGGGGATCAGTACTATGGTAGGTGAGGGGGGATCAGTACTATGGTAGGTGAGGGGGGGTTGAGTACTATGGTAGGTGTGTGGGGAAGGGTTCAGTACTATGGTAGGTGAGGGGGGGAGGGTTCAGTACTATGGTAGGTGAGGGGGGATCAGTACTATGGTAGGTGAGGGGGGGTTCAGTACTATGGTAGGTGTGTGGGGAAGGGTTCAGTACTATGGTAGGTGAGGGGGGGGGTTCAGTACTATGGTAGGTGTGTGGGGAAGGGTTCAGTACTATGGTAGGTGAGGGGGGGAGGGTTCAGTACTATGGTAGGTGAGGGGGGGAGGGTTCAGTACTATGGTAGGTGAGGGGGGGATCAGTAGTATGCTAGGTGTGGGGATCAATGCCACCTGGGGATTGGGCAGTTATTTCCTGACGGATCTTATCAATTTTGTCATGGAAATAAGTGTCCAGGTCATCTGCACTGAGGTCTGAGAATGGCGTCTGCACCTTGGGTGTGAGTCAGGAGTGAAAAGTTTCAAAGAGCCTTTTAGGGTTTCAGCAGAGAGAAGAGATGAGGGCGGTGACATAGTCTTGTTTGGTGATGTAAAGGAGTCGATGAGAGACAAGATCAATGGTGTTGCCATCTACACGCGTGGTGGAAGAAGAACATTGTGATAGACCAAAAGAAGTGGTTATTGAGAGAATCTGTGAGGCCGCTGTGGAGACGGGGGGTCAATGGGGATGATAAAGTCACCCATTATAGGGGTAAGAATTGAGCTGGATACAAAAAGGCGAAGCCAAGACGCAAAGTGATCCAGAAATTGGTAGGATGAGCCAGGTGGACTATATACATTTGGTAGCCCCGGAATCGCACCGACCCATAGAATACAGAGGACCGGTCATTGTGGCTACAGACTGAACGCCCTAAAAAACGAAGTGTGAAAGAAAAGTCGCACAAACGCCCCAGTCTGAATTATTTTCCAGCTTCCCGGCACATTGTACAGAATAATAAATGGGACCAGTATGGAGAACAATTTGTCCCGCAAACATTAACCCTCGTATGGCTGTGAGAGTGAAGAAATAACAAAGTTATGGGAGGCGGGACTTATAAGGAGCCAAAAGAGCTGAAGGTCTGGTCACTGGTAAGATCACCTGGTCATGTGACTCCTTAACTCCTCCCATAAGAGTCACTGATCACATGGCTGTGACATCATCACAGGTCCTGTCATATCATGGCCGCTGTCCTGGAGGAGGTCTGTAACCCGTTACATAGTTTTGGGATTTCCCTTCCATGGTGTCACGTGAGGACTTGTTTGTAATGGGGGGAGCTGGAGTTTTCATAGGAAGTATTTTGGGATATAACTGAGGCCACGTTCACCCCTTTCAGTTTAATAACATCGGGCCCCATTATAGTCAGTCGGGGGCGGTCGGGCTCCTCATCTGACAAAGAATGGGAAAACTGACCCTAGTGTGAACCTGGCCCAATATATAGAATAAGTGTCCTAATGTGATGGGAAATAAAGCCGCCATATCTCTATTCTATCTGATATTATTGTCACTACATTCACCTGCGGCCTCTTATACTACACATTCTTACAATTCTATATATATATACTAGCAGGAGGACGCGGCTTCGCACGGGTATATGTCATTTGCTGTTTGTGTAGCGGCCCCATAAGAATTGCCCAATTTTGCACTGATGTATTTTCTATGTTGTTTGTGTGTGTCCATAAGTGTCATGTGACCATGTGTATATCAGTTTGGAGATCAGTGAAAAACCTGCGATCGGTTGTTATGGAGTAAAGCTGTGTGTATGTAACCTTATGTAACAGTGTCATCCACAGCGCCCTGCCCCTTTAAAGCTGACCTAAAGCAGTGAAGAAAAATGGCTGGGTGATACTGTGTGCTAAGCCTTGTATCTAATCCACCGTGTGATACTGTGTGCTGAGCCGTGTATCTAATTCTATGTTGTGTGATACTGTGTGCTGCACCGTTTATCTAATCCTCTAATGGTTGGATACACCTGGAGTAATGCTGTGTGTACCGTATTTTCCGGACTATAAGGCGCACATAAAAACCTACGATTTCCTCAGAAATCGTAAGTGCGGCTTATAGTCCGGTGCGCCTTATATATGGATGGAAGCGGCGGCAAAGTCTGCGTGCCACTTCCATACATACATAAAAGGCACCGTAAGGGTGCATTCACACTACGGAACGCCGGCGTGTATCGCAGCCGTACACGCCGGCGTTACAGCAGGGCTGCCGGACACTTCCCATTCATTTCTATGGGAGCCGGCATGCGAGCGCTCGCCATAGAAATGAATGGAAAAAAAGCAGTCCATTCATTTCTATGGGGAGCGCTCGCATGCCGGCTCCCATAGAAATGAATGGGAAGTGTCCGGCAGCCCTGCTGTCACGCCGGCCTGAAACAGAACGTGAAACTTACCGAGCGGTGCAGGGCGGGCGGGCGGGCGGGCATTCAGGCCTCCTCTTCCTCCGATGTCCTGACCACTTCCTCCGGCGCTCGCGAACTAATGGCCTGTGCGCATGCGCAATATCATAATGCTTCTACTACTGCGCATGCGCCCAGGCCATTATCAGTTGCGAGCGGCAGAGGAGGAGGACGGAACATCGGAGGAAGAGGAGGCCTGAATGCCCGCCCACCCTGCACCGCTCGGTAAGTTTCACATTCTGTTTCAGGCTTTTATTTTAAAATCTAACTTTTACGGTTGGGCTCTATCAGCATGATTTTGCTGATAGAGCCCCTCCTCGCCTGCCGAGCGCTTCCAATAGAAGCGGCTGGCACGCGGGGGGTTAAGCGGCCGCTGGCAAAGTCTGCCTGCCGCCGCTTTCAATAACATATAATGCGCACCGGACTGCGGCTTATAGTCCGGTGCGCCTTATATATGAACCGAGACGGACTATAAGGCGCTCATGGGCAATGCGGCTTATAGTCCAGTGCGCCTTATAGTCCGTAAAATACGGTATATGGAGTGACCCAGTGGTAAACCTAGCCTTCCTGCTGCTCAGGTGGACG
Organism: Leptodactylus fuscus; assembly: GCF_031893055.1. NCBI lineage: Eukaryota > Metazoa > Chordata > Amphibia > Anura > Leptodactylidae > Leptodactylus > Leptodactylus fuscus. The sequence continues at coordinate 4,821,400 of NC_134265.1, read as the reverse complement.
ATCAAAAGACCCCCCCCCTTTCCCGACTAAATACCGGGAGGGGGTTTCTTTTATTGATCATCCGCCTCAGACAGCGGAGGGGTGCTAGTGGTAACATTACATTGAATACAATGCCGTAATATGTTGTGCAGTAATACATACAGGAGGACGTCTTCCCACATTTCCCGTCACTTCCCTTTGGACCGCCGTGTGGCTCCTCTTCCTTTGGGACATATATGCAGGGCTGGTTTTAGACAAAGTGGGGCCCCAAATGTTTAAATATTGTACCTACTACATACTCCCTGATAATACTAGTCTATGGACGAGTACTGCGAGCAGATGGAGGGGGGAGTTCCTCCCGGCTCTCACAGCACAGCACGATTGGCTGTGCTGTGTAGAAGGACGTCTCTGGCTAACTGTCAGAAACGCCCTTCTGACCATAGAAGAGCTACGGTACCGGACCGTAAGCTCATCACACCGGGCCCAGATCGGGAAAGCCGACAGTGCGCTGAACTCAGCGCACTGTCAGCTTTCCGGCAGTATATAACACTGCCTGTGTGCAAAATGGTGAAAGGTCCTCTTTAACAGGTGCGTGCCCTGGTTGCATGAGGCAGTGGCTCAGCAGTGTAGTCCCATCCAAGGAAAGCAAGTGTCCAGATCATACTGCAGCATGTGAGCCTCAGGAGGCGGAGAAGACGGTGGATACGGATGTGACTGCAGAGACCAGTCAGGAGAGCCGCAGAGGTCTAAACTAGCACGGAGAGGGCCGCTTGGTTTGTTTTCAGGGCAGCCCTTTCCTGCGCTAGTTTAGAAAAAAAAAAATCAAATTGCCCTGGCTGCCGTCTCCTCTAAAGTGCTGCCTGAGGCCACTGCCTCACCTCGCCTCATTAGAGGTGAGGCCCTGGAGTGACCATGTTTATGGCAGTTGGAATATGAGAGAAAGACTTGTAGGTTTTGTATTGGCTAATGAGATATAACAGAGCTGGGTTTATCAGCTGCTGCAAGTGCCGTGTAATATAGTATGTGAGGTTATTAACTATCTATTTGCCAAATTTCATTCAAATCCGTTCAGCCATTTTTACATGATTGAGGAGCAAACATCCAAACTTTCACATAATACAGTATATATATATATATATGTATATATATATATATATATATATATATATATATATATATATACACAGACCTCCATATATATATATATATATATATATATATATATACTTGCGTAGTGATTACATTGTCTCATCTTCTCTCCATTCAGGTTCCTACAATATAGAATCCTCTCAGTATCTTCTATATAAGAGAATATTCCGGATTGATCCATCAAGGATGGAAAGAGACAGGAACAAGATGGCGGAAAGTCTATTAAATCTCACCCTAGAGATCATCTACCAGCTTACTGGAGAGGTGAGAGATTCTGATGATGTCATCATGACATCATTCTTATCTATAGTAATAACAGATGATATGACTGGAGAGGTGATGGACTCTGGACATGTATGTAGTGAGATTTATTAATGTGTCTCCCCATAACCAGGATTACACAGTAGTGAAGAAGCCCTCTAGTGGGCGCTGTCAGGCTCCTGTGTATGATGGATATGGAGGAACCCTGAGCCTAATCCTGGAGCCTCCACCTCACCCCCTGATACAGGAGGAGATCAATGGACAGAAGATCCTAGAACTCACCCACAAGATGCTGGAGCTGCTGACTGGAGAGGTGACACTGCTGGGAATGCTGGGACATTATACAGTAACTGGAGGGGTCGGGGTGATGACTGTATCATTGTGTTGTCAGGTTCCTATAAGGTGTCAGGATGTCGCTGTCTATTTCTCCATGGAGGAGTGGGAGTATTTAGAAGGACACAAGGACCTGTACAAGGAGGTGATGATGGAGGACCAGCAGCCCCTCACATCAGCAGGTAATAGACATGACTATATACACATGGACTTCCATTATTTGTATGTACAGAATGAATTCAGTCCCTGTCTGTGTTTCCTACAGGTAGATCCAGTAAGAGGACAACACCGGAGAGATGTCCCAGTCCTCTTCTTCCACAGGATGATGATCAGGTAGATGGAGATATTCCCTATGATGTGTAGACGGGCTGTGAAGTTCCTGCGTCTCTTTCCTTCTCTTTGTCGCTGACTTACATTATTTCTTTCACAGCCTCAGGATAAAGATCTGAGCACTATGAGTACTACAGAGGCCTATGTGAGAGGTGATGAGGAGTGTGAGGAGGACGTCCCTACAGGTGAGGGGTCACCACTTTATAGAGCCGACACAGATTTATTGAAATTTTTCAGGGTGACAGAAAAAATAAAAGTACAATTCAGCACAATAAGAAAATCTCAATAAAGCAAAGAGAAAAATTACATAACAAATGAGACAAGAAGACAAGGAACAACCAACAAAGGAAAATGGGATGTGAGCGGCGGAGCGGGATGGAGATTAGAGACCCTGCGGTGTACACTAGGTATCCTACATTATAGTCTAAGGGTCCGTGTGGTTTCTTAGCAAACCGCTTTTTAATGCGGTCAGTATTCCGTTCGGGCGTCCCAAAGTGGACTCTTGGTGTCAGGAATGTGCATTGCTGGGGTAAAATAGTCAATGGGCCTGAGCACCAGGGTCAAGGGGTTGACCATGTCAGCCAGTCTAAACTGGCTAGCCCTATACCAAGAATGGACCATGGACAGTCCCTCCTGTAGAAGAGGCTTATATAAAAATGAGATCATGGAGGAATTCTTCAAGGCAAGGGAAAATGGCGTAGTACAGGTAGAGCAGATAGCTCTGGTGAAGCGTGTAGGACCCAAGGTGGGGGTTTGAGGGTAAGGGGCAGATCAGGCCCACAGGAGGGCATTAATGTGCACATGAGCAACCAACAATTTATCAACTTATCACCTATTTTATGTAGGCCCGAGGTGCGCCCCAAAGGGAATGCATCTCAAGTGGGTGGTTTAGAAACACTGAAGAACACGTGAAACAGCCAAAATCCCAATCCCTCTCCCCACTAGTATCACAGATCTAGGGATCCAAAGTCACTTGGCATCCTATTAATTAATTAATATTTATTATTATTAATATTAATATTTTTTTAATATTATATTATAAATGTGAAAGTTTGGATGTTTGTTACTCACTCAATAACGCAAAAACAGCTGAAAGGATTTGTATGAAATTTGTCCCATAGATAGGCTGTAACCTGGAGTAACACACAGGCTACTTTTTATCCTGGTAAATGACATGGCTTCATGACTGTTATGGATTTTTGTTAATATACTATGTTGAACTGCGGGATAATTCAGCTAATTGCACTTTGCTATTAAAGACTGGTCTGTTATCTCTCTATGTAAACACATAGATAACACTGAGTCCATTGTATACAAGCATCTGCGTATTATCTGATTTGTATTAGTGTTCTGTGTCCTGTTCAGCCAGAGGGAGGAGGGGGGAGACAATCTAGGCAGGGTGCTGAGACACTGAGATGTGAAAACCCCTTTAATCCAAATTGGCAATTTCCCAATTTTAAACATGCCGGGAAAATGAAAATCTAATGTGTCGCAAAATTATGAAAAAATGAGAGTTATGAAGGTAGCCATAAGTCAACCGACTTCTTCTCAAGTGGAGCTGAAGAGGATTGAGCAAGCTAGGTGTCAAGCAGCTCTTAGAGCCTCTGAAACTCCGGAGCAGGCAGATCATCAACAACACGCTCATTATATGGTGTACCAGCGAGCTGCTGAGATGCCGGAGCAATCACAGGTATGGCGCAAGGAACAAGTTCAGCGGCAGGCCTGCGAGCTTCCAACCACCTTCCAGTGGGGCCCTACCTGCAACAGCAGTCCCTGTCTCTCATGGCTGTCCTTACCTCCTTGACCCAGCATCACTCCTTGCTGGTTTGGCTCGAGTACCCTCATCTTTGTCTGCTAGAGAGACTTTGAAAGTTACTACTGGTAAGGGGCTTCGTGCTCCCCTCTCCATCGGGACACTAGGATCTACCATAGTTACAAGCCACAGACACGCTGCTCTCACTTGCGGTCTTGGAGTTCCAGCCATTAGACACAAGTCTAGCACCATCTTCGCAGCTTCTCAGCCCCTATCGCCAGGTGACCTCCTCGTTTCTCTCTCCTCCTACAATGAACAATCTCCTCTGAGGAACTACTCCACTTGGACCCCTACTGATTCAGGGCTTACAGGACTTTCTTCCTCCCTGCAGCTTCCTCAGGACTTGCGTATACAAACACATCCTAGTCCCCGCCTCCCACAGTGGTAGAGACCCCCTGGAATACACTTATATCAAGTCCGACACCAACCCACAGGCCCCCAGCATTTACCCTTCTGGATCCTTCCACTGGCAGCCCCTCTTCTTGCAACTTCTCATCAAACAAAATTACAAGGTCCAGGTGAATGACATGAAACAAATGTGTAAAGTTGAGACAACTGAGGTACGATTGAAGTTATCTGAGCGTGTGGATACCCTTGAATCTTCTCAGAGTGATTCTAGGTGTTACGTCACCCACCTGAAAGATGTTGCCTCTTCCCATATCATGGCTCTTATAGACACTACCAGTCTCTTGTAGGTTTTGGATAATAGGGCTCCGGGCATAACATTAGAGTGTGCGGTCTACTGGAGCCACTGGAGAAGAGAACCTTAAAGTCACCATTGAAGCCATTTTTAATGGGATCCTGGGCATAGAGCGCATTGCCCAAAAGGAGCGACTACCACTCTGAGAGATGTTATTTGTTGTGTTCAGGACTTTAAACTTAAGGAGGAGATTATGGCTCAGGCCAATTCTAAAGGAGACTCTGACTTGAAGGTGCCTCTATACAGCTGTATCCTGATCTTTTGTGGATTACCCTTCAAAAAAAGACGATATCTACACTGCTGGCTGTCCTTTGAGATCATCAGCTACCTTCTCACTGGGGCTTCCCTTTTGCTTTTATTGCCAGGAGGAACAGTTGGTCAGCCACTTGGAGATCCTTTGCAGACTTGCCTGACGTCTGTGACTCTTTGGGTATTCCTCAACCACCACTCCAGGATTGGGAGGCTCATGCTCCTCTGCCATCCCCTTCTCTGATTTGGAGGACCGTGCTGCAAAAGAAATGCAGGTTGCCTTCAGTTGACTCCAGGCCTCCTCCTCAGGGATCGCCACTTGGATTCCTCTTTGACCCTTCTGGAGAACTATTATGTCTTTCCTGCCCTCTCTTGGACCTGGTGGATGCTGTTGATTTGTTGGTGGCTTCTGCTGCCCCACGTTCTCCCCATAACTACCACTTTTGTTAGATTGTGACTTTCCTCTTCAATTATTTTGCTGCATGATGGAGAGGTCATTGGGGGTGCATCTTTGTGGGAGGTGGCTGGTTCCATCTCCACTTTGGTGTGTTGCCATGTCTTGACCTCCTCCCACCACTTAAGACACTTAGCCATGGTTTCTTCCTGGGTTTCTCTCCATCTCTGGTTGCCCCTTTTCCTACCATTGATGGACTTTCATCAGGACAACCTCTCCTAGGGGTGAGGTTTATATTAGGCTAAGATTGGTCTCTTTAAACATTAAGGGCCATTATTCTAACCGGAGATTGGACGTTGCAGAGCTACGTACTCTGAAGGCTGATATAGCATTTCTAAGGGAAACTCACTTTGATGCCTATTGCTCATTTAATTTTGCCCTTTATTATTACCACAAGGTTTATTCTGCCTTTCAATCTAAAAAGTGAGTGGGAACGGTCATCCGGATTTCTAGCTTCTGCCCTTTGGAGGTTGACTCCTCTATGTTGGACCCTCTCGGCAGCTTTGTTATACTTTATGGCAAATTGCTAGACTGTTACCCTCTGTAATCTCTATGCCCCTAATTCCTCCAAAATTGACTTCCTCACTAAGTTCCCTCCAGCTGCCATAATTTTTGGTGATGACTTTAATGTCTCCTCCTCTGGTATATTTGGCGTCAGCTCCCCCTTTTGGCTCTACGATCCCCCTTCCCCCAGAGAAGCCTTTCCTTACATCTTAGATACATAATTAGGAGATACTCCGTGTCCGATTTATGGTGAATTAATCATAATTTATTTACTTTATTACGTGGTCCAACCACGGCCCTATTGTCATGGATCTTACCACCCGCGATGCCTGCACTAGAGTCTATGGCGCCATAACGAGAGTATCCTCCCCCTATACCCAATTCCACTCATCACTCATTTCTTACACTTATTCCCAAGCCCAGTAGAGACCATATGGACTGCAAACATTTCAGCCTCATTGCTCTTCTCAGTACAGAACTTAAGCTGTTCACTAAGTTTCTTCTTCTAGACTCAATATGTGCCTTCCACATCTGATACATAAAGACCAGGTTGACTTTGTTTCCTGCCACCAAGGAGGTGATATTGGTAGGAGAATGTTTTATCTGATTGATGTCTATTGGTCTAGTTCTGAACTCTTGGTGCTCAGTTTAGATGCTGAATAGGCCTTTGACTGCTTGGAGTGGCCTTCTATGACTGATTTAGGGTCTCTACTCGATTCCCTCGGCCACAGGGCTGTCTGCTTTCCCCTCTCTTATTTGCCCTCTGTGTGCAGCCCCTGGCGGCAGCCATTTGTTGGAACACAGATATCTCAAGAATTAAATGTTGGGACATGGAGTTTGAGCCATCTCTATTTGCAGATGATATACTTCACACCTGTACCAATCTCCATATTACCCTCCCTAATCTACACTTTGGTCACCTCTCTGACGTTAAAATGAATATATCTAAGCCTCTTCCCATTGAAATCCCGCAGACCCACTTGTCATGCCTAAGCTTTAAGTATATCTGGTAGGAGTCTTCCCTGAAGTACATGGGTATTAGGCTCACTGGTTCTTTCCCCTCATCGTATCAGACCAACTTCCTTCCTCTCTTTAGACAAATTCGGGCCCCTCTTACTAAATGTTTAACCCTCCTGCTCTCGCTCTTGTGATGGATCTCCACAGTAACAATGACCATCTTACCTAAGCTTCTGTATTTGTTTGAGACCCAACAATTCCTGTTTCTTGAGGGACTGTCGGTCCTTATAGGGCTCCACATTGTGGTTCATCTGGGCCGGTGGGAGACACCAACTGTCTTGATCATTGGTAGTGACTCCGAAGGCTAAGGGCTGTCTAGCCCTTGCCCTCTAGTGAATTCACATATTCAGATACATCATTTGGTGAATACTACTTTGAGAGACCCCCGGGTGTCCATCACCACCTGTTTGGAAAGTTGTGGTCTTATATCGGATATATAAGAGATTCCCTCTAACCAGATCTCCGAGACATTACCCACTAATCCCTATATTCTGTCACATTTAAAGAAAATTTCTATAAAATGTTGATTCATTTGCACCACACCCCAGCTTTGCTCCACTCTTCTCAGCCTGCTGCTGGAGGTGCTGCCCGTCCACCTAACATATTCCATTTGTTTTGGTCATGCCCAATTCTTCAGCCTTATTGGCGACAGGTGCAGACCATGGTTGGGCAGGAGTTGGGGCTCACCTTCTTTTTCCTAAGACATTCCTATTGAATAGGCCATCTGAGCGTTTTAGTAAACACTCTATCCAGTCCCTCCTATATTCTCAAGACTACTCGATGGCTCATTGCTAAATATTAGAGGCGCTCCTCTCCCCCATCCCTACAGGATCTATACTCACGGATTCTCAAATCTAGAACTCTTGAGAACTTGACAGTCTTTATGCATGATGATGAGGAGAAGTCTGATGAAATCTGGAAGCTTTGGGATACTTTTTGGCCCTTCCTAACCTTTAGGCCTGTTGAGTTGTGTGGCTGCTTCTTTTATCGATGCTTTGTGTAGTCTTTTTATAATTTTTTTCTTTTTGTGTAGCCTGAACTTAAATATACTGTATATACAAAGTACATGTGATAATCCAACCTTACATGACCATACAGAACAGCCTGGTGATCTACTGGTCCATGCTTGGAGATCTACTGTTACATCCTCATCTCTTTTGCAACCACTGTTGAAGTAATTGAATTCTGTTAGGATTTTCAATACATTTGGAAAGTTTTCTATAGAAATGTTATAAAATGTCAGTTATTGAAGGCAGTGCCTGACCAAGGTTAAGTGTATAAAACCAACAGCTCAGTTAGATACATGAAGTTCACCTGAACTCTCTGGCTTTTCCCTCTAAAAATCCGGGCCTCCATTGCAGAGTTTGATTTCAAAATATGCAAATCAGCAATCTGGAGCACAGAGGGCGGCTCCGTTGCGCCACTCTGTTACGCCCAAGTATAATTGGCCTCCTCCTCTTCTCCCTGGTTTGAGTGGTATATGTAATGTATAAGCAGTGAATACCCCTCTGAGGTTCCCAGGTCGGTGCAGGCGTACTACGCATGGGCTGATTGCGTCACAGTGTAATCGGAAACACGGCTTCTCAATGAAATCAAAGAATATCTCAGCAATGGAAGTCCAGATTTTTTTAGGGAGAAAAACCTTTGCATGTAGGTGAACTGAACCCTGGTGAGACATTCCCTTATATGATGCAAAATTTGTAAAATTAGTTTTCTTCTTGACAGATGACTTTACCAGGAGCTCAGAGGGACATCTGATATCAGATTATAAAGCAGAGGATCATGGTGTCACACAAGATCCAACCCTTCAGATGAAAGATCTATCATCTGGTTCATCACAGACTGTGAGAACTCACACAGGGAAGAAGCGATTTTCATGTTCGGAATGTGGCAAATGTTTTCCTACCAAAACAAGACTTATAATACAACAAAATACTCACACAGGGGAGAAGCCATTTTCGTGTTCAGAATGTGGTAAAAGTGTTAACACTAAACCACATCTTAATGAACATCAAAAAATTCACACAGCTGAGAAGCCATATTCATGTTCTGAATGTGGCAGATGTTTTGATTTTAAATCACGTCTTCTTGCACATCAGAGAACTCACACAGGTGAGAAGCCATATTCATGTTCAGAATGTGGTAAATGTTTTATCTCTAAATCATATCTTAATGAACATCAAAAAATTCACACAAGTGAGAAACCATATTCATGTTCAGAATGCAGTAAAAGTTTTAGAATTAGATCATCTCTAAATCAACATAAAAAAATTCACACAGGTGAGAAGCCGTATTCATGTTCAGAATGTGGGAAGCATTATAAGTCGAAATCCATTCTTCTTCAACATTGGAGAAGTCACACTGTCAAGAAATCATTTATATGTTCTGAATGTGGTAAAAGGTTTACCAAAAAAACACTTCTTACTAAACATCAAAGAATTCACACAGAGGAGAAGCAATATTTATGTTGTGAATGTGGAAAGTGTTTTAAGTCAAAATCCACTTTTTTTCATCATCGGAGAATACACAAAGGGGAGAAGCCATTTTTGTGCTCAGAATGTGGCAGACGTTTTGATTATAAATCACAACTTCTTGCACATCAAAAAATTCATAGAGGAGAGAAGCCATATTCATGTTCAGAATGTGAGAAATGTTTTACTGATAAAACAAAGCTTACTGCACATCAGAGATCTCACACAGGGGAGAAGCCATATTCATGTACAGAATGTGGTAAATGTTTTTCCAGTAAAGATTATCTCAATAGACATCAAAGAATTCACACAGTGGAGAATCCATTTACATGTTCTGAATGTGGGAAATGTTTTATTCATAAAACAAATTTTATTGAACATGAGAGATATCACACAGGGGAGAAGCCATATTTATGTACAGAATGTGGTAAATGTTATACTAATAAAAGAAATCTTACTATACATCAGAGAACTCACACAGGGGTGAAGCCATTTACATGTTCAGAATGCGGGAAATGTTTTACCAGTAAAGCTTATCTCTTTATACATCAGAGAACTCACACAGGAAAGAAGCCATATTCATGTACAGAATGTGGTAAATGTTTTACTGATAAAACAAAGTTTACTGCACATCAGAGATCTCACACAGGGGAGAAACCATTTACATGTTCAGAATGTGGGAAATGTTTTTCCAATAAATTTTATCTCAATATACATCAAAGAACTCACACAGGGGAGAAGCTATATTCATGTACAGAATGTGGTAAATGTTTTACTGATAAAACAAAGTTTACTGTACATCAGAGATCTCACACAGGGGAGAAACCATTTACATGTTCAGAATGTGGGAAATGTTTTTCCAATAAAACTTATCTCAATATACATCAAAGAACTCACACAGGGGAGAAACCATTTACGTGTTCTGAATGTGGGAAATGTTTTACTCTGAAACCATATCTTGTTAGACATCAGAGAACTCACACAGTGAGCTATTCATGTTCAGAATGTGGGAAATATTTTACTCAGAAAGCGAGTCTTGTTAATCATCAGAGAACTCACACAGGGGAGAAGCCATATTCATGTTCAGAATGTGGGAAATATTTTACTCAGAAAGCGAATCTTCTTAAACATCAGAGAACTCACACAGCAGCATAACCGTTTTCGTGCTCAGAATGTGGCAAAGGCTGTATTAAGAAATCAGAATGTGCAAAATGTTATCAGGCTGAACAAACTTTCAGGGTATGTTCACACAGAATTTTTTACAGGCGGATTTTGACGTGGAATACGCCTCAAAATTTGCCTGTAAAAAAGGCTTCCATTCACTTCAATGTGAGCCGATCGCTTTTTTTTTTCCTGCTATCGGCGTCCATGGCTCGAGACTCACTCCCGATTAGGTTCATTTCTTCAGGCCTAATCAGGAGCGGGTTGCCACCACAGGATGCTGATGCACTGCACGCTAGCCGCATGGAGAATTCACACAGGGGAAAAGGTTTCCACTGTGTGAACAGACCCTTACTGAACATCAAAGATTTCACACAGGAGAGAAGTCATCTTCATGTTCAGTATCGGCCCCGTAGCACCATAATAGAGGATACATAATAGAGAGGCAGTAGGCCGGGGGAGGTGATTAAGAATAACAAATACTTCTCTCTCCCGTGACTCTGACAGTTCCCAGCATCCTCTTCGGGCTCTTTTGGCTTGTGTCTGAGGTCATGTGCCCCAGAGGGTTGCTGCTGAGCCTTGTGATTGGGCCCCAACAGTGACGTGCAGTGCACAGGCTTAATGACATCAATTGCAGGCAGAAGAGGACCAAGGCGGATGCTGGAGACAGCCGGAGCTAGGATGTCCAGTAGAGGGTATGTGCTTGTTATTTTTCATCACCTCCCCTAGGCCTCCGATTATTATACTCTGGGGTCTGAGGCGACCACGGTGTATAATAATAGCACCAAACCTCATGAATATTGGTCGAATTTCGTGAGGTTCTTGGGGTTAGTAACTGAAGGTGAACTCTTGGGAGCATTTTATACTGTGTGTGGGCCATTGTGGAGCTATAAATAGTGAAGGGGTGAGGGCGCTTGCAAAAGCACCATGGTCCCTTCAAAAAGTTGATCAGAAAGAGCCCTGAGTGTTGGACCCCCACTGATCTCTTAGATCAGCTGCTTCCCAGAACACATACTGAAACAAATTCTTGATAACCGCAGTTGTGGGTGCTATGGTTGTATCTCATTCAAGTATCTGAGATTCCCATAACCGTCACTATCAAGAAAACGCTGTAGGGAGGGGAACCTGGTAAAAGTTTGCACTTGGGCCCACAAGAGTTTAGTTATGTCACTGCTGGAGACTTAAAGTTACCATCATTTATCTGGCAGATTCTTCATTATGGTCCGAGGGGTTTTGGCCTCACCAGATTTATCACAGTGACTGACACTAGATGATAAATATGCCGTATCTTTACACTCTATAGTCTAAGTTTATACCATGTTTTTGTTGGCTTACATCTGTTTAATATTAAACTTCGGCTTTATCTATACCAACTAATCTTATTTTTGCATAAAATAAACTTTTAATGATGTACCAGGAACAGACTCTCATGGCTTGTGGGAAATGGTTACAACACCAAACTGATCCGAACACCAGGCATCTGGGAGGGTCAGATCTTAGTCAAAACTAGGTTATCCCATAGCGGAGTTACAATAGGAACTTCAGTACCAGCTGCCAATTGCTTAGTCTGTTGCCAGACCTGGCCTGCTAATTTCTGAATAGGCAGTAATCTAGCCTTATATAGATGTGGGCTCTCTAACCATATCATGAGTAACAATGCTCTAAGTATACCTCCGGGGCAGGTAAAGGGTCTGTTAATAACCAGGACTGTAAATAACGAAATTGTCCTACTAAATAATAAGAGCGAGACCACCCATGTCTTTTGGTCATTAGAAAGTGGAGAGGCGTAATTTGGACCTAGAGTTCCCCCACATAAAGGTAATAATTAAAGAGTCCATGGTTCCGGGAGTTGATTGATTAGGATCAGACGTGAACAAAAGATCAACTGCATATAGGGCCGTCCTCTCCTCCTGGGTACTAATCCCTTATATATCGAGTCTATCCCAAGAATGATGGCGAGAAGCTCTGTCACCAATGCAAAAAGTAACGGGCATAATGGCATCCCTGGTGGGTCCTTCTATGTAAGGAGAGGAAGGGAGCACCATTTATGGAAAGTGCCACCCCTGAGGATTGATAAAGAATTGCTGCAGAACCTGGAGGAGGAAGGGCCATTCCACTGAGTCAAATGCTTTGGTGGCATCCAGCTATCACCCAGTCTAGTTTCAGAGCAGCCCCAATTTCAGACACAACCTGAGGTGGACTTACTAGGCATAAATTCTGTTTAGTCTGGATGAATCAAATCTAAAATGACAGTATTCTGTCTATTCGCTAATATCTTTGTAAGTAATTTATAGCCTATATTGAGAAGAGAGATAGTTATGGTTGTACTATAAAAGGAATCCAGTAGAGTCTGGGCCAGGTAAGCAGCATGATAACATTTCAACAATGCAGAAAGATAGCCTGGTATTGTGCATAGACCTCCACCGGTATACTATCAGGGCCTGGTGATATAATGTTATCCATATCAGCCAGGGCATCAAATAGTTCCTCCATTTTAAGATGGGAGTCTAGAAATTCTCACTGTTCCTCAGTCAGATTTGGTAAAATAAGATAATCCTTTAATAGTCTTACCAAAGGGTAATTCAGTGTGTTACAGCAGCATTGATAATACAGTAATAATTCCAGAAAAAAAGACATACAACGCTCAGAATAGAAGATAAAAAAACAAAGAGAGTCTGAGTCATAACAAAAAAAGAAAAGACTTCAGGATTCATTTAGTTCTCTAAGCGGAGTGTCTTCGCTTGGCCTGATGTAGATTATACAGCCTGATCACAGTTGGGAGGAAGGACCTCCGATAGCTCTTTCTCACACTTGGGGTGATGCAGTCAGTCACTGACAGTACTGCCCAGTGCTATCATGGTCTTATACATGGGGTTGGAGTTGTTCTCCTGCATGGAGTTCACCACTGACAGTATCCTTCTGTCATCCACCACCTGTACTAGGTCCAGGGGGCTCCCCAGGACAGAGCTGGCCCTTCTAATCCGCCTGTCAAGTTTATTTCTATCCATGGCTGGTATGCTACTCCCCCAGCAGGTCACTCCGAAGAAGATGGAAAAGGCCCTAAGAAGTGGCCCCTGGACTCCAAAGGCCCTCAGCCTCCTGAGCAGGTAGAGCCTGCTGTGACCCTTTCTGTGCAGCGCGTCCAGGTGATCAGCCCAGTACAGCTTATTATTGAGGAGCACACCCAGGTACTTATAGGTCTTCACTATCTCAATGCCCATTCCCTGGATGTCCACTGGTTTTGCAGCATATCTCTGATTGTGGAAGTCCACCACCATCTCCTTGGTCTTCCCAGCATTAATCCTGAGGTGGTTCCACTGACACCAAAATCCCAATTTAAGTCTCTGTATTCCCTGTCATCTCCATCTGTGATGAGGCCTACTATAGCAGTCATCTGAGGACTTCTGTAAGTAACAACTAGAAGAGTTGTACCTAAAGTCAGCAGTGTACAGTGTGAAGAGCAAAGGGGCAAGAACTGTACCTTGTGGTGCTCCTGTACTACAAGGGAAGAGAACATCACTGAAATATCGGATGAGTTCCTGATTAGGGGCCTGAAGTTGAGATTGGTAAGTGAGTAATATTGATGAAATTGATTTCGGATTACTACACTAACATTTAGAACTACAACGTCTTCCAAATTATCTTTCAGAATAGTCGGGGAGGCCGTATTATAATGGATCAAATGGGCTCGAAGATTGCTGGATTGGTGTCCCAGTTCATAAAATCTCTGCTTACTAAAGAATTGTGCTCTACGGGCCTTGTCTTGCAGGCAGGGCCGCACCTCTATTGAGGTGAGATGAGGCAGCCGCTTCAGGCGGCATTTTCGGAGAGGGCAGCAGCTACGGGACTTTTTTTTTCCTAAACATTATCAAAGTTAAAGGGCAATTCGACATCTATCTAGGACCTAGAGACAGAGAGAGCAGCAGCATGAACATGAGCTGTTGCGCTCACACCTCTAAACCTTCTAATGAACCAACCGCAAGACATGGAAATACTGGAAAATATCAACCATATGGAGAACAAACCATAGATGGACTAAAATATCCCAATGAAGAAATACAGACAAGAGGGGAAACAATACACATTATGGAGAAACCGAACTAATCTCTACAGCCGCCACCACAACAAACAGAACATCTGAGCAAGGTAAATCCATCTGGCTACACACAAAACAACCAGCTCACCAGGCAACAGATTAAGGAATAAGGAATACACATAGAACTAGGATCCTGTTTGCTGATTACACTTCAAATGGACGAATTAAGAGAATGACCAATTTAATAAGGTACACAGATCAGACACAAACCTGGCACAAAGCTATATGTGACTTCTACATACAGTACACGACTGAAGATACCGATAACAGCAAAACAATCAAAATAAAGAATACAGAAGAGTTGGGTGAAGTGTCACTTACTGTAACGCTTTATGATACCGGGACAGTAATGATCCAAGGAAAGCAAACCAAGCTCCAGGAATTTACAGACATTTTCTCTAAGATCAAGAAACTAGCTCAGACAAACAAAAGAGAAACAAACACAGAACCATCTTCCAAGCCAGGAGAGTCTCCTTCTACAACCTCCCCCAATACAGGAAAGACATTTACCTGCACACAGACACAAGCCAGCAAACCCTCCCCCGCCCCCTCACACCTCTCACTGGAGTCCATTACAGAGGCTGTATTACAACTGGAGAGAGACTTCACTTTGCCTAAACACAAGTATGAAAGAAATTCCAGTGGCAACAACACACATAGCCAAACAGCCATAGCACTCCCCAGCATAAATGGAACAAGAGAAGAAGAAAAATACGGCACCGAGCCGACCCTAGTGTAGTAAATTCAGCACAAGTATGAGTAAAGGTAAGCAAATGGAAAGCCGCTCACCTTAGGGGGTTGTGTAGGACACAACAACCCCAATATTTAAAAAGATGTTAGAAACCGAGAGGGAAGCAGCTGGAAGAAACGTCACTGGGACATAGAGGCATCAACAGACTGGGACCAAAATCTTCAGAAGGTTTGGCAAGGAGGAGCACTCACCCAATTGGATAACGATATGTTTATTAAGGCACGACACGTTTCAGGCACTTAGGCCCTTTATCAAGTGCAATAAATCACCTTAAAAATAAGTACAACATAATAACATACAGACAAAAGGAACATCATCTAAAATTTAAGCAGTAGACAACAATTGAGCTGGTCAACAATGTAAAATCACACCAGCATAAATGGAGACACAATAGAAGAAGCCACTCACAAACTTCACAAGGAAAATTCAAATCTGAAAGAAAAGATAACAGCCTGTCACCAGGAGAATACAAAACTGTGGGATAATGTGACACAGTGCCGCCAGGAAATTGTAGATTTGAAGAAAGAGTTAACAGTTCTGAAACCGCAGACACAACACCCCACACAAGATATAAGATCTAAGAGGGGGAGGGAAACAACACATCACAGGTCAAGGTATCAACAAATCAGAAGAGCCTGACACAACTGGTCCAACTAGCAGAGAAGGCACAGCAACAGTTCCCAGACTGTAGTATCATCCTGTCATGCTCCCACGAGAAGACATCTCTGAAAGAAACCATCAGGGAGATCAACACAGAGATGGCAACCAAAATTGGACCCACACCTCTCCATAGATAAGCGTTACCTATATAGTAACAAACATGGAGTCAGCATACTAACTATCAGTAGTTGGAACATACAAGGGCTGAACGCCTCAGTCTTTGGATCTAAACCAAAAGATCCAGACTTCAAAGACAGAATAAAAAATATAGACATCCAAATCCTCCTAGAGACATGGACCCGAGCAGAAGATGAGTCCCTAACGCCCATGGGCTACAAGGAGTTCTCCATGCCCGCCCAGAAAAATAAGACCACCAAACAAGGCCGCCACTCAGGAGGCATACTAATATGGTACAAGGAGGAGCTCAAAGAACACGTAAAAGCTACCAAACGTAGAACCAATCACATATGGATAAAAATAAGCAGCTACATCCTCAGCGGCCAACAAGACATCTATCTCTGTGCAGTATACATTCCCCCACCAGGGTGCCCCTACCACAACCCCGACACTTACGAGGTCCTACAAAGGAAAGCTGCCCAATTCCAACCCAAAGGAAGAGTACTGATATGCAGAGACCTCAACGCAAGGACAGGCACAGAGATAGACTACCTCCCCCCCAACGATAACCCACATACCCATGGAAGTGAGATCCACCACCCAGAACCCACACAGACAAGAAGAAACAGCCAGGACAGAATTGTCAACAAGAGCGGGAGACAACTGCTGAACATGTGCCAGAGCCTAGGTCTATACATAATGAATGGATGTATCAGAGGCGACTCCATAGGACGCTTCACACTAAACTCCCAAGTGGGCCACAGCGTGGTGTACTACGCCATTACAGATGCAGATCCGTCAGACATTGAAGACTTCACAATCGCCCCTGACTCTCACCTATCAGACCACAAACAGATCCTACTCTACATGAGACACACGAACAAAAGATCCCCACAGGAGCCCCAACAGACCAGCCTCTACAACCTACCAGGACATTTCAAATGGGCCAACCACCAGGCCATGGAATATACCAACGCAACCAACCGACCCGAAATCAAGACACTGTTTACAAACTTCCATACAAACACCTATCAGCCAGACCAACAGGGAGTCACCAGAGCTGTGAAGGATCTCAAGTACATCCTACAGACCACAAGAGAACTAGCAGGCCTGAAACAAACCAAACCCATAAAACAAACCAATAAACAGTCCCACAAATGGTTCAACAGCGACTGCAGAGCACTACGCCATACCCTAAGAACAGCCTCCAACCAAAAACACAGAGACCCCAACAACAAGGAGGCGAGGGAAGCCTACGACAATCTGCGCAAGCGATACAAACGCACCCTCAGAGAGAAGAAACAGAGATACCTCTCCCACAAAATAGAGCAACTAGAGGACTCCCTCCAGGACAGCTCATTCTGGGAGACCTGGCACCACATGGGCACAAAGCCCAAGAAAAACTCTCTCCACATCCAAAACGGCAATATCTGGCTCAACTATTTCAGAGGTCTCTACAAAAACATCCCTGAAGAACTAACCCCAGAACAGCGACAGATAATCACCAAACTGAGGGACATGGAGAAAGTCATCAAAGACTTCCAGAACCCTCTGGACTCACCAATCACCATAAAAGACATACAAGAAAGAATCGCCCAGATCAAAAGTAGAAAAGCCAGCAGCCCAGACGGCATCCTAGCAGAGATGATCAAATACAGCCCTCCAGGAATACACGCGGCACTGGCAAAGCTATTCACCCTCGTGCTCAATGCTGGACACTTCCCCGAAGACTGGAACAAAGGGCTCATAACCCCCATTTACAAGAATGGGGACCAATATGACCCCAACAACTACAGAGGGATCTGCGTCAGCAGCGCGCTGGGGAAACTGTTCAACAGCATCATCAATAACAGAATCCTCACCTTCCTCACACAACACGGGGTCCTCAGCAAGAGCCAAGCAGGGTTCATGCCAAACCACCGCACCACAGACCATATCTACACCCTGCACAGCCTCATCAAGACGCACGTCCACAACACCAGAAGAGGCAAGATATTCGCCTGCTTCGTAGTCTTTAAGAAGGCGTTCGACTTAGTATGGCACCCAGGCCTACTCCTAAAACTCCTAGAGAGTGGAATAGGAGGAAGAACGTATGACGCTCTTCAACATCTACATCAATGAACTGGCTGCAGCCCTAGAGGCATCACCAACCCCAGGCCTCACCCTGAACACCTGCTATACGCCGATGACCTCCTACTCCTGGCCCCCACCGAGAAAGACCTTCAAGAAAACCTGTCAGTGCTGGAAAAATTCAGCACCACATGGGCCCTACCCATCAACCACAAGAAGACCAAAGTCATGGTATTTCAGAAGAAGGGCCACAACAAAGCCCCCACGCCACAATTCACACTGAACGGCTCCACACTGGAGAAAACCAGCAGCTACACCTACCTGGGGCTGGAGCTCAGCCAATCAGGAAGCTTCAAAACAGCAATAGAAACCCTGAAAGCAAAAGCCTGCAGAACCTTCTACGCCATCAGAAGACAACTGTACCACCTCAAACCACCGGTGAGGGTTGGGCTGAAGATATTTGACGCAGTCATTGTCCCGATCCTTCTCTATGGCAGTGAGGTTTGGGGCCCAGCCACCTACCCAGACCAGTCAAAATTGGACTCCAGTCCAACAGAGACCTTCCACCTGGAGTTCTGCAAATACCTGCTCCATGTCCATCGCAGCACCTCCAACATAACTTGCAGGGCAGAGCTAGGCAGACTTCCCCTATGGCTCACAATAAAGAAGAGAGCAGTAGCTTTCTAGGCGCACATTCAGGGGAGCAAGCCCAACTCCTACCACCACCAAGCATGGCTAAGCCACATAACTCGAAAAAAAACAGACACCCCCCAACCAAACAACAGCCAACCACCAAACCAAAAACACCAACAGATGATGACCAAGGCCGAAATAAAGGCGACCACAGAGGCAAACAGAGAGCGGTACATTGAAGAATGGAGAAACGAAATAAATAACTGCAAGAAACTCACCGTGTACCAATCCCTACAAAGGGACTACACCATGGCCACCTACCTGGAGAGAATACGCCACCCCAAGCACAGACAGACCCTGAGCCGGTACAGACTGAGCGCCCACAACCTAGAGATAGAGACGGGGCGATACAGGCAGACGTACAAGCCACGGGAGAAGAGACTGTGCCAGCACTGTGACCAGGGGGCCCTAGAAGACGAGACCCACTTCCTGCAACACTGCACCAAATACTCAGCTGTGAGGGCCGTCTACTACCAAAGACTCTCTGCCCACATCCCAGACTTCATATCTGCAGACGAGAAGAGGAAACTCTACATCCTACTGGGAGAAGAAGAGGCCACTGTGGAGATCGCTGCCCAATACGTGTCCAGCTGTCACCAAACAAGAGGAAGATGAGACGCATGGACTATCAAACCACCTATCCCCCGGTCACTACAGCGAGGCCTCCGGTCTGTGCCGGTCACTACAGCGAGGCCTCCGGTCTGTGCCGGTCACTACAGCGAGGCCTCCGGTCTGTGCCGGTCACTACAGCGAGGCCTCCGGTCTGTGCCGGTCACTACAGCGAGGCCTCCGGTCTGTGCCGGTCACTACATTGGCTGCCTATTCATTACAGAATACAATATATACTTATCCCCCTCCTCTCTCCATAATGCCGCACCTCCCTACACTTCCCCCCTTCTTCTCTATCACACATCCCCTGCTCTCCGCTCACTCACTGACCTAACACTTACATCCTCTATTATCAGAACCTCCCCCGCTCATATACAAGACTTCTCCTTAACTCCTCCCCTAAGTCACTGGTCACATGACTATGACATCATCACAGGTCCTTTAGCTCACAAGGATTTAGTGCTCAGATGAAGCTATAACAACAGGACCTGGTCATGTGATTCCTCCCACACCCGCACAGGTCCTGTCATATCATGGCCGCTGTCCTGGAGGAGGTCTGTAACCCGTTACATAGTTTTGGGATTTCCCTTCCATGGGGTCACATGAGGACTTGTTTGTAATGGGGGGAGCTGGAGTTTTCATAGGAAGTATTTTGGGATATAACTGAGGCCACGTTCACCCCTTTCAGTTTAATAACATCGGGCCCCATTATAGTCAGTCGGGGGCGGTCGGGCTCCTCATGTGACAAACAATGGGAAAACTGACCCTAGTGTGAACCTGGCCCAATATATAGAATAAGTGTCCTAATGTGATGGGAAATAAAGCCGCCATATCTCTATTCTATCTGATATTATTGTCACTACATTCACCTGCGGCCTCTTATACTACACATTCTTACAATTACCGGGAAGATCTCCCTATATATACAGTATATACAGACCTCCTTATATACAGTATATACAGACCTCCTTATATACAGTATATACAGACCTCCTTATATGTAACAATATATACAGACCTCCCTATATATATATACTTGTGCAGTGATTACATTGTCTCATCTTCTCTCCATTCAGGTTCCTACAATATAGAATCCTCTCAGTATCTTCTATACAAGAGAATATTCCGGATTGATCCATCAAGGATGGAAAGAGACAGGAACAAGATGGCGGAAAGTCTATTAAATCTCACCCTAGAGATCATCTACCAGCTTACTGGAGAGGTGAGAGATTCTGATGATGTCATCATGACATCATTCTTATCTCTAGTAATAACAGATGATATGACTGGAGAGGTGATGGACTCTGGACATGTATGTAGTGAGATTTATTAATGTGTCTCCCCATATCCAGGATTACACAGTAGTGAAGAAGACCTCTAGTGGGCGCTGTCAGGCTCCTGTGTATGATGGATATGGAGGAACCCTGAGCCTAATCCCGGGGTCTCCACCTCATCCCCTGATACAGGAGGAGATCAATGGACAGAAGATCCTAGAACTCACCAACAAGATGCTGGAGCTGCTGACTGGAGAGGTGACACTGCTGGGAATGCTGGGACATTATACAGTAACTGGAGGGGTCGGGGTGATGACTGTATCATTGTGTTGTCAGGTTCCTATAAGGTGTCAGGATGTCGCTGTCTATTTCTCCATGGAGGAGTGGGAGTATTTAGAAGGACACAAGGATCTGTACAAGGAGGTGATGATGGAGGACCAGCAGCCCCTCACATCAGCAGGTAATAGACATGACTATATACACATGGACTTCCATTATTTGTATGTACAGAATGAATTCAGTCCCTGTCTGTGTTTCCTACAGGTAGATCCAGTAAGAGGACAACACCGGAGAGATGTCCCAGTCCTCTTCTTCCACAGGATGATGATCAGGTAGATGGAGATATTCCCTATGATGTGTAGACGGGCTGTGAAGTTCCTGCGTCTCTTTCCTTCTCTTTGTCGCTGACTTACATTATCTCTTTCACAGCCTCAGGATAAAGATCTGAGCACTATGAATACTACAGAGGCCTATGTGAGAGGTGATGAGGAGTGTGAGGAGGACGTCCCTACAGGTGAGGGGTCACCACTTTATAGAGCCGACACAGATTCTACTGATTCACTTGAAGACACAAGAGTTAGATTTATAACACTGTTGTTCTTTAACCCTGTCTTAAATACAATCCCTGACAGGCGCAGGTTACGGCTGATGTATAAAGACGCTGTGGCTATCAGTCTTGCCTTTGACAAGTGGAGGTTTCTCCTTGTGGGTGCCACACATCTAGGCTGGTCCATATAGACATACCCGCAGATTGCACCATTAAGCCCACATCATGCTAGATGGGCGCTCTTCTCTGCTCAATATGTGTTTTTTTGGGTTTTTTTTTGTTGCAGTTTTGTCAGATCAAGGTTGCCAATCCCAGATGCCCCCAGTAACACAATCCCGGGGTCATCTGCTGGCACTCATTGGTGGTAGATTGTTTCTCATAGATGGATCTTTTCCAGTCTTCTTTGTTACATGGTCTACCTACCGCACTCTATTTTTTCGGATCATGGTGTACAATATACTTCTGCTCAGCTTATCACTACCTGACTAATGGTCAAGTGGAAAGGATCAACCAAATTCTGTGGCCCTTCACCCAGTATAATGCCCCAGTGTGGACACGCATGAACAATTATTATTCTCTGGTGTCTTTTCAGACTCCAGAGTATAATAATTGGAGACCCAGGAGGGATAAAAACATAAAAAACACTGTTACTTACCTATCCCTGCGCTCCCCGCTGATGGCGGCCATCTTCAATTACGTCCGAAACGTCACGTGACGCAGTACACAGGCCCCAGTCATGTGACGTCAGGGACGTCACGCAAGTAGGCCCAAAGCCTGCCCAGAGAAGTAAGTAACACTGTTTTTTATGTTCCCTTACCTCCCTGAGGCTCCGATCATTATACTTGGGGGTCTTTACTTATTTGGCATGACCGGCTCCACCTACTCCCAGGCTGGAGTCCTCGCCTCCCTTCCCTACTGCTAATGGTGCCTATAGTTAGTACACTGTTTCAGCATTTCAAAAATCCAGTATGCAGACCAACAAATCGGTCCCTGGTACTTTGCACCGGCATCTAGGTCAGCTGCTACCAACATTAGGACCACCACAGTAGGGACCTGGCGGACAGCGTAGTCCAGACCTCTGTACAGAATACCTGGAAGACTGCTTAGAGATGGTCCAAAGAAAAAATAGTATGGTAGCACGGAGGTCACAACCTGCTCACCTGGTACTTTTTCTACACGGATTATACTTTGTATGTAGTTTGAGTTAGGAACCAGGGATGGACGTGCATGGCATGTGTAAGGTGCTGCGCCAAATTCTAAATTGTATTTCCATTTTTTCAGAGTCAACCATGATGGCAATGACAATTCACTACTTGTAAGGCCAAATCTGCCCCTTGTAGCAAACACCTTTTCTAAAACGAAAACTATAAATTTGATTTTCATATCTAGAGCTATCTATCTATCTATCTATCTATCTATCTATCTATCTGTATAATATATATATATACACACACCAGTACATCTATTATATAAACTACATGTGTTATGTGTTTTCTTCTTACCAGATGACTGCAGCAGGAGCTCAGAGGGACATCTGATATCTACAGATTATACAGCAGAGGATCATGGTATCACACAAGATCCATATGAAGAACATGTCATTACCCCAGATATACCCTCAGCCCTTCAGGAGAAAGATCTATCCTGTGATCCTATTATACACGTCTTATTTTCTGATTCATCACTGACTGTGAAGCAAAACAAAAAAGGCAGAAGGAGGGTTACACATGAGAGAAGGCACAAAGGGAAGAAGGGATTTTCATGTCCAGAATGTGGGAAATGTTATAGTGCCAAATCAAGTCTTATTGATCATAAGAGAACTCACACAGGGGAGAAGCCATTTTTATGTCCAGAATGTGGCAAATGTTTTATCCAGAGATCACACCTTGTGAGACATAAAAGAACTCACACAGGGGAGAAGCCATTTGCATGTTCAGAATGTGGCAAATGTTTTACTGATAAATCAAAGCTTGTTATACATCAGAGAATTCACACAGGAGAGAAGCCTTATTCATGTCCAGAATGTGGGAAACGTTTTAATTCTAAGTCAAGTCTTACTGAACATCAGCGAATTCACATTGGGGATAGGCCATATTCATGTCCAGAATGTGGAAAATGTTATAACTGTAAATCATCTCTTCTTCAGCATCAGAGAATACACACAGGAGAGAAGCCATTTGTATGTTCAGAATGTGACAAATGTTTCACCAACAAGTCAAATCTTAATTTACATAAAAGAACTCACACAGGAGAGAAGCCATTCTCATGTGCAGAATGTGGGAAATGCTGTATCAAGAAATCAGATCTTGTAACCCATCAAAGAATGCACACGGGGGTGAGACCCTTTCCATGTCCCGAATGTGGGAAATGTTATAAAGCCAAACAAAGTCTTATTGAACATCAGAGAATTCACACAGGAGAGAAGCCATTCTCATGTTCAGAATGTGGGAAATGTTTTATTAGGAAATCCATACTTGCTAATCATCAGAGAATTCATATAGGCTAAACCATTTGCATGTTCAGAATGTTAAATTGGTGTAATGAAATTTTTTTATTTTGTAATGGTCCATAAGAAAAAAATGTGTATGTCCCCATTGACTCCCATTGTTCTAAAAACATTTTGTTATTGCCCAGTACATGTCAGTTTTTAGAACAATGGTTCCAGTAATCCATTTTACACTAGCATTGGCCTATCCGTTGTTCTGGTTGGTCAGAGAACCAGAACAACGGATATGTGGACTGCTGTAATAGCAGTTACGCACGGAGCCCACCTGACCCCATATATTGTAATGTGATTTGTTGGGAGTCCATTGTTCTACAACTTACACCAGCAGAGGAAAAAGACCTTTCTGTGGGACTTTTTTGGCTGAAAATTTCAGGTGGACATTGCAACGGAGACTTCGGTGCAGATATGGACTAAGACCATTAAAAAAAAATAGAACATGACCAATAGATGGAGTGGAACTGCGTCCCTCTGGCGGTTGTTAAAAATGAATTTCTTCAATATTCAGTGTCCCTTTTCCCACAATTGTGTTGATGTAACCTGAAGAATCCACACTGGAAAGAAGCTTTATTCATGTTCACAAAGATATTTATTTTTTTTGGAGATTGGTTCTACTTTTGTTGTATAATATGTGATTTCTGATTCCTATTTTATATCTTGACTTTTATGGAGAAAAAAAAGTTTATTTTTAAAGAAGCTTTTATTTTTGTATAGAATATACTTTTAATGTGATGTACGGGGGAGGACAAACACTCATGGCTTGTGGTAAATGTTTAATCTACATATTAGATCTTGTTAAGCAGAGAATTCACACAGGAGAGGAGCCATCTTTATGTACATTGTTTGGAAAGTGTTTTCTAACTTGGGAGGGGAATGTTGGGATTTTATTTTTAGGTTTGAAAAAATAAAATTTCAAATAGAAAAATAAATTCCGCTCTCTTTACATATCAAATATATTCCGGGGGGGCGGAGGAGCAGAATAACAGTATCGCTTCTGCCACTGCTGGCTTCATGAAGGGCAGAAGCATAGCGATGTTGCTGGTATCTGTGCTGGCGTCTACACTCCCCGGCATCCGCCTCTCTATTACAGCGGATGCCCGGTCTGTATTCACATAT
This sequence comes from Leptodactylus fuscus, assembly GCF_031893055.1. Taxonomy (NCBI): domain Eukaryota; kingdom Metazoa; phylum Chordata; class Amphibia; order Anura; family Leptodactylidae; genus Leptodactylus; species Leptodactylus fuscus. Next base: position 4,796,264 of record NC_134265.1, on the reverse strand, counting down.
GCAAAGCCAAGTGGTGAGATGCCGCTAGCCCTGCGTGCACGCTCATAGACCAGTCTAGCCTTCACAATGTGAATACACTTCCCGGCATCCGCTGTAATAGAGAGAGGCGGATGTCGGGTCTGTATTCGCATTGTGAAGGCTAGACTGGTCTATGAGCGCGCACGCAGGGCCAGCGGCATCTCGCGCTTGGCTTTGCATATGTGACCCCGCCCACCAATGATGCAACAAAGCCGGAAGACAGAAGATTTCACAGAAACGAAGACTGGTGAGTATGCGACGTGGGACAACCCCTTTAATGAAAAAAAAAAACACAAAAATGGTATCACCACATCCGTAGCAACCCCTAAAATCAAATTAGTAAATGATAAACTTTACAATTCAGAGACTACAATTTATGTTTTCTGATCATCTCACAAACAAAAAGTCATAAAAACTGATCAAAAATCTTATGTACTTACAAAATACCAGGTCTGGAAAAGCTACAATGAGATTTAGCAATTTTAATGTGAATGTTAGGGGGTTAAAATAAATTAACCCCTCTGAACACCCTATGTGTGGCAGCAAACCTATGGCACGTGAGGGACACTCAGAAACCTCTCTTTATGCTTAAACGGGTTTTATTAAAGATTTTTCAATATTGTAAAATACAATCAGAAAGAAAACAAGTTGAGCATCAACGAAAAAACATATAAGTCATTAAGCCGAGGGGCCTAAAATAAGACCTCCCGCCACATAAACTAGAACCAGCTCAACAGAGAAGGGAAAAGGGCGCAAGAAGGGGACAAGAAACCAAAACACACAAACACAAGACAACAACAGAGAGACCGCGACAGGAACCAGAGAGGAAAGCGGAGGAGAGGGAAAGTAAGAAGAAGGGGAAGAAAACAGACGACCACGCCATACTCAAGCAAAGGCAGCGGAAAAGTCAGACGATTCCTGAAACAGGATCCAGGGTCGCTAGAGACGCTCAAACCTGGAGTAATCGGGAGAGTCCTCCGCCACCAAAGCCTCCATCCTCTGTATAAGAAGGAACTCTTGGAGGAACTCGAGCAGGGAGGGGGGAGTGGAACTGCGCCAACGTCTTGGACTGACAGCCCTGGCGGCCGTAAGAAAATGTCCCAGAAGGTCCTTCTTAATTGCCGACAGTTTGCCAGGTATGACCGACAGGAGCGCTAACTGCGGAGAGGCAGTTATAGAGCGCCCACATACCGTGGAATACAATGAAAAAACCGCGTCCCAGAAAGGCCACAGAACGTCACAGTCCCACCACATATGGAGCATAGTACCCCTAGCGGTGCCACAGCGCCAACACAAGTCAGAAACAGCAGGAAAGATCCTATGAAGAAGCACTGGACACCTATACCATCGAGAAAGGATCTTAAAATTCCTCTCCTGAGAACTACACGGAAGGGCCATTTTGTGAAAAGCAGGAAGGATTTGTCCCAATCCGCAGATGACAGATGTACAGGGAGATCGGAATTCCAAGCAGCTACATAGGAGGGGAGTTCCGCCGTGACGTCTATGAGGAGGATGTCGTACAGCAACGAAAGAGTGCGAGGGGGGAGGAACGTCCACCAATAAAAGATTCCAAAGCTAAGGTCGGTGAAGAAAGTTGAGAAGCAAGAGAGAACCGCATCAAAAAGGAATGAAGCTGGGCGTGCTCCAACCACGAGAGGCGCAAGTCAGGGTGAGAGTTACAGAATTGAACAAAAGGAAGAAGCGGGGAATTACCCGCCACCTCCTGAAGACGAGTATTATTCTCTCTTTCCCAGCAGAGGAACCAATCCACAGAGCACACGGGGGGGAACATAGGATTATCAAAGAGGGGAGTCAAGGGGACCAGAACACGGGCCAAGCGGCCAATAGAACATACCAGATCCCAGACCCTCAGGAAGTGCAAAGGAAAAACGTAAAGGCCAGGGGATTTGGGGTGAAAGTGCGGAATCCATGGCCAAGAGGAGAGCGAGAACGAGATCAAATCAAATTCGATGGACACCCACTGCTTACCTTGGCGGAACTGCCAATCAAACAGACGAAGCAGAACCGAAACACGGTAGTAAAGACGCACATCCGGAAGGCCAGTGCCTCCCTTGGACTTGCGCCTAACAAGGGTGCGAAACCCAAGTCTGCTCCGCGAGGAGCCCCACACAAACCTCCCAAACGATTGAACCCGAGCCAAAAAAGAACGCGGCAGAGGAATGGGACGGGCCAGAAACAAATACAAAAACCGGGGAAGGACATCCATTTTGAGAGCATGAATGCGTCCAAACCAGGAGGGAAGACGAGCACCATAGGAGCGCAGGTCAGTCGTAATAGTCTCCAAAAGTGGGAGGTAATTAAGCTGGAACAGGGAAGCAGGATCAGAGGAGATGCGGATCCCTAAGTACTTAAAGGAGGAGGGTTGCCACCGAAAAGGAAAAGTGCGCACTAGAAACTCAGCCTCGGAAGGAGGAAGCGAAACATTAAGGGCCTCACTCTTGGATAAACTGACCTTAAAATTGCTAAGGGCTCCAAAATGGGAGAATTCACGCAGGATAGCCGGGAACGACACCCGCGGCTCGGAAACATAAAGTAGAAGATCGTCCGCATCCGCATACAACGCCGCCGTAACCATACGGGACCCCAATTGCAGACCGTGAACATCCGGGCAACGACGCAACGCCACCGCCAGATGCTCCATCACCAGGGCAAAAAGTAACGGCGAAAGTGGGCAACCCTGACGAGTGCTGTTATGGACAGGGAAGGAATCCGAAATGACCCCATTTGCCCGAACACGTGCCGACGCGTTCCCATAGAGAGCCAAGATCTTGCCCAAAAATCCGGGGCCAATACCAATTTGAGCAAGGGTCTCTCGAAGAAACCCCCAATGAATGCGATCAAACGCCTTTTCGGCATCAATCAAAAGCAGGCAAAAAGGGACTTTAGTGGAGCGGGCCACCAAAGTAGCAAGAACAGTCTTGCAAACATTATCCCGCGCCTCCCGACCTGGGATGAAGCCAACCTGATCACTGTGAACCAAAGCGGGCATGAAAGGGGAAAGGCGATTCTCCAATAATTTTGCATACAGTTTCACGTCTATATTGATTAAAGAAATGGGCCAGTAACTCGCCGGGCACACAGGGTCCTTACCAGGCTTAGGAAGCACAGTGATCAAAGCGGACAAGGATTGCGGAGCGAACGGCGACGACGCCTCCACACTGTTAAACACCCGCGCCAACTCTGGGGAAAGCAGGGAACTAAAGCATTTGTAAAAACGAGCAGTGAACCCGGCAGGACCCGGCTCCTTACCTGTAGGCGTCGACTGAATCACCGCGGCAACCTCTTCCAATGAGAAAGGCGCCTCCAGGGCTTCTCTACCAGAACTAGAAAGGGAGGGGAGAGCAGTGTCCATGACATAACGTCGGATTTTATCTCTGAGCGCCGACGGATCTAGAGCCGCGTAATGACCACGAATATCATACAAATTCGAATAGAACGAACGGAACTCCGCGGCAATATCAGTGGGGTTATGAACCAGACCGCCCGTCAGAAACCTCTCTTTGAGCACGCACGCCATCATTCCACAACTGAGCCCCATAAGGGTACGGAGCCTGGCAGCACTATGGTTTTTACTGCACTTTGCACAGTAAAAACCATAGTGCAGACACACCAGTGTGGTTTTGTCTATTAAGAAAACAAAAACGCAGCGATAGCAGCTGTTGCCAGGCCCCTAATGTCCCGGGCCCTGTGGCAGCTTCTACGCTAGTAGTTATGCCACTGATGTCACACAGACAGCTCTTCTACATACACGTCACACACACAGCTCCGCTACATACACGTCACACACACAGCTCCGCTACATACACGTCACACACACAGCTCCGCTACATACACGTCACACACAGACGGCTCCGCTACATACACGTCACACACAGACGGCTCCACTACATACACGTCACACACAGACGGCTCCACTACATACACGTCACACACAGACGGCTCCGCTACATACACACCACACACAGACGGCTCCGCTACATACACATCACACACAGACGGCTCCGCTACATACACATCACACACAGACGGCTCCGCTACATACACGTCACACACACAGCTCTGCTACATACACGTCACACACAGACGGCTCCGCTACATACACGTCACACACAGACGGCTCCGCTACATACACATCACACACAGATGGCTCCGCTACATACACGTCACACACACAGCTCCGCTACATACACGTCACACACAGACGGCTCCGCTACATACACGTCACACACACAGCTCCGCTACATACACGTCACACACAGACGGCTCCACTACATACACGTCACACACACAGCTCCGCTACATACACGTCACACACAGACGGCTCCGCTACATACACGTCACACACAGACGGCTCCACTACATACACATCACACACAGACGGCTCCGCTACATACACATCACACACAGACGGCTCCGCTACATACACGTCACACACACAGCTCTGCTACATACACGTCACACACAGACGGCTCCGCTACATACACGTCACACACAGACGGCTCCGCTACATACACATCACACACAGACGGCTCCGCTACATACACATCACACACAGATGGCTCCGCTACATACACGTCACACACAGACGGCTCCGCTACATACACGTCACACACAGACGGCTCCGCTACATACACGTCACACACAGACGGCTCCACTACATATACGTCACACACAGACGGCTCCGCTACATACACGTCACACACACAGCTCCGCTACATACACGTCACACACAGACGGCTCCGCTACATACACGTCACACACAGACGGCTCCGCTACATATACGTCACACACAGACGGCTCCGCTACATACACGTCACACACAGACAGCTCCGCTACATACACCACACAGACGGCTCCACTACATACACATCACACACAGACGGCTCCGCTACATACACGTCACACACACAGCTCTGCTACATACACGTCACACACAGACGGCTCCGCTACATACACGTCACACACAGACGGCTCCGCTACATACACATCACACACAGACGGCTCCGCTACATACACATCACACACAGACGGCTCCGCTACATACACGTCACACACAGACGGCTCCGCTACATACACGTCACACACAGACGGCTCCACTACATATACGTCACACACAGACGGCTCCGCTACATACACGTCACACACAGACGGCTCCGCTACATACACGTCACACACAGACGGCTCCGCTACATACACGTCACACACAGACGGCTCCACTACATATACGTCACACACAGACGGCTCCGCTACATACACGTCACACACACAGCTCCGCTACATACACGTCACACACAGACGGCTCCGCTACATACACGTCACACACAGACGGCTCCACTACATACACGTCACACACAGACAGCTCTGCTACATACACGTCACACACAGACGGCTCCGCTACATACACGTCACACACAGACGGCTCTGCAGAGACCTCTATTATCTGGTCATTCTGTGACTCCTCCCACACAGGTGACATCATCACAGGTCCTTTCGCTCACTAGGATTTAGTATCTTCTGCACAGATGAAGCGATAACAGCAGGACCTGATCATGTGACTCCTTGACTCATCTCACAGCTATGACAACATCACAGGTCCTGTGACCACGGTTGCAGTACAGGAGGAGGTAAGTGCTCGCTCTCAGCCCTGACAGGATTTCACTGTTATTTTCATGGTGTTCTCCATATGGTATAAATAACACAATCACTTTATTCTACAGGTTGTTGCATTTATGGGGCTCCCTAATGTAGGTTCTGTTCTGGCAGCAGATCCCGGTTATTTCTCCTTCTCTCAGGGCTTGTATTGTGAGGGATGACTTATAGTTTTCATTGGTCCCCTTTAAAGTTCCCTGCATTTTATGGGGTGGGATAAATAATGTGACCGTGTTATAGCTCAGGTCATATCAGACATGAAAATACCAATAATATAGGAGGCCTTCTATGTTTAATTTATATTTATTAAAGGGACGGTCTGATTTATTTAAAACTAGCAGGAGGACTCGTCTTCACACGGGTATATTTCAGTTTTTGTTTGTGTAGTTGCCCCATAAGAATTGGGCAGTTTTGCACTGGTCTATTTTGTCGCTGTGGTCTGTGACATTGTCAGATTGGAGACGGACTGCAGTTTTCGTTATTAGAGGCATGGGTAGCTTAAGTGCATTTCAATTTCTATGAATGCTGACATCTAGTATGGCGGTACAGTATTTGTGGCTGTGTTGTTATGGAAACGTGGTAAATGAAATGTGAACTTATATTGGCTGATATACGTCATACGACTGAATATTTATGGACCTGCGAACTGCTATTGACTAATACCGGTCATCAATAGCTTGTGTAGTATGAAAATGTGGAGTAAAGCTGTGTGTATGTGACCTTGTGCAACCGTGTCATCCACTGCCCCTTTAAAGCTGACCTAAAGCAGTGAAGAAAAATGGTGGGGTTGTTATGGAAACCTACCCAACATAAGCAACATATCCTGAAAACGAAAGGAGAGAGATTGTCAGTGCAATAATAGACACTGCACATACAGCCTTCCTACATCTCTACATCACAGCACACAGTTTTGTTACATCTCTATATTCACAACTTTGTTACATCTCTACATGTATAGCTTGGTTACATCTCTACATACACACAGATCTGATACATCTCTACATATACACAGCATGCACCTCTCTGCCAAGGGTGTAGTGTAGAAAAATGGTAGGGTTGTTATGGAAACATGGAGTACAGCTGTATGCATGTGGAGACTAAGCACCTGCAGGCTTCTATTGACCGATAAGGGATTTGTGACCAGGTGTATGGCAGTTGGAATATTAGTGAAAGACAAAGACTTGCAGGCTTGTATTGGCTAATGTAGCTCATTGTTTTGAGAATACTGTATTTCTGGAACGGTACATCCTACAGAGCTGAGGCCCAGTCTAAAACCTTTCTGGACATCTGATGTACCTGTGTACCAAATTTGGGGAGGATCGGTCCAATGGTTTAGTCGCCCATAAAGAACAGACAAACAGATAGAAACTCAAGAGAAGAGATCTACAATAAAGCCAGTAAATGTTATAGCATAAAAAATGTGAACCCCCCCCCAAGATCCTGTATATACAACGTGCCTTGAAACACTGTCATGTGGATAAACTATAAATGTTATTATGTAATTTATTACATTACATTGTCTCATTTCTTTATCTGCAGGTTCTTACAATATAGAATCCATTCAGTTGATGTCTCCTGTAGAAGAGAATGGAAAGAGACAGGAACAAGATGGCGGAAAGTCTATTAAATCTCACCCTAGAGATCATCTACCAGCTTACTGGAGAGGTGAGAGATTCTGATGATGTCATCATGACATCATTCTTATCTATAGTAATAACAGATGATATGACTGGAGAGGTGATGGACTCTGGACATGTATGTAGTGAGATTTATTAATGTGTCTCCCCATAACCAGGATTACACAGTAGTGAAGAAGACCTCTAGTGGGCGCTGTCAGGCTCCTGTGTATGATGGATATGGAGGAACCCTGAGTCCAATCCTGGGGCCTCCGCCTCACCCCCTGATACTGGAGGAGATCAATGGACAGAAGATCCTAGAACTCACCAACAAGATGCTGGAGCTGCTGACTGGAGAGGTGACACTGCTGGGAATGCTGGGACATTATACAGTAACTGGAGGGGTCGGGGTGATGACTGTATCATTGTGTTGTCAGGTTCCTATAAGGTGTCAGGATGTCGCTGTCTATTTCTCCATGGAGGAGTGGGAGTATTTAGAAGGACACAAGGATCTGTACAAGGAGGTGATGATGGAGGACCAGCAGCCCCTCACATCAGCAGGTAATAGACATGACTATATACACATGGACTTCCATTATTTGTATGTACAGAATGAATTCAGTCCCTGTCTGTGTTTCCTACAGGTAGATCCAGTAAGAGGACAACACCGGAGAGATGTCCCAGTCCTCTTCTTCCACAGGATGATGATCAGGTAGATGGAGATATTCCCTATGATGTGTAGACGGGCTGTGAAGTCCTTGTGGTCAGTCTTGGGTTCTCCAGCAGTATTAGATGTTTTATTCTTGTGTAATGAGAGGTGGAGATGGAGGATAAAGCTGACCATAGACATTACATGGTGTCTGGATCTTCTCACAATCTTCTGGCTATGGAGTCTGCTGGATGGAATAAGGAACCATCAGGTTGGATTTCTACTGATCTGATCCTTTATCTCTCCTGAGACAAACAACCCCGGATGTATCTGGTAGAATCTGATCTCCTCCACTGACACAACCTGAGGCAGGTCTAGCCAGGCCGAGTATACATGTGTATGAGGGTCTGGAGGTTGTCATTAAGTTGTCATCTAAGGTTGTCATTGAGCCATCATCTAACCTATATGTCCAGTTTCTAGGACACCAGACGATGTTTGGCTCAGATAACTCCTGTCAGGTCACTTTTCTTTATTGTAGTAATTTATGATTTTTTTTCTCCTGATCTAGAACATTCCCAGAGACTTCTCCTCTCTGCTGCCTCTTCGGTGGTGTGATGAGGAGCGTACAAAGAACTTTCCTACAGGTAACCACTAAATAAAAGCAGAGAAAAGTCACAGATTACTGTAGAATATTTTAGGTTCTGTTTCCTTTCATATATTCCTTGATTTAGCCTTTATCCAAATTAAAGTGTAACTCCAATTATAAAACAAGTTGTCATAAATGAACAGTTCAGGTGAATATAAGAAACTTTGTAATCCATATTATTAAAGACCTCTATACTCTTTAATCTCTTCCGAACCTTTATATCTTTGAATGTTGTGGATTATTATTATAGCAAATGAAAACCCAAAGGCCTCAATCTCAGAAAATTAGAATGTAGTAAACTCTGATGTCAGATACTAACCAGCAGATCAACACAAAACACCTGAACCTGTAAATGGTCCCTCCGTTTGGTTCAGTGGGCTGAACAATCATGGGGAAGACTGCAGAAAACAGTCACAAGGAGAGGAATCCACAAAAGGTCATTGCTAAAGAAACCCGCTGTTCAGAGCAGTGTATCCTTGTGTGTTATATGTGGTGTTACATAGGACTGCCGGTGACATCTACTACATTACCTGTATATAGAGAGTTATCACTGTGTTATATGTGGTGTTACATAGGACTGCCGGTGACATCTACTACATTACCTGTATATAGAGAGTTATCACTGTGTTATATGTGGTGTTACATAGGACTTCCGGTGACATCTACTACATTACCTGTATATAGAGAGTTATCACTGTGTTATATGTGGTGTTACATAGGACTGCCGGTGACATCTACTACATTACCTGTATATAGAGAGTTATCACTGTGTTATCTGTGGTGTTACATAGGACTGCCGGTGACATCTACTACATTACCTGTATATAGAGAGTTATCACTGTGTTATCTGTGGTGTTACATAGGACTGCCGGTGACATCTACTACATTACCTGTATATAGAGAGTTATCACTGTGTTATCTGTGGTGTTACATAGGACTGCCGGTGACATCTACTACATTACCTGTATATAGAGAGTTATCACAGTGTTATATGTGGTGTTACATAGGACTGCCGGTGACATCTAGTACATTACCTGTATATAGAGAGTTATCACTGTGTTATCTGTGGTGTTACATAGGACTGCCGGTGACATCTAGTACATTACCTGTATATAGAGAGTTATCACAGTGTTATATGTGGTGTTACATAGGACTGCCGGTGACATCTAGTACATTACCTGTATATAGAGAGTTATCACTGTGTTATATGTGGTGTTACATAGGACTGCCGGTGACATCTAGTACATTACCTGTATATAGAGAGTTATCACTGTGTTATCTGTGGTGTTACATAGGACTGCCGGTGACATCTACTACATTACCTGTATATAGAGAGTTATCACTGTGTTATCTGTGGTGTTACATAGGACTGCCGGTGACATCTAGTACATTACCTGTATATAGAGAGTTATCACAGTGTTATCTGTGTGTTACATAGGACTGCCGGTGACATCTACTACATTACCTGTACTCAGAGAGTTATCACTGTGTTATATGTGGTGTTACATACAGTCCTATGAAAAAGTTTGGGCACCCCTATTAATCTTAATCATTTTTAGTTCTAAATATTTTGGTGTTTGCAGCAGCCATTTCAGTTTGATCTATCTAATAACTGATGGACACAGTAATATTTCAGGATTGAAATGAGGTTTATTGTACTAACAGAAAATGTGCAATATGCATTAAACCAAAATTTGACCGATGCAAAAGTATGGGCACCTCAACAGAAAAGTGATATTAATATTTAGTAGACCAGAAAAGTAGGACCAACTTCATATAAACTCTATTTGCCACAGTATGAGTTAAGAAGTAAAAGATCCGCGCTTACCCTCAGGATAGTTGAATAATCGCCTTTATTTAAAAATCACAAACAGGGATCTTCATCACTACGCGTTACGGGACACCCTGGTCCCTTTTTCAAGTGCAAAAATAGATCAATGTTCCACAGTTTAAAAACACTAGGTTTAAATAGATCAGTAACTGGGGAAAGCCCTTCCTTATGGGCGTTTCCACATCACATGATTCCATGTTTCTATGGTCACAAATATAAACAGACAGGATATACATATAAAAAAACTTATCCAGCTTCAAAATAGTAACGAAACATGATAGTCACCTATTAGTGTGTGGATATATATTAATAAAAAGAGGTCAAAAGCAACTGCCCCAAAAAATGAGGCACTGCAAAAATATATATATCAGAAAACACACATGCATCTCCTGAAATTAGTGAATTAATCACTGATATTTTATATTTATATTTATTCTATTAGTACTAGGGTCAGATGCCCCCCCTTTTTGTCAAGCGCATACCCGTATTGATATTGGCGTGGTTGCGCTTGTTTGGGTGTGTATACACAACTATTGGCCGTCTTGAGCGTTTGAACGCATGCGCACATCAGTTTTTTCTATCTGTATGGGGCATGATAGCACGCATGCGCCTGTTATGTGGATGATGCATGCATGTACCGGCCTCTTCTTTTCCGGTGGAGCGCAGTAGCGTTCCACGGTAAATGATGGACAGTAAGAGTTTGGAGTGGTCTGTAATATATCGGGGATGGAGAATCGATGGATAAACTCCCTGATATATCAGAGGTATTGCACACCCTTTGTTCTCCTACTAGACCCCCCGCTTAAGGGTTAATGAGGAGATGCATGTGTGTTTTCTGATATATATATTTTTGCAGTGCCTCATTTTTTGGGGCAGTTGCTTTTGACCTCTTTTTATTAATATATATCCACACACTAATAGGTGACTATCATGTTTCGTTACTATTTTGAAGCTGGATAAGTTTTTTTATATGTATATCCTGTCTGTTTATATTTGTGACCATAGAAACATGGAATCATGTGATGTGGAAACGCCCATAGGGAAGGGCTTTCCCCAGTTACTGATCTATTTAAACCTAGTGTTTTTAAACTGTGGAACATTGATCTATTTTTGCACTTGAAAAAGGGACCAGGGTGTCCCGTAACGCGTAGTGATGAAGATCCCTGTTTGTGATTTTTAAATAAAGGCGATTATTCAACTATCCTGAGGGTAAGCGCGGATCTTTTACTTCTTAACTCATACTGTGGCAAATAGAGTTTATATGAAGTTGGTCCTACTTTTCTGGTCTGTTACGTTTCTATACGGCTGGATCTGCTGCTGAGATTACCCTGTGTTATTTTTCTAGCTATATTTGGGCTGTGACATATCACAGCTGAATAAGGTGATTATCCCTACACTTGTTATTAGAATCTTCTGTTACCAAGTGATAATGCACTAGGTGTAGCGCGGTGCTTTCTCTTTTTATTAATATTTAGTAGATCCTCCTTTTGCACAGATAACAGCCTCTAGTCGCTTCCTGTAGCTTTTAATCAGTTCCTGGATCCTGGATGAAGGGATTTTGGACAAACAATTCAAGTTCAGTTAAGTTAGATGGTCGCCGAGCATGGACAGCCCGCTTCAAATCATCCCACAGATGTTCAATGATATTCAGGTCTGGGGACTGGGATGGCCATTCCAGAACATTGTAATTGTTCCTCTGCATGAATGCCTGAGGATTTGGAGCGGTGTTTTGGATCATTGTCTTGCTGAAATATCCATCCCCGGCGTAACTTCAACTTCGTCACTGATTCTTGAACATTATTCTCAAGAATCTGCTGATACTGAGTGGAATCCATGCGACCCTCAACTTTAACAAGATTCCTGGTGCCGGCATTGGCCACACAGCCCCAAAGCATGATGGAACCTCCACCAAATTTTACAGTGGGTAGCATGTGTTTTTCTTGGAATGCTGTTTCTTTTTGGACGCCATGCATAACGCCTTTTTTTTATAACCAAACAACTCAATTTTTGTTTCCAAAATGAAGCTGCCTTGTCCAAATGTGCTTTTTCATACCTCAGGCAACTCTATTTGTGGCGTACGTGCAGAAACGGCTTCTTTCTCATCACTCTCCCATACAGCTTCTATTTGTGCAAAGTGCGCTGTATAGTTACCGATGCACAGTGACACCATCTGCAGCAAGATGATGCTGCAGCTCTTTGGAGGTGTCTGTGGATTGTCCTTGACTGTTCTCACCATTCTTCTTCTCTGCCTTTCTGATATTTTTCTTGGCCTGCCACTTCTGGGCTTAACAAGAACTGTCCCTGTGCTCTTCCATTTCCTTACTATGTTCCTCACAGTGGAAACTGACAGGTTAAATCTCTGAGACAACGTTTTGTATCCTTCCCCTGAACAACTATGTTGAACAATCTTTGTTTTCAGATCATTTGAGAGCGGGCTGTCCATGTTCGGCGACCATCAAACTTAACTGAACTTGAATTGTTTTGTAGAAAGAAATGGTCCAAAATCCCTTCATCCAGGATCCAGGAACTGATTAAAAGCTACAGGAAGCGACTAGAGGCTGTTATCTTTGCAAAAGGAGGATGTACTAAATATTAATGTCACTTTTCTGTTGAGGTGCCCATATTTTTGCACCAGTCAAATTTTGGTTTAATGCATAGTGCACATTTTCTGTTAGTACAATAAACCTCATTTCAATCCTGAAATATTACTGTGTCCATCAGTTATTAGATATATCAAACTGAAATGGCTGCTGCAAACACCAAAATATTTAGAACTAAAAATGATTAAGATTAATAGGGGTGCCCAAACTTTTTCATAGGACTGCCGGTGACATCTACTACATTACCTGTACTCAGAGAGTTATCATTGTGTTATTTCTTACATTATGGACATATTATACGAAGAATGTTATAAAATATTAATTTATCTTTTAAGGTTTACATGATGTAAAAATAGTAACATCAGTTTTCTTCTTGTCAGATAACTGTACCGGGAGCTCAGAAGGACATCTGATATCTACAGATTATAAAGCAGAGGATCTTGGTATCACACAAGATCCACATGAAGAACATGTCATTACCCCAGATAAACCCTCAGGGCTTCAGGAGAAAGATCTTTCTTGTAGCTCCCAGACTACACATCACACAAGGGCTGATGAATGTCACAATACTCACATTGGGGAGAAGTCATTGTTATCTTCAGATTGTGAGAAATGTTTTACTTGGAAAGCGAAGCTTGCCGAACATCAAAAAACTCATGGAAGAAGGAAGGCCTGTTCTTGTTCAGAATGTGGAAAATGTTTTACAGATAAATCAAGCCTTGCTAGACATGAGAGAATTCACACAGGGACAAAACCATTTTCATGCTCAGAATGTGGGAAATGCTTTACCCAGAAAACACATCTTGTAATGCATCAGAGAACTCACACAGGAGAGAAGCCCTTCGCCTGCTCATACTGTGGCAAATGTTTTCATCGTAAATGTGTTCTTGTTAAGCATCAGTTCATTCACACAGGGGAGAAGCCATTTTTATGCTCAGTATGTAAGAAGTGTTTTCTGCAGAAAGCCAATCTTGATAGACATCAGAAAATCCACACAGGAGAAAAGCCATATTCATGCTCAGATTGTGACAAATGTTTTATATCGAAACAAGAACTTGTTAAACATTCACGTAGAATTCACAAAGGTGAGAAGACGGTTTCATGTTCAGAATGTGGCAAAAGTTCTTTCCAGAAATCAGGTCGTGCAAAACATCGGAAAACACGCACAGGATCAAATCCATTTATATGTTCCGAATGTCGGAAATCTTCTACCTAGAAGCCAAATCTGGTACCACATCAAAGAACTCACACGGGAAGGAGACATATTCGTGCTCATAATGATCGTTTTGATTTTTGATCATTGAAGAGGTTGAAGAACACACAGAGGAGGCTGGAGGGGCAGATGTAACCTAAAAAAAAAAATCACACTAACCTGTCCCCAGCTCTCTGTTGTCCATCGTCACTTTCTATTTTGTCTTACGATGTGTCCTAGAGACCGCATAGGCCACTGATAGGTCAGTACTGTAAAGCAGATCACTGTATGGGCAACACGTCCACTCTGAACTATCCTCCTATCTCTCGTCTAACGTGCTGTTTGACAGACTACAGACAAGGGAGAGAGACTCTGAGCGGTAATATAGTGTATAACTGGATAGGTAAGATATGCCAAAAGGTGGCCCCTTACCTTCTAGAGTTGTGAACAGTCGCAGCACTCAAAACAGCATATGGTTAAACCCGAAAATCGGTGGCAGCAGCTTCCCCCTTCACGTCAACTGGTAGGAAGTCGAGTTTTTACCCCACTCATGATCGAGGGAGTAACTTGGAGACCTTCTACTCCCTTGTGGCAGCTGATTTTTTTAAAAGATTTTTACTAATAGTGACTTTGCCCCTAAAAAATGTAATCTAAGCAAATCTGACATTAAGGCCATTAAGACCCTCACTAATACTACAAATATAGTCGTACGTAACGCAGACAAAGGCGGAGGAATTGTGGTTCAAAATAGAACTGACTATATGGAGGAAGCCCTTAAAATTCTGTCAGATACAAGCTATTACTCTGTGGTACCCACTAACCCATCACACCAACACCTTCTGGAGCATAATCGACTCATACAGGCGGCTTTTCAAGATGGCATTCTAAATAAAAAAAGAGAAGATGTTTCTGACTATGACTAACCCATCCATTGCGCTATTCTGCCATATCCCTAAACTTCACAAGGATCCACTAAAACCACCCGGTAGACCAATGATCTCCGGTGTTCATTCCTTGACCAGAAATTTATCAGAATACAGAGATACTCTGTTACAGAAATACGTACATATGCTCCCGACATATCTAAGGGATCCGGCAGACGTCATTAATTTATTTATTTAATTGCCCATTTAATTTTATTTATTGCCCATCGAATGGAAGAATAGCTATCGGGGGACGACATTGGATGAAAGCGCCCTCTATAGTAACATCCAACATATTCAGGGAGTGCAGCAGGTAAACCGATATTAGACCAAGACCCTTCTATACCCACAAAACAAAAAGATTTCCTACTGAGGGAAATACAATTTATCCTAGAACATAACATCAATTCGAAAATTTACCTTCAAACCCGAGGCACAGCAATGGGTACACGGTTTATGGCGGCATACGCAAATCTCTGTGTGGGTACCTTTGAGCAGAATTACATGTTAAGTCATCGTGAATGGAGATCCCGAATTATTCATTTCAAAAGGTATATAGATGACCTATTGTTTATCAGGGACGGGGTGAATCCTCTTTTTTTGTCTCTTAGCGAGTATTTGAATCAAAAACAATATGGGTAGACAGCTTACGGGCAAATCCTCACAGGGTCAGATTGAATTTCTGGATCACATTCTAACAAAAACTCATTTTAAGACTGTAGACTGCAACAGCTTTTTGGATTTCACAAGTCTCCGTTATTCAAAATGGAAGTTGAACGTTCCGGATGGTCAATCTCGACGAATTAGAAGGAACTGCACACGTAATCGTGATTATAATATACAAAGTAAGACGTTAGGTCGTAGATTCCAGGAGAAACATTATCCAAAAGATCTCATCAAAGCTGCACGTCATCGAGCTAGTTTACTATCCCATAATGACTGTCCGAAACCTGGTCAGAGGGGTATGGACGATAAGCATCAATTTAATTTTGTTACTTCTTTTAACCCCTTCCCGCCACAGGCATATTTCAATTTAAATTTTTCGTTCCTTCCAAACCCCATAACTTTTTTTATTTTTCCGCTCTCATAGCCGTAAGACGTCTTAATGTTTGCGGGAAAATTTTTTCTTCATGATGCTGCCATTAATTATTCTGGACTATGTAGTGGGAAGGTGGAAAAAAAATCAGAATGGGGAAGATTTGAAGAAAAAATGCATTTGCGCGACTTTCTTACGGGCTTCGGTTTTACGGCGTTCACTGTGCAGCCAAAATTACCTGTTCCCTGTATTCTATGTTTCGGTACGATTCTGGGGATACCAAATTTATGTGGTTCTATTTATATTTTAACCCCTTAACAAAAATCCAGAACTGTGTTAAAAAAATTTTTTTCTAAAAGTCTCCATCTTCTGACACCCGGAACTTTTTTATAGTTCCGTATACGGGGATGTATGGGGCATCTTTTTTTGCAGAGTGCGGGTGTTTAGTTCTACCAATTTGGGGAATTGCTATTGCTTTGATCACTTTTTATTCAAATTTTTATCATAGGCAGAACAGTGAAAAAAAAGGCGATTTGGCACTTTTGACTTTTTTCCCCGCTACGTTTACTGTTTTATAGATTTGTAGAGCAGGCATTTTAGAACACAGGGAGACCTTATGTGTAGATGCTTCACAGTATTTAACTACTTTTATATGTGTTCTAGGGAAAGGGGGTTGATTTTAACTTTTAATATTTTTAAAACTTTTTTTTTTTTTTGCATTTATTAGACTCCTAAGGGCGTCTTGAACCCCAGGGGGTCTGATCACTAATGCATTGAAAAAAACCGGCTCTTGTATTGCAGGCTACATAGCATAGCCTGCAATAGAATGACAGGCCAGGGAGCCTTTACAAGGCTCCCGGCTGTCATAGCAAAGTGACACTGGTGGCGTCCATTTTCTAAGCAAAATGTTACCACCTAAACCTAACATCACCCATAGGAGAGCCATGAAAAACATTATAGCTCCAAGTAGATTAAGGACTGCCCCTAAGAGCCTGGGACTTCCATCAATGAGATTATTGAAGGGGAGCTTCAGGTGCGAAGTCTACCTATTATTTATTATATATTATTTAATAATTATTCTAATATCTGGTTCGAACAAGGAACGTTGCTTTCCATACAATGAATGTTTATTGTATATCAGGATTGTATATCAGTTTCTGTGCTTATGAATTATGTCCTACACATTTTTACGTAAATTTCAATGAGTTGTATATTGTCTTATATTTTTAATTTTAGTGATTAATTTGCACTTGATAAAGGGCATATAGCCCGAAACGCGAGGTGCTTGCTAATAAAGTGTTGAAGAGATACAGTTTTACGGCTCCGGCCATTTTTGTGCGCACTTCACCCGAATCACTCCCACCACTTTCTTCCTACACCTTGTCGGTCCATCCGTACTTTTACAGACTACAGCCAGGCTTCAGACCCCATCACTCCACTGGAACTACCCTAACAAAAGTCACTGATGACCTTCTAACCACCAAAACCAAGCGCCATTACTCTGTCCTCCTCCTCCTTGACCTCTCCTCTGACCTACAATTTGTATACATCTTCCGGACTGACCGAGCTTTGTGTGAAGTTACGCACTTGAGAAAGGGCAGGTGTGCTCGAAACGCGGCAATTTTTTAGCGTTGTGCATCATTGTCTTATTCAATAAAATCCTGTTGTGACCTGAGAGCGCCGTCTTTCCATTTAATTGAAAACGCTATCTTCCCCGGCCTTGGCCGGTGTCCATCAGACGTGCTGCCTCCTCCACTTGACGGTAAACCCCAAATGTAGTTGTGAGCGATTGTCACAACCTCATCAGGTGAGAGGCCATTTGGTCCTTTTAAATTATATCTTCTGGTTATTTCCACCAAAATTTATCAGACATTCTACACTATATAGTGTGCTCGGTGTCTCTTTTGTTTTTTATTCTCCTCTGCCTTTGACAGAGTTGACCACTCCCTCCTGTTAGAAATTCTCTCATCCCTTGGTATCTCGGACCTGGACCTTTCCTGGATCTCCTCATACCTCACCGACCGCACATTCAGTGTCTCCCACTCGCACACCACCTCCTCACCACGCCCTCTCTTTGTAGGTGTCCCCCAAGGCTCCGTCCTAGGACCCCTCCTGTTCTCCATCTACACCCTTGGCCTGGGCCAACTCATAGAATCTCATGGTTTCCAGTACCATTGCTATGCCGATGACACCCAAATATACATCTCTGGACCAGACATTACTTCCCTGCTGGCCAGAGTTCCAGATTGTTTAGCGGCCGTAGCCTCCTTCCTCTCCTCCCGCTTTCTCAAACTCAACATGGAGAAAGCAGAGTTTATCATCTTCAGCCCATCCTGTATGGCCCCACCACCTGACCCATCTATCAAAGTTAATGGAACCACATTTACCCCTGTCCCACAGGTCCATTGCCTTGGGATAACCCTGGATTCTGACCTATCTTTCATGCCGCAAGTTCAAACCCTCAACACCTCGAACTCAAGAACATCCATCGAATCTGCTCCTTCCTCACCCCAGAAACTGCAAAGATGCTCGTCCAGGCCCTCATAATCTCCTCAATCTCAAACCCAAAGCAATCTCAATACTAGATAAAAAACAAAGATACCCGCAAAAACTCAAAGCACCAACTAAGTATCAATGTATAAATAACACAAAAAATTCTTTTGATTTTAAATCTAAATTTATTGTTACAAAAAAAAATTTAATTGTAAAAAATATTGGTATCAGGAAAACACAAACACATAAAAACATTTAAAAACACCAGATGTCAAACAAGCGTGGAGGTCGCACTGGACTGAGCAGCTCCAGCAGGTGTATAATCTGCTAGTGGTGTAGGGGATGAAAACAGCCACAATAAATGTGTGTATAGAGAGGCCCAGTATTTTGTATATATAAATGTAAATAGGCTCCTATTGCCCACAATATCACAAGATCAGGGCACTAAATTGAATAGTATCTGTAGCATTGCAAAGATCTTCCCCACTATATAGTAAGAGCATATAAGGTAACAGAACCAATGTAAAGTTACACACACATTCCAGTATTACATGAGCCAACCTACACAGGACAAAAGATGTGAAGCATATACATAAACCACTGCTCACCAGCTGCGACCTCCACTCTGAGCCTCGATGGACCGTTTCGCCCCTGCTTCTTCAGGGGCTGCAGAATGGAGGCAGGAGGGGAAGCTTTTATAGGGTACACAATAGTAATTAATGGCGCCATTAATTCATTCAGGTGCGGCTCCCGCATCACAATGGTGCGAGAGCATCACATGACAATGCTTGAGCTAATCAAAACAGTAGGAGTGTCCAAAGGAGACACACATACAGCGTGTATAGAAGGGAAAACCACAGTCACCGCACATATAAACCAAGAGCAATATCTTATATACGCTTGTGTATAGCCACCAGAGAGAAAAAAAAAAAAAAAAGTGAACTATAGATGATGTTGATATACACAAAAGGTTTTCAAAAAGATATGAACTATTGTTACAGTACTACATATAAGATAAAAAGAGGTAACCCAGCAAAGTTTTTTTCAAGATCAATATGATAAAGGTGCAAGAAAAAATGTGAAAAGTCAAGTGAAATATGCACTCGAATAAAACAAATGTGAAAACGTGAATTGAAGAACAATACCGACTGGACAATTCCTCAGGGCTAAACGTATCTGTGACTTACCTGACAAATTTGAAGAAGAATCCAACCTTCTGCGACAACGATTTTTGGCTCGGGGCTATCAACCCAGTGATATCGAAAGGGGATATAACCGAGCAGTGGAGGAACCTAGGAGTAATCTCCTCAACTTCAAAAAACGGCCACGAGCAGGAAATCAGATACGGTTTATTACCAACTACAATAGCAGGTGGAAAGATCTACGTAATGCTATGTCCAGATTTTGGCCGATTCTAAAACAGGACAAGAGACTTGAAAAGATCTTGCCATCAGAACCCCTAATGGTGGCTAAACGTAGCAAAACCCTAGGGTATCACCTTGTCCGAAGCCACTACGTCCCTCCACCATCAAGATTTATCTTTTCTAGCAAAGGTCCAAAATGGGGCTCCTCTGAGTGTGGTCACTGTACAGCATGCAAATTTATGATAAGAACAGACTCCTTTCAGGACTCACAAGGATCTCGCCAATATAAGATAGTACACAGTATGAATTGCCGCAGTGAGGGTGTTGTATACCATCTGACGTGCCCCTGCGGACAAATCTATATTGGTATGACCACACGCCAATTACGTGTACGAATATTGGAACATATCCATGACATCAGGAGGGCTCAGGATCCAAATGATGTATCTTTGCAACTGAACATAAAACCTGTTGCAAAACATTTCCGCGACCACCACATGGGGGATGTCCGCATACAGGTAAGGGCGATTGACAAAGTACATTTGGGTGTACGTGGGGGGGGACATTAAGAAGAGGTTGTTACAATTGGAAACGAAGTGGATAACAATGTTGCAAACTGTATCACCTAAGGGATTAAATGATAAGGTGGGCTTTGGATGCTTCCTTTAATATAGGTTATTCATTCTCTGGCTTTTATTGTTTTTGAATGATTTATGTGATGTTTTGTATCGTACCTTTTGGGGAGGGGGGCCTTTTATTTGGGGTCTGTTTGGAGTTTATTTTGACGCAGTAGAGTGTACATATTATGTTTTTTCTCATGTAAATAAATAAAACATTCTTTTCAGTGTTTTTGCCATGAGACGGAAGGGATCACATATGTGGAGAGTTGCAGCCATCGTTCTCTACCATCGGAGCCTTCTACGTATGGACTCCATATTTGTAGATTTGTAATAAAAAGAACAATTTTTTTTTTTTTTTCAAAAAAATTTTTTTCAAAAATTTTTTTTTTTTTTTAAATATTTTGTTTTTAACTGAGACAGACATACTTTTTATTTTTTGAACACTTTCACTATTTATTATATTGTCACTTATTTGATTCACTTTATTGCCATCGTCTTATTAAATTTTATTGGCATCTTCAATTCACGTTTTCACATTTGTTTTATTCGAGTGCATATTTCACTTGACTTTTCACATTTTTTCTTGCACCTTTATCATATTGATCTTGAAAAAAACCTTGCTGGGTTACCTCTTTTTTTTTTGTTTTATCTTATATGTAGTACTGTAACAATAGTTCATATCTTTTTGAAAACCTTTTGTGTATATCAACATCATCCATAGTTCACTTTTTCTCTCTGGTGGCTATACACAGGCGTATATAAGACATTGCTCTCGGTTTATATGTGCGGTGACTGTGGTTTTCCCTTCTATACACGCTGTATGTGTGTCTCCTTTGGACACTCCTACTGTTTTGATTAGCTCAAGCATTGTCATGTGATGCTCTCGCACCATTGTGATGCGGGAGCTGCACCTGAATGAATTAATGGCGCCATTAATTACTATTGTGTACCCTATAAAAGCTTCCCCTCCTGCCTCCACTCTGTAGCCCCCCTGAAGAAGCAGGGGCGAAACGGTCTGTCGGGGCTCAGAGTGGAGGTCGCAGCTGGTGAGCAGTGGTTTATGTATATGCTTCACATTTTGTCCTATGTAGGCTGGCTCATGTAATACTGGCATGTGTGTGTAACTTTACATTGGTTCTGTTACCTTATATGCTCTTACTATATAGTGGGGATGATCTTTGCAATGCTACAGATACTATTCAATTTAGTGCCCTGATCTTGTGATATTGTGGGCAATAGGAGCCTATTTACATTTATATATACAAAATACTGGGCCTCTCTATACACACATTTATTGTGGCTGTTTTCATCCCCTACACCACTAGCAGATTATACACCTGCTGGAGCTGCTCAGTCCAGTGCGACCTCCACGCTTGTTGTTTGACATCTGGTGTTTTTAAATGTTTTTATGTGTTTGTGTTTTCCTGATACCAATATTTTTTACAATTAAGAAATTTTTTGTAACAATAAATTTAGATTTAAAATCAAAAGAATTTTTTGTGTTATTTATACATTGATACTTAGTTGGTGCTCCTCATAATCTCCTGCCTTCTCCATGGCCTCTCAGCAAACACTCTCGCCTCCCTCCAGTCCACCTTAAACTACGCTTCTCACTTCATTCACCTCACCTCACATTCTTCATCGGCTGCTCCCCTTTGCCAATCCATTCACTTGCTACGCGTTGCCCAGCAAATAGAATTCGTTACTAACGCTGACATACAAAGCCATCCACAACCTGTCCCCTCCATATATCTCTGACCTTATCCACACCTGTCCTCTCCATATATCTCTGACCTCATCCTCACCTGTCCCCTCCATATATCTCTGACCTCATCCTCACCTGTCCTCTCCATATATCTCTGACCTCATCCACACCTGTCCCCTCCATATATCTCTGACCTTATCCACACCTGTCCTCTCCATATATCTCTGACCTCATCCTCACCTGTCCCCTCCATATATCTCTGACCTCATCCTCACCTGTCCTCTCCATATATCTCTGACCTCATCCTCACCTGTCCTCTCCATATATCTCTGACCTCATCCTCACCTGTCCCCTCCATATATCTCTGACCTCATCCTCACCTGTCCCCTCCATATATCTCTGACCTCATCCTCACCTGTCCTCTCCATATATCTCTGACCTCATCCACACCTGTCCCCTCCATATATCTCTGACCTCATCCTCACCTGTCCTCTCCATATATCTCTGACCTCATCCTCACCTGTCCTCTCCATATATCTCTGACCTCATCCTCACCTGTCCCCTCCATATATCTCTGACCTCATCCACACCTGTCCCCTCCATATATCTCTGACCTCATCCTCACCTGTCCTCTCCATATATCTCTGACCTCATCCACACCTGTCCCCTCCATATATCTCTGACTTCACATGTCCTCTCCATATATCTCTGACCTCATCCACACCTGTCCCCTCCGTATATCTCTGACCCCACCTGTCCCCTCCATATATCTCTGACTTCACATGTCCTCTCCATATATCTCTGACCTCATCCTCACCTGTCCCCTCCATATATCTCTGACCTCATCCACACCTGTCCTCTCCATATATCTCTGACTTCACATGTCCTCTCCATATATCTCTGACCTCATCCTCACCTGTCCTCTCCATATATCTCTGACCTCATCCTCACCTGTCCCCTCCATATATCTCTGACCTCATCCACACCTGTCCCCTCCATATATCTCTGACCTCATCCTCACCTGTCCTCTCCATATATCTCTGACCTCATCCACACCTGTCCCCTCCATATATCTCTGACTTCACATGTCCTCTCCATATATCTCTGACCTCATCCACACCTGTCCCCTCCATATATCTCTGACCTCATCCACACCTGTCCCCTCCATATATCTCTGACCTCATCCACACCTGTCCCCTCCATATATCTCTGACCTCATCCACACCTGTCCCCTCCATATATCTCTGACCTCATCCTCACCTGTCCTCTCTATATATCTCTGACCTCATCCACACCTGTCCCCTCCATATATCTCTGACCTCATCCATACCTGTCCCCTCCATATATCTCTGACCTCATCCTCACCTGTCCTCTCTCTATATATCTCTGACCTTATCCACACCTGTCCTCTCCATATATCTCTGACCTCATCCTCACCTGTCCTCTCCATATATCTGACCTCATCCTCACCTGTCCTCTCCATATATCTCTGACCTCATCCTCACCTGTCCTCTCCATATATCTCTGACCTCATCCACACCTGTCCTCTCCATATATATCTGACCTCATCCACACCTGTCCCCTCCATATATCTCTGACCTCACCTGTCCCCTCCATATATCTCTGACCTCATCCTCACCTGTCCCCTCCATATATCTCTGACCTCATCCTCACCTGTCCCCTCCATATATCTCTGACCTCATCCACACCTGTCCCCTCCATATATCTCTGACCTTATCCACACCTGTCCTCTCCATATATCTCTGACCTCATCCTCACCTGTCCTCTCCATATATCTCTGACCTCATCCTCACCTGTCCTCTCCATATATCTCTGACCTCATCCTCACCTGTCCTCTCCATATATCTCTGACCTCATCCACACCTGTCCTCTCCATATATCTCTGACCTCATCCACACCTGTCCTCTCCATATATCTCTGACCTCATCCACACCTGTCCTCTCCATATATCTCTGACCTCATCCACACCTGTCCTCTCCATATATCTCTGACCTCATCCACACCTGTCCTCTCCATATATCTCTGACCTCATCCACACCTGTCCTCTCCATATATCTCTGACCTCATCCTCACCTGTCCTCTCCATATATCTCTGACCTCATCCACACCTGTCCTCTCCATATATCTCTGACCTCATCCACACCTGTCCTCTCCATATATCTCTGACCTCACATGTCCTCTCCATATATCTCTGACCTCATCCACACCTGTCCCCTCCATATATATATATATATATATATATATATATATATATATATATATATATTTTATATATATATGACCTCATCTCCCGCTACCTGCCCACACGTAACCTCAGATCCTCCAATGACCTCCTACTCCGCTCTGCTCTCATCCACTCCTCACACAACCGTCTCCGAGATTTCTCCAGAGTATGGGGGATGCACGGGAACTCCTTACCAAGACACATAAGACTGAGCCCCACAATCACAAGAAGGCCCTGAAGACTCCCCTATTCAGGAAGGCCTACAACCTCCAATAACACTATCACCGCACCGCCATCTGTACAGTCTCTCCACTCACCTTCTTTCTCTATCCCTCTCCCTCATAGATTGTAAGCCCTCGCGGGCAGGGCCCTCTACCCCACTGTGCCAGGCGAACACTGTTGGGATCAGATTTGTTTGTATATTTTGTGTACTGTATGTAACCCCCAAAGCACCATGGGATTAATATAATAATGTACAGCACCATGGGATTAATATAATAATGTACAGAGCACCATGAGATTAATATAATAATGTACAGCACCATGGGATTAATATAATAATGTACAGCACCATGGGATTAATATAATAATGTACAGAGCACCATGGGATTAATATAATAATGTACAGAGCACCATGGGAATTGATATAATAATGTACAGAGCACCATGGTATTAATATAATAATGTACAGAGCACCATGGGATTAATATAATAATGTACAGCACCATGGGAATAATATAATGTACAGAGCACCATGGGATTAATATAATAATGTACAGAGCACCATGGGATTAATATAATAATGTACAGAGCACCATGGTATTAATATAATAATGTACAGAGCACCATGGGATTAATATAATAATGTACAGAGCACCATGGTATTAATATAATAATGTACAGAGCACCATGGGATTAATATAATAATGTACAGAACACCATGGGATTAATATAATAATGTACAGAGCACCATGGGATTAATATAATAACGTACAGCACCATGGGAATAATATAATAACGTACAGAGCACCAGGGGATTAATATAATAATGTACAGCACCATGGGATTAATATAATAATGTACAGCACCATGGGATTACTATAATAATGTACAGCACCATGGGATTAATATAATAATGTACAGCACCATGGGATTAATATAATAATGTACAGCACCATGGGAATAATATATTGTACAGAGCACCATGGGATTAATATAATAATGTACAGAGCACCATGGGATTAATATAATAATGTACAGAGCACCATGGGATTAATATAATAATGTACAGAGCACCATGGGATTAATATAATAATGTACAGAGCACCATGGGATTAATATAATAATGTACAACACCATGGGATTAATATAATAATGTACAACACCATGGGAATAATATAATGTACAGAGCACCATGGGATTAATATAATAATGTACAGCACCATGGGAATAATATAATAATGTACAGAGCACCATGGGATTAATATAATAATGTACAGAGCACCATGGGATTAATATAATAATGTACAGAGCACCATGGGATTAATATAATAATGTACAACACCATGGGATTAATATAATAATGTACAGAGCACCATGGGATTAATATAATAATGTACAGCACCATGGAAATAATATAATAATGTACAGAGCACCATGGGATTAATATAATAATGTACAGAGCACCATGGGATTAATATAATAATGTACAGAGCACCATGGGATTAATATAATAATGTACAGAGCACCATGGGATTAATATAATAATGTACAGCACCATGGGATTAATATAATAATGTACAGCACCATGGGATTAATATAATAATGTACAGAGCACCATGGGATTATTGGTGCTATACAACTTAATAATAATTAATTAATATAATAATTGCTAAGAGAGCAGAAGAGAAGTTCAGACAAGATGGCCGTCCTCATAATCAAGAAATTACAATCTGTTTGTAGATTATAAGAAAGTCAAAGATTTTACTTTGTGGTTTTAATAAATACATTTTTTTAAAAATTGTGGACATATTCCTTATACACAGCAGAGAACTCACACAGGACAGGAGACATTTAACTTTTTTTTTTTTTCTAACTCATTTTAATGATAATTGGTACGAGAATTAAATACAATATTAGACTATATTCACACCTGCATTTTTGTGACAGTTTTTGATGCAGGGGTTGTTTTGTTTTTTTGGCTTTTGGGTCGGAAGCATGTTTATGATATGCTTTATTAACCTATCTAACCTCCTTTTAATAGAAAACAGGCTGTAAAGTTCCCATTCACAATGATCTACCTAAGCATTGCCAGGGAGACTCTATCCGTACGCCCGTACTCAATGCACCATTTAACCCCAACCCCTTCCCCAAGGGGTTTTCTCCCTCGTGTTCTCTCAACATAGATATATGGACGATATGAACATGGATAACGGCTACGGTAAATTTCAATGGGGAGCACACGTATGCCGGCTCCCATTCAAGTCAATGGGAGCTGCTTTTTACGCGCTCATTCTGAACGTGTTTTTACATTCAGAATGAGCGCAGCGTAACGTGTGAAGGCTCCCTTAAAGGGATTCTACCATTAAAACTTTTTTTTTGTGGATAAGACGTCGAAATAGCCTTTAGAAGGCTATTCGTTTCTTACCTTTAGATGTGGTCTCTGCCGCGCCGTTCTTCAGAAATACCGGTATGCAAATGAGTTCTGTCGCAGGGATGGGGACGGGCCCCAGCACTGAAACAGCGATGAGGGCGTCCTCACCGCTGCCAGAGAAGTGTCTCCAAGCGCCACCTCCTTCTTCGTCCGCCGCGTCATGTTCAATGTCTTCCGGCGCAGGCTCATAACTTCTAGCAGAGCAGAGCTGACTGCGCAGGCGCACAGGCCACGGTAAAATGGCCACTAACTATACTGTGCAAGCGGCTATTTTCCCGTGACCTGGGCACCTGCGCAGTCTGCTCTGCTAGAAGTTAGAAGAACTGATTTGCATACCGGTAAAAACCGGCGCGGCGGAGACCACGTCTAAAGGTAAGAGACGAATAGCCTTTCTAAAGGCTATTCCAACGTCTTATCCACACACAAAAAAAATGTTTTAATGGTAGAATCCCTTTAAGGTTATCAGGCAGTCCTTTGCTGGATCACTACTGAGGCCTGTGTGTAATGTTCAAAAGTTAAAAACAACAATAATATGATAATAATGATAACATACATAAGTGTGGTATGGCTGTAATTGTAACAACCCTTAGAGTACAGGTAACCGGGCCCTATGGCTACACGGTGGACAAAAACCAAAGTGGCACAAATGCAGTTTTTCTCTAATTCATCTCCATTTAGAATTTTTTTAAGCTTTGCATTCTATGGAATATCAAAAGATACCGTATATGTATAAATTATAATTTGACCATCTAAAATTAAGTACAAAGGAAAAAAAGAAAAAAGTTCCGCAACTCTCCGATGTTCTCTTTATCTTAAAATATAATTTTTATTTCATCCGTAAATAAAAAAAAAAACATACAAAAAGAAAGAAAAAAGAAGAAATATAAAAAAACGCCTACGCGTTTCAGAATCTAATGTTCCTTAGTCATGACTGTTTGACGCCATGACTAAGGAACATTAGATTCTGAAACGCGTAGGCGTTTTTTTTATATTTCTTCTTTTTTCTTTCTTTGTATGTTTTTTTTTTTTTTTTTTTTTTTTATTTACGGATGAAATAAAAATTATGTTTTAAGATAAAGAGAACATCGGAGAGTTGCAGAACTTTTTTCTTTTTTTCCTTTGTACGTGTTGCAGCCCTGAGAGTCCGAGGGAGTAAGTTCGTGCACCCCGAAGAGTTCCACAGCATACATGGTGAGCTCCAAAAACCGTTATACTTACTTGTATCTAAAATTAAGCTCCATGAACAGACAAAATAAAGATAGGGGAAAGAGGGGAAGAAAAACCAAATCCACAAAAATTTAAAATTGCTCTATCCTTAAGGGGTTAATGGTAAACATGCCCAATTCTTACTCATCTGCTTGTATCACACGACTGTATAAATGTCTGCTTCTTGATGTGAGTTTTCTGATGTTTAAGAAGATTCGATCTACGACTTAAGCATTTCCCACATTCCACACATGTATATACTGTTCCTGTGTGAATTCTCCGATGTGCGATGAGAGAGGACTTGTGGTTAAAACACTTCATACATACAGGACATATAAATGGCTTCTCCCCCGTGTGAATGTTCTGATGTTCTATAAAGTTCACCTTCCTTGTAAAACATTTTCCACATTCTGGGCAAGAAAACGGCTTCTCCCCCGTGTGAATTTGCTGATGAGCAACCAGATGTGTTTTTTGAGTAAAACTTTTCCCACATTCTGAACATGAATATGGCTTCTCCCCTGTGTGATGTCTTTGATGAATCCAAAGATGTGCTTTTTGTTTAAAGGATTTCCCACATTCTGGACATGAATATGGCTTCTCTCCCGTGTGAGTTCTCTGATGTCTATCAAGTTGTAATTTACTCATAAAACCTTTCCCACATTCTGAACATGAATAGGGCGCCTCTCCTGTGTGAATTTTTTGATGGTAATAAATACTTGATTTGCGAGTAAAACATTTGCCACATTCTGGACATGAAAATGGCTTCTCTCCTGTGTGAGTTCTGGGATTTACAACACCTTCCCTGTATGTTTTACTTTCCTTCACAGTCTGCGATGAATCAGAAGATTGGATGGATATAAGGGTAAGTTCACACGGAGTAAAATGGAGTGTAATTTGGAGCGTTTACGGAGCGTTTACGGAGCGTATACGGAGCGTATACGGAGCGTTTACGTAAACGCTCCGTAAACGCTCCGTATACGCTCCGTAAACGCTCCGTAAACGCTCCAAATTACACTCCATTTTACTCCGTGTGAACTCCCCCTAATAGGTTCAGAGGATAGATCTTTGCTGTCAAGGGCTGAGGGTATATCTGGGGTAATGACATGTTCTTCATATGGATCTTGTGTGATACCATGATCCTCTGCTTTATAATCTGTAGATATCAGATGTCCCTCTGAGCTCCTGCTATAGTAGTCTGTAAAAAATAAACATTTTTTCAATTTAAAACTTTTTTTTTATAGAAAATCTTATTATTTTACAATTTTTCAAAATGATATTGATCTTTAGAACATTTGTGTGTAATATTTCCATAGAGACATGTGCAGCCACTTTCAACCTGAAAGTGATGTCATGTTACACTCGGCTACGTCTGTATTATAAGGCATGCAGCGCCGTTCAATGGGTAACCAAGACATTGCTGGTAACGCAGATGACGATCTACAAGAAGCTCTCAGGGCACAGAAAGGGATCTGGACTCCATTGCAGGGACACCACCATGTCACTACTTCTTGGGGTGGTCCCGGTATTAGTGACACTATAATGAGCTTCATTGATAATGTAGTAAGCTCCATTTGCAAAGTGTAGTCACTGTCAGAAATTTGGCCGGCACAGGGTCATGTGACTAATATATGTAGAACAACAAGACAACGCTGGATTGTTGGGTGATGTATCGTTGTTTGCTGGCCCCACAACACAGTCAGGATTCTAAATCTCTGCGCTCCTTTCTCCTCCGAGGACTTATCGTTCCCTTGTATGGAAGAATCTACATGACGTGATTGGTCACACGGCCTTCACAGCTAGTCAGAGGTTTGGGACACAGGACAAGGACTCTAGTTCAGCCACCGATCACGGGCTGAGATATGTATTTTGACCTGACCCTGCCTTTGCTGTGGTGCCTGTGACTGAGTTGTTTCCAGGCTCTGTTCTCTCTGAGCTCGCTCCGGTTACCTTGTCCTGTGTATCTGCCGATCTCCTGGTCGTGACGTGTGTTATAACTCTGCTTTCTTCCAGCTATCCCCATATACTCCAGGTTTTGACCCCACTGCTTTCTCTGCCTGGTTTGCTCCTTAGCCTGCACGTGCACTTGTTTTCTGACACTTTGTCCCATACTGGTCCCCCTTGGCCAGGTTCATCCTGCCTCTTGGATTTCTTGCTGTGTGTTACTGGTGATAGCGCATGCCGTGTGTGGTTATTCCGGTAATCCCCTCATGCAGGATTCCCCAGTCCGGTTCTACTTCCTTGTGCTTTCCTCATTTTCATTCGGATGAATATTTTTTGCACTTTTTTAATATTTTTTTTCCCTTGATTCTTATGGATTTATTTTTATCTCATTCTTAGTTTTGCATGTTTTTTTTTTTTTCTTTTGTGTAATTTTTGGACAAATGTATAAAAAAACGGAAGAAAATCTTTTCTGTGCTACTGATTTTTTTTTCTAGTTTCCCCTCCCCATTATGGAGATTCTTGTGCAGGTAACATATAGCTGTGGTGTGGGCCTGGTGGTGCCACATAATAGACCTTTGCCGGGCATAGTCACCTAAATTTTTTTTTGCTGATTTTCACTGTTATTGGGTTAGTGCATTAGCCCCAGTGCACGCCCTGGTATAGACTGCACAGCTAATATGGGTTCTCTAGGACCCAGCAGCTCCTGCAGTTTCCAGCCCTGCAAATCACTTGACTGCTGGGCTGAGAGGAAACTGCATCATGGCGGCTTCTATAACCAAACCCAGAACTCAGTGAGTGATCAGGCATGTCTCTCTCTGGAATGTCAGCCGCCTCCTGCTCCTGCAGCCGATACCGTGTAGCCACTTATCTCTGCAGGACATGTAGCTATGTCATTGAGTAGCTAACTGCTGACTGAACGGATGTATCGGTATATAGCCAATGGACAGTCTCAGCGGACACAGAGCCTCCATTGTATCTACACTTTCCAGTGGCTTTTCCTGAAAAGCTGCAGTGCGTATATATATATATATATATATATATATATATATATATATATATATATATATATATGTATATACATATATATATATATATGTGTGTAACATCACTTCTGGATATAGATGACTTGTATTTACATTTCTCACCTGTTTCCCCTCGGCAGGCTCTATCTCTGACATTCAGTTTTCCCTGAGCTGGCGGCTGGAGACGAACTACTATGATGTCCCCCACACACTGCACATACTGAATACAAGAGATTCTACCTCCCAAATCTCTCTCTGCTTCTCCTCCTTCCCTCTTCATAGACTTCTATGGGCTGCTGTAACTGATCCCTCTTTGATATATAATACTATCAATAATTTATGCAGAAT
This sequence comes from Leptodactylus fuscus, assembly GCF_031893055.1. NCBI lineage: Eukaryota > Metazoa > Chordata > Amphibia > Anura > Leptodactylidae > Leptodactylus > Leptodactylus fuscus. Next base: position 4,764,486 of record NC_134265.1, on the reverse strand, counting down.
ATATTGAAAGGAATATAGAATCAGTGACCCTTCTGTGTTTTATATAGTGGTGACCCCTCACCTGTAGGAATGTCCTCCTCACACTCCTCATCACCACTCACATAGGGCTCTTCCTTTATTGTTATAGCCACAACATTGTCCAGATCTTCATCCTGAAGCTGTGAAATAAATATTGTAATTCGGCAATGAAAAAAGAGCACAAGAACTTCACAGCCCGTCTACACATCATAGGGAATATCTCCATCTACCTGATCATCATCCTGTGGAAGAAGAGGACTGGGACATCTCTCCGGTGTTGTCCTCTTACTGGATCTACCTGTAGGAAACACAGACAGGGACTGAATTCATTCTGTACATACAAATAATGGAAGTCCATGTGTATATAGTCATGTCTATTACCTGCTGATGTGAGGGGCTGCTGGTGCTCCATCATCACCTCCTTGTACAGATCCTTGTGTCCTTCTAAATACTCCCACTCCTCCATGGAGAAATAGACAGCGACATCCTGACACCTTATAGGAACCTGACAACACAATGATACAGTCATCACCCCGACCCCTCCAGTTACTGTATAATGTCCCAGCATTCCCAGCAGTGTCACCTCTCCAGTCAGCAGCTCCAGCATCTTGTAGGTGAGTTCTAGGATCTTCTGTCCATTGATCTCCTCCTGTATCAGGGGGTGAGGTGGAGGCCCCGGGAATGGGCTCAGGGTTCCTCCATATCCATCATACACAGGAGCCTGACAGCGCCCACTAGAGGTCTTCTTCACTACTGTGTAATCCTGGTTATGGGGAGACACATTAATAAATCTCACTACATACATGTCCAGAGTCCATCACCTCTCCAGTCATATCATCTGTTATTACTATAGATAAGAATGATGTCATGATGACATCATCAGAATCTCTCACCTCTCCAGTAAGCTGGTAGATGATCTCTAGGGTGAGATTTAATAGACTTTCCGCCATCTTGTTCCTGTCTCTTTCCATTCTCTTCTATAGGAGACATCAACTGAGTGGATTCTATGTTGTAAGAACCTGCAGATAAAGAAGATGAGACAATGTAATGTAATAAACACAATTAATGGAGATAATAACATTTATAGTTTATCCATATGACGGGGTTTCAGGGCACGTTGTATACACAGGTTCTTCTCTCACGACCATTGTCCATGTGACTGGTTTGTGATATAATATAACAGGACATTTTCAGGTTTCTTTTCTTTATCACAGCTGAGAGCCCTGCGGTGTGACCGGGGAGCGGAGTGTCGGTGTCTTAGGCACCTCCCTGGGCCTGAAGAGACCCCAGAATATGATAACAATCTGAATCGCACCTGCAGACGGAATCAACAAATATTCACATAACAGATCTCTCGAGGTTCACCCGACATTGACATCTGTATCTGATCGTTGTCTATTCCTGGAGATCACAAGGTGTCAGACAAGTTGTCAGGTGATCGGTCAGATGTCATAGAGACGATTCTCTGCTGAATTCGATGACTTGGAGGGGAGACGACGGTTTATAGATCCGGTCAGTAGTCACCGAGAGCAGAGAAGAAATCCAGAGAATCCTCCGGGAATCGGCATCCGGAATCTTTTGTGTTGTTCTCTGATGGTCGCCCAGAACCTGCTCAGTGCACTGTATAATCCTGCCCGGACTGTGAGCGACCACCATATATATATATATATACCTCCTCCTGTACTGCAACCGTGGTTACAGGACCTGTGATGATGTCAATGAGTCACATGATCAGTTCCTGCTGTTATAGCTTCATAAACGCTAAATCATAGTGAGCTAAAGGACCTGTGATGTCATAGTCATGTGATCAGTCACCTGTGGGAGGAGTCAAAGAGTCATATATAGCAGAGCCATCTGTGTGTGTGTGTCGTGTATGTAGCGGAGCCGTCTGTGTGTGACGTGTATGTAACAGAGCTGTCTGTATGTGACGTGTATGTAGCAGAGCCGTCTGTGTGTGACGTGTATGTAGCAGAGCCGTCTGTGTGTGACATGTACTGTATGTAGTGGTGCCGTCTGTGTGTGACGTGTATGTAGTGGTGCCGTCTGTGTGTGACGTGTATGTAGCGGAGCTGTCTGTGTGTGACGTGTATGTAGTGGAGCCATCTGTGTGTGACGTGTATGTAGCGGAGTCGTCTGTGTGTGACATGTATGTGGAGGAGACGTCTGCGTGTGACATGTATGTACCAAAAAAGGATCAAACCTTCAGAACTTCCTTAACAACCTTAACGACACCTGCCGTACTATTACAATAGTTTTATACAGTAAACACTCAGTGCTAATGGCCAAAATGGCGCCTCAGTTAAAGCTGACCAAGGCGCCATTTTCCCGGCATCACGTTGCTATGACAGCCGGGAGTCTTGTGAAGGCTCTCCAACCTGTCATTCACTGGATTCTATTGCAGACTAATTGCAGTTACTGAAGTGTTTGCATCACATTAGTGATCAGACTCCCTGGGGTTCAAGACTTCTAGGGGGTCTAATGAATGGATAAAAAAATGTAATAATAAAAATTCACATCACCCCCCCGTCCCCCGAACACATATAAAAGTAGTTAAATACTGTGAAACACCTACATGTTAGGTCTCCCTGTGTCCAAAATCACCCGCTCTACAAATCTATATAATTCTATATATATCTAAATATTTTTCTCGTACAGTAAACGCCGTAGCAGGAAAAGTGTCAAACTGCCGTTTTTTTTCACAGTTTTGCCTCTGATAAAAATTTTAATAAAAGTGATCAAAGCAATAGCAATTCCCCAAAATGGTAAAACTAAAAAATACAGCCGGCCCCACAAAAAAAGACGCCCTATACATCCCCGTACACGTAAGTATAAAAAAGTTAAGGGTGTCAGAATATGGCGACTTTTAGAAAAAAAAAAATTTTGCCCAGTTTTGGATTTTTTTAAAGGGGTTAAAATGTTAAGGATTTTTTGGCAGTTGCTTGGCTTACGGGCTGTATACAGGGATGAGTCCCTGTTCTTCAGTTTCGAAAGTGTTCCAAGATGTTACCCATTGTTTTCTCTTTGGACTGGTCTTGATTCACAATTCACTAGACATGGCGCACTGGAAACGACACGTGATGCTCCGGGACTGGCATCCATCAACATTGTAAACAACCAGAAGCTGGTAACGGGCACCATGGCGCACTCGTCCTCTGCTGTAAGGCTGACTGGTCTGAGCAGTCCCTGCCTGTGTGCCTTGTTCCTCTCCTGTGGCCTACTCTCCAGGACAGGACCCTAAGGCATTTATGGAGCGGCTTAAACAGCAGTTACTGAAGTGTTTCAGGAGACAAAGGCTGCCCTAAAAAGGCCAGAAGATCTCCCTCAGCTCAGGGACCTGCACTAAGCTCCTCCAGCTCTGACTCACGAGGGGGAGAGTTTTATGTTTTCAACAAGGACAAACGTCATGTTTTGCTTAAAGCAGATAAAAACTCATGACCTCGGCCATAGATGTCATACCTTGGGTTAGCTCACATGAGAAGTCTTCAACAAGACATCCGAAAGTCATGGGACAAAAATTACAATCATTTAGACAGAATATTCAAAATCTCAGCATATACTCATAGAGGTCTTCTCTGGTGGCTCGCTCTTTGCACTCTTCTTCAGGGGAAATCCATAGTCCATAGCTCCCTTACCTCAGAAGATGCCTACAGATGCCTCCAAGGTTGGGATGTTTGTTTGGAGCACCTTTGGGTACAAGAGGAACAAGCACTCTCATCCTACCTCAGAGAATTACAGGTGGTTTTTCCATCCACTGGGGGGAAGGACTCAGATGTTTTCCCTCCTCTTCCACTAATTCCAAAGACAAAGCAAAAGTCATAGCAGTTCTTCCATTTTGGCTCCATCAGGCCTGGTTGTCACTAGCCTGGTTTCAATCGAGAGGGAGGTAATATCACGTCTCCTATCTCAGAACGGGGTGTTTCTCCGAAACCCGTAACCTCTACATCTAACAGCCTGACGACTGACTTGGAAAACTTAAGAGAATTGGGTTCCTGTCTGAGGCAATAAATATCATTCTAGAGCGCAAAAGGGACATTTACAAACCCTGGTGTTCCAAGTCCTCCTTACAGCCATCTACTATAGACTGGCTGCTTCAGTTTCTCCAAGAACCCAGCTCCTTTACGGGACCTGCAGTGGTCATTAATGCGCTGATGGAATCTCCATTTGAGCCTCTTCAAGAAGCTACAACAAAATTGTTGACCTACAAAGTTTTCTTCTTGGTCGCCGTAACATCGGCTGGTTTCATAAGCCCTATCTGAGAGTCCTGGAAGAATGTCAGAGCTCATTCCACTCAGTCCACATCCACATCATGGGATCCCCTTCTCCATTAGGGGGAGCCAGAGAGCCCATTTAGAGCAAAATTTGGAAAAGGTGTGATTTTTGGTGGCTAGCATCCTTTCCAGGGTATATGCTAAATTAACATGGTAGACCAGCTCATTCACAGTCAAACAAGGAGCAGCCCGCCATTGACGGGCAATCATGGATCTAGCTGCCAAGATAATCTGACCCAGGACAGTATATGAACCAGTTGGGAATGTACCAGACTCTAGGAAATAAAGCGCAAGGCTTGGTGATGGCGAAATAGTGAGGCCAACCACAGAGGACATGAAATGAAAAACAGCCACCCAGAAGGCCTGGACTGGGGGGCATTCCCACCACATATGGATGAGGGAGCCTACCTGCCCACATCCTCTCCAGCAAAACTTCGAATAGGTGGGATCTACATGCGCCAGTTGGTTAGGAGTTCTATACCAGTGGAGTAAGATCTTTTGTGCTGTCTCCCAATAGGCCCCTCGATACTCGCTTAACAAAACTGCTGGCATCATACCATTCCTGTAAAGAGATAGGTCTCGCAAGATCGGATTCCCATCTCATTAAACACTCGGGCTTGAACTGTCTGGATGGGATAGAGAGGAAACTGTATAACGATGAGGTGCCACCTTTTGTGGGGGCTAGCTGCCTCCACTGACGTAGGGCCACTTTAGGGAATATGAGCCTCGATACGTCATAAGTCTGGAAAAGATGCCGAATCTGTAAGTATTTAAAGAAGTCATTCTTTAAGAGATCAAATTCATCTCTCAACATAGAGAATGTTTTGAAATGGCCATCTGCATAGAGTTGGGCAATTTTATAAAGACCCTTAGATATCCATCCCCAAACCTCCAATTGCAGAATAAATGTAGTCAGATAGAGTAACGGGAGATTGATCAGAGGAGCTAGATCTTCCAAAGAGAAGCGTGACAGCAAATATCTCCATGCCCAAATAGAGGTTTGTACACTTAAAAAGGGGGTTGCCACAGTAGGTTCACCCCACATATTGAGGGGATGTCTATCCTTAGGGAGAGACCACCTTCTCAGGTGTGTGGAGACTTATACAGCTATAGTTGCTCCACTGCAAAGGAACATGGGAAGAATATGCAAATCTGTCTCCCAAGATTTAAACAGGGAGACAGTGCCTCTGTTATGCTGCCAACAGTGCCGTCCGTAGCTGAGAAATTGATTTGGTTATAACCTCGCATCATGCAGTAAAGACTTCTGGGAAGTCGGGCATGTTGTTCAGGGTGCTTGCTATAGAGGGCAGCATAACAGAGGCACTGTCTCCCTGTTTACATCTTGGGAGACAGATTTGCATATTCTTCCCATGTTCCCTCATATTGAATCACTTGCACGTTCATGTCACATCCACCTCAAAAACATCTCCAGAATACACCCTTTCCTTACCAGAGATACACTAAAGACACTTATTGTCTCTCTGATTCATTCTCACCTTGACTACTGTAACTCCTTACTAATCGGTCTTCCCCTCACTAAACTCTCCCCTCTACAATCTATTCTGAATGCAGCGGCCAGGATCATCTATCAGGCTAGACGCTACAGCGAGGCCTCCGGTCTGTGCCGGTCTCTACAGCGAGGCCTCCGGTCTGTGCCGGTCGCTACATTGGCTGCCTATTCATTACAGAATACAATATAACCTTCTCCTTCTCCTCCACAAGGCTCTCCATAATGCCGCACCTCCATACATTGCCTCCCTCATCTCATCTCTGTCTACCGCCCAACCCGTGTTCTCCATTCACTCAATGACCTAACACTTCCATCCTCTATTATCAGAACCTCTCACGCTCGTATACAAGACTTCTCCCGAGTTGCACCACTTCTCTGGAATGCTCTACCCCGGACAATCAGATTAACTCCCAATTTCTACAGTTTCAAACGCAAACTAAATACACATCTTATCAGACAAGCCTATCACAATTTCTAACGTAAACCCTTCCGTACTATAATTAGAATCCCCAAAATGTAACCCTTCTCTGTCCCCGCCCCCACATTACCCCACATGATATGATGTCATCTCAGGATAACTTTATATGTCCAAGCTCCATCCACATGTTACAGGACACGACTGGTGACGGCTCATAAAGTCTTATGTTTGTGTAATGACAGTCACCTCTATTACAGAAGTGTCTGACCCTGTATAAGCAATGCCGCCTCTGCTACCTCATGTGTCACCCCCTCTACCTCATAGATTGTAAGCTCTTGCGAGCAGGGCCCTCAGTCCCATTGTGTGAAATGACGTTCTTTGTTATGTATCTGTCTGTATTTGAACCCTACAAATTGTACAGCGCTGCGGAATATGTTGGCGCTATATAAATAAAATTTATTATTATAACTTCTATTGCTGCATCAAAAATACAATGTGTCCTGCCTATTTCCTTAGTTTTATATGATAGGTTAATTGATTGTTTACAATGGCTAGCTAACCTGCCTCTCTGGTTGTAACTAGGGACCTAAAACCCCTTTGTAATTGTGTAATTGCGCTGCATACGGACTAAATTTTAGTCTATTTTTCAAAGCATTGAGTTATTGTAAAGGCATTAAAACCTGAAAAAAATTATATAAAGTCGATATCACCATGTTTGTTCTGACCCACAGAATAGAGGTAACATGTTATTTTTACTATACAGTGAAAATTCAATTCTGTAAGAAAGTTGCGCAATCCCATTGTTTTATTGCAACTCTGTCCTATTTTTTAATTTCATATCTGGCCTGTACGGAATATCAAATATCTTTATGACGTACAGTTTGTCCTGCAAAAAATAAGTTCTTATACGACATTGTGAGTGGAAAAACAGATACAGCTTTTGGAAGGCGGAGAAAACCAAAAAATTGAGAAATCGCTGTGTCCTCAAGGGGTTAATGGTACCTGGATCCATTTCTTACTCATTGGTTATTGATCCCCATTGCTCCCATTGTCTCTTCTACGACATGATGGTATCTTGTACTACTGTATACTTCTCTGTGTGAGTTCTCTGATGTTTCAGAAGATTCGATCTGCGACTTAAGCATTTCCCACATTCCGCACATGTATATACTGTTCCTGTGTGAATTCTCCGATGTGTGATTAGAGATGATTTGTGGTTAAAACACTTCATACATACAGGACATATAAATGGCTTCTCCCCCGTGTGAATGTTCTGATGTTCTATAAAGTTCACCTTCCTTGTAAAACACTTCCCACATTCTGGACATGAATATGGCTTCTCACCCGTATGAACTTGCTGATGTGCAACCAGATGTGTTTTTTGTGTAAAACATTTCCGACATTCTGGACATGAATACGGCTTCTCTCCCGTGTGAATTTTCTGATGTTTAACAAGATCTGATTTGTATATAAAGCATTTCCCACATTCTGGACATGAATATGGCTTCTCTCCCGTGTGAGTTCTCAGATGTCTATCAAGTTGAAATTTAATGATAAAATTTTTCCCACATTCTGAACATGAATATGGCGCCTCTCCTGTGTGAATTTTTTGATGGTAATAAAGACTTGATTTTCGAGTAAAACATTTGTCACATTCTGGACATGAAAATGGCTTCTCTCTTGTGTTATCTGTATAAAAAAAAAATAAAAAAATTTAAAGTTACAATTTTTTCATTGTATTAATATTTATAATATTTCTTTATAAATATTTTCATACATACATATCTAGCCAACTTTAACCTGATAACTTACTGAACCATGAGAACTTATAACAAGTTAAGACATTGAAAGCAATGGGAAAAAGTCAAATTAGAAACTGGTTACGTGGTTACGGAGGTTCTAAAGAGATTTGGTAAAGTTTCTTATTATAAGGTAAATTCCTCCAAATCACAGATATTGCCTGTTATCATCTCTCCCTCGTTGAGACGGGATCTCAGTTCTCAATTCCCCTACCAATGGAATGACTCCCGTATAGCTTACCTTGGCATCTCCCTGACGGCCCCTAGTTCTGATCTGTTCTCTGCTAATTATATCCCCCTTCTGACCAAAATCACTTCTCTCCTTGCCTCCTTCTCACAACCGATGTTGTCTTGGGCTAGCAGAATCGCCATTGTCAAAATGATGGTGTTACCTCTAATTTTGTATATGTTCCGTACAGTTGCCATCCCCCTCCCTGACTCATATTTTACTAAGCTTCAGTCTATCCTTTCCAACTACATTTGGGAGGGTAAGAGATCCAGGGTCCGACTTAAGGTGATGACGCGCCCTTGGTCCCATGGGGGTGCGGGTGTCCCAGATGTTAGAAAATATTATATGGCGTCTATCCTAGATCAACTTAAGGCCGGGTGGGATGAGACTTCTAAATGGCGTTGGGCCGAAATTGAGGAATGCCTTCTAGATGCCCCGCTTATGAGTATTTTACGTCCTAAGGATTTGAGCCCACCCATCGCTTCCTCTCCCTTGCTGAGTATTAGGGCCTCAGTTTCTGCTTGGCGTTACTTTTTGTCATATACCTCTAGGGAAGACCTGGTCCCTTTGTCGAAGCTACCCATATTATATTTGACCTCTTTTCTCCCCCAGCTGCGACTTCGTGGATGGGTCTCTAGGGGTCTCTATAAAGTGGCCCATCTATACTCTGATGACGGATTTAAGTCGTTCTCCATGTTGCAGGAAGAGTTCCAGCTCCCTAAAACAGACTTCTTTAAATATCTGCAGTTGCGTCATTTTTTTCAATCCTATGAGCCCTCTAGATTGACCTTTCCCAGGTTAGCCTTAAAACTGTGGAATAGGTTCATGCCTGTTAGAGGTGGGTTATCTGTGTTTTACGGCTTTTTCTCTGTCCCCCCGGAAAGGGTCAAGCCTCTTCACCTGCTCCGTTGGGAAGCGGATCTTGCCAGAACCATCCCTCTGTCGGACTGGTATACGGCAGCTGGATTTGTTAAGCGCGTATCTAAGGGGGCGGCACATTGGGAAACGGCCTTGAAAATTATGCTGAGGTGGTATAGGACCCCGACCCAAATGGCGCACATTGATTCTTCTTGTTCCAGACTCTGCTGGAGGGGGTGCGGTCAAGTAGGTTCCTTCTTGCATTTGTGGTGGGACTGCCCACCGGTTCGTGCCTTCTGGATAGCGGTATTTTATTTCATGTCCACCATAGCCGGTTTTGATATCAGTCCTTCTCCTGGTCTCGCCCTTTGTTTCTTAGATGTTGGTAGTTTTCCCTCGGAGATGCAGGTCGTTCTGGGTCAGATCGTGCTCGCAGCTTGGGCCATGATTGCTCGTCAGTGGAAGTCTGCTCTTTGTTAGACCTTAGCTGAATTATTTCACCATGTGAACTTGGCATGTACCTTGGAACGTCTGTTGTCCAACAAAAACCATACTTACGCCAAGTTTCAATCCCAGTGGTCTCTTTGGATTTCGTATGTGGAGTCTAATAAGGGTGTTCTTTCTCCTCGGCCTCAGGCTGCTCCCATGGGGACCCCTTGATCACTATCTGCCTACTATGTTGTTATCCCAGGTGGCTTTATTTTCTTTTCTTTTTTGGATGTATTTTGTGTTTCCTCAGTATTGTATTCAGGTATGTGGTTATGTTGTTTATGTTATTGTTTGGTTTTCCCGTTCATTTCTGTCCCTATTCCGTCTCCCCTATTCTTTCTTTTTCCTTTTCCCTTCCTGTTCCCTTCTGGTTGTGTTCCCCTCTTCATTCTTTTCCTGTCTTCTCGTAGAATTGGTGTCTTTGTAGCGTTTGTATATCTGGTCCTTTGGTCTTTGTTTGTTTGGTCATGTTTGTGTCATCCATATATTTGGGTTGCAGCCCGAAGTTCCAACTTGCAATTCCTGTTCTACTGATTGGACCTATGCCGATTCTTCTTATGTTTGTAAAAGCTTTTTTATTATATTGTAAAAGTTTTCTTCTTTTCAATAAAAATCATATTTAAAATAAAATAAAAGTCAGGTTACACTTGGCTACAGTCCTTTTACTCCTCCTGATATACTCCATATGTCACATGAGTAAGAGCCTAAGACAGGTCCAGGGTCTGTGCGGAGGTCATTACTACTTGTAGATAATGTTAGAAAGTTGGAGGAGAAATTCCAGCAGGATGATGGAAAGCAAATGGAATCTGGAATATCAGCTGGAGGTGACCCTGTGTCCACAAACCCCAAAGGGGCATCACAAGGAAAGACACTGCAAACTAAAGAAACCAACGCAAAGGTAAAACTATACAAGTATCTGACCGATCTAAGCAAAGACATCCCCAAAGGGTTGTACAAACTCATAGAAAAGGAACCTGGTCAATCAGAGTGAAGGTTCATAAACTTCTAGAAACAAAGATGACAAAATCTACAAGAAGTGTAGTGCTGCTCATCTCAATGGGAGCTCCAGAGATAGCCAAGTGTAAAGTTAGTTAATGAAGTCACAATATGTTACAAAATTACTAATTGTTCCATTAATATTATTATGTAATAATTTTGAATTATGTAATAATATTGTATCAATATTTAATACATCACAATAAGTATTATAACAAAATGAATAATAATAATAATATGGTACATGGTGGGAGAAATCAGAAAATAAGAGAAATAAGGAAGAAAAAGAGTTTAATCAAGTCCAACGTGACGATAAAGACTTTGATATCTACATACTCAAGCAGTGAGAGAGAATGAACCGAAGTCTCGAGGAAACTACTTGACTATACACTGTCTACCAATAAGTATTTGGACACCCATGCAAATGAAGATATCTGCGGTCATGATGTACGTTGTGCCTTCCGCCGTTAAATAGGAAAAAGCATTGGCATTAGTCACATGCAAGATGCCACGAAGTGCAGAGTTGTCCGATTTCGAGAAAGGGGTAATGTGGGGTACCACAGAAATACTCGATCCTTAAGGGACATAGCAAGGGAACTGAATTTCCCAAAATTGACAGTGGCCTGTGTGATTACAAAGTGGAAGGTGAACGGTGATTGTCGGAATTAATGTGCCCCGAGTCAGCAGACCCTGAAACTGGGAGATAGAGACCGACGGGTGCTGGCCAGAGAAACCGCACCCAACCGATGGCTCACATGCACCAGGAGTTTCAACAGGCATCGGGAGGATTGTATCCATCAATCCCATCTGTAAGGAAGCATCTGCTGGGGTCTACCATCTATTGGAGAGGAAGAAATTGTGTTTTTCTATTCTACCGCAGGTGTCCAAATACTTATTGGTAGACAGTGTGGAAGAAAGCTGCACACTTAGATTAATTCCAAGGGCAGTGCTCATGATCCGATTTTCCTACTGAATATTGTCTAATGATACTTTGTTTACTTGAAGATTCCAATAGAATTATCTCATCCTCAAGAGTATTAAATATCGTGAGTTACAATATTCACTGAAAGAGGAAAAAAGAGTTACCTATACACAACCCTGACATATTTCCATCATATAAGATTTATTACAATATCAGATAAATTCATCTGTATTATTGATTTATGCAGAGTCAATGACCATTTACACAAGATAGCACAGACTTAGCATCAGTGACCGTTCTGTGCTTTATATAGTGGTGACTCCTCACCTGGGCGGGTCCCTGTAGGAATGTCCTCCTCACACTCCTCATCACCACTCACATAGGGCTCTTCCTTTATTGTGACAGATATAGCATTAATGTCGCTCACATCTTTATCCTGATGGAAAATCTGGGAAACAAATAATGTAAAAGTCACCGGACGAATGGGGAAGTCACAGAGAATGTTCTAGATCATTAATCCGCATGAAGATGAAAGATGTCCTGACAGTAGCTGCAGGTCTGTGAGAAGCCGGATAAACATATTAGATGGCGGCTCAATGACACCGCCCATGTATATAACCATATAATACTGCTGGATACAACAAGACTGACCACAAGGACTTCACAGCCCGTCTACACATCATAGGGAATATCTCCATCTACCTGATCATCATCCTGTGGAAGAAGAGGACTGGGACATCTCTCCGGTGTTGTCCTCTTACTGGATCTACCTGTAGGAAACACAGACAGGGACTGAATTCATTCTGTACATACAAATAATGGAAGTCCATGTGTATATAGTCATGTCTATTACCTGCTGATGTGAGGGGCTGCTGGTCCTCCATCATCACCTCCTTGTACAGATCCTTGTGTCCTTCTAAATACTCCCACTCCTCCATGGAGAAATAGACAGCGACATCCTGACACCTTATAGGAACCTGACAACACAATGATACAGTCATCACCCCGACCCCTCCAGTTACTGTATAATGTCCCAGCATTCCCAGCAGTGTCACCTCTCCAGTCAGCAGCTCCAGCATCTTGTTGGTGAGTTCTAGGATCTTCTGTCCATTGATCTCCTCCTGTATCAGGGGGTGAGGTGGAGGCCCCGGGATTGGGCTCAGGGTTCCTCCATATCCATCATACACAGGAGCCTGACAGCGCCCACTAGAGGTCTTCTTCACTACTGTGTAATCCTGGTTATGGGGAGACACATTAATAAATCTCACTACATACATGTCCAGAGTCCATCACCTCTCCAGTCATATCATCTGTTATTACTATAGATAAGAATGATGTCATGATGACATCATCAGAATCTCTCACCTCTCCAGTAAGCTGGTAGATGATCTCTAGGGTGAGATTTAATAGACTTTCCGCCATCTTGTTCCTGTCTCTTTCCATCCTTGATGGATCAATCAGGAATATTCTCTTATATAGAAGATACTGAGAGGATTCTATATTGTAGGAACCTGAATGGGGAGAAGATGAGACAATGTAATCACTACATGGAATCCCATGGAATAAATAGGATTACTGTAGATGATATTTAGGATATTGCACGTCTTACAAAGCACCCTAAATGGAGTTAGAGATATGTTATAAAATATTAGACTTTGTTATTACCAGAATTGCACCAAACCGCAGATTCTCGGTAACGTCTTCTTAGCTGCTCAGTGTATAAAGATTTTTTTCCATCTTCCCAGCACATTACACAGAATATTAAATATCGTCATTAGAAACTGTTATTTTTTTTCAACAAAAAATAATCCCTCAGATCTGTGAGCAGAAAAATAAAAATGTCCAAGATTTTTTAAGGCAGAGATTTAAAATTGTAAATGAAAAATGGCTGCGGCAGGAAAGGGTTAAAGGGTCGCCATATGTTACAGACGTCTGTATGTGATCGGGGGTCGTCTATTCCTGGAGATCACAAGGTGTCAGACAAGTTGTCAGGTGATCGGTCAGATATCATAGAGACGATTCTCTGCTGAATTCGATGACTTGGAGGGGAGACGACGGTTTATAGATCCGGTCAGTAGTCACCGAGAGCAGAGAAGAAATCCAGAGAATCTTCCAGGAATCGGCATCCGGAATCTTCTGTGTTGTTCTCTGATGGTCGCCCCGAACCTGCTCAGTGCACTGTATAATCCTGCCCGGACTGTGAGCGACCACCATATATATATATATATATACCTCCTCCTGTACTGCAACCGTGGTTACAGGACCTGTGAAAATGTCACTGGTGTGGGAGGAGTCAATGAGTCACATGATCAGGGGCTATCATTATAGCTTCACATATCCCTGTGGGATAAAGACTCATTGGACCCATACCTTTATAGGAATAACTTTACCCCTTGGTGACTATCCCTACTAAATGTGCATATGCAAGTAAATAACCACAGTAAACTAAAGTGTGGTATAAGTGGGGTAGGCCACAGCTTTATTTAGAAAAAACCAATAACGAATAAACGGGTAAACCGTCCATGCCCCACTTCCGGTTTTCCTTCTCATCTTCTCCTGAACGCTCCGCTGCGATCCAGCGAGCATGTAGGCTAATACCACTTCAGACTTGGGCATGGACCCCCCGCCAGCTGTGACAACGAATCTGAAAGAAAGAAAAAAACGAACAAACAAAGAGAAAAAACCAGTCCACAGATACCAAAACCAGAAGGGCAGGGTGGGCGGGTGTTCCTCTCACCAAAACGTCCGTGGTAGAAGGTGAGTACCCGCCTACGTGCTCTCTTTTTTATGGACTAAGACCAAAACGTCACCAATATTTACCAAATATCTTTAATAATCTAGCCAATGAGTCCACAGCCCTTTCCTTACACAGTCTAGGGCTATCTAGACTCATTGGACCCATACCTTTATAGGAATAACTTTACCCCTTGGTGACTATCCCTACTAAATGTGCATATGCAAGTAAATAACCACAGTAAACTAAAGTGTGGTATAAGTGGGGTAGGCCACAGCTTTATTTAGAAAAAACCAATAACGAATAAACGGGTAAACCGTCCATGCCCCACTTCCGGTTTTCCTTCTCATCTTCTCCTGAACGCTCCGCTGCGATCCAGCGAGCATGTAGGCTAATACCACTTCAGACTTGGGCATGGACCCCCCGCCACCCAAACAGGCAGTGTACCGCCCACCCTCTACACCTGCCTGTTGGCCCCCCCATCCAAAAGAACCAAAGCCCGTTCCAAGCCATCTTGTAACCCTGAAAGGAAAATATCAGACCCGATGGGACCGAGGTGCACCCCGTCCTTCATCAACAGCCTCTCATTATTACCCTCTAACTCCACATGCCGAACAGCAACCCCCCCCAAGGATCGAACAAACTTGGAGACCCTAATGTTCAAAACCCGCCGCGCCCTATCAATTGCGGCAACATCACGCGCCCCTCTCCAGCAAAGGCGTTGCACGACCTCCGACCAGACGAGGACCACGCGATCGAAAAAATCATAAACGCGGCGGAGGTCTTCTTTTATCATAGTAATAAGTTCGGCCAATTTTACATGGCCTAAGTCATTACCTCCGGCGTGCACAACAACTACCGCAGGACCAGCTGTCACACGACCCGCAGCCACTATCTCCGGTAGCACTTGCCTCCACTGCAATCCCCGTCGACCCCGCCAACGAACATCAACTCCAGTCAGCCCAAAGTGGAGACCGCCAGGCCGAACTGCAGCTCTCTTCTCCGCCCAAAACAAAAAAGAGTGGCCGATGAGCCACACCATTACCGGGCCATTATCTGCAAAGAGAGGAAAGAGAAAAAACGGATAGCATGCACAAAAAAGGGGACGGAAAGGCCCAAATCAGCACCCCATCACGCTCAGCGGACGCCGAGGCTCAGGGAGTCATCAGGTCAGGCCGAATGTAGGACCGGAAGCAGTCGGACCTCCAGCGCCCCAAGCGCTTCACAGCCTCGTCGCCCAAACCGCAAGCATCGGCCGTTGTAGCGGCACCGATACGGAACGAATGGGTGCCAAAGTCCCGAGGCTCCAGCCCTACAGCAACTATACAGGCACGAAAAACTGACAAAAACTGGAAACGAGTAAGCGGAGCACCAGCCTCATGCAACAAAAAGGCTTCCCCTTGGGGGCGCCGAGACATGTAATCACTCACCAACAACACGGGGCAAAACACCGATCCCGTGCGCCCAATCGTGATCCATGTTCCCCGCCCGAAAACATCCGTTTTCGAGCGACGAAGACAGATCCTAATCTCTGCTTCAGAAGCCACAACATCACCCGCCCCCAAACCCCCGGGCCTAGACTTACTGGGACTGACCAGTTCCCCAATACGGAGGGCCGCAAAAAGGCTAAAGCGAAAGCGGCCCGCAACAACACCACTTCGTACCCATCCCGACACACTACCTCTAGAACCCCGAACAAACGACGTAACAAACTAAAAGAAACCGGTCTGCGCCGATCCCCCCCACGCTTCTCCTTCCGCCAACCCTTCAAAACTTGTCTAACAGCAAACTGCTTTGTAACATCAACTCTACCAAAAAGCTTGAGCATAAACGCCACCCCAGCCAATTTTTTAACTACAGCGCAGTAAGACAGCCCCTGATCTCTCAACTTGACTAAAAATTCCAAAGATACATCTAGCAGCTTCGGAGCGTCCGCGGGTACAGAACCGCCAGACACAGACAACCAAAGGACCCAAGCACTGTAGTGACTCCTCCAAGTAGTCGCAGATGCCGAATCTCGAATAAGCTCTAGCAGTTGTTCCCTACCAGGCTCCACAAGGAATCGGGGCAGTACCAACCCTCCGGTCTCGCCGACGGATGCAGGGCACGGAAGACCTGAAAACGTGAGCGAGACAAGGCATCAGCAATCTCATTCCGCACCCCAGGCACATGGCGCGCTTTAAACCAAATATTACGCTGTAAACAAAGCAAAACTAAATGCCGAAGCAGCGCCAGCACCGGAGGTGAGGAGGAAGACTGACTATTAATGACCTGCACTACAGAAAGGTTATCACACCAGAACACTATCCTACGATTGGCCATCCTATCTCCCCAAAGCTCTACCGCGGCCACAATCGGGAAAAATTCCAATAAAGCCAAGTTCTTAACCAGGCCCGTCTCGAACCACAGTAGTGGCCAAGACCCCCTGCACCACTCATCCCCGAAAACGGCCGCGAAACCGTCACCACCAGCCGCATCCGTAAATAAAGAAAGCTCGGCATTGGCAACCTCAGCCTGCTGACAAACCGCCCGACCATTGAACTGAGAGAGAAAAGCGCACCAAACACGCAGATCCTCTTTTAAAGGACGCGTAATGCGAATAAAATGGTCGGGCTGCAGCACGCCCTTTGTGGCCAGCGACAGCCGGCGACAAAAGGCGCGCCCCATGGGCAGAACCCGGCAAGCGAATGTCAAGAGGCCGAGGAGACACTGCATCTGGTGTAACGTGACCTTTTTAGCCAAAAGGAAATCCCCGACCATGCCGAGGAGACGGTCGAGCTTATCCGGCGGAAGCCTGAAAACCATCTCGGCTGAATCGATCTCTATACCGAGAAACGACAGCCGTGTAGATGGGCCCTCCGTCTTCTCAGCCGAAAGGGGAACCCCAAGCCGGGACATCAGAGACCGAAAGGTAGCCAATAAATAAGCACAAACTGGTGAATCCCCTGGACCAACAAACAAGAAATCGTCGAGATAGTGCAAAACCGACGGGATGCCCGATTCATAGCGCAAAGACCACTCCAAGAAGGAGCTAAATAACTCAAAATAGTAGCAGGAAATGGAACATCCCATAGGCAGGCACATGTCGACGAAAAAACTATCCCTAATCCTACAGCCTAACAAATGGAAACAGTCGGGGTGCACCGGCAGCAAACGAAACGCCGACTCAATGTCGGATTTTGCCAACAGAGCACCCCGACCAGCCTTACCAACCAGAAAAACGGCCCTGTCGAAGGAGGTGTACGACACCGCCGCATCCTCCTTCGAAATGCCGTCATTAACCGACGACCCGGGAGGGTAAGAGAGGTGATGTATGAGCCGAAACTTGCCAGCCTCCTTTTTGGGCACTAAACCCAACGGAGAAACTCTCAAATTCGACAACGGGGGATCGGCAAAAGGACCGGCCATCCGGTCCAACATCACCTCTTTCATTACCTTCTCCCAAGCCATCTCCTCGTTCTCCCTGACCGACTTCAGATTAGGTGAAAGAAACATAACTGAAGAAGAAGCATGGGGAATATAGAAACCACTAGAGAAACCCTCAAGAAGCAGGCTTGCTTCCCGCCTCCTGGGGTAGAGGGCGAGCCACTGCTCCAGCAGCCGCACGTTCACTGGTGTTCTCTGCGCTGCCGGCAGCACCCAGCTTTCCGCCCTGCCTGTTGCGTCGGAAGCAGCGCAAAGCCGAGTGCGACCCACCACAGATTGAACACTCGTGCTTGAATCGACAGGCAGAGTGGAAACGGCAGTGGCCCTCATTGTAGAGCCAACACGTGCCACTCTGCCGCTGTGCCGCCGCTGCGGGCTGCTGCCCCGCACCGGCGGCACCGGAGGGAAATGGCCGCTGGGGACGCTGGGAAAGGATCAACTGTATCCAAACGTCGGTGGCCTTAGAGGCCCAACCGACGGAGGGGGTAAGCGCCAGGCGGCGACGATACTCCTCGTCGTACCGCCACCAGGCCGAACCCCCGTGCAACTTATACGCACTATACACCGTGTCCAGGTAAACAAAGAGCTCCGGGCCCTTTGACGGAGAAGTCTGGCAAATAATGTAAGCCATAGTGGCGAAAGCCTGCAGCCAGTTGCCGAAGGTCTTGGCCACTTTCTGCTTACGCTCAGAACCCTTCTCAAAAGTTCGCTCCTTGTCGACGGCAATATGGTCTGCCGACAGCAAGGACCAAATGTCTATAAATTCCCCTTTCCCTATCTTGTCTCTAAGCTCCGCCGGGACATGAGTCCCTAACGGAGCAACCCCACAGAACATGGTGTCTCGGAGCATGCAATTGGAAACCAACTCTACGGCCGGTGAGGGAGCAACCCCCCCGGGTGCAGTAGCGGAAACCACGTCCTGTCTAGCTTGCGATCCCTCCGAGACTGCAAGTAACTGCCTAAGGAAAGAAGAGAGGTCCTGACCGGGAGCTAGTGTAGGTGCAGTGTGAGGTGCCCAGGCACGGGCGTACTCACCGGGTTGCGGCCCTGTAGGGACCGGAAGAGGAGCAGCCGGCACTGGAGCGGTCGGTAGAGGCTGTGATTCTTGACGACTAGGACCGGATGCAGAAGACGTAGCCCTCTCCGGACAAGCCTCGGCTGGAGATCCCCGACGACTCCCTCTGCGTGATGAAGAATGTCGCGACCGGTCCCGCAGCCTTCGGTCTGAGCGGCTATAGCTCCGACGTGACCTGGAGGACGAACGACTGCTCGGGGTGCGACGTCCAGTATGGCTTGTGCGACTGCGATAGCTCCTCCTGCTGCCGTGCCGTCCAGAAAAATCCAGGTGACGCCCACTGCCACGGCGGTACCTGTCGTCCTCTGATGAGGAGGACTCAGAAAAAGGAGACACGTTAGAATGATGACGCGAAAACCGGCGGCCCCCTTCCCTGACCCTGGTATCGCGCGGAACGCCGCCACGCGAAGCGCTAGCCGAAGCAACCCGGCGGACCCCTCTGGCCCCCCCACCCCCCGAAGAAAAATCCCCCAAAGGGGCGGAACGCGCCGACCCACCCATGCGCACGGCCGCAAAATCAGCGGAGCCCGTACCCATGACAACACCCGAAGCCACGCCCCCCGACGGCACTATGCCCGAGGCCACGCCCCCCGACGTCACTATGCCCGAGGCCACGCCCCCGACACCACTATGCCCGAGGCCACGCCCCCCCGACGTCACTATGCCCGAGGCACCCGCATGCACTCGGTCCCCAATGCAGAGCCCTGCAGGGGGCTGAGGTTTCTCACCGCCTCCAGGAAAAGCTGCTGCTGCCGCGCTGCAGACCAGGCCTTCGGGGGTTAAGTCTTGTTCAGCTCCGGCAAGCACGGAGCTAGGCCCCGCCCCTTCCGCCCCTTCATTTCCGGCCGTCCCACCAGCTCTGGAGGGGGAAGACCCGCCCCGAGGCACGTCATCGAAGAGGAGAGGAGAGGCTCCTCCCCCCCCCCCGAGACCGCAGCAGCCCCAGCACAGGACCTCGTGGCGGCGGCCATGTTGGGCCTATGCGAGCCGGCCGCCACGGGAGCAAGGGACCCCCCCGCACCCCCACTGGACCGCTGCGCGACCCCGCCGGACTGCTCACCTGTCCCGACGCAGTCAGAAGCCGCCGGTCCTCCGCGAGCCCGAGACTCCTTACGCTGCTTGGCAGCGCCGGCACCTCCACGCTGTGGCGGGCTGGGGCTCAACCGCGCCGGCGGGCGAGATACCCGCTGCGGTCTGCCCGAACTCCTGGAAGAGGAGCCGCCGACACCGGAGTCGCAGGATTGCTGCAGGATGCTGAGCAACCAGCCAGGGCCCTGGCTGGCCACCCTCTCCTGAATCAAACGCTCCAAAGAGTCTGCCATCTGCAGGTACTGTTCCTCTCACCAAAACGTCCGTGGTAGAAGGTGAGTACCCGCCTACGTGCTCTCTTTTTTATGGACTAAGACCAAAACGTCACCAATATTTACCAAATATCTTTAATAATCTAGCCAATGAGTCCACAGCCCTTTCCTTACACAGTCTAGGGCTATCTAGGACCTGTGATGATGTCACATGATCAATCAAAGAGTCACATGACCAGGTAGTACAGGTTTCTATACTGGATAAAGGAAAATATATCTATGATGTGTATGTAGAGGAGCCGTCTGTGTGTGACGTGTATGTAGTGGAGCCGTCTGCGTGTAATGTGTATGTAGCGGAGCCGTCTGTGTGTGACGTGTACACTCACCGGCCACTTTATTAGGTACACCATGCTAGTAACGGGTTGGACCCCCTTTTGCCTTCAGAACTGCCTCAATTCTTCGTGGCATAGATACAACAAGGTGCTGGAAGCATTCCTCAGAGATTTTGGTCCATATTGACATGATGACATCACACAGTTTCCGCAGATTTGTCGGCTGCACATCCATGATGCGAATCTCCCATTCCACCACATCCCAAAGATGCTCCTCTATTGGATTGAGATCTGGTGACTGTGGAGGCCATTGGAGTACAGTGAACTCATTGTCATGTTCAAGAAACCAGTCTGAGATGATTCCAGCTTTATGACATGGCATTGCATTATCCTGCTGAAAGTAGCCATCAGATGTTGGGTACATTGTGGTCATAAAGGGATGGACATGGTCAGCAACAATACTCAGGTAGGCTTTGGCGTTGCAACGATGCTCAATTGGTACCAAGGAGCCCAAAGAGTGCCAAGAAAATATTCCCCACACCATGACACCACCACCACCAGCCTGAACCGTTACCGATACAAGGCAGGATGGATCCATGCTTTCATGTTGTTGACGCCAAATTCTGACCCTACCGTCCGAATGTCGCAGCAGAAATCGAGACTCATCAGACCAGGCAACGTTTTTCCAATCCTCAATTGTCCAATTTCGATGAGCTTGTGCAAATTGTAGCCTCAGTTTCCTGTTCTTAGCTGAAAGGAGTGGCACCCGGTGTGGTCTTCTGCTGCTGTAGCCCATCTGCCTCAAAGTTCGACGTACTGTGCGTTCAGAGATGCTCTTCTGGCTACCTTGGTTGTAGCGGGTGGCTATTTGAGTCACTGTTGCCTTTCTATCAGCTCGAACCAGTCTGGCCATTCTCCTCTGACCTCTGGCATCAACAACGCATTTCCGCCCACAGAACTGCCGCTCACTGGATGTTTTTTCTTTTTCGGACCATTCTCTGTAAACCCTAGAGATGGTTGTGCGTGAAAATCCCAGTAGATCAGCAGTTTCTGAAATACTCAGACCAGCCCTTCTGGCACCAACAACCATGCCAACGTTCAAAGGCACTCAAATCACCTTTCTTCCCCATACTGATGCTCGGTTTGAACTGCAGGAGATTGTCTTGACCATGTCTACATGCCGAAATGCACTGAGTTGCCGCCATGTGATTGGCTGATTAGAAATTAAGTGTTAACGAGCAGTTGGACAGGTGTACCTAATAAAGTGGCCGGTGAGTGTATGTAGCGGAGCTGTCTGTGTGTGACGTGTATGTAGCGGAGCTGTCTGTGTGTGACATGTATGTAGCGTAGCCGTCTGTGTGTGACGTGTATGTAGTGGAGCCATCTCCGTGTGACGTGTATGTAGCGGAGCCGTCTGTGTGTGACGTGTATGTAGCAGAGACGTCTGTGTGTGACGTGTATGTAGCAGAGTTGTCTGTGTGTGACGTGCATGTAGCAGAGACGTCTGTGTGTGACGTGTATGTAGTGGAGCCGTCTGTTTGTGACGTGTATGTAGCAGAGCCGTCTTTGTGTGACGTGTATGTAGCGGAGCCGTCTGTGTGTGACGTCTATGTAGCGGAGCCGTCTGTGTGTGACGTGTATGTAGCGGAGCTGTGTGTGTGTGGTAAATATAGTCTCACACCACTTGACTGATGAGACAAGAGGTGTACTTCAGTGACGCCAAGAAGCAGCTGGAGTCCAATCCAATTTGTAGTTGAAACAGCAAAAAAAGTTTAATTCAAACAAACAGGTTACAGTCCAAAAGTTAAAATAACATAGAATATGCATGACAGATGTCAAGTGTTAAAATGAAGAGAGTGAGAGCAGGTGTGAAGGTGGAGTTAGTGCTCTCCCCTCATGTTACCAGAGCCTGCTTATAAAGGCTGAGGACGCTTTACCCTCATCCAGGGTTTTTCCCCATAAGGAAGTGTAGGTACGATCCTTCCATGTACTCCGGATCGTTCCTTGTTTGACCATAGCCCTAAGTTTGGCTACAATGACATGTTGTTGTTGGTAACGAGACTTTTTTTTTACCTCCACCCAACATTCCACTAACCCCTTCATCTGTCAAGGATGACATGCTGGACACAAATGCTACTCCATGACCTTCTCCATTTACACTCTTTAACCCCTTCCCGACATCCACCGTAATAGTACGGTGCCAATCACTGCTTCAATCCCCCATGGGGACAGAAAAAAAAGTGATAAAAAAGTAAAAATAAAAAAGTTTAAATAAGTTTAAAATAAATTAGAAAAAAATAAAGCCCCAAAAATCCATTTTTGCCCATGTAAAATGTTTTATTATGTAAAATAAAGAAAAAGAGAAAAAAAACATTACATATTAGGTATCACCGCGTCCGTAATAACCTGAACAATAAAATGAAAACATTATTTAACCCGAACGGCAAACGGCGTAAAAAAAAACCCCGTAGAAAACCGCACGAAATAATGATTATTCACCACCTTTCCCTTACAAAATGTTCAATAAAAAGTAATCAAATGGTCAGATGAAAACCAAAATGGTACCAATAAAAAGAAGAGGTCTTCCCGCAAAAAATAAGACCTCAACCAGCTCTGTCTAGCGAAAAATAAAAATGTTATGCCTTTCAGAAGATGGCGATGCAAAAATAATTGATTTGTTTCCCTAAATTGCATTTTATTCTGCACAAATAGCAACGCATTAAACAGCAAACAAGGTTTGCCATAACCGTACCGACCCGCAGAATAAAGGTCACATGTTACTTATACTGTACACTGCACGCCGTAACCGTACCGACCCGGAGAATAAAGGTAATGTGTTACTTATGCTGTACACTGCACGCCGTAACCGTACCGACCCGCAGAATAAAGGTCACATGTTACTTATACTGTACACTGCACGCCGTAACCGTACCGACCCGGAGAATAAAGGTAATGTGTTACTTATGCTGTACACTGCACGCCGTAACCTTACTGACCCGCAGAATAAAGGTCACATGTTACTTATACTGTACACTGCACAGGAAAAAAAAAAATGCTAAAAAGCAATGTCAGAATTGATGTTTCCTTTTACATCCCACCCAGAAAGAGTTAATAAAATGTAATAAAATGTAGTAAATAAGTTATCGGCCCCAAAATGGTGGCATTGAAAAGTAAATCTAATACCGCAAACACCAAGCCCTCATATGGCCACATTGCCACAAAATAAAAATCTAGCTTGTACAATGTGAAGACAAAAACCCCAAAAGTCACCAATTCATTAGGACATAAGTGGCTGCGACTAGAAGGAAATGTGTAAGCGGTGCGAGCGTTTTCAGGGGACCCCCCATATTTAGAGCTTATGAGAGAGAATACACCAGCGCTGATCCCCCAGAATGCCCCTCTTCCCCGTTCGTGTCATAGGAGCTAGTGGGAAAATAGAATGGGATATGGTGTACCCAATTTACTCCGCACAGCTTACATATTCACTTCAGGGTTACTAATGCTCACTACATCACTTAATAAATTCTCTGAGGGGTGCGGTTTTCACAATGGGGTCACTTTCTAGAGGTTTCCGCTGTTTTGACTCCTCAAGGGCTTTGTAAATGCGACATGAAACTGATCACAGCCAGATCTGCCCTCTAAAAGCTCCTTGGCGCTCCTTCCCTTCTGCGTCTCGCTGTGTGTCCATATATTAGTTTACACCCACAAGTGGGGTACTGTGGTCGTCGGGAGAAGTTGCATAACAAATTGTGGGGGGCGTTTTCTCCTTTCACCCCTTGTGAATGTGCAAATTCTAGGGCTAAACGAAAATATTAGTAAAATAAAATCAAATTTGAAATTTTCACCTCCATTTTGTATTAATTCCTGTTAAGCACTTATAGGGTTGAAATACTTGATAGATGTTGTTTTGGCTTATTTAAGGGGTGCAGTTTTGAAAATGGGGTGACTTATGGTGGTTTCTAATACAGGGGTCTTTCAAAACCCCTTCATAATTGGATTAGTCCCGTAAAAATGGGTTTTGGAAATTTCTTGAAAATTTTGAATATTGTTGTTTCACTTGTAAACCTTATAATGTCCGTAGAAAATAAAAGGGCGACTAAAGTTTGATGCCGACATAAAGCAGAGATCTGGGACATGAGATTTAGGATATAATTTTGGCGGTACGACTATCTGTATGTAATGCACATCATTTCAAACTTTATAAAATGCATATTTTTCAAAATTTCCACCAAATTTCCTATTTTTCATAATTAAACACAAAACATATGAACCAAAATTTACCACTGACATGAAGTACAATGTGTTACGAAAAAAACAATTTCAAAATCACTTTGGTAAGTTAAAGCGTTCCAAAGTTATTGTCGCTTGGTCAGGAAGTCAAAAAGTGGCATCGGCGGGAAGGGGTTAAGTTCAGCAAATTATGATATTTAACAGTGTGTGACGTGTATGTAGCGGAGCCGTCTGTATGTGACGTGTATGTACTGAAGAGAGGGAAGAGAAGGCGACCGAGATTATTAGAGGATCAGAGGACAAAGTAATGGGGAGGCCTAATAACAATGTAAAACTGCATGAAGGGACAGCACAAAGAACTTTCTATTGATCTTTTTACTCCTAGACCGGTGACAGTGACAAGGGAAAATCCTCTACACCTAGGCCAGTGGCAATGACAAGGAGACGTCCTCTACACCTAGACCGGTGACAGTGACAAGGAGACGTCCTCTACACCTAGGCCGGTGACAGTGACAAGGAGACGTCCTCTACACCTAGGCCAGTGCCAGTGACAAGGAGACGTCCTCTACACCTAGGCCAGTGCCAGTGACAAGGAGACATCCTCTACACCTAGGCCAGTGACAGTGACAAGGAGACGTCCTCTACACCTAGGCCGGTGCCAGTGACAAGGAGACGTCCTCTACACCTAGGCCGGTGACAGTGACAAGGAAACGTCCTCTACACCTAGACCGGTGACAGTGACAAGGGGACGTCCTCTACACCTAGGCCAGTGACAGTGACAAGGAGACGTCCTCTACACCTAGGCCGGTGCCAGTGACAAGGAGACGTCCTCTACACCTAGGCCGGTGACAGTGACAAGGAGACGTCCTCTACACCAAGACCAGTGACAGTGACAAGGGGACGTCCTCTAAACCTAGACCAGTGACAGTGACAAGGGGACGTCCTCTACACCTAGGCCGGTGACAGTGACAAGGAGACGTCCTCTACACCAAGACCAGTGACAGTGACAAGGGGACGTCCTCTACACCTAGACCAGTGACAGTGACAAGGAGACGTCCTCTACACCTAAGCCAGTGACAGTGACAAGGAGACGTCCTCTACACCTAGACCAGTGACAGTGACAAGGAGACGTCCTCTACACCTAAGCCAGTGACAGTGACAAGGGGACGTCCTCTACACCTAGGCCGGTGACAGTGACAAGGGGACGTCCTCTACACCTAGACCAGTGACAGTGACAAGGGGATGTCCTCTAAACCTAGACCAGTGACAGTGACAAGGAGACGTCCTCTACACCTAAGACAGTGACAGTGACAAGGGGACGTCCTCTACACCTAGACCAGTGACAGTGACAAGGAGACGTCCTCTACACCTAAGCCAGTGACAAGGGGACGTCCTCTACACCTAGGCCGGTGACAGTGACAAGGGGACGTCCTCTACACCTAGACCAGTGACAGTGACAAGGGGACGTCCTCTACACCTAGACTGGTGACAGTGACAAGGGGACGTCCTCTACACCTAGGCCGGTGACAGTGACAAGGAGACGTCCTCTACACCTAGGCCGGTGACAGTGACAAGGAGACGTCCTCTACACCTAGGCCGGTGACAGTGACAAGGAGACGTCCTCTACACCTAGGTCAGTGACAAGTGGACGTCCTCTACAGCTAGACCAGTGACAGTGACAAGGAGACGTCCTCTACACCTAGACCAGTGACAAGGAGACGTCCTCTACACCTAGACCAGTGACAAGGGGATGTCCTCTACACCTAAACCAGTGACAGTGAGAAGGGGACGTCCTCTAAACCTAGACCAGTGACAAGGAGACGTCCTCTACACCTAGACCAGTGACAAGGAGACGTCCTCTACACCTAGACCAGTGACAGTGACAAGAGGACGTCCTCTACACCTAGACCAGTGACAATGACAAGGGGACGTCCTCTACACCTAGACTAGTGACAATGACAAGGGGACGTCCTCTACACCTAGACCGGTTACTATGGAACTTTCTGCCACAGGATGTGATGATTGAGGATTCATTGTGCAAGATCTAGAAAGTCCTGGATACCTTTCTGCAGCAGAAAAAATATTACAGGTTTTGGATTTTTAGCAAAGTTTATCCAGGGTTTTATACTGATTGCCGGATTTGGAGTCAGGAAGGAATTTTATCCCCTCTCATGCCTCAATTGGCGTCAGCTTTATGGAGGTTTTTGCCTTCCTCTGGATCAACACTCTAGGGTTATAGGTCGAACTTGACGGTCTGGTTTCTTCATCTAACCTCTATTATGTTACTATATAAGATTAGTATATCATAGAGATGGTTCTGGTTTGTCAGACACACAGAGATACAGCCAGGATAATAGCGCTGGCCAACTTCGAGCTGTATCTCCCAACCTGAGTCTCTCTCAGAGGTTTGTTATTCTTTATTTTACCACCTTTTACTTCTATAACTGTTTTGCCTTCTAAGGGTGCATTCACACTAAGTATATTCATTTCAATGGGAGCCGGCATACACGCGTATCACATTGAAACCAATAGGGAAAAAAGCAGCCCAATCATTTCAATGGGGAGCGCTCGTATGCCAGCTCCCATTGAAATGAATGGGATCTGCTTTGTACGCGCTGATTCTGAATGTGTTTTACGTTCAAAACCAGCTCAGCGTATACTTAGTGTGAATGCATCCTAAGTATAGTTTTGTTATTCCATCACATAATCTTTTTGTAAGCACTGTCATATTGTAAAATCAATCTGAAAATTAATAAATTTGTCCTTGCTGCTCTAGCATACCCAAACCTGAAGAGTAAAACATTTCTTGTAGATGTCTATACTGACAGTGGATTACCTATTTATAGTCACATCCAAGGTCACGAGTGCAGTGAACGGCAGTGCGTCTGTGGTTTGTAACATATCTGAATACAAATCTGGAATACACTGTCCAGGGCTGATATATAGATGTGTTATCTGGAGTTTATTTGCTTTTTGGATTACAAATGTTTAATCCCTTAAAGTATAATTGTCATTTCCTTTGATTTTGGTTTGGCTTTTTTTTTCTGAACATTTTTGGAATATTAACCTATTGAACTTTCTTTTTGTAGCTTCTAAAGTTTTGTATTGCCAATAGGTACAGATATAGCTATTGCTAATAGGGTAGGGGTCGCGTCGTTACCCTATCACCACTTTTATACCGCCTAGAAAAGTGCTTTGGGTGTCACTTGCAGCTCCACCTGTCACAGAAGTGAAGAAATCACTAGTAAAATACATAATTAGGAGTCTGGTTATACAAGGTGGTATAAAAATTACTCCTGCCTTTTGGTAATAGCCATATCCTATCCTACTAATATTAAAAATGTAACAGTTTGGATGTTTGTATCAATCACGCAAAAACGGATGAACGGAGTTGTATGAAATTTGACGTATAGATAGTTTGTAACCTGGAGTAACACATCGGCTACTTTTTTATCCCGGTAAATGGCTTCACGACTGATATGAATTTATGTTCACATACTATGTTACACTGCTCTTGCAGCAGCCTTATCTCAGGTCCCAGGTCTGTTATCTCTCTATGTAAACACTGAGATAACCCTCAGTGGATTGTGTACATGCATTTGCATATTATCTGATCTGCTCCAGGCAGTTCTGACACACTGGAAGGGAAAACATCTTTAATCCAAATTGGCAATTTGCTACTTTTAAACATGCCGGGAAAAAGAAAATCTAATTTGTTGCAAAATTCTAAAACAACGAGAACTATGAAGGATCCAGAAGTCACAGAGTTCTCTTCAAGCGGAGCTGACAGGGATCATCACTGCCAAGAACATGCTCATTATACGGCGTCCCAGTGAGCTCCTGAGATGCTCGGCGTGAGGAACAACTTCAGCAACAGGACAGCTTGAGAGTTCCTGAAATGCCGGAGCAGGCAAACCATCGCAGCAGCAATTTGTTGAATATAGGTAGATCATCCACTTCAACAACATGCAGATGAACTCGCGGGCAGAGGCTAGTCTGTATATATTGGCAACACAGGGCAAATACAGAACGGATCTCCCTAACAATGATTAGTTAGAGCATCGCTAGAGTAATAGTAGGACATCAATTCTGCCATAGACAAATTATATGTTATATACAAAAATATATTTTTCAATTTAATATGTGTCAATAAAAACAGTCACTATAAAATGTCTACTCCCTTATGTGAGTTCTTAGATGTTGAATAAGATTTGATTTGCGAGTTAAACATTTCCCACATTCTGGACATGAATACAGATTTCCTGTGTGAATTCTCTGATGGTCATCCAGGGATGATTTGCGTGTAAAACATTTTGTACATACAGGACATATAAATGGCTTCACCCCCGTGTGAATGTTCTGATGTTCAATAAAGTTGCCCTTTCTTGAAAAACACCTCCCACATTCTGGACATGAGTATGGCTTCTTTCCTGTGTGAATTTGCTGATGAGCATTAAGATGTGCTTTTTGCTTAAAGCATTTCCCACATTCCAAACATGAATATGGCTTCTCTCCTGTGTGAGTTTTTTGATGTCCCCAAAGATGTGCTTTTTGGTTAAAACATTTGCCACACTCTGGACATGAATATGGCTTCTCTCCTGTGTGAGTTTTGTGATGTCCCCAAAGATGTGCTTTTTGGTTAAAACATTTCCCACATTCTGAACATAAAAATCTCTTCTCCCCGGTGTAAGATCTTCCATGTTCAACACCTTTTCTGTATTTTTTGCTTTCTTTCACAGTCAGTGATGAATCCGAAGATTGGACGGGTATAACGGGATCAGATGATAGATCTTTCTCCTGAAGGGCTGAGGGTATATCTGGGGTAATGACATGTTCTTCATATGGATCTTGTGTGATACCATGATCTTCTGCTTTATAATCTGTAGATATCAGATGTCCCTCTGAGCTCCTGCTATAGTAGTCTGTAAAGAAATAAAATATTTTTGAGAAATGATACTATTTATAATATTTCTATACAAATATTTCCATAGATATTATAAGGCATGTAACACCATTCGATTTGTCAGCAAGACATTGGAGGCAAAACAGATGAGAATCTCTGGCTAGGTTCACACTATTCTATTAAAAAACAGGAATGGACGTCTATAACAATGGACCTGACTCTTTCTCACTGTTCTCCTCCTCCCCTCCTCATAGACTCCTAAGGGCCACTATAATCTGATCTCTCAGTGATAGGATGTAATAGGAGGTGTCTTATATTTCCTTCTACTATTGAGTTATAAAACATTTACTGAAAGGTTTGTGAAGACTTAATAGATAAAGCAAAAACTTATAGCAGTCGGTGAATGCAGGGCCATTATTACTGCTACTGGCGTCAGGGGCCCGGCCAAACTGAAAAATGGCCGTGTGCCGGCCCCCTGGCGCCCGCAGCAGTCGTGTGTCCGATTTCAACTCAGATCTGCGTCCAGAGGATGCAGATCTGAGTTGGACACATACGCGGCTACAGCAAGGAGCTGACACAGCTTCGCTTCGCTGACCTGTGTCAGCTCCTTGCTTCGCCGCTGCCGCCGGCTACTGGCTTGTAGACGCGATGATCGTGTCTACAAGCCAGTAGCCGGCGGCAGCGGCGAAGTGAGGAGCTGACACAGGTCAGCTCCTCGCTTCAGCCATATATGTGTCAGCGAGAGAAGTGCGCAGAGAGCGGCGAGGGAGCGGAGGAGAAGGTAAGAACGTGAAACTGGGGGCAGATGAAGGAGAGGACGGCATGACACTGGGGGCAGAGATGGAGAGGACGGCATGACACTGGGGGCAGAGATGGAGGGGACATGAATCTGGGGGCAGAGATGGAGGGGACATGAATCTGGGGGAAGAGATGGGGGGTACATGAATCTGAGGGCAGAGATGGAGAGGACATGAATCTGGGGGCAGAGATTGAAGGGACATGAATCTGGGGGCAGAGATGGGAAGACATGAATCTGGGGTCAGAGATGGAGGGGGAGACATGAAACTGGGGCAGATGAAGGGTGTACACTCACCAGCCACTTTATTAGGTACACCATGCTAGTAACGGGTTGGACCCCCTTTTGCCTTCAGAACTGCCTCAATTCTTCGTGGCATAGATACAACAAGGTGCTGGAAGCATTCCTCAGAGATTTTGGTCCATATTGACATGATGGCATCACACAGTTGCAGTCGCAGATTTGTCGGCTGCACATCCATGATGCGAATCTCCCGTTCCACCACATCCCAAAGATGCTCCTCTATTGGATTGAGATCTGGTGACTGTGGAGGCCATTGGAGTACAGTGAACTCATTGTCATGTTCAAGAAACCAGTCTGAGATGATTCCAGCTTTATGACATGGCATTGCATTATCCTGCTGAAAGTAGCCATCAGATGTTGGGTACATTGTGGTCATAAAGGGATGGACATGGTCAGCAACAATACTCAGGTAGGCTTTGGCGTTGCAACGATGCTCAATTGGTACCAAGGGGCCCAAAGAGTGCCAAGAAAATATTCCCCACACCATGACACCACCACCACCAGCCTGAACCGTTACCGATACAAGGCAGGATGGATCCATGCTTTCATGTTGTTGACGCCAAATTCTGACCCTACCATCCGAATGTCGCAGCAGAAATCGAGACTCATCAGACCAGGCAACGTTTTTCCAATCTTCAATTGTCCAATTTCGATGAGCTTGTGCAAATTGTAGCCTCAGTTTCCTGTTCTTAGCTGAAAGGAGTGGCACCCGGTGTGGTCTTCTGCTGCTGTAGCCCATCTGTAGCCTCAAAGTTGGACGTACTGTGCGGCGTTCAGAGATGCTCTTCTGGCTACCTTGGTTGTAACGGGTGGCTATTTGAGTCACTGTTGCCTTTCTATCAGCTGGAACCAGTCTGGCCATTCTCCTCTGACCTCTGGCATCAACAACGCATTTCCGCCCACAGAACTGCCGCTCACTGGATGTTTTTTCTTTTTCGGACCATTCTCTGTAAACCCTAGAGATGGTTGTGCGTGAAAATCCCAGTAGATCAGCAGTTTCTGAAATACTCAGACCAGCCCTTCTGGCACCAACAACCATGCCACGTTCAAAGGCACTCAAATCACCTTTCTTCCCCATACTGATGCTCGGTTTGAACTGCAGGAGATTGTCTTGACCATGTCTACATGCCTAAATGCACTGAGTTACCGCCATGTGATTGGCTGATTAGAAATTAAGTGTTAACGAGCAGTTGGACAGGTGTACCTAATAAAGTGGCCGGTGAGTGTATATGAAGCAGGGGGAGAGATAGAGGGGGGACATATAATTTACGGGTGACTGTAGGGGGATTATACTGTGTGCGGGCACATGAAAAATTAATGAGAATGGGCGGAGTCAACATAAAAAAAGGGTGGGGCTAAATTTGCCGCAGCGCGCCGCACATTTTGTCCCTCTTTCGGTTCTTCAAAAGTTGGGAGGTATGGGTACAGGGGGCAGAGGAAAGATGTTAGAAGGTGGACGGGGGGGGGGGGGGGGGGATTGTTGGGGCATCGGGTGTGCGGCACTGCGGAGAGGGAACTGGGGCAATAATATATAAGTTTTTAGCTGGAGAACTACAAAGCACACAATACCTCTAAAGGTATGTGTGCTTTGTATTAATAATGATGTAGGCTATGTTACTAGCATAGCAGCCTGTTTGGGGGTGGGACTTTCACTTTAAAGGAGTGTTCACGTTGCGTTTTTGGCCTCCCTTGCCGGGATACGTTGGTAACCAGTCACAATCAGCTCCCCACTTATCCCTGCACGGAGAACTGCAGGCCCCCCTTTTTTTAATGGCCAGTTCTTCGTGCAGGGATAAGTTGACAGCTGATTCTGACTGGACACTTAGGCTGTATGGGGCCCCAAAATTCCTGATGGCGGCCCCGGGTGAATGAGGAGAATCAGTGACCCTTCTGTGCTTTATATAGTGGTGACTCCTCACCTGGGCGGGTCCCTGTAGGAATGTCCTCCTCACACTCCTCATCACCACTCACATAGGGCTCTTCCTTTATTCTCATAGATATAGCATTCATGTCGCTCACATCTTTATCCTTATGGAAAATCTGGGAAACAAATAATGTAAAAGTCACCGGACGAATGGGGAAGTCACAGAGAATGTTCTAGATCATTAATCTGCATGAAGATGAAAGATGTCCTGACAGTAGCTGCAGGTCTGTGAGAAGCCGGATAAACATATTAGATGGCGGCTCAATGACACCGCCCATGTATATAACCATATAATACTGCTGGATACAACAAGACTGACCACAAGGACTTCACAGCCCGTCTACACATCATAGGGAATATCTCCATCTACCTGATCATCCTGTGGAAGAAGAGGACTGGGACATCTCTCCGGTGTTGTCCTCTTACTGGATCTACCTGTAGGAAACACAGACAGGGACTGAATTCATTCTGTACATACAAATAATGGAAGTCCATGTGTATATAGTCATGTCTATTACCTGCTGATGTGAGGGGCTGCTGGTCCTCCATCATCACCTCCTTGTACAGATCCTCATGTCCTTCTAAATACTCTCACTCCTCCATGGAGAAATAGACAGCGACATCCTGACACCTTATAGGAACCTGACAACACAATGATACAGTCATCACCCCGACCCCTCCAGTTACTGTATAATGTCCCAGCATTCCCAGCAGTGTCACCTCTCCAGTCAGCAGCTCCAGCATCTTGTTGGTGAGTTCTAGGATCTTCTGTCCATTGATCTCCTCCTGTATCAGGGGGTGAGGTGAAGGCCCCGGGATTAGGCTCAGGGTTCCTCCATATCCATCATACACAGGAGCCTGACAGCGCCCACTAGAGGTCTTCTTCACTACTGTGTAATCCTGGTTATGGGGAGACACATTAATAAATCTCACTACATACATGTCCCGAGTCCATCACCTCTCCAGTCATATCATCTGTTATTACTATAGATAAGAATGATGTCATGATGACATCATCAGAATCTCTCACCTCTCCAGTAAGCTGGTAGATGATCTCTAGGGTGAGGTTTAATAGACTTTCCGCCATCTTGTTCCTGTCTCTTTCCATTCTCTTCTATAGGAGACATCAACTGAGCGGATTCTATATTGTAGGAACCTGCAGATAAAGAAGATGAGATAATGTCATGTAATAAATACAATTAATGGAGACAATAACATTTTGGCTGTTTTCACACAACTGACTTTCAGATATGAAACTTTTATTGTGTCTTTGCCTCTCCCGATCGGCCACACGGAAATGGCTGATGGACATGTGCAGTTGGCACTTTGGAACGAAGAGAACAGGGGCGCGCGAGAAGAAGAAGACAGAGGCCGTCGCTGGAGAGTTTTCGGACAGTACAGGGGACGCCCCCACTGCTGCGAGAGAAATCATTTACAGAAGGAAAAGAGAAGATATATCTAAGGAACAGCAGCACAGATCCGAATAATAAAGGTCAGAGAAGAATAGTCTTTCTTAAATCTTACGTGTATTTACTTTACAAAGCGTATCCTAGTGATAGAATCTCCTTAAGGTGGGGAGTGAAAAACATAAATGACAAATGGCTGCGGCAGGAAAGGGTTAAAGGGTCGCCATATGTTACGGACGTCTGTATGTGATCGGGGGTCGTCTATTCCTGGAGATCACAAGGTGTCAGACAAGTTGTCAGGTGATCGGTCAGATGTCATAGAGACGATTCTCTGCTGAATTCGATGACTTGGAGGGGAGACGACGGTTTATAGATCCGGTCAGTAGTCACCGAGAGCAGAGAAGAAATCCAGAGAATCCTCCGGGAATCGGCATCCGGAATCTTCTGTGTTGTTCTCTGATGGTCGCCCCGAACTTGCTCAGTGCACTGTATAATCCTGCCCGGACTGTGAGCGACCACCATATATATATATATACCTCCTCCTGTACTGCAACCGTGGTTACAGGACCTGTGATGATGTCACCTGTGTGGGAGGAGCCAACAAGTCACATGATCAGGATGTAGCAGAGCTGGTTCTGGTGACAGTAACCTATCTATCTGCAGGGCTGGGGTGATATGCTGGATCTGGTGACAGTAACCTATCTATCTGCAGGGCTGGGGTGATATGCTGGTTCTGGTGACGGTAACCTATCTATCTGCAGGGCTGTGGTGATATGCTGGATCTGGTGACAGTAACCTATCTATCTGCAGGGCTGTGGTGATATGCTGAGTCTGGTGACAGTAACCTATCTATCTGCAGGGCTGGGGTGATATGCTGGTTCTAGTGACAGTAACCTATCTATCTGCAGGGCTGGGGTGATATGCTGGGTCTGGTGACAGTAACCTATCTATCTGCAGGGCTGGGGTGATATGCTGGTTCTGGTGACAGTAACCTATCTATCTGCAGGGCTGGGGTGATATGCGGGTTCTGGTGACAGTAACCTATCTATCTGCAGGACTGGGGTGATATGCTGGTTCTGGTGACAGTAACCTATCTATCTGCAGGGCTGGGGTGATATGCTGGTTCTGGTGACAGTAACCTATCTATCTGCAGGGCTGGGGTGATATGCTGGGTCTGGTGACAGTAACCTATCTATCTGCAGGACTGGGGTGATATACCGGGTCTGGTGACAGTAACCTATCTATCTGCAGGACTGGGGTGATATACCGGGTCTGGTGACAGTAACCTATCTATCTGCAGGGTTGGGGTGATATGCTGGTTCTGGTGACAGTAACCTATCTATCTGCAGGGCTGGGGTGATATGCTGGTTCTGGTGACAGTAACCTATCTATCTGCAGGGCTGGGGTGATATGCTGGTTATGGTGACAGTAACCTATCTATCTGCAGGGCTGGGATGATATGCTGGTTATGGTGACAGTAACCTATCTATCTGCAGGGCTGGGGTGATATGCTGGTTATGGTGACAGTAACCTATCTATCTGCAGGGCTGGGGTGATATGCTGGTTCTGGTGACAGTAACCTATCTATCTGCAGGGCTGGGGTGATATGCTGGGTCTGGTGACACTAACCTATCTATCTGCAGGGCTGGGGTGATATACTGGTTCTGGTGACAGTAACCTATCTATCTGCAGGGTTGGGGTGATATGCTGGGTCTGGTGACAGTAACCTATCTATCTGCAGGGCTGGGATGATATGCTGGTTCTGGTGACAGTAACCTATCTATCTGCAGGGCTGGGGTGATATGCTGCATCTGGTGACAGTAACCTATCTGCAGGACTGGGGTGATATGCTGGGTCTGGTGACAGACATGTATTGTATGTAGCGGAGCTGTCTGTTTGTGACGTGTATGTAGCGGAGCTGTCTGTGTGTGACGTGTATGTAGCGGAGCTGTCTGTGTGTGACGTGTATGTAGTGGAGACGTCTGTGTGTGACGTGTATGCAGAGGTGCCGTCTGTGTCTGATGTGTATGTAGCAGAGCTGTCTGTGTGTGAAATTTATGTAGTGGAGCAGTCTGTGTGTGTGACGTGTATGTAGCGGAGACATCTGTGTGTGACGTGTATGTAGCAGAACATCTGTGTGTGATGTGTATGTAGTGGAACCGTCTGTGTGTAATGTGTATGTAGTGGAGCCGTCTGTGTGTGACGTGTATGTAGCGGAGCTGTCTTTGTGTGACGTGTATGTAGCGGAGCAGTCTGTGTGTGATTTGTATGTAGCAGAACATCTATGTGTGACGTGTATGTAGCGGAGCTGTCTGTGTGTGACGTGTATGTAGTGGAGCAGTCTGTGTGTGACGTTTATGTAGCGGAACGTCTGTGTGTGACGTGTATGTAGCGGAATGTCTGTTTGTGACATGTATGTAGCAGAACGTCTGTGTGTGACGTTTATGTAGCAGAACATCTGTGTGTGCCGTTTATGTAGCGGAGCCATCTGTGTGACGTGTATATAGCGGAGCCGTCTGTGTGTGACGTGTATGTAGCGGAGCTGTCTGTGTGTGACGTTTATGGAGCGGAGCTGTCTGTATGTGACGTGTATATAGGGGAGCCGTCTGTGTGTGACGTGTATGTAGTGGAGCCGTCTGTGTGTGACGTTTATGTAGCGGAGCTGTCTGTGTGTGACGTGTATATAGGGGAGCCGCCTGTGTGTGACATGTATGTAGCAGAGCCGTCTATGTGTGACGTTTATGTAGCGGAGCCGTCTGCGTGACGTGTATGTAGCGGAGACGTCTGTGTGTGATGTGTATGTAGCAGAACATCTATGTGTGACGTGTATGTAGCGGAGCCGTCTATGTGTGACGTGTATGTAGTGGAGCTGTCTGTGTGTGACGTTTCTGTAGCGGAGCCGTCTATGTGTGACGTGTATGTAGCGGAACGTCTGTGTGTGACGTGTATGTAGCGGAATGTCTGTTTGTGACATGTATGTAGCAGAACGTCTGTGTGTGCCGTTTATGTAGCGGAGCCATCTGGGTGTGACATTTTTGTAGCGGAGCCATATGTGTGACGTGTATATAGCGGAGCCGTCTGTGTGTGACATTTATGTAGTGGAGCTGTCTGTGTGTGACATGTATGTAGCGGAACGTCTGTATGTGACATGTATGTAGCGGAGCCATCTGTGTGTGCCGTTTATGTAGCAGAGCCGTCTGGGTGTGACATTTATGTAGCGGAGTCATCTGTGTGTGATATGTACAGAGCGGATTTGTGTAATCTGCAGATGGATAACTATATATGTGCATTGTGAATGCTGCAGAGCTGTGTATGTGAGATATCCATGTAATATAATTGTATTTGTACCAGTGTATGGTATTTAATGCCTTTATATCAGGGCTCAGTGTATTATGTACATGTAGCAGAGCTGTGTGTGTAAATCTTGTGGAGTACAGCTGTACTACTCTGTCACGTCTGGAGACGCCGTGGAGAGTGATCTGCTGCCTGCAATATCCTTCAGCATGACCGATCAGTAATGTTGTGAGGCCGCCAGGGGTGAACCTGCTTTTTTCACCGCCGGCAGAGCGGCGTTAGCAGGCAGAGAACAGGCACAGAGAGGACTGCTCCAGCGGCCTCCCCAATCCACCACTCGGTGACGCTAAGCCAGTCCAGGACAGCTTGTCCTGGACTGGCTTAGGTAAGCAAAAATGCCGCCCTCCCCGGGGCCCTGGCATAGCACCGCCTGAAGCGGTCGCTTCCGGTGGCCTCATGGGAGGTGCGGTGCTGGGGGCCGCACAGCTCTCCATGTGCTCGCCAGACTGCCATTAGGTACCGAGATGAGATCCTCAGACCCCTTGTGAGTCCATATGCTGGTGCGGTTGGCCCTGGAATCCTCCTAATGCAGGACAATGCCAGACCTCATGTGGCTGGAGTGTGTCAGCAGTTCCTGCAAGATGAAGGCATTGAAGCTATGCACTGGCCTGGCCGTTCCCCAGACCTGACTCCGATTGAGCACATCTGGGACATCATGTCTCGCTCCATCCACCAATGTCACGTTGCACCACAGACTGTCCAGGAGTTGGCAGATGCTTTAGTCCAGGTCTGGGAGGAGAACCCTCAGGAGACCATCCACAACCTCATCAGTAGCATGCCCAGGTGTTGTAGGGAGGTCATACAGACACGTGGAGGCCGCACACACTACTCAGCCTTATTTTGAGATGTTTTAAGGACATCACATCAAAGTTGGATCAGCCTGTAGTGTATTTTTCCACTTTGATTTTTTTTTTTTTTTTTTGGGGGGGGAGGGGGGGGGACTCCAAATCCAGCCCTCCATTGGTTAATAAATTTGTTTTCCATTGATAATTTTTGTGAGATTTTGTTGTCATCACATTCAACTCTGTACAGAACATTTCATTCATTCAGATCTATATAGTCCTAGGAGCCCTGACAGTGTCATACACTATGTATTATAGATATATATAGTCCTAGGAGCCCTGACAGTGTCATACACTATGTATTATAGATATATATAGTCCTAGGAGCCCTGACAGTGTCATACACTATGTATTATAGATATATATATATAGTCCTAGGAGCCCTGACAGTGACATACACTATGTATTATAGATATATATAGTCCTAGGAGCCCTGACAGTGTCATACACTATGTATTATAGATATATATAGTCCTAGGAGCCCTGACAGTGTCATACACTATGTATTATAGATATATATAGTCCTAGGAGCCCTGACAGTGTCATACACTATGTATTATAGATATATATAGTCCTAGGAGCCCTGACAGTGTCATACACTATGTATTATAGATATATATAGTCCTAGGAGCCCTGACAGTGTCATACACTATGTATTATAGATATATATAGTCCTAGGAGCCCTGACAGTGTCATACACTATGTATTATAGATATATAGTCCTAGGAGTCCTGACAGTGTCATACACTATGTATTATAGATATATATAGTCCTAGGAGCCCTGACAGTGTCATACACTATGTATTATAGATATATATAGTCCTAGGAGCCCTGACAGTGTCATACACCATGTATTATAGATATATACTCACCGGCCACTTTATTAGGTACACCATGCTAGTAACGGGTTGGACCCCCTTTTGCCTTCAGAACTGCCTCAATTCTTCGTGGCATAGATACAACAAGGTGCTGGAAGCATTCCTCAGAGATTTTGGTCCATATTGACATGATGGCATCACACAGTTGCCGCAGATTTGTCGGCTGCACATCCAAAGAGTGCCAAGAAAATATTCCCCACACCATGACACCACCACCACCAGCCTGAACCGTTGATACAAGGCAGGATGGATCCATGCTTTCATGTTGTTGACGCCAAATTCTGACCCTACCATCCGAATGTCGCAGCAGAAATCGAGACTCATCAGACCAGGCAACGTTTTTCCAATCTTCAATTGTCCAATTTCGATGAGCTTGTGCAAATTGTAGCCTCAGTTTCCTGTTCTTAGCTGAAAGGAGTGGCACCCGGTGTGGTCTTCTGCTGCTGTAGCCCATCTGTAGCCTCAAAGTTGGACGTACTGTGCGGCGTTCAGAGATGCTCTTCTGGCTACCTTGGTTGTAACGGGTGGCTATTTGAGTCACTGTTGCCTTTCTATCAGCTCGAACCAGTCTGGCCATTCTCCTCTGACCTCTGACATCAACAACGCATTTCCGCCCACAGAACTGCCGCTCACTGGATGTTTTTTCTTTTTCGGACCATTCTCTGTAAACCCTAGAGATGGTTGTGCGTGAAAATCCCAGTAGATCAGCAGTTTCTGAAATACTCAGACCAGCCTTTCTGGCACCCACAACCATGCCACGTTCAAAGGCACTCAAATCACCTTTCTTCCCCATACTGATGCTCGGTTTGAACTGCAGGAGATTGTCTTGACCATGTCTACATGCCTAAATGCACTGAGTTGCCGCCATGTGATTGGCTGATTAGAAATTAAGTGTTAACGAGCAGTTGGACAGGTGTACCTAATAAAGTGGCCGGTGAGTGTATATAGTCCTAGGAGCCCTGACAGTGTCATAAACTATGTATTATAGATATACTAGCTGGTACCCGCGACTTGGTCTGCGGTGATTGTAGCAGTGGGTATATACAGGCGCGGGTAAGGTTTTCGTACTGTGT
The DNA here is from genome assembly GCF_031893055.1 of Leptodactylus fuscus. Lineage (NCBI taxonomy): Eukaryota > Metazoa > Chordata > Amphibia > Anura > Leptodactylidae > Leptodactylus > Leptodactylus fuscus. The sequence continues at coordinate 4,724,402 of NC_134265.1, read as the reverse complement.
ATGAGGTATGGGATATGAAATGTAAGTTTGTATCTTGTTGTTGCTGTAATTCAGAGAATCCGTGAGACTTTTGTGTTGCAGTTACTTTGTATTTGAGCTGCTATATATACGGTGTTGGTATAAACTTTACATAGTGTCTTTGGGACAGAGGTATTTGAAGTTAACCCTTTCCCGCCGATGGCATTTTTTGTTTTTCGTTTTTGACTCCCCTCCTTCTAAACCCCATAACTTTTTTATTTCTCCGCTCCCAGAGCCATATGAGGTCTTAATTTTTCCTGGGACAAATTTTTCTTCCTGATGCCGCCATTATTTATTCTATATAATGTACTGGGAAGCAGGGAAAAAATTCAGAATGGGGTGGATTTGAAGAAAAAATGCATTTCTGCGACTTTCTTACGGGCTTTGGTTTTACGGCGCTCACTGTGCAACCAAAATGACCTGTCCCCTATATTCTGTGTTTCGTTATGATACCGGGATACCAAATTTATATGGTTTTATTTACATTTAGACCCCTTAAAAAAAATCCAAAACTGTGTTAAAATATTACTTTTTGAAAAGTCGCCATATTCCGACAGCCGTAACTTTTTTATACGTGCGTGTACGGGGATGCATAGGGCGTCTTTTTTTGCGGGACCGGGTGTACTTTGTAGTTCTACCATTTTCGGGAAATGTTATTGCTTTGATCACTTTTTATTCAAATTGTTATCAGAATTAAAACAGTGAAAAAATGGCAGTTAGGCACTTTTGACCATTTTTCCCGCTACGGCGTTTACCGAACAGGAAAAATATTTGTATAGCTTTGTAGAGCGGGCGATTTTGGACGTGGGGATACCTAACATGTATGTGTTTCACAGTTTTTAACGACTTTTATATGTGTTCTAGGGAAAGGGGGGTGATTTGAATTTGTAATCCTTTTTTTTTTTTATATATATATATATATATTTTTTTTACTTTTTTTAAACTTTTTTTTTTTGCATTTATTAGACCTCCTAGGGGTATTGACATGGGTGGGCGGTGTCGCGGATTGTCAGAGCGTTGGGGTCGGCAAACATGGCTGCTCCGGAGCGTTAAAGAGCGCCTCTTGGAGTATCATTAAGGTGAGGGGCAAAGTGGTAAAGTATATGAAGAGCTCAACGGAAAAATGGCCTAAGTCCAAAAATCAATATTGTGAGAAAAACGAAATTTAAAGTTTTAGCCTAAAGCAAACGGGCATTATTGTGGAATATATCTATCCAATGTAATCAGCTAATGAACACCGTTAATCCTAATCATAAATTGTATTATTTATTAAAAAAAATTGCAGCTTCATGTATAAATATTATTTATTTAATATTATTAATTAATTACTACTATTATTAAACGATGAAGAATAATAATTACCTGCCTCCCTTTTCGGCGCTAAATATGTGCAAAAGTCGATTTAGAGCCTTTTAAACAATAAGACAAAGTTTTTACACTAATATAAACAACAGACCGGAAGTCACGATTTCAATGAAAAAATGACCAACGAGAGTGAAGTAAGTAAGTTTGTATTGGACTTAGGCCATTATTCCATTAAGTGTAAATTCTTCTGCATTGAAATATATGGACTTAGGTCATTAATCCTAGGTACCTTGTAAACCCAATGCATAGAACGAGGTACAAAGAAGCTTTCTAGGTAATAATTTGAAATATGACAAAATGTGGACTTAGGCCATTTTTCCGTTGAGCTCTTCATATGTATATGTGATTGTGTGGGGTTAGGGGCGAGGCTGTGTATAATACACTATGTATTATAGATATATATATATAGTCCTAGGAGCCCTGACAGTGTCATACACTATGCATTATAGATATATATAGTCCTAGGAGCCCTGACAGTGTCATACACTATGTATTATAGATATATATAGTCCTAGGAGCCCTGACAGTGTCATACACTATGTATTATAGATATATATAGTCCTAGGAGCCCTGACAGTGTCATACACTATGTATTATAGATATATATAGTCCTAGGAGCCCTGACAGTGTCATACACTATGCATTATAGATATATATAGTCCTAGTAGCCCTGACAGTGTCATACACTATGTATTATAGATATATATAGTCCTAGGAGCCCTGACAGTGTCATACACTATGTATTATAGATATATATAGTCCTAGGAGCCAGTGACAGTGTCATACACTATGTTAAAATGCAATTTAAACTCTCGACCTGAAATGACTCTTTGGACCAAACCACTCGATCCTGAAATGAATCTATAGAGATCTGTCCATCTTTGCTAACCAACTACAACTGGATGAAGTGTTTCTTGAGATTTGCTTTCAGAGTTTTCCAACCTGACACTTACCTGGGTCTGACCCTAATGCTTCATAGTATTATAAATCTCATTTTATACATGACACATGACCACTGTTGAAGCATTTACATATTATACATCATATAACTTTGAAGAATGGTTTTGGTAATTTATCTGGAGTCGAGTTGCTTTGTGGAGAATGGACATTTATTGGTACTTGTATCTATTTCTTACCCATCATTTACTGCCCAATGTTGCGTTCTCGTTCTCTTGTATGATGTCACTGTAACTGTTGTATTTTTTCTTTTAATATTTGTTAATAAACCAAGTCCATATCAGATGTCTACTTCTCGGTGTGAGTTCTCTGATGTTTTAGAAGATAAGATTTGCGAGTTAGACACTTCCCACATTCTGGACATGAATATGCTTTCCCTGTGTGAATTCTTCGATGTGTTATTAGGGATGTTTTGTGGTTAAAGCACTTTCTACATACAGGACATATAAATGGCTTCTCCCCCGTGTGAATGTACAAATGTTCAACAAAGTTCACCTTCCTTAAAAAACACCTTCCACATTCTGGACATGAATATGGCTTCTCTCCCGTGTGAATTTGCTGATGTCTCACCAGATGTGCTTTTTGGTTAAAGCATTTCCCACATTCTGAACATGAAAATGGCTTCTCCCCCGTGTGATGTCTTTGATGTTTTATGAGATTTGGTTTCTGACTAAAACACTTCCCACATTCTGCACATGAATATGGCTTCTCTCCTGTGTGAGTTTTTTGATGGTCATATAGACTTGATTTCCGAGTAAAACATTTGCCACATTCTGAACAAGAGAATCTCTTCGCCCCGGTGGGAGCTCTTTGATGTTCACCCCTTCTGTATCTTTTATTTTGCGTCACAGTTTGTGATGAATAAGAGGACAGGACTAATTTAACTGGATCAGATAACAGATCTAGGGCTGAGGGTATATCTGGGCTAATAACATGCTCTTCATATGCATCTTGTGTGATACCATGATCCTCTGCTTTATAATCTGTAGATATCAGATGTCCCTCTGAGCTCCTGGTACAGTTATCTGACAAGAAGAAAAGGGTTTTACTAATTTGACATAATTGAAACATTTCTATATAAATACACTCACTGAATATAAACTTAATGTTACACATTGGTGGTAAAACAGATGACAATCTAGCAGTGGACCTCAGGACATGGACTAGTAGATCATGATGATTGACCACCAGGCTGTTCTCCTCCAGTTTCTTACTTCTGTGGTGAGGCCAGCATCTTCATCAGTTCATGTTGCGGTGTGCTGGTCATGACTCTTGTGTAGTGAAATGCTCAGTGCAGAATCATAAAGGGGACTGTTTGGAATCGGAACATCAATACTCTTTCTTCTTCACCCAGTAGTCATTGCCCCTTCTGTTCAGCACTGCTGGTGGAGATTCTGCACGGCAAGAAAATAGCTTCAAACTTTTGTCCTGTTGGAACCGAGTTCCCATGAAATTGTATGCTTGATCCCTCAAGTTGCTCCAGTATGTTGGAGATTTGGAGTGGAGGAAAGATCTATGCTGCATGTTTTCTGGTCCTGCCTTGCCCTTTCCTTGCTCTGGGATGGAGTTAAGAGAATCAATTCCCAGGTTATTAACACTGGCCATCATGTGATTCCCCTCATTCCTCCTACATTATTTTGAGTCGTTGGTGCATGCATACAAATGGTCCTTGCTATGTTTTCTGGTTCTCGAGGCCCACGCCTGCATTCCACAATTCTGATCCTCTTCTTCTCTCTCTGGAGTCCCAAGGTTAATGAACTGATGCACCTGGAGAACCTCAGAACTTTCCTGTACTACACAACCAAAGCATTCAATAAAACGTGGTTGTATTGGTTGAAGTTCCAACGATCTGGAGAGTACCGGTTGCTTCTTGGTTCTGTAGCTCCTCTGCGGGATCAGGATAATGTGTCATGATCCCTCTGGTTGTAAATCTGTCAGGGCTCGTTCACATCTGCGCCTGGGAGTCCGTTTTGCAGGTATCCGTTTCCTGCACAAAACAGAGCAGGAGACGGAAAGCTGCAGGACTCTTTCAAACTCATGCATTTGAATGGGTTTGAAAGGTGTCAGGCCGTGAGCACCCGTGAGCGTTTTATGCTCTCCGCGGCGAAACCGTTTTTTTTTTTTTTTTTTTTTGTAAACGGACACAGAGTCGGACATGCAGTACTCTGTGTCCGGTTTAAAAAAACGGTTTTGATGCGGAGAGCATAAAACGCTCACCGGTGCTCACGGCCGGACTCGGCATGACAGGTTTCCGTCTTCTGCATGCAGAAGACGGAAATCTGAGAACGGACTGCCGAACGCTGGTGTGAAGCCAGCGTCACCTGTTTTCTATTCCCCCCATGGCAAGCCTCTGCTATGTAGTGCGCCTTGGATGGTTGTCCCCATTACCGGGATGCCCGGTTCATGCGGATGATTGTGCTCCCATCAAAGACCACATTCATTTATTTGAACCCTACATTCCCCAATTTTTCTCTCCTCTTCTTTTTTCGCCTCGCCCTCTTCCTAGTCCCCTTCCCCACCTTCCTTCTTCATCTTCCCGCAGCCCTCATTGTCCCTGTGTTGTATGTCTCCAGTACATTTCAGTTTTTTTATACATCTTTTTGAAAATCAATAGACTTTGAATTGCAAAAAAACAAAACAAAACAAAAAAACCTGACACTGACACTGTTTCTTGCCTGTGATTTCCTCTTCTATCTAGGCTCTCTGAACTCACTTCCAGTGCTACATCTTGTTTAACTGCTGATTTCCTAGTCCTTCGCCTACAGTAGCACCTATTTCCTGACTCAATGTTCCGTAGACGAAACCTGGGTGACAAGCAGCCAAGTTCGTCCTACCTTGTGGCGGGTTGTGGTGAAAACATTGGGGAACCTTAGACTCTTCTAACCAGAACGGTGTAGGATTAGACATAGCTTCATTTGCCTACGTTGTTTTTATCCTATTGGTTACCGGCTGCAAACTGGAGAACTGAATAAATATCAATTCCACAATTTAAGCAGTAATCCCTTCCAGAAACGCTGGCCTAGAAAGATCTTTTCCAACAGGGAGCAGTTGCAGAACCTTGTGGATCAAATGCACACTTTGGTGGGTACAGTGCATACAGTATTATCCCCCATAGTGGCCCTGCACACAGTATTATGTCCCATAGTGACCCCTGCACACAGTATTATCCCCCATAGTGGCCCTGCACACAGTATTATGTCCCATAGTGGCCCCTGCACACAGTATTATGTCCCATAGTGGCCCCTGCACACAGTATTATGTCCCATAGTGGCCCCTGCACACAGTATTATCCCCCATAGTGGTCCTGCACACATTATTATACCCCATAGTGGCCCCTGCACACATTATTATACCCCATAGTGGCCCCTGCACACAGTATTATCCCCCATAGTGTACCCTGCACACAGTATTATGTCCCATAGTGACCCCTGCACACAGTATTATCTCCCATAGTGGCCCCTGCACACATTATTATACCCCATAGTGGCCCCTGCACACATTATTATACCCCATAGCGGCCCCTGCACACATTATTATACCCCATAGCGGCCCCTAAACACACTATTATACCCCATAGTGGCCCCTGCACACACTATTATGCACCATAGTGGCCCCTGCACACAGTATTATCCCCCATAGTGGCCCCTGCACACAGTATTATGTCCCATAGTGACCCCGGCACACAGTATTATGTCCCATAGTGGCCCCTGCACACAGTATTATGTCCCATAGTGGCCCCTGCACACAGTATTATCCCCCATAGTGGCCCCTGCACACAGTATTATGTCCCATAGTGGCCCCTGCACACAGTATTATCCCCCATAGTGGCCCTGCACACAGTATTATCCCCCATAGTGGCCCTGCACACAGTATTATCCCCCATTGTGGCCCCTGCACCCACTATTATGCCCCGTTGTGGACACCCATTAACAATTATTATACTCTGGGGTCTTTTCAGACCCCAGAGTATAATAATCGGAGACCCGGGGAAAGAACAACATAAAAAAAAAAAAAACACTGTAACTTACCTGTCTCCTGACTCCCTGCTGGCGGCCATCTTCAATGACGTCAGGGACGTCATGTGACCGGGAGCCTGTGTCGCAACGCATAAGGACGCAGGCCCCGATCATGTGACGTCTGAGACGTCACACAAGTAGGCCGAAGCCTGCGTGGAGCCTGGAGAGGTAAGTAACACAGTTTTTTATGTTCAGTTACCTCTCCTGCACTTCCGATCATTATACTCGGGGGTCCGAAAAGACCCCCGAGTATAATAGTGCTTGTGGGGCCCGCAGTGTCACTTACCGATCCCGGCCCCTGCCAGGATCGGTAAGTATATAGGGCCCGTTAGCGGCTGGAGTAACTCCAGCCGGTAAAGGCCTATTAAAAAAAAAAAAAAAATGCAGCGGTAGCGGCTGCCACCGGGCCCCTAATGTCCCGGGCCCTGTGGCAGCTGCTACTGCTGCTACCACGGTAGTTACGCCACTGGGTGGGTTCATAACGTAACGGAATGGGTTCAACATCATAAGGCCGTAGCTCCAAGATATTATCACAACCACTGCATCAACTGAACCAGAGATAAATCTGCCCTAGTGAGTTTTTGGAGATTGGTAACCTATTAGTAATTTCAGTGAAAATTGCTCATTGGATTTCTGTCGGACACCTCAATTGGAGCAGCATGCAGGTCTCATCATTTTCCTCTTGCAGAGGGGTCCACAAGACTGAGGCTTATATTTGGGCACCATTGCCTCTGAACTTTTCCTCTTTTTTGACAGGCCTCTCATATGATAAGTTTGACCATGTGGTTATAGCTGACATTAGTCATATGGCTTCAGTCAATGTGATCGCAGTTGATGACACTTCTCTGTCTCTGGGTCCAGTTTACTTTCCGAGCAAGGATTTTGAAAATCGTTTATTTTCTTCCATGTTCTTGAAATTTTACCTGAAGTTATTTTGGGGCTTCCTCGGTTACTCACTCATAATCTGGAGTTGGTTGACTTGAGTTCTATGTACAACGATACTTATCTATCCTGGTCTTTGTCTAGTATCTTATTCGATGCTTTGCCAATGTCTGAATATTCTTTGTTCTGAAACTTCTTTCAGAACGGATATTCAGGCCCATGTCTCCGTTTCTGACACTTCTGCCTGCACTATGGAATCTGAAGAAATTCATATTTATATAAAAGAAATTTCAGGTTTATATAGTGGTGACTACTCACCTGTAGGAATGTCCTCCTCACACTCCTCCTCACCACTCACATAGGGCTCTTCCTTTATTGTTATAGTTATTGCATTTATATCATACAGATCTTTGTTCTGGTGGAAAATCTGTGAAACAAATAATGTAAAAGTCACCGGAAAAATGGGGAAGTCACAGAGAATGTTCTAGATCATTAATCCGCATGAAGATGAAAGATGTCCTGACAGTAGCTGCAGGTCTGTGAGAAGCCGGATAAACATATTAGATGGCGGCTCAATGACACCGCCCATGTATATAACCATATAATACTGCTGGATACAACAAGACTGACCACAAGGACTTCACAGCCCGTCTACACATCATAGGGAATATCTCCATCTACCTGATCATCATCCTGTGGAAGAAGAGGACTGGGACATCTCTCCGGTGTTGTCCTCTTACTGGATCTACCTGTAGGAAACACAGACAGGGACTGAATTCATTCTGTACATACAAATAATGGAAGTCCATGTGTATATAGTCATGTCTATTACCTGCTGATGTGAGGGGCTGCTGGTCCTCCATCATCACCTCCTTGTACAGATCCTTGTGTCCTTCTAAATACTCCCACTCCTCCATGGAGAAATAGACAGCGACATCCTGACACCTTATAGGAGCCTGACAACACAATGATACAGTCATCACCCCGACCCCTCCAGTTACTGTATAATGTCCCAGCATTCCCAGCACTGTCACCTCTCCAGTCAGCAGCTCCAGCATCTTGTGGGTGAGTTCTAGGATCTTCTGTCCATTGATCTCCTCTTGTATCAGGGGGTGAGGTGGAGGCCCCGGGATTGGGCTCAGGGTTCCTCCATATCCATCATACACAGGAGCCTGACAGCGCCCACTAGAGGTCTTCTTCACTACTGTGTAATCCTGGTTATGGGGAGACACATTAATAAATCTCACTATATACATGTCCAGAGTCCATCACCTCTCCAGTCATATCATCTGTTATTACTATAGATAAGAATGATGTCATGATGACATCATCAGAACCTCTCACCTCTCCAGTAAGCTGGTAGATGAGCTCTAGGGTGAGATTTAATAGACTTTCCGCCATCTTGTTCCTGTCTCTTTCCATCCTTGATGGATCAATCAGGAATATTCTCTTATATAGAAGATACTGAGAGGATTCTATATTGTAGGAACCTGAATGGAGAGAAGATGAGACAATGTAGACATAATACAATTACTGGAGACATCTCGGCAGATATTACAGTGTAGATGATGTATTGTCTATCTTTGTATGGATTAAACATATGTTAAATTCATATGTGGCACCTTTACATGACGACTGCGGATAATCACACCCCAGTATATATGACATATGACTATCATATATCACAAGGAGACCTGACACATCATTATAGTCAATGGGGGGGATTTACTAACAGTAAGAACAACCTTACATACAATGGCCTCAGTCAGAACTGATCTAGAGTTGGATACAATTTACTTGTGTTAGAGAAGAAATTATTCCAACCAGGAGAGAGAACGTCAGGTAAAATGTAAGGGTCGACCAGTGACGAGAGTAAGGCCGTAGGACCACGTGAAGAGACCGATACCAAAGAACTGGTGACAGAGGACCAGAACAATAGAGCAGTGACTGTTAAAAGCAGCAACACATGTAGCTGGAGGGGCCCCCTGACTATAATGGGGTCTAACGTCCTCTGCTAATTTTCTGGTGGACATTGTAATGGAGTCCGGCGCAGACATGAACGTAGAATGTCCGCTAAACGTACATGGAGATTTTCAATCATCCTGGTCGTGTACGGCCATCTTTAGCGCCTTTCACTCCCACCGACATCACAACGTAATGACTTTGCTCTTCTGACAGGCGCCGTTGCCTTCGCGGTTAATCTTTTTGTATTATGGATAACACTTACTAGAATTGTCTTCCATTAGCGCCCCCTGCAGTCAGAGCGGATATATAGGCACCTTTTCTATTTATCCACTGCATCACACGTTCATTTATTCACCGCCCTGGTCTGAGCTCTGCCTCCGACTAAATACAAAGCAGAATCTGATGCTGTGTGAACAGGCCCGTAAGGGGTTAATCAGATTCCCAGTGAGTATAATTGTATCCTTAAGACATGAATAAGATATAACTGACCAGATAGTCGCCCCTCGCTCTGATCCCCTGGTATCTCTGCCTGAAGATGGCGCCAGGAAATGTTCCCCTCACCGGTCTGTATAATCTTGCCAAGACTGCGACCATATGTGTGTGTGTGTATATATAGCAGTGTATATACATATACATATATATACATATATACATACATATATATATACATATATATATATATATACCTCCTCCTGTACTGCAACCGTGGTAACAGGACCTCTGATAATGTCTCATGTGTAGGAGGAGTCAGCGAGTCCCATGATCAGTTCCTGCTGATATCTTCATCTGCTTGAAAGATTTGAAATCCTTGTGGACTAAAGGACCTGTGATGATGTCATAGTCTTGTGATCATTGGCATGTGTGGGAGGGGTCAGTGAGTCACATGATTAGGTGTTATAAGAAGTTCTGTATCCGGACCAGGATTTAGTGGAGCGGTCTGTGTGTGACGTGTATGTAGTGGAACCGTATGTGTGTGACATGTATGTAGCAGAGCTGTGTGTGACGTGTATGTAGTGAAGCTGTCTGTGTGTGATGTGTATGTAGTGGAACCGTCTGTATGTGATATGTATGTAGCGGAGCCCCCTGTGTGTGACGTGTATGTAGCGGAGCCGTCTATGTATGACGTGTATGTAGTGGAGCCATCTGTGTGTGACGTGTATGTAGCGGAGCCATCTGTGTGTGACGTGTATGTAGCGGAGCCATCTGTGTGTGACGTGTATGTAGCGGAGCCATCTGTGTGTGACGTGTATGTAGCGGAGCCATCTGTGTGTGACGTGTATGTAGCGGAGCCATCTGTGTGTGACGTGTATGTAGCCGCGCCGTCTATGTGTGTGACATGTATGTAGCGGAGCCGTCTATGTATGACGTGTATGTAGTGGAGCCGTCTGTGTGTGACGTGTATGTAGTGGAGCCGTCTGTGTGTGACGTGTATGTAGTGGAGCCGTCTGTGTGTGACGTGTATGTAGTGGAGCCATCTGTGTGGTGTATGTAGCGGAGCCATCTCTGTGGTGTATGTAGCGGAGCCGTCTGTGTGTGACGTGTATGTAACGGAGCCATCTGTGTGTGACGTGTATGTAGCGGAGCCATCTGTGTGGTGTATGTAGCGGAGCCGTCTGTGTGTGAAGTGTATGTAGCAGAGCTGTCTGTGTGTGACGTGTATGTAGTGGAGCCGTCTGTGTGGTGTATGTAGTGGAGCTGTCTTTGTGTGACGTGTATGTAGTGGAGCGGTCTGTGTGTGACGTGTATGTAGTGGAGCGGTCTGTGTGTGACGTGTATGTAGTGGAGCGGTCTGTGTGTGATGTGTATGTAATGGAACCGTATGTGTGTGACATGTATGTAGCAGAGCTGTGTGTGACGTGTATTTAGCGGAGACGTCTGTGTGTGATTTGTATATAGTGGAGCTGTCTGTGACGTGTATGTAGTGGATTTGTCTGTTTGTGACTTGTATGTAGTGAAGCCGTATGTGTGGTGTATGTAGCAGGGCTGTCTGTGTGTGACGTGTATGTAGTGGAGCCGTCTGTGTGTGACGTGTATGTAGCGGAGCTGTCTGTGTGTGACATGTATGTAGTGGAGCCGTCTGTGTGTGACGTGTATGTAGTGGAGCCGTCTGTGTGTGACGTGTATGTAGTGGAGCCGTCTGTGTGTGACGTGTATGTAGCGGAGCTGTCTGTGTGTGACGTGTATGTAGTGGAGCCGTCTGTGTGTGACGTGTATGTAGCGGAGCTGTCTGTGTGTGACGTGTATGTAGCGGAGCCGTCTGTGTGTGACATGTATGTAGTGGAGCCGTCTGTGTGTGACGTGTATGTAGTGGAGCCGTCTGTGTGTGACGTGTATGTAGCAGAGCTGTCTGTGTGTGACGTGTATGTAGCAGAGCTGTCTGTGTGTGACGTGTATGTAGCGGAGCCGTCTGTGTGTGACGTGTATGTAGTGGAGCCATCTGTGTGTGACGTGTATGTAGTGGAGCCGTCTGTGTGTGACGTGTATGTAGTGGAGCCGTCTGTGTGTGACGTGTATGTAGTGGAGCCGTCTGTGTGTGACGTGTATGTAGCGGAGCTGTCTGTGTGTGACATGTATGTAGTGGAGCCGTCTGTGTGTGACGTGTATGTAGCGGAGCTGTCTGTGTGTGACGTGTATGTAGTGGAGCCGTCTGTGTGTGACGTGTATGTAGCGGAGCTGTCTGTGTGTGACGTGTATGTAGCGGAGCCGTCTGTGTGTGACATGTATGTAGTGGAGCCGTCTGTGTGTGACGTGTATGTAGTGGAGCCGTCTGTGTGTGACGTGTATGTAGCAGAGCTGTCTGTGTGTGACGTGTATGTAGCAGAGCTGTCTGTGTGTGACGTGTATGTAGCGGAGCCGTCTGTGTGTGACGTGTATGTAGCAGAGCTGTCTGTGTGTGACGTGTATGTAGCGGAGCCGTCTGTGTGTGACGTGTATGTAGTGGAGCCATCTGTGTGTGACGTGTATGTAGTGGAGCCGTCTGTGTGTGACGTGTATGTAGTGGAGCCGTCTGTGTGTGACGTGTATGTAGCAGAGCTGTCTGTGTGTGACGTGTATGTAGCAGAGCTGTCTGTGTGTGACGTGTATGTAGCGGAGCCGTCTGTGTGTGACATGTATGTAGTGGAGCCATCTGTGTGTGACGTGTATGTAGTGGAGCCGTCTGTGTGTGACGTGTATGTAGCAGAGCTGTCTGTGTGTGACGTGTATGTAGCAGAGCTGTCTGTGTGTGACGTGTATGTAGCGGAGCCGTCTGTGTGTGACATGTATGTAGTGGAGCCATCTGTGTGTGACGTGTATGTAGTGGAGCCGTCTGTGTGTGACGTGTATGTAGCAGAGCTGTCTGTGTGTGACGTGTATGTAGCAGAGCTGTCTGTGTGTGACGTGTATGTAGCGGAGCCGTCTGTGTGTGACATGTATGTAGTGGAGCCATCTGTGTGTGACGTGTATGTAGTGGAGCCGTCTGTGTGGTGTATGTAGCGGAGCCATCTGTGTGTGACGTGTATGTAGTGGAGCCGTCTGTGTGGTGTATGTAGCGGAGCTGTCTGTGTGTGACATGTATGTAGTGGAGCCGTCTGTGTGGTGTATGTAACGGAGTCGTCTGTGTGTGACGTGTATGTAGGGGAGCCGTCTGTTTGTGACATGTATGTAGCAGAGCCGTCTGTGTGTGACGTGTATATAGTGGATCCGTCTGTGTGGTGTATGTAGTGGAGCTGTCTTTGTGTGACGTGTATGTAGTGGAGCAGTCTGTGTGTGATGTGTATGTAATGGAACCGTATGTGTGTGACATGTATGTAGCAGAGCTGTGTGTGACGTGTATTTAGCGGAGACGTCTGTGTGTGATTTGTATATAGTGGAGCTGTCTGTGACGTGTATGTAGTGGATTTGTCTGTTTGTGACTTGTATGTAGTGAAGCCGTATGTGTGGTGTATGTAGCAGGGCTGTCTGTGTGTGACGTGTATGTAGCAGAGCTGTCTGTGTGTGACGTGTATGTAGCGGAGCCGTCTGTGTGTGACATGTATGTAGCGGAGCCATCTGTGTGTGACGTGTATGTAGTGGAGCCGTCTGTGTGTGACGTCTATGTAGTGGAGCCGTCTGTGTGTGACGTTTATGTAGTGGAGCTGTCTGTGTGGTGTATGTAGCGGAGCTGTCTGTGTGTGATGTGTATGTAGCGGAGCAGTCTGTGTGTGACGTGTATGTAGCGGAGCTGTCTGTGTATGACGTGTATGTAGCAGAGCTGTCTGTGTGTGACGTGTATGTAGCAGAGCCGTCTGTGTGTGACGTGTATGTAGCGGAGCCGTCTGTGTGTGACATGTATGTAGCGGAGCCATCTGTGTGTGACGTGTATGTAGTGGAGCCGTCTGTGTGTGACGTCTATGTAGTGGAGCCGTCTGTGTGTGACGTTTATGTAGTGGAGCTGTCTGTGTGGTGTATGTAGCGGAGCTGTCTGTGTGTGATGTGTATGTAGCGGAGCCGTCTGTGTGTGACGTGTATGTAGCGGAGCTGTCTGTGTGTGACGTGTATGTAGCAGAGCTGTCTGTGTGTGACGTGTATGTAGCAGAGCTGTCTGTGTGTGACGTGTATGTAGTGGAGCCGTCTGTGTGGTGTATGTAGCAGGGCTGTCTGTGTGTGACGTGTATGTAGCGGAGCTGTCTGTGTGTGACATGTATGTAGCGGAGCCGTCTGTGTGTGACGTGTATGTAGCGGAGCCATCTGTGTGTGACGTGTATGTAGTGGAGCCGTCTCTGTGGTGTATTTCTCACTATTCCCAATCCAGCACTCTCTTTATTCTATCACATCCCCAAGATCCATAAAAGCTTAGTTGAGCCCCCTGGTCGACCAATCATTTCGGGGATCAAGTCGCTTACAAGGAATTTATCGCAATACGTGGACACACAACTTCAACCCTTAGTCATCCGGCTGCCTTCACATCTAAAAGATTCCACTCATCTGATATCCGACTTGGTAGGGAGACCTTGGAAAAATACTTATCTGTGGGCTACGCTTGACGTAACAGCACTGTACACCAACATACCGCACGCCAAGGGATTGGAGGCTATTGAAACTAGTCTTATGGAGGACTCCAACCTGCCTCAAACACAACAAGATTTTATTGTTAATGCCATTCAATTTATTCTTGAACATAACTCCTTCGAATTTCAGGGCAGGATTTATCTCCAGAAATGCGGAACCGCCATGGGTTCAAAATTTGCGCCCAGCTACGCGAATTTATATATGGGCCAGTTTGAGAAATCCTTTATCTATGGCTCAAACCCGTGGGCCTCCCGTATCGTCTATTATAGGAGATATATAGACGATCTCTTGTTTATTTGGGATGGCCCAGTGGAGGAGTATGAAGAATTCATCAGGGTACTGAAAAAAATTCAGAATGAGGCGCAATTGGAGAAAAAATGCATTTGCGCCATTTTCTTATGGGTTTAATTTTTACAGCATTCACTGTTTGGTACAAATGACATGTTACCTGTGTTCTACGTGTCAGTACGAATGCGGTGATACCAAATTTATATAGTATTTGAAATTTTTTGATACTTTTTAAAAAAAATGATAAACTTTGCAAAATAGAAAAAAAAATTTGTGTCATCATGTTCTAACACCTGTAACTTTTTCATATTTCCATGTATGGAGCTGGTTGTGGTGTCTTTTTATGCGGGACAAGATGACGTTTCTATTGATACCATTTGGGGAAAGATCCGATGGTTTGATCACTTTTTATTCAATTTTTTATAGGAGGCAAAGTGTTGAAAAAAACGCTTTTTGGCTGTTTTTATTTTTTTTGCCGCTATGTTGTTTGCAGTACGGGATAAATGTTTTAATATTCTAATAGTTCAGGCATTTTGGAGCGCGGGGATACCTAATATGTTTATGTTTAATGTTCTTTAATTACTTTTATAGCTAATCTAGGGAAAGGGGGGTGATTTGAACTTTTATATTTTTTTAATTTTTTTAATACTTTTAAAAACTTTTTTTTTTCTTCTGTTACATTTATGATCAGACCCCTTAGGTACCTTGAAACCTAGGGAGTCTGATCGCTCATACAATACTACAGTATTGCAGTGAATAGGAAAATCGCAGCACTTCTATTAGAGGCGGCCTCTGGCATCGTCTAATAGAACTAGTGCAGGGACAAGCCTGGAAGCCTTCAATAGGCTTCCGGCTGTCATAGCAACCGATCACCGCCCTCATGTGACGTTCAGGAGGGCGGCGATCGGCAAAACATGGCGGCGCCCATGCCGCCGGCGCCGTTTACACACTGCGGTCACGTTTGACCGCAGTGTGTAAAGGGTTAACAGCAGCGATCGGCTCGGGCACCGACCGCTGCTGTTATTGGCAGGTCCTGGCTGTATTATACAGCCGGCATCTGCCCTGTATGGAGCGAGCTCAGCGTGTGAGCTCGCTCTATACATCCCCATGCGACCCATGACGTACAGTTACGTCAAGGGTCGCTAAGGGGTTAAAAGGATCAGGCGCAACTGTACACATGCCAGGGACTATGAACAACAAAGTCAGTTATTGGCACAAAGGTTTCATGATAAACCATACCCAAAAGCCATTGTGGCGGCGGCAAAACAGAAAGCGGCTTCGTTATCACAACAAGCTTGTTTATTACCTCGCCCCTGGGATACCGATTTTGAATATAAGTGTAATCTCTTGATCACTTATAACAGGGCACACCAATCCATACGGGGAGTTTTCAGGAGACACTGGAACATACTACTGAACGACCCTCATTTGAGGGATATTTTGCCTAAGAATCCGGGTTTCACATTCAGGAGAGCAAGAACTCTGAAAAGTCTGGTTGCGCCCAGTAGGCTGAGACATACTAATCATCCAACTTCCACTACCATCAAACAACAAAAAAAAGGGGCAGCTTCCGTTGTCATAAAAAAAAAGATGTAAGTGCTGTTCCTGCATCTCAAATGATATTCATAAAGTCACAAGTAATGTCACCAAGGAAACATTTTCCATTACTACTCATCTGGATTGCTCTTCATCATATGTGATTTACTTACTGGAATGTCCATGTGGTCTTCAGTATGTGGGCAGGACCACAATGCCTTTACGTATCAGATTGAATAAGCACAGATCTAATGTGGTGAACAGTTACCTTAAAGGGATTCTACCACTAAAACACATTTTTTTCTAGTTAACACGTCAGAATAGCCTTTAAAAAGGCTATTCGTCTCTTACCTGTAGAAGTGCTCTCTGCCGCGCCATTCGTTCAAAATACTGGTTTGTACCGGTATGCTAATTAGTTCTCTCGCAGCGATGGGGGCGTCCCCATCGCAGGAGCAGCGATGGGGGCGTCCTCATTGCAGCTCGAAAACCGACCGCAGCACCGCCTCTATGGTCTTCTGTATCCTCCCCTTGCTTCTTCAGCGTCTCTGTCGGACGCCTGCGCAGTACGCTCTGTTCGGCGAAGATTGCCGAACGTACTGCGCATGCGCGAAATTGCGGTCCCAGCCATAGTGCGAGCGCTGCAATTTCGCGCATGCGCAGTACGTTCGGCAATCTTCGCCGAACAGAGCGTACTGCGCAGGCGTCCGACAGAGACGCTGAAGAAGCAAGGGGAGGATACAGAAGACCAGAGAGGCGGCGCTGCGGTAGGTTTTCGAGCTGCAATGGGGACGCCCCCATCGCTGCTCCTGTGATGGGGACGCCCCCATCACTGCAAGAGAACTAATTAGCATACCGGTACAAACCGGTATTTTGAACGAACGGCGCGGCGGAGAGCACTTCCAAAGGTAAGAGACGAATAGCCTTTTTAAAGGCTATTCTGACGTGTTAACTAGAAAAGAATGTGTTTTAGTGGTAGAATCCCTTTAAACACAGTGTCTCCAGACATGCCGCAAAGAAACATAACAGTGACTTTTCGGGTTTTCGCATCACCCCAATTGATTTTATTTCCCCATTAAATCCCGATAGATTTGGAGCCCTAAGGCGTAGGGAAATCTACTGGATTTATACATCTGATTGTCCCCTAAAGGTCTAAATGAGGCTCTAGAAGATATTACTCAGTGACCCCTCAAATTCTTTAGGTCATCCAGTAGTAATAATGTCCTGTATTTAGTTGCCCCTCTAATTAACTGTTATAATGAATCATTATAATTATTCAAATGAACTTTTATGTATTTTTCATATTTAAGATTGTTTTCCTATCTCACAATTATGATGAATTATTATTATTATGTAACCTATGTAGTTCATGATACATGTAACCCAGGAAGTGTGCATTGATATATATATATATTAGCTGGTACCCGCGACTTCGTCTGCGGTGATTGTAGAAGTGGGTAAATACAGGTTTTCGTACTGTGTATAAGGTATGGGATATGAAATGTAACTTTGTATCTTGTTTTTGCTGTAATTCTGAGAATACGTGAGACTTTTGTGTTGCAGTTAATTTGTATTTCAGCTGGTATATATACGGTGTTGGTATAAACTGTACATAGTGTCTTTGGGACAGAGGGATTTGAAGTTAATAGACCTCAATATACGACATTGTATGCTTTGTTATTTTCTGCCAGTAGTGTGCTGACATTTTTTTGTTAGTTGCCATATTCTGACAGCAGTCACTTTTTTATTTGTCTGTGTCGGGGGATGTCTTTTTTTGCCGGTCCGGGTGTAGTTTTTAGTTGTTGCATTTTCGGGAAATGCTATTGGTTTGATCACTTTTGATTGATATTTGTATGATAATGAAAATAGTGAAAAAACAGCGGTTTTGGACTTTTCAGTATGTTTGCGGCTATGGCGTTAAGCGTCCAGGCAAAATATTTGTCTAGCTTTGTAGAGCGGGCGATTTCGGACACAGGGATACCTAACATGTATGTGTGTCACAGTATTTAACTACTTTTATATGTGTTCTAGGGAAAGGGGGGGGATTTGAATTTGTAATACTTTTTATTTTGTATTTTTTTTTTTCCTTTTTTTTGTTTTGGTTTTTGCATTTATTAGACCGCCTAGTGGTATTGACATGGGTGGGCGGTGTCGCGGATTGTCAGAGCGGTGGGGGTCGGCAAACATGGCTGCTCCAGAGCGTTAAAGAGAGCCTCCTGGAGTATCATTAAGGTGAGGGGCAAAGTGGTAAAGTCTATGTATATATGATTGTGTGGGGTTAGGGGCGAGGCTGTAGAGGGCAATAGGAATTTTGTGGCTTGCTATGGTCCGAACTGTGTGAGATTGCAGAGATGGTGGTGTGAGTTTGGGTTTTGTGGGGGTCCTGGCACAAACGTATGTGCGCTATTGTGACGAAAAGTAGCCTATTGCGCAATCGGGTGTATTAACTATGTTTGTGGAAACTTTCAGCCAAATTGGTGGAGCGGGTTTTGCGTGATTGAGGAACAAACATCCAAACACAAACACACAAACTCACAAACTTTTGATATATATGTTTTACAAATGTGTTTATTTATTTAACTATTAATTTATATTTATGTATTTATATACTTGTTCATCTATTTGGTTAAACTATTGTGCACTCCTTATCAAATGGGGGTTCTTTCATTATAAGATCTGTATATAGTGGTTGACCCACTCTAGTTGCCACGCAATATGTTGGTCCTTATCATTCCTTGTGCCTGCACCTTTAACTAGAGCCTTGCAGACACATCGTCCTTACTCTCCGCGTACTCGCGGCGCCTAGCTGTATTTAAAACTGTGACAGCCGCCGGCAAGCCGCGATCCCTTAGTGCGAATGCCTGTACAGTTTGTTCCACGCATACGCACTCTCACCATCCGGACGCTGCGGCCACGAGGTCCGGAGCGGCGTGCAGGCAGCTTTTTGGCGCCTGACGTCGATTCCGGCCTTTTGAATTAGCATATGGGCCCTATTTATACACCGCAGCTAGGTAAGTGTTTCATATCAGCAAAAGGCTTTATATCAGCAAAATGCTATGCTCTTATGCTATTGGTCAGTTTTTTTTTTGGTTTATAAATCTCTTTCCTGCCTGGTTGTGCTGCCATGCAAATCCCATTGAGTGTTCTAAAGCTAACCGGTATAGTGGGTGGATTGGACATATGACTTTACTAGTTTCTTTGGAACTGAATGGACCTTTTGTATCCCCCATTTTACTTCAGTGACTATAATTATCAATTTACAATGAAATAGAATAACTATGAAAGAGTTTCTTCATGTTTTAATTTGGAATATTTGTATGTACCTTGAGTTTTGTGTTAATGAAGTAAATGTATGTGGTTGTTTTAAGATTCATCTGCACTTGAGAAATGGCATCCTGGCCCGGAACGCATCATGTTTAATAAAGTCTTTTATTGTATATGGGCGAGCGCTGGTCTTTGGCTTTTCCTTTGGAGGCTGGTCCTTTTCTTCCATGATTTGACATCCTGGTGACGGTGACCTGCAGCTGCACTCTACACACAATTGATGTTCAGTGGTTGTTGTGACAAACACAACCACACCAGGTGAGCAGTCACCTTTCTATAATATATCTCCGTATTATCAAAGTTAATACACTAGGATCGGCTCGGTGCCTCTCTTCCTTCTTCTTTTGTGTAAGTAGTGGAGTCGTCTGTGTGTGACATGTATGTAGTGGAGCCGTCTGTGTGTGACGTGTATGTAGTGGAACCGTCTATGTGGTGTATGTAGCAGAGCTGTCTGTGTGTGACATGTATGTACTGGAGCCATCTGTGTGTGACGTGCATGTAGTGGAGCCGTCTGTGTAGTGTATGTAGAAGGGCTGTCTGTGCGTGACGTGTATGTAGCGGAGCTGTCTGTGTGTGACGTGTATGTAGCGGAGCCGTCTGTGTGTGACGTGTATGTAGCGGAGCTGTCTGTGTGTGACGTGTATGTAGCAGAGCTGTCTGTGTGTGACGTGTATGTAGCGGAGCTGTCTGTGTGTGACGTGTATGTAGTGGAGCCGTCTGTGTGTGATGTATATGTAGTGGAGCCGTCTGTGTGGTGTATGTAGCAGGGCTGTCTGTGTGTGACGTGTATATAGCGGAGCTGTCTGTCTGTGACGTGTATGTAGCGGAGCCGTCTGTGTGGTGTATGTAGCAGAGCTGTCTGTGTGTGACGTGTATGTAGTGGAGCCGTCTGTGTGTGATGTGTATGTGGCAGGGCTGTCTGTGCGTGACGTGTATGTAGCGGAGCTGTCTGTGTATGACCTGTATGTAGTGGAGCCATCTGTGTGTGACGTGTATGTAGTGGAGCCGTCTGTGTGTGATGTGTATGTAGCGGAGCTGTCTGTGTGTGACGTGTATGTAATGGAGCTGTCTGTGTGGTGTATGTAGCGGAGCCATGTGTGTGTGACGTGTATGTAGTGGAGCCGTCTGTGTGGTGTATGTAGCAGAGCTGTCTGGGTGTGACGTGTATGTAGTGGAGCCGTCTGTGTGTGATGTGTATGTGGCAGGGCTGTCTGTGTGTGACGTGTATGTAGCGGAGCTGTCTGTGTGTGACCTGTATGTAGTGGAGCCATCTGTGTGGTGTATGTAGCAGGGATGTCTGTGTGTGATGTGTATGTAGCGGAGCCGTCTGTGTGTGATGTGTATGTAGTGGAGCCGTCTGTGTGTGATGTGTATGTAGCGGAGCCGTCTGTGTGTGACGTGTATGTAGTGGAGCCGTCTGTGTGGTGTATGTAGCGGAGTCGTCTGTGTGTGACGTGTATGTAGTGCAGCCATCTGTGTGTGACGTGTATGTAGTGGAGCCGTCTGTGTGGTGTATGTAGTGGAGCCGTCTGTGTGTGACATGTATGTAGTGGAGCCGTCTGTGTGGTGTATGTAACGGAGTCGTCTGTGTGTGACGTGTATGTAGGGGAGCCGTCTGTTTGTGACATGTATGTAGCAGAGCCGTCTGTGTGTGATGTTTATGTAGCGGAGCCGTCTGTGTGTGACATGTAAGTAGCGGAGCCGTCTGTGTGTGACGTGTAAGTAGCGGAGCCGTCTGTGTGTGACGTGTATGTAGCGGAGCCGTCTGTGTGTGACGTGTATGTAGCGGAGCCGTCTGTGTGTGACGTGTGTGTAGCGGAGCCGTCTGTGTGTGACGTGTGTGTAGCGGAGCCGTCTGAGTGTGACGTGTGTGTAGCGGAGCCGTCTGCGTGTGACGTGTGTGTAGCGGAGCCGCCTGCGTGTGACGTGTGTGTAGCGGAGCCGTCTGCGTGTGACGTGTGTGTAGCGGAGCCGTCTGCGTGTGACGTGTGTGTAGCGGAGCCGCCTGCGTGTGACGTGTGTGTAACGGAGCCGTCTGCGTGTGACGTGTATGTAGCGGAGCCGTCTGTGTGTGATGTGTATGGAGTCTGACCACAGTGACCATCGGGTTCTTGGAATCTCTCTTACCAAGTCCCTTCTTCCCCCGACTAAGTCTGGTGGGGTGGCCAACTCTAGGAAAAGTGTATTTGTCCCGTTCTCCAGATCTTCACCAGCACACAGTCCCGTCTCAGCTCTATGGGCAGTTCTTTCCTCCTGGTTTTTTCTCTGATATAGCTTGTCAGCTGAGACCTTACCTAGACATGGGGACAGGTTTCCAAATTATGTCCAATCATCTCCATTCTGATGAAGGCATTGAAACATTTCAAAGATGATCAAAAGAAATGGAAGTCCCCAGAGCTCAACGTCACATGTCATAGCAAAGGGTCTGAATACTTAAGTCCATTAAAAAAAAAAAAATAGTTTTCTTTTTTAATAAATTTGCAAAAATTTTGTTTTCACATTCTCATTAGATATTGAATGATGGGACTGATGGGGGGATAACGAACACTGATGAGACATTGCGGCATGTGTCACGTATATAAGATGTACAATATAACATACAGTATGAGGCTGCATTCACACGGAGTAAACGCTGGCGTTTTTTGTGTGTTTTTTGCACATAGCGCCGCGTAGCGTAGCGTTAACGCCGCGTATACGCCGCGCTATTTAGCGGTGGCGTTGCCCGGCGTTAACGCGGCGTATACGCGGCGTTAACGCGACGCTATGTGCAAAAAACACACAAAAAACGCCAGCGTTTACTCCGTGTGAATGCAGCCTTAGGGTGCATTCACACTGAGTAAACGCTAGCTTATTTTGTAGAGTAAAATTACACTTGTAAATTTTGCTATCCCATTGACTTCAATGATATTTTTTTACAAGTGTAAAAATACGCCTGTAAAAAATACGCCTGTAAAAAATACGCCTGTAAAAATACGCCTGTAAAATGTCATTGAAGTCAATGGGATAGCAAAATTTACAAGTGTAATTTTACTCTACAAAATAAGCTAGCGTTTACTCAGTGTGAATGCACCCTTACACTGACGTGGTCAGATCGAGGATCAGTCATGATGAAGATTCCCCAAGAAAAGAGAAACCAGATCGTCCAGCTCATCGATAGTGGTATCTCGGCCAAGAAAAATGCAAAACTGCATCATGTGCCCTGACAATTGGAAGAATCCAAAATTAAATCCATTCAAAAGCCAAGAAGTGGAGTCGGCTCATCACAAGGTCTATCTGTTCTGGAGCGACAAACACGGCAGTGGAGGTGGCTCGTATGTTTTATGATCGTGAAATCGCAGATGATATTGGGTTGTTTCACATCTTAAGGTGTTGGATACTTGACCCGGTTGTCTCAATGCTGAGCTACACTCACCGGCCACTTTATTAGGTACACCATGCTAGTAACGGGTTGGACCCCCTTTTGCCTTCAGAACTGCCTCAATTCTTCGTGGCATAGATACAACAAGGTGCTGGAAGCATTCCTCAGAGATTTTGCTCCATATTGACATGATGGCATCACACAGTTGCAGTCGCAGATTTGTCGGCTGCACATCCATGATGCCAATCTCCCGTTCCACCACATCCCAAAGATGCTCCTCTATTGGATTGAGATCTGGTGACTGTGGAGGCCATTGGAGTACAGTGAACTCATTGTCATGTTCAAGAAACCAGTCTGAGATGATTCCAGCTTTATGACATGGCATTGCATTATCCTGCTGAAAGTAGCCATCAGATGTTGGGTACATTGTGGTCATAAAGGGATGGACATGGTCAGCAACAATACTCAGGTAGGCTTTGCAACGATGCTCAATTGGTACCAAGGGGCCCAAAGAGTGCCAAGAAAATATTCCCCACACCATGACACCACCACCACCAGCCTGAACCGTTACCGATACAAGGCAGGATGGATCCATGCTTTCATGTTGTTGACGCCAAATTCTGACCCTACCGTCCGAATGTCGCAGCAGAAATCGAGACTCATCAGACCAGGCAACGTTTTTCCAATCTTCAATTGTCCAATTTCGATGAGCTTGTGCAAATTGTAGCCTCAGTTTCCTGTTCTTAGCTGAAAGGAGTGGCACCCGGTGTGGTCTTCTGCTGCTGTAGCCCATCTGTAGCCTCAAAGTTGGACGTACTGTGCGGCGTTCAGAGATGCTCTTCTGGCTACCTTGGTTGTAACGGGTGGCTATTTGAGTCACTGTTGCCTTTCTATCAGCTCGAACCAGTCTGGCCATTCTCCTCTGACCTCTGACATCAACAACGCATTTCCGCCCCCCACAGAACTGCCGCTCACTGGATGTTTTTTCTTTTTCGGACCATTCTCTGTAAACCCTAGAGATGGTTGTGCGTGAAAATCCCAGTAGATCAGCAGTTTCTGAAATACTCAGACCAGCCCTTCTGGCACCAACAACCATGCCACGTTCAAAGGCACTCAAATCACCTTTCTTCCCCCCCATACTGATGCTCGGTTTGAACTGCAGGAGATTGTCTTGACCATGTCTACATGCCTAAATGCACTGAGTTGCCGCCATGTGATTGGCTGATTAGGAATTAAGTGTTAACGAGCAGTTGGACAGGTGTACCTAATAAAGTGGCCGGTGAGTATATGTGAGCATCATAAAAGATGAGTTACTTCATACACTCGCGTACTATGGGTATGAAAAGGACGACGTAGTGTTCCATCACAACAACGACCTGAAGCATACATCCAGATTAGCAATGACCTGGTTCAATGACATTGACGTAAAGGTGCTGGATTGGTCGCCCCTTCCCAGACCTCAACTCATTCGAACATTTGTGGGTAGAGTTGAAGAAAAAGCTGTATTGGTTACCCAAGTGATTCGACCAGTCTGCCCCAACATTGGGAGTGTGTAGAAGAAACCTGGGATCAGATTTTGGTCTAGACATGCTTGGATCTGATGGAGAACATGCCCAGAAGGATTGAGGCGATGGTGAAAGCCAAAGGTGGATTTACAAAATCATAAAAATTTAAATTTTGATCTTTAGGAGCAAAACAGTAACAATGCAATCACATGACACAAATCTGCATAACTAATAATATGCTAAATAGGTGCAAGTCAAATTTATGAATGAAATAGCCAATATGATTGTCTATAAAATGATGGGAGTCTCACATTCCAAACTGTAGTGGATGGTGAGATCTGGAGCCTGAAAGTCACAAGTACATTGTTACCCTTCTGTTCATAGGTAGGGTTGAACGTTTGGGATCGGAAAAGATCGGATCCCGATTGGCGATCGAGCAAATTTCACTGGAAAAATGATCTGAAATCGGATTTTGAAATCTCAAGATCGGCTCAACCCCAAAAGTGACTTTTCCCGTAGAGAAGCATTGACTAGGGTTGAGCGATCAGGAAATATCGGATCACGATCGGAGATCGAGCAAATTTCATGATCGGGATCAGCTGAAAAATGATCAGAAATCGGATTTTAAAATCGATCCTGAAATCTCAAGATCGTCTCAACCCGATTCATAGGTATTTATTATTCAGAAACCTGTATTTCTTAAGCTTTGAATGTCGTTGCGCTAGGCATTAACCTGTAATATTTCAGAACTGTGATTATGTATTTGTACACAGCCATTTTGGTGGATGTCGTGATGAGTGGGGGCAGAATGTAGCAAAGATGTGTAAAAAAGAATACAAAGTATATTTCCTTTTCAGGCTAGATTCACATACATGAATTTTACAATAGAATCTGCTGCAAAAGTTCAACCTCCCATTAATTTCAATGGGAGTCAGGCGTCATTTTCCGCTAGCACAAAAGTACAGACAGGCGTCCTGCTTGGGGCTTCCTGTCCGATCATAGGAAATCTTTCTGTAGCGGGCAGAAAGATTCTCTACAAAATCCAGCATGTGAATCTATTTGTACAGTTGCATCCAAAGTCATGTGTGCAGTGTCTTACGCTAGCGGTTGATATGTAGGCCTCGTACATGGGTTTTATTTTTATGGATAACAGATGTTTTTGTTATTTATACACATTTCATATTCGTCATTTACTTCTCTACATTACTTTCCCTTTCTCTTCTACAACTTGTGACTTTACTTTGATGTAACGGCTACATTTTCCTTTTCAATCTCTCAATACTACAAGTTACTAAGAAATGTCTATTTCACTTTGTGAGTTTTTTGATGCTGAGTAAGATATGAATTGTGGGTAAAACTTTCTCCACATTCTAGACATGAAAATATTTTTCCCATGTGCGTTCTCTGATGTGCGGTTACAGACGACTTCTTCTTGAAACACTTTCCACATTCCGAACATGAATATGGCTTCTCCCCAGTGTGAATTTTGTGATGTTCAACAAGATGAGCTTTCCTTGAGAAACATTTCCCACATTCCGAGCAGGAATACGGCTTCACCCCAGTGTGAATTCTCAGATGTTTCGCAAGATCTGACTTCACGGTAAAACATTTCCCACATTCGGAACATGAATATGGCTTCTCTCCAGCGTGACGTCTTTGATGTTCAAAGAGATGCGATTTCTGGTTAAAACATTTGTCACATTCTGAACATGAGAATGGCTTCTCCCCTGTGTGAATTCTCTGATGTGTAATAAGATCTGATTTGTAAGTAAAACCTTTCCCACATTCTGAGCATGAATATGGCTTCTCTCCTATGTGAGTTCTGTGATGTGTAACAAGACCTGGTCTGTAAGTAAAACACTTCTCACATTCTGGACATGAACATGACTTCCCCTTTATGTCATGCCTTTGATGTCTAAGAAGATATGATTTCTGGTTAAAGGATTTCCCACAATCTGAACAGAAAAATGGCTTCTCTCTTGTGTGAGTTCTCTGAAGTGCAGCATCCCTTATGTATCTTTCACTTTGCTTCACAGTCTGTGATGACTCAGAAGAAAGGACGTTTATAATAGGATCAGATGATAGATCTTTCTTCTGAAGGGCTGAGGGTATATCTGGGGTAATGACGTGTTCTTCATATGGATCTTGCGTGATACCATGATCCTCTGCTTTATAATCTGTAGATATCAGATGTCCCTCTAAGCTCCTGGCACAGTCATCTGACAAGAAGAAAGCTGATTTTAGTATTTTTCTATATTTTATAACAACATTTCTACTTATCTAAAGCCCTTATTAGACAGACAGATATTTGGTACAATTGTTGGTAGCGAGCGCTCCTCGGAAGACTTGTTCCTGAATATGGCTCTGTCTAATATGGCCACCAGTTATATGACGAATGAGTGACCTGTGCTGTGCTATCGGCGAAGAGAGAAAGTACATGATGGGGAAGGGATTGCTTTAGCGATCATTCCACCTGTATTCCCTCTGCATTGGCCTGTGTAATAGGCTGGGATAGAACATACACTGATCGGTGCGTCCAACACAGTGCTAAGACATTTGTGGTAAAATAGATGAGAATTTAACAGTAGACCTCGGAGCGCGGACCAGTAGATCATGATTCTCTTGTAGTCTTTCTCATTGCTCTTCTCCTTCCCTCTTCATAGACTCCTATGGGCAATTGTGATCTGATCTCTCGGTGATAAGATATAACACAAGGTCTCTTATATTTGCTTGTACTATTGAGTTATGAAACGTTTACTGAAAGATTTGTGAACACTTAAAGGGATTCTACCATTAAAAAAAATTTTTTCTCCCTAACACGTTGGAATAACCTTAAGAAAGGCTATTCTTCTCTTACCTTTAGATGTCTACTCCGCCTCGCCGTTCGGTTAAAATCCCGTTTTCCTCCGGTATGCAAATGAGTTCTCTTGCAGCACTGGGGGCGTCCCCAATGCTGCGAGAGAACTCTCTAGCGCCGCCTCCATCTTCTTCTGGAACGGGGTCTTCACTGTGTCTTCTTCCGGGGTTGGCTTCAAAATTCTAGGCCTAGGGCAAAGCCAACTGTGCATGCTCACCAGCCACAAGAAAATGGTCGCTTACACAGTATTGTCGGCTTTGCCCTAGTCGGCTTTGCCCTAGGCCTAGAAGTTTGAAGCCAACCCCCGAAAGAAGACGCGGTGAAGACCCCGTTCCAGAACAAGATGGAGGCGGCGCTGGAAAGTTCTCTCACAGCATTTGGGACGCCACCCAGTGCTGTTTGAGCGCTGGGGCCCGCCCCCAGTGCTGCGAGAGAACTCATTTGCATACCGGTAGAAAACAGGACTTTAACCGAACGGCGGGGCGGAGAAGACATCTAAAGGTAGGAGACGAATAGCCTTTCTTAAGGCTATTCCGACGAGTTAGGGAGAAAAAAAAAGTTTTTAATGGTAGAATCCCTTTAATAGATTCGACACAAACTTGTAGCAGTCAGTGAATGAGGAGAATCAGTGACCCTTCTGTGCTTTATATAGTGGTGACTCCTCACCTGGGCGGGTCCCTGTAGGAATGTCCTCCTCACACTCCTCATCACCACTCACATAGGGCTCTTCCTTTATCGTTATAGATATAGCATTTATATCATCCAGATCGTGATCCTGATGGAAAATCTGGGAAGCAAATAATGTAAAAATCAGCAGAAGGATAAAGAAGTCACAGAGAATGTATGAAGAAAATGATCGAACAAAAGTTATCTGAGCCAAATAGATGCTGATGTCTTAGAAGCTAGACGTAGATATTAGATGGCAGGTGAATGGCAACCCCAAGACAACCCTCATACACATGTATACTCGGCCTGGCTAGACCTGCTTCAGGATATTTCAGTGGAGGAGATCAGATTCTACCAGATACATCCGGGGTTGTTTGTCTCAGGAGAAATTAAGGATCAGATTGGTAGAAATCCAACATGATGGTTCCTTATTCCAACCTGCACTCTCCATAGCCAGAAGATTGTGAGAAGATCCAGACACCATGTAATGTCTATGGTCAGCTTTATCCTCCATTTCCACCTCTCATTACACAAGTATAAAACATCTAATACTGCTGGAGAACCCAAGACTGACCACAAGGACTTCACAGCCTGTCTACACATCATAGGGAATATCTCCATCTACCTGATCATCATCCTGTGGAAGAAGAGGACTGGGACATCTCTCCGGTGTTGTCCTCTTACTGGATCTACCTGTAGGAAACACAGACAGGGACTGAATTCATTCTGTACATACAAATAATGGAAGTCCATGTGTATATAGTCATGTCTATTACCTGCTGATGTGAGGGGCTGCTGGTCCTCCATCATCACCTCCTTGTACAGATCCTTGTGTCCTTCTAAATACTCCCACTCCTCCATGGAGAAATAGACAGCGACATCCTGACACCTTATAGGAACCTGACAACACAATGATACAGTCATCACCCCGACCCCTCCAGTTACTGTATAATGTCCCAGCATTCCCAGCACTGTCACCTCTCCAGTCAGCAGCTCCAGCATCTTGTGGGTGAGTTCTAGGATCTTCTGTCCATTGATCTCCTCCTGTATCAGGGGATGAGGTGGAGGCCCCAGGATTGGGCTCAGGGTTCCTCCATATCCATCATACACAGGAGCCTGACAGCGCCCACTAGAGGTCTTCTTCACTACTGTGTAATCCTGGTTATGGGGAGACACATTAATAAATCTCACTACATACATGTCCAGAGTCCATCACCTCTCCAGTCATATCATCTGTTATTCCTATAGATAAGAATGATGTCATGATGACATCATCAGAATCTCTCACCTCTCCAGTAAGCTGGTAGATGATCTCTAGGGTGAGATTTAATAGACTTTCCGCCATCTTGTTCCTGTCTCTTTCCATCCTTGATGAGGACTATATTGATGGAGTATCGATGATCGGCCGCAGTCAGTTTTTGGCTCCTCCAGGCATTTCTTGTCTGTCAAGAGAAACCAGGAAATAAAGTTCGGTAAGGATTCGGGCAGCTCCTGAATTGGATCCGGGAGGACAGAGGCGAGAATATGATCATTTATATTTTTTGTCTGTTTTCCTCAGAAAATACCTTTAGTTGTTCGCCATATGTTACGGACGTCTGTATGTGATCGGGGGTCGTCTATTCCTGGAGATCACAAGGTGTCAGACAAGTTGTCAGGTGATCGGTCAGATATCATAGAGACGATTCTCTGCTGAATTCGATGACTTGGAGGGGAGACGACGGTTTATAGATCCGGTCAGTAGTCACCGAGAGCAGAGAAGAAATCCAGAGGATCCTCCGGGAATCGGCATCCGGAATCTTCTGTGTTGTTCTCTGATGGTCGCCCCGAACTTGCTCAGTGCACTGTATAATCCTGCCCGGACTGTGAGCGACCACCATATATATATATATACCTCCTCCTGTACTGCAACCGTGGTTACAGGACCTGTGATGATGTCACCTGTGTGGGAGGAGTCAACAAGTCACATGATTAGGCTGCACTGTTGTGTTCAGTGCTGTATGTGCTGACGGTTTGTGTCGGGGGTGTATATTGATTAGGGTGCGTGTGTATGTAAGTGCTTGTATCTGCGTGTAGTATACATGTACAACTGACAGAGTTAGGACCTGCCCTGAGTTTTACCTCCAGGCATACAACCGATACATGGACCATTTTTTAAAATTTTTACTCCCTATCTATCCGTATCCGTTTTATGTTCCCATTTACAGAGAAGCCTGAGGGCTTATTGTGTCTGGAATATATTATAGGGCTCGTTCACATCTGCGTTGTGCTCTCTGTACTGCAGGTTTCCGTTTCCTGCATAAAACAGAGCAGGAGACGGAAACCTGCAGGAGTCTTTCTCACCCATTCATTTGAATGGGTGAGAAAGCTGTCCGCCGCGAAACTGGGTTTTATAATCCGGACACAGAGTCGGACATGCAGTACTCTGTGTCCGGATTAAAAAAAACGGTTTCGCGGCGGAGAGCATAAAACGCTCACCGCCGGACCCAGTCTGTGGTTTCCGTCTTCTGGCATGCAGAAGATGGAAATCACAGAACGGAGACCCTGAACGCAGGTGTGAACCTAGAGATACTGTGTAATGTTACCTTATAATACTCTATATGATGTCCTGGGAAGCTGGAAACATTTAGAATGGGGTTGAATTTGAATTGCATTTGTGCCACACTGTCAGGGCTCCTAGGACTATACAGTGTTGGCCAAAAGTATTGGCCCCCTGCAATTCTGTCAGATAATCCTCGGTGTCCCCCAGATAATGATTACATGCACAAACTCTTTGGTAATATCTTCATTTATTTTCCTTGCAATGAAAAAACACAAAAGAGAATGAAAAAAAAGTCACATCATTGATCATTTTACACAAAACTCCAAAACTGGTGCGGACAGAAGTATTGGCGCCCTCAGCCTAATACTTGGTCGCACAACCTTTAGACACAATAACTGCGCACAACCGCTTCCGCTAACCAGCAATGAGTTTCTTACAAGGCTCTGCTGGAATCTTAGACCCTTCTTCTTTGGCAAACTGCTCGCGGTCCCCCCTGAGATGTGAAGGGGGCCTTCTCCAAACTGCCACCAAGAGACCTCTCCCCCTCCCCCACAGGTGTTCTATGGGATTCAGGGCTGGACTCATTGCTGCCACTTTACAAGTCTCCAGGGCTTTCTCTCACCACCATTTTCTAGTGCTGACCTGAAGTGTGTTTTGGGTCCTTGTCCTGCTGGAAGAGCCCTGACCTCTGAGGGAGACCCCGCTTTCTCACACTGGGCCCTACATGATGCTGCACAATGTGTTGGTCGTCTTCAGACTTCATAATGCCATGCACACGGTCAAGCAGTCCAGTGCCAGAGGCAGCAAAGCCACCCCAAACCATCAGGGACCTCCGCCATGTCTGACTGTAGGGGGCGTCTTCTTCTCTTTGAAGGCCTCTTTTTTTTCCTGTATTTATTATGCTTACTTATATAGAGCCATCATATTCTGCAGCGCTTTACAGACATTGACAGTTACTGTCCCATATAGGGCTCACAATCTAAATTCCCTATCAGTATGTCTTTGATGTGTGGGAGGAAACCGGAGTACCCAGAGGAAACCCACGCAAACACGGGGAGAACATACAAACTCCTTGCAGATGTCCTGGGCGGGATTTGAACCCAGGACTCCAGCGCTGCAAGGCTGCAGTGCTAACCACTGAGCCACCGTCCTGTAAACTCTATGTTGAGGCCTTCTCCTACTTTTGTCTCATCTGACCAGAGAACATTCTTCCAGAACGGTTTTGGATTTCTCAGGTAAGTTTTGGCAAACTCCAGCCTGGCTTCTGTCTCTGGGTAAGAAGTGGGGTCTTCCTGGGTCTCCTACCATACAGTCCCTTCTCATTCAGACGCTGACGCTGGATAGTACGGGGTGACACTGTTGTACCCTCGGACTGCAGGGCAGCTTGGACTTGTTTGGATGTTAGTCGAGGTTCTTTATCCGCCATCCGCACAATCTTGCGGTGAAATCTCTCATCAATGTTTCTTCTCCGTCCACATCTAGGGAGGTTAGCCACAGTGCCATGGGCTTTGCACTTCTTGATGACACTGCGCACGGTAGACACAGGAACATTCAGGGCTTTGGAGATGGACTTGTAGCCTTGAGATTGCTCAGGCTTCCTCACAATTTTGCTTCTCAAGTCCTCAGACAGTTCTTTGGTCTTCTTTCTTTTCTCCATGCTCAATGTGGTCACACAAGGACACAGGACAGAGGTGGAGTCAACTTTAATCCATTTCAACTGGCTGCAAGTGTGATTTAGTTATTGCCACCACCTGTTAGGTGCCTCAGGTAAGTAACAGGTGCTGTTATTGACACAAATTAGAGAAGCATCACATGATTTTTCAAACAGTGCCAATACTTTTGTCCACCCCCTTTTTTATGTTTGCTGTGGAATTATATCCAATTTGGCTTTTTGACAATTCTTTTTGTGGTTTTCCATTGAAGACAAATTAAATGAAGATAATACCAAAGAATTTGTGCTTGCAATCATAATCTGGAAGAACACGAGGATTATCTGACAGAAATGCAGGGGGGCCAATACCTTTGGCCAACACTGTATATATCTATAATACATAGTGTGTGACACTGTCAGGGCTCCTAGGACTATATATATCTATAATACATAGTGTATGTCACTGTCAGGGCTCCTAGGACTATATATATCTATAATACATAGTGTATGTCACTGTCAGGGCTCCTAGGACTATATATATCTATAATACATAGTGTATGACACTGTCAGGGCTCCTAGGACTATATATATCTATAATACATAGTGTATGACACTGTCAGGGCACCTAGGACTATATATATCTATAATACATAGTGTATGACACTGTCAGGGCTCCTAGGACTATATACAGTCCTATGAAAAAGTTTGGGCACCCCTATTAATTTTAATCATTTTTAGTTCTAAATATTTAGGTGTTTGCAGCAGCCATTTCAGTTTGATATATCTAATAACTGATGGACACAGTAATATTTCAGGATTGAAATGAGGTTTATTGTACTAACAGAGAATGTGCAATATGCAATAAACCAAAATTTGACCAGTGCAAATGTATGGGCACCTCAACAGAAAAGTGACATTAATATTTAGTAGATCCTCCTTTTGCAAAGATAACAGCCTCTAGTCGCTTCCTGTAGCTTTTAATCAGTTCCTGGATCCTGGATGAAGGTATTTTGGACTATTCCTCTTTACAAAACAATTCAAATTCAGTTAAGTTTGATGGTCGCCGAGCATGGACAGCCCGCTCTCAAATGATCTGAAAACAAAGATTGTTCAACATAGTTGTTCAGGGGAAGGATACAAACCGTTGTCTCAGAGATTTAACCTGTCAGTTTCCACTGTGAGGAACATAGTAAGGAAATGGAAGACCACAGGGACAGTTCTTGTTAAGCCCAGAAGTGGCAGGCCAAGAAAAATATCAGAAAGGCAGAGAAGAAGAATGGTGAGAAGAGTCAAGGACAATCCACAGACCACCTCCAAAGAGCTGCAGCATCATCTTGCTGCAGATGGTGTCACTGTGCATCGGTCAACAATACAGCGCACTTTGCACAAATAGAAGCTGTATGGGAGAGTGATGAGAAAGAAGCCGTTTCTGCACGTACGCCACAAATAGAGTTGCCTGAGGTATGAAAAAGCACATTTGGACAAGGCAGCTTCATTTTGGAAGAAGGTCCTGTGGACTGATGAAACAAAGATTGAGTTGTTTGGTCATACAAAAAGGCGTTATGCATGGCGTCCAAAAAAACAGCATTCCAAGAAAAACACTTGCTACCCACTGTAAAATTTGGTGGAGGTTCCATCATGCTTTGGGGCTGTGTGGCCAATGCCGGCATCGGGAATCTTGTTAAAGTTGAGGGTCGCATGGATTCCACTCAGTATCAGCAGATTCTTGAGAATACTGTACAAGAATCAGTGACGAAGTTGAAGTTACGCCGGGGATGGATATTTCAGCAAGACAATGATCCAAAACACCGCTCCAAATCCTCAGGCATTCATGCAGAGGAACAATTACAATGTTCTGGAATGGCCATCCCAGTCCCCAGACCTAAATATCATTGAACATCTGTGGGATGATTTGAAGCGGGCTGTCCATGCTCGGCGACCATCAAACTTAACTGAACTTGAATTGTTTGTCCAAAATACCTTTATCCAGGATCCAGGAACTGATTAAAAGCTACAGGAAGCGACTAGAGGCTGTTATCTTTGCAAAAGGAGGATCTACTAAATATTAATGTCACTTTTCTGTTGAGGTGCCCATACTTTTGCACCGGTCAAATTTAGGTTTAATGCATATTGCGCATTTTCTGTTAGTACAATAAACCTCATTTCAATCCTGAAATATTACTGTGTCCATCAGTTATTAGATATATCAAACTGAAATGGCTGTTGCAAACACCAAAATATTTAGAACTAAAAATGATTAAGATTAATAGGGGTGCCCAAACTTTTTCATAGGACTGTATATATATATATATATATATATATATATATATATATATATAAAAAATACATAGTGTATGACACTGTCAGGACTCCTAGGACTATATATATCTATAATACATAGTGTATGACACTGTCAGGGCTCCTAGGACTATATATATCTATAATACATAGTGTATGACACTGTCAGGACTCCTAGGACTATATATCTATAATACATAGTGTATGACACTGTCAGGACTCCTAGGACTATATATATCTATAATACATAGTGTATGACACTGTCAGGACTCCTAGGACTATATATCTATAATACATAGTGTATGACACTGTCAGGGCTATTGGATTTTTTTTAAAACATAGATAATAACATGCAAAATGAGAGACATCACCCAAAATTCTTTAAAAATAGGTTTAATATAGAAACATGATTTATGCAAATGGAGACACTTTCCCTTTAATCAGATTACACATCCCTGTTGTGACCTGATCTACAGGATGTTCTGATCCAGGATAATATAAAAATTAGACAGCAAAATAACACAAAAGGCCAAAAATTTCTCTGCTGTGTCCCAGCTCGCCAAGGAATTGACAAAGGAAGTGCATAAGGGACTAGACTTCAGATTACAGGTATATACATGCTTAAAGAAAGGCTATATGGTGCACAGGTAGAATACTACATTAAAGCCCTCTGTCCTTAACAACTCTACGCCTTTAAATTCTTGGCTTGCTGTAGATCCCACTATTAGTTCTACAGGTGTCTTAGTATCTGTGACTCCTCCGTGCTCCATATCGGTGCAGCATCTGGATTTTGTGTTTTTCGATAACATGGTTTTTGCCAATTGTAGAGTTTATTACGTTCAGCTTTTACTGCTGTCAATCTCAGTGTGGGTTTTTTGATGTTCAAGAAGATGCGAATAAACATAAAATCTTTCCCCACATTCTAGACATGAAAAAAATATTTGCATGTGAGTTCTTTGGTGGGTGGTGAGAGACGACTTCTTCTTGAAGCACTTCCCACATTCCTGACATGAATATGGCTTCTCTCCTGTGTGAATTCTTTGATGGTCAATAAGATGAGCTTTCCTTGAGAAACATTTCCCACATTCCGAACATGAAAATGGCTTCTCTCCTGTGTGAACTCTGTGATGTTTAACAAGATCTGACTTCATGATAAAACTTTCCCCGCATTCTGTACATGAAAAGGTTTTTCCCAGGTGAGTTCTTTTATGTGTCGTTAGAGAAGACTTTTGTTTAAAACACTTTCCACATTCACTACATGAGAATGGCTTCTCCCCGGAGTGAATGTTCTGATGTTCTACGAGATTTACCTTTCTTAAGAAAGATTTCCCACATTCTGGGCATGAATATGGCTTCTCCCCAGAGTGAATATTCTGATGTTGAACAAGATGTGCTTTTCTTAAGAAACTTTTTCCACATTCTGAACATGAATATGGCTTCTCTCCCGTGTGAATTCTCTGATGTTTTACAAGATCTGATTTCACGGTAAAACATTTGCCACATTCTAAACACATAAATGGTTTCTCCCCGGTGTGACGTCTTATATGTTCAATGAGATGTGCTCTCTGGTTAAAACATTTATCACATTCTGGACATGAAAATGGCTTCTCCCCTGAGTGATTTTCTTGAGGATCAATAACATCTGATCTCTGACCAGAACATTTCCCACATTCTGAACATGAACATGGCTTCCCCTCCACATTATGGCTTTGATGTTTAACAAGATGTGATTTCAAGGTAAAGCATTTCCCACATTCTTTACATGAATATGGCTTCTCCCCTGTGTGAATTTGCTGATGTCTCACAAGATGTGATTTTTGGCTAAAACTTTTTCCACATTCCGAACATGAAAATGGCTTCTCTCCTGTGTGATGTCTTTGATGCTTTGTGAGATTCGATTTTAAAGCAAAGCACTTCCCACAATCGGAACATGTAAATGGCTTCTCCCCTGTGTGAATTCTCCAATGTCTCACAATATGTGACTTCTGAGTGAAACATTTTCCGCATTCTGGACATGAGTATGGCTTCTCTCCTGTGTGAGTTTTTTGATGGTCCAAAAGACTTGATCTCTGGGCAAAACATTTCCCACATTCTGAACAAGCAAATGTCTGTTTGATAGAATCACATGATAACTGTGTCTTCTGCAGGTATGAGGCTGTATTTGTGGTAATGACATGTTCTTCATATGGATCTTCTGTTTTAATATCTCTAGATATCAGATGTCTTTCTGAGCTCCCGATACAGTCATCTGACAAGAAGAAATTATTTTTTTTAAAATAACATAACCTTAAAATACCAACCATAAAATTCTATGTTTTCATGCATATTGTAAGTCAATTAATAACTAAGACATTTCTCTGTATTTTTCTAGGCTATTGGTAGAATCTGATTCTGGTCTATTCTATTCTGGTCTCAGGGTCCTAGTGCTCTACTGTTGTTTGTATTAGACTCATAAGATTCATTTAGCAAATATTCACAAGGTATAGATGCCGGTTTTGTTTCGAACTGGAAGTGCTGTAATTAAGGTCTGGGGTCTCTTCTGAGTATGTAATTGGAGGCCCGGGATGGTGCAGAAACATAATAAACACTGATGCTCAACTTGCCTCCTCCTCTGCTCCCTCAGAATATGCTTTGTTCATCTACTGGCCTTCTGATTGACACCACAGGCCCCGGGGAACTGCTGAGGCCTGTGTTTGGGCCTCAGTCGTCAAGTGGGATGTGGTGATGTCACGATCCTTTAACACGAACATCATGACGTTAGCACATTTCGTGTGATCCCTGAAGCCCAATCACAGTTCTCAGTGTCCATCTGGGTCTGAGACATCATCCAGGAGACTGGAAGATGACCAAAGAAGCCCAGAAAAGAGTTCAGGAGTGGTGAAGGACAGCGAGTATCAGTGTTTAATGTGTTTCAACCAAGATGGATTTAGCTGAGAATTCAGAGTTTAGGAAGGGGTAGAAATGAAAAGAATCCTGATATATGGAGAAAGAAGCATTTTTCTCTGATACCAATAAATATATCATAAATGGGTAGCACATTGTAATAATTTGTGACTCCTCACCTGGGCGGTTCCCTGTAGGAATGTCCTCCTCACACTCCTCATCACCACTCACATAGGGCTCTTCCTTTATTGTTACAGTGATAACATTAATACCATCCAGATCTTTGTGCTGATGGAAAATCTGGAAAAAAAAAATATTGTAAAAGTCACCAACAAATGGGAAAGTCAGACCTGATCGCAGAAGTGAGAAATAGATGCAGGTCTGTGAGAAGCCGGATAAATATATTAGATGGCGGCTCAATGACACCGCCCATGTATATAACCATATAATACTGCTGGATACAACAAGACTGACCACAAGGACTTCACAGCCGTCTACACATCATAGGGAATATCTCCATCTACCTGATCATCATCCTGTGGAAGAAGAGGACTGGGACATCTCTCCGGTGTTGTCCTCTCATTGGATCTACCTGTAGGAAACACAGACAGGGACTGAATTCATTCTGTACATACAAATAATGGAAGTCCATGTGTATATAGTCATGTCTATTACCTGCTGATGTGAGGGGCTGCTGGTCCTCCATCATCACCTCCTTGTACAGATCCTTGTGTCCTTCTAAATACTCCCACTCCTCCATGGAGAAATAGACAGCGACATCCTGACACCTCATAGGAACCTGACAACACAATGATACAGTCATCACCCCGACCCCTCCAGTTACTGTATAATGTCCCAGCATTCCCAGCAGTGTCACCTCTCCAGTCAGCAGCTCCAGCATCTTGTAGGTGAGTTCTAGGATCTTCTGTCCATTGATCTCCTCCTGTATCAGGGGGTGAGGTGGAGGCCCTGGGAATGGGCTCAGGGTTCCTCCATATCCATCATACACAGGAGCCTGACAGCGCCCACTACAGGTCTTCTTCACTACTGTGTAATCCTGGTTATGGGGAGACACATTAATAAATCTCACTACATACATGTCCAGAGTCCATCACCTCTCCAGTCATATCATCTGTTATTACTATAGATAAGAATGATGTCATGATGACATCATCAGAATCTCTCACCTCTCCAGTAAGCTGGTAGATGATCTCTAGGGTGAGATTTAATAGACTTTCCGCCATCTTGTTTCTGTCTCTTTCCATCCTTGATGGATCAATCAGGAATATTCTGTTATATAGAAGATACTGAGAGGATTCTATATTGTAGGAACCTGAATGGAGAGAAGATGAGACAATGTAATCACTACATGGAATCCCATGGAATAAATAGAATAATACAATAACTGGAGACATTGCAGTGTAGATAATTTATTGTCTCAGTTTTTGTATGGATTGGCTACAGGTAGTCGCTGACTATGTATTTATGACATGATTATGCGAGTCATGTGGCAAAATTAAAAATTGGAAAGGGGGAGTAGGTAGGGTGTCCAATTTATTATGAGACAGGTATAGGCAGGACTTTCAAGTGCTCAGTAAAAAAAACCTCACGACAACACTGCTAGTACTTGTACGCCCTCAGACAGGTGCACACTTCGCTGTCCTGTGCAGTATGTCCTGGCATCAGGACGTGGCCAGATAATCTGATCTATGCGGGTTCTGGTTGTCCCACCTCCACTGCTTGGAAAGTTATGATCAATCCTTTGGATAGATCATGGGTTTCAAAAACCACCAGGGGCCAGAAAACTCTTAAAGTCTTGTAGCTAACATTTCTGAGCCACTTTGACAGGCTGACGCTACATTCACATCTGCATCGGTCGCCGTTTGGAGAGGAAACTGACAAGAGATATAATAAATATGTCCGGCTGAAACATCCCCAACCCGTTCTGCGCACATTAGCACATTCTGGTGAGCGAGATGCACAATGGGGGTTGTAGCGCATATTCCATGCAAGAGTGCACCATAATACGGTAGCATCCCTCTACACCAGTTCATACTGTCTCCATCTTCTGCCCTCTCTCTGGCTCACCTGCATACAAGCTGACAGTTTAGTCCTCATCACTGTTGTTCTCCATTAGGCCCCATGCACACTGGGCAATCCAGACAATAAAATCCATTTTGTACACAGTTAGGACTCCTTATACGATGGCGATCTATGATGGTGGGGCTCCCTGCCTCCTCCCGGATCCACTGTCCCATAATGTACATAGTGCAGACGGTGGAGTGACAAGGAGGCAGCGACTTCCAGCCTTATAGATCACGGTCATGGGAGAAGTCCCGTCTCCTGACTCGCCTGTGGTTGTCAGAAGCTGCTAATGGACATATGGATTGGATTTTCTAGTCCGGATCGCACTGTGTGGATGTGACCTACGTGGAAGCTTCGGAGCTACAATCCTGATATAAAGGATTCTCCTTTCCAAGCATCTCGCACCACCGTGGTCATGAAGAATTCAGTTTTATGATGCGACAATGAATATAAATATGCACAAACCTTGTCCAGCAGAGCAATGCGGAGGCCGTGTGGCTGTTCTGTGCGTACAGGACCTGTGGTGACATCACCATCATGTATGGGAGGAGCCAAAGGGTCACATGATGAGATGCTGCTGTTATAGCTTCACCTACTCAGGACACGGTAAATCCTAGTGAGATAAAGGACCTTTAATCAATCACATGGCCATGTTATTTATCATTATTTAGCTTACTTGTATATCGCCATCATATTCTGCAGCGCTGTACACACGTTGTCACATATAGGACTCAATCTACATTCAGGATGTCTTTAGAGTGCGAGAGAAAACCACAGGAAATGCCGGGAGAATGTACAAACTCCTTACAGATGTCCTTAAGTGGGCTCGAACCCAGGACTCCAAAGCATCAAGACTAACCACTGAGCCCCGGCCTTACAGGCATCTCTGCTCCACTTAGATTTGGTTTTTACGCTCCACTTTTCAAAACTTTTTTATTTTTCCATTCACAGAGTCATGTGAATCCTTTTTGGGACAAGATGAACTTCCTATTGGTTCCTATCTAAAATTTCATTCGAAGTACTGGGAAGCTGGTAAAATAAATAAATAAATCATTAACCTCTTAAAGGGGTTGTCCAGGCATTAACCCAATGTATGAAAAAAGATAAGAAAAAACGTTCAGCTCACCCACTAGTTGATTTCAAACATCGGCTTCACGTTGATAATTGCTCGGGGTGCACGGCAGCACACTCTATTCCAAGGGTGTAATGTGTCCACAATAAACAAAATCGATATCTCCGGCAGCTCTCCGATAATATAAAATATAACTTTTAATCAAAAAAACATCATAAAAATTGATGTCAATGCAAGAAAAAGAAAGATAAACCCCCTAAAAACCGCAGACGCGTTGCGGAACCATCGTTCCTTCCTCAGTGCGTATTCTGAATAGAAATGACTTGAGTCTATATAGGTTACTGACACGTCAAGGTTTCCGGTTCTTAGAGTGATTTGGAACCACCCTAGTCACTAATGAAACACCTGGACTTCAGCTCGCATACTTGTTCAAAGAAGTCAATAGAAACCTTCTCCCACTATACAATTCTAAAACATGTTATACAATCTTGTTATAAGGTGTAGAGAGATATAGAAATGTTCAACCTTATATCGATATCACAAAAAAAAAAAAAAAATAAATGCTTAGACTTAACCAAAGGTGTCCATGATCTTTAACCAAAGGGTAAGTATGGATTAATTCACACTACATATTGCGTTTCTCCATACGTTTTTAGTAAGATTTCTTACAACATAGTCTCCATGATCAACAGTTAAACCCACAGCTATCCCTATCGGCAGCATAAGATACTGCCG
Organism: Leptodactylus fuscus; assembly: GCF_031893055.1. Lineage (NCBI taxonomy): Eukaryota > Metazoa > Chordata > Amphibia > Anura > Leptodactylidae > Leptodactylus > Leptodactylus fuscus. The sequence continues at coordinate 4,683,377 of NC_134265.1, read as the reverse complement.
CCAATATTACTTTCCTCTCAATCTCCTACTATAAAAAAAAATAAAAATAATTATTTTTTTTTCTTTTTCTTTCTTTCTTTCTTTCTTTCTTTCTTTCTTTCTTTCTTTCTTTCTTTCTTTCTTTCTTTCTTTCTTTCTTTCTTTTTCCCCTTTCCTTTCTTTCCTTCTTCCATATATATATATATATATATATATATATATATATATATAATATCGCTAATTTCACTAATAGAACAGCTAATTCTAAACTTCTATCTATTTAGGGTTGTCACATGTTCAAAAATGGCCACATATTAACTGTCTAATTCCAAATTCTAAACAACATTATAAATGTGACATTTCATTATGTGGAAAGAGAGGATAGTCCATGAAAATGTCGGGTCACATGATGTTAAATGGCCAATAGACATTAGGACACACCTCCTCTGACCAACACCCATATTGCAACCCTTTCTTACTAGGATGTATGTGTGATCATTCATAAAACCTGAGCGCTTGTCCGTAGGAGTATCAAGTCAGGTGATGTTAAATAGCCAATAAGCATTAGGACACACCTCCTCTGGCCGACACCTACATAAAAACCTTCTCCTACTAGAATGTGCGTACGGCCATTCATAAAAATGTCAAGACTTTATTAACTCGGGCATTCGGGTCACATGACCTAAATTAGCCAATGGATAGTCACGGCTAACCATTATGTCATTCATGCAGGAGTTGAAATCTATTTAACTCAACCCCGTGGATTACATAGTTCAAATTAGCCAGCAAAACGACGGTAATCAATATTATTTAATATATGTAAGTAAGGTCTGCTTTTTTTTTAAAAGTAGATTGTCAGCCCCACATACAGATATATATACATACATACATACATAGAGCTCACAATGTACATTTTCCCTATCAGTATGTCTTTTTTGGAATATGGGATGGAAATCCATGCAAACACGGGGAGAACATACAAACTACAGGCAGATGGTTTTTTTGCCCTTCGTGGGATTTGAGCACCAGGACTCCAGCGCTACAAGGCTGCAGTGCTAACCACTGAGCCACCATGCGCCCCTGTAAGGTTTGCTTTTATGTGCATGCTATTCGGGATTCTGCAATTAAATTGCAGAATCCAAAAGGCTTCCCGTTGGAGGAGAAGTTTTTGCCAATTTCCTCCTCTTACGGGTCTTTCTACCTTTTCAATTGCATAAAATTCCATAGTAGACAGGTCTGATTTGTGAATTAGTGAAAAATGTCTTGATATACCTGACATTTGTTCTGAAGGAAATGTATTGCTGTCATTAATATGTTCTGCTATTCTAGTTTTCAATGGTCTTATAGTACATCCTATATAATCCATCTTGCAGGTTGTGCATTTGATATTATATATAACATGATGCGTGTTGCAATTCATAAACGACTTCAATGTCACTGAGGTATACGACTGATAGCTGGCAACAGACGAGACTCTATTTGTGTATTTGCATACATTGCACCTATCAGATCCACATTTTGCAAACCCTGTAACCTGTTTTATTCCTGCTGATTTAACTAGAAGAAGACTGGGAGAAAGAATATCCCCTAACGTCTTTCCTCTTTTAGGTACACATTGTATTCCTGTTGTTAGTAGATTTTTTGTAAGTGGGTCTGTCTCCAAGATGGAAAGATTATTTTTTTATAATTTTAGTGATTTCTCTGTATTGGAGACTATAAGCTGTTGTAAATATCATTTTGTCCTTTTTCTTACTGCTATTATTAGTCACGTGTTGTTTGGCCAATAGGGACTCTCTAGATCTTATATTGACTATTTTTTCTGCCATATTTAATGTCCATTTAGGATATTTTCTAGTCTTTAATCTCTGTAGGGTCCTGACTGAATGGTTTAAATATTCTTCTTTTTGTGAGCAAGCTCGTTTGGTACGTATCAATTCTCTCGTAGGTAATGCTTTAAAAATATGCGGTGGATGGCAACTATCCGCTCTGAGTATTGTGTTGCCCATAGTAGACTTTCTATACAATGAAGTTTCCACTTTGGTAGTAATTAAATTTCCAGAAAGTGTGATGTCTAAAAAATTGATGGTATGTGAATCACAAGTGTGTGTGAACTGTAAAGAAAAATTATGGTGATTGAGATGAGAAATGAAGGCTGGTATGGACGCTACATCGCCGGACCAGACGATCAAAATATCGTCTATGTAGCGTCCATACCAGCCTATATAGTGAAGAAAGGGGTTGTGACATGTGTAAATAGTATGCTCCTCCCAGTAAGCCATGTAGAGATTGGCCAGGGACGGTGAGAACGGCATGAACATAAAAGCAGACCTTACTTACATATATTAAATAATATTGATTACCGTCGTTTTGCTGGCTAATTTGAACTATGTAATCCACGGGGTTGAGTTAAATAGATTTCAACTCCTGCATGAATGACATAATGGTTAGCCGTGACTATCCATTGGCTAATTTAGGTCATGTGGCCCGAATGCCCGAGTTAATAAAGTCTTGACATTTTTATGAATGGCCGTACGCACATTCTAGTAGGAGAAGGTTGTTATGTAGGTGTCGGCCAGAGGAGGTGTGTCCTAATGCTTATTGGCTATTTAACATCACGTGACTTGATACTCCTACGGACAAGCGCTCAGGTTTTATGAATGATCACACATACATCCTAGTAAGAAAGGGTTGCAATATGGGTGTTGGTCAGAGGAGGTGTGTCCTAATGTCTATTGGCCATTTAACATCATGTGACCCGACATTTTCATGGACTATCCTCTCTTTCCACATAATGAAATGTCACATTTATAATGTTGTTTAGAATTTGGAATTAGACAGTTAATAAGTGGCCATTTTTGAACATGTGACAACCCTAAATAGATAGAAGTTTAGAATTAGCTGTTCTATTAGTGAAATTAGCGATATATATATATATATATATATATATATATATATATATGGAAGAAGGAAAGAAAGGAAAGGGGAAAAAGAAAGAAAGAAAGAAAGAAAGAAAGAAAGAAAGAAAGAAAGAAAAAGAAAAAAAAATAATTATTTTTATTTTTTTTTATAGTAGGAGATTGAGAGGAAAGTAATATTGGCGGCAGTATCTTATGCTGCCGATAGGGATAGCTGTGGGTTTAACTGTTGATCATGGAGACTATGTTGTAAGAAATCTTACTAAAAACGTATGGAGAAACGCAATATGTAGTGTGAATTAATCCATACTTACCCTTTGGTTAAAGATCATGGACACCTTTGGTTAAGTCTAAGCATTTATTTTTTTTTTTTTTTTGTGATATCGATATAAGGTTGAACATTTCTATATCTCTCTACACCTTATAACAAGATTGTATAACATGTTTTAGAATTGTATAGTGGGAGAAGGTTTCTATTGACTTCTTTGAACAAGTATGCGAGCTGAAGTCCAGGTGTTTCATTAGTGACTAGGGTGGTTCCAAATCACTCTAAGAACCGGAAACCTTGACGTGTCAGTAACCTATATAGACTCAAGTCATTTCTATTCAGAATACGCACTGAGGAAGGAACGATGGTTCCGCAACGCGTCTGCGGTTTTTAGGGGGTTTATCTTTCTTTTTCTTGCATTGACATCAATTTTTGTCATTTTATGATTTTTTTTGATTAAAAGTTATATTTTATATTATCGGAGAGCTGCCGGAGATATCTATTTTGTTTATTAATAACCCAATGTAGCTGTTTGAGGGCTTGTGTATTGGACACAACGTTATACACAGTCCAGTCACATTAATGTGACCACTTGTCAAAATCCAGAATAACCCCCTTTGGCAGAGCGGACCGCTGCGAGATATGCAGGAAGAGAGGGGATGTTGTGATGATGATCACTGGGATGTTGAGCCATGCCAACTCCAGTGCCGTGGCCAGCTGCGCTAGGTTACACGGTTGAGCTTCCATGGCGCAAACAACCCGATCAAGGTGGTCCCACAGATTCTCGATTGGGTTCAAGTCTGGGGAATTTGCTGGCCAAGGGAGTACCGTACAAGTAAACTCATCCTGGTACTCCTCGAACCATGCACGTACACTGCGAGCTTTATGACACGTAGATGCCATCATTCTGAGGAAAAACAATTGGCATTTAGGGGTGAACATGGTCCACAAGGATAGATGCATACGTGTGCTGATCCATCGAGCCTTCCACAATGATGAGTGCACCCAGATGGCTGATGACACGCGCCTTCTGCGATTGGTTATTTAACGTTGACATCAAAAGTAGGCGGTGCTCACATTAATAGGACTGGACTGTGTATATACTCAATCCCTGACACAGAAGTAAAAATGGCGGACCCGAGATCAAACCCAAGGTTTCCATAACAGCACACCAGTTCTCCCAACTGCATCATGGGGAAGCCAATAAGGGGTCGGCTATTGACCGTGCCACCTAAGGGGTTAAACATTTGCCATCTGAGTTATCTCAGCCGGGTCTCAGTTGTAAGTTACAGCCGAGATCTGCTGCTCATGGCGTTGGCTCAGCTCTTGGGACGGTGCGATGTCATTGCTGTACATGGACCTTCACTCTGTGTTCTACATGTACGGCACCAAATGTTAGTGAATGGAACTGAAAACAAAAGCAGATTTTTTTTTTTTTTTTTTACGTCGCATTAACAATGACTTCTATTTTGTTTGTAATGAGGACGGGGTGAGTAGAATTTTTATTTCTATTCTTTTTATCACCTCCTTCCCGGTGTGATCATTATATTGGTTATACACAGTCCAGTCATATTAATGTGAGCACCGCCTACTTTTGACGTCATCGTTAAATAACCAATCGCAGAAGGCGCGTGTCATCAGCCATCTGGGTGCACTCATCATTGTGGAAGGCACGATTGATCAGCAACAGTATGCATCTATCCTTGCTGATCATGTTCATCCCTACATCAAATTGTGTTTCCTCAGGATGATGGCAACTACTATCAGGACATTGCGACATGCCATAAAGCTCACAGTGTACGTGCGTGGTTGGAGGAGCACCAGGATGAGTTTACTGTACTCCCTTGGCCAGCAAATTCCCCGGACTTGAACCCAATGGAGAATCTGTGGGACCACCTCGATCAGGTTGTTCGCGCCATGGATACTCAACTGCGTACAACATGGCACTGGAGTCGGCATGGCTCAACATCCCCTCTCTTCCTGCACGTCTCGCAGCGGTTCGCTCTGCGGACAGGTAGTCACATTAATGTAACTGGACTGTGTACTATAGACTGCAATACTACGATGCTCTAAGTTTGAGGCTGTAGGGTCTGGTGATGTCCCAAGGACTACCAGGTATTCACAAGGGGCAAAACACGACATAAATCAAGGCGACAGATTTAACCCCCTCTGGAATGTGTCAAAAAGCGTCATGAATTTATAGTCACAAATTCTCCAGTCTCTCTTACATTTGAAATTCCCCCTTAAAATCAAAATTTTCATGTCATTGATGATATTATGATTTTGATTGCAGAAGTGTTTTGGCACAGGGAGGTCCATTCTCTGTAATCGTGTGACGGTGCGAGGTCATCCTCATCCTGAGTGTCTGTCCTGTATCTCCTACATACAGACCCTCAGTGGGACACTTGGTGCATATTATTACATACACCACATTAGGTGTGCGGCAGGGGAAGGTACCCGGGATCTTGTAGTCCTGATTGGAGTTGGGGATCTTTATATTATCCGGGGTTAGTATGTGTGGGCACTGGGCAGGTTTTGCACTTTTTCTGTCTGCACGGAAACATGTCTGTTATAGTTGGGGGTGACACTGAGCTCCTAACGATAATATGATCAGCTATAGGGATCTGAAACATGAAATGGCGCCATCCATGTGCCATCACTACATCCACAGGCCCACACACTAGAATGAATGAGCCAAGCCTGTAAAATGGAGAATAGAACTCGCTCCAGAATTTGAGGCTCCGCACGGTTTAGTGAAAGTCACAGGTGAGTGCAAGGAGCCATAAGAGTGAAGCGGTGACATGGTGTGAGGACAGACACTTGTAAGACACACTCAGAGCACAAGGAGCCTTGTGGAGTCGGGGAGTCAGCGGCTGCCACACAGGCTCATCCCCAACACTCACAAGGGTCAGTTACCAGGAGCCAAATTATATTCTGGTGAGAGAGAGGAAACCGAAGGACCCGGAGGAAACCCAGGCAGGCGGCCGGAGAAAAGAGTAGTGCTCATGGGGACGCAGACGGATGTACACGGCATCACACACTCATCCCTCTCACACTCATCCATCCCCTCACACTCACCACTATCTCCTCATCTCCTACCCTTTCTCCTCTCTCACACACTGCCATCTCCTCACACTCACTATTAGTCACTATTCTCCCCCCTCCTCTCTCACTATTACTATTCTCCCTCCCCCTCCTCTCTCACTATTATCTCCTCACACTCACTATTCTCCCTCGTCCTCCCCTCTCACACACTGCCATCTCCTCACACTCACTATTACTCACTAGTCTCCCCTCTCACACACTGCCATCTCCTCACACTCACTAGTCTCCCTCCCCCTCCTCTCTCACACTCACTAATCTTCCTCCCCTCACACTCACTATTATCTCCTCACACTCACTATTATCTCCTCACACTCACTATTCTCCCCCCTCCTCTCTCACACTCACTCTTACTCACTATTCTCCTCTCTCACACTCACTATTATCTCCTCACACTCACTATTCTCCCCCCTCCTCTCTCACACTCACTATTCTCCTCTCTCACACTCACTATTCTCCCTCCCCCCTCACTATTTTCCCTCGTCCTCCCCTCTCACTCACTGCCATCTCCTCACTCAGCATCTTTCCTCAGCCCTGAGTCTCTCAGCAGATCTCCGCCGTGTCCCGCGCGGCCTCCTGGGCCTTGTAGTTCCCGCCCTCCTACAGTCACACACAGACCCGGCCACACCGGACTACACTTCCCAGGATTCCTCCGCCGGCTCAGACACAGCTGCTTCCTGTTTTGAATCTCACAGGGAAGTTACTGTGGTGAGAAGGTCCGGAGTAGTGCGGAGGAGACGAGAGGGGAGAGGTGAGGAGAGGTCCGGGGGTGATAGTGAGGAGAGGTCCGGGGGTAATAGCGAGGAGAGGTCCGGGGGTAATAGTGAGGAGGGGTCCGGGGGTAATACTGAGGAGAGGTCCGGGGGTAATAGTGAGGAGAGGTCCGGGGGTAATAGCGAGGAGAGGTCCGGGGGTGATAGCGAGGAGAGGTCCGGGGGTGATAGCGAGGAGAGGTCCGGGGGTGATAGTGAGGAGAGGTCCGGGGTAATACTGAGGAGAGGTCCGGGGGTAATAGCGAGGAGAGGTCCGGGGGTAATAGCGAGGAGAGGTCCGGGGGTGATAGCGAGGAGAGGTCCGGGGGTGATAGTGAGGAGAGGTCCGGGGGTGATAGCGAGGAGAGGTCCGGGGGTGATAGCGAGGAGAGGTCCGGGGGTAATAGCGAGGAGAGGTCCGGGGGTGATAGCGAGGAGAGGTCCGGGGGTGATAGCGAGGAGAGGTCCGGGGGTGATAGCGAGGAGAGGTCCGGGGGTAATAGCGAGGAGAGGTCCGGGGGTGATAGCGAGGAGAGGTCCGGGGGTGATAGTGAGGAGAGGTCCGGGGTAATACTGAGGAGAGGTCCGGGGGTAATAGTGAGGAGAGGTCCGGGGGTAATAGCGAGGAGAGGTCCGGGGGTGATAGCGAGGAGAGGTCCGGGGGTGATAGTGAGGAGAGGTCCGGTGTAATACTGAGGAGAGGTCCGGGGGTAATAGTGAGGAGGGGTCCGGGGGTGATAGCGAGGAGAGGTCCGGGGGTGATAGCGAGGAGAGGTCCGGGGGTGATAGTGAGGAGAGGTCCGGGGTAATACTGAGGAGAGGTCCGGGGTAATACTGAGGAGAGGTCCGGGGGTAATAGCGAGGAGGGGTCCGGGGGTAATAGCGAGGAGAGGTCCGGGGGTAATAGCGAGGAGAGGTCCGGGGGTAATAGTGAGGAGAGGTCCGGGGTAATACTGAGGAGAGGTCCGGGGGTAATAGTGAGGAGAGGTCCGGGGGTGATAGTGAGGAGAGGTCCGGGGGTAATAGCGAGGAGAGGTCCGGGGGTAATAGTGAGGAGGGGTCCGGGGGTAATACTGAGGAGAGGTCCGGGGGTAATAGTGAGGAGAGGTCCGGGGGTGATAGTGAGGAGAGGTCCGGGGGTAATAGCGAGGAGAGGTCCGGGGGTAATAGTGAGGAGGGGTCCGGGGGTAATACTGAGGAGAGGTCCGGGGGTAATAGTGAGGAGAGGTCCGGGGGTGATAGCGAGGAGAGGTCCGGGGGTGATAGTGAGGAGAGGTCCGGGGTAATACTGAGGAGAGGTCCGGGGGTAATAGTGAGGAGGGGTCCGGGGGTAATAGCGAGGAGAGGTCCGGGGGTAATAGCGAGGAGAGGTCCGGGGGTAATAGTGAGGAGAGGTCCGGGGTAATACTGAGGAGAGGTCCGGGGGTAATAGCGAGGAGAGGTCCGGGGGTAATACTGAGGAGAGGTCCGGGGGTAATACTGAGGAGAGGTCCGGGGGTAATAGTGAGGAGGGGTCCGGGGGTAATAGCGAGGAGAGGTCCGGGGGTGATAGCGAGGAGAGGTCCGGGGGTAATACTGAGGAGAGGTCCGGGGGTAATAGCGAGGAGAGGTCCGGGGGTAATAGCGAGGAGAGGTCCGGGGGTAATAGCGAGGAGAGGTCCGGGGGTAATAGCGAGGAGAGGTCCGGGGGTAATAGCGAGGAGAGGTCCGGGGGTAATAGCGAGGAGAGGTCCGGGGGTAATAGCGAGGAGAGGTCCGGGGGTAATAGCGAGGAGAGGTCCGGGGGTAATAGCGAGGAGAGGTCCGGGGGTAATAGCGAGGAGAGGTCCGGGGGTAATAGCGAGGAGAGGTCCGGGGGTAATAGCGAGGAGAGGTCCGGGGGTAATAGCGAGGAGAGGTCCGGGGGTAATAGCGAGGAGAGGTCCGGGGGTAATAGCGAGGAGAGGTCCGGGGGTAATAGCGAGGAGAGGTCCGGGGGTAATAGCGAGGAGAGGTCCGGGGGTAATAGCGAGGAGAGGTCCGGGGGTAATACTGAGGAGAGGTCCGGGGGTAATACTGAGGAGAGGTCCGGGGGTAATACTGAGGAGAGGTCCGGGGTATTGCTGAAGTGAGAGCCAGAGCTGTTAGTGAGGAGAAGAGTCCTTTGTGTGATAAGGTTAAGGGTCGGGGCTATTTCCGAGGTGAGGGTCGGGGCTATTTCCGAGGTGAGGGTCGGGGCTATTTCCGAGGTGAGGGTCGGGGCTATTTCCGAGGTGAGGGTCGGGGCTATTTCCGAGGTGAGGGTCGGGGCTATTTCCGAGGTGAGGGTCGGGGCTATTTCCGAGGTGAGGGTCGGGGCTATTTCCGAGGTGAGGGTCGGGGCTATTTCCGAGGTGAGGGTCGGGGCTATTTCCGAGGTGAGGGTCGGGGCTATTTCCGAGGTGAGGGTCGGGGCTATTTCCGAGGTGAGGGTCGGGGCTATTTCCGAGGTGAGGGTCGGAGCTATTTCCGAGGTGAGGGTCGGGGCTATTTCCGAGGTGAGGGTCGGGGCTATTTCCGAGGTGAGGGTCGGGGCTATTTCCGAGGTGAGGGTCGGAGCTATTTCCGAGGTGAGGGTCGGGGCTATTTCCGAGGTGAGGGTCGGAGCTATTTCCGAGGTGAGGGTCGGGGCTATTTCCGAGGTGAGGGTCGGGGCTATTTCCGAGGTGAGGGTCGGGGCTATTTCCGAGGTGAGGGTCGGAGCTATTTCCGAGGTGAGGGTCGGGGCTATTTCCGAGGTGAGGGTCGGGGTCCAGCTTCGTGTCACCTGCTGATGTACATGTGACTTATGGGGGGAGATTTCCCGTTACCCTATTACCCCCGTACTAGTGAGCGCTCAGACATTTCTCACCCATCTTGTGATCCCATTCTCGCCCCTTTATCACGTTTCGGCTGTGACTTGTATTGATTTGCTGCCAGTATGAGGCTTATACCCCGTGCCCGGGTGCAGTAGGGGGGTAGTGCGCGGCACAGGTGTATCTTCCCGGTGTCTCGCCCTGCACTACATGGTGGTGTTATCTACTCTACATATATGTCTATCATTACAGGACTGTCTCTTCTTCTCTAGGTCTGTTCCTGCGGAGCTGTAGAGCGCTTTATTATGGAGGGGGACGAGGCTCCCCTGCTGTACCCCTCACTCTTCGAAGAATGTGAAAGGAATCACTTTAGTGCGGTGGACGTCCGATCCCGGAGGTAAGAGGGTAACGGGGTCTGTCCTATAGGGTGGCTGGGAGGATATATAGGGGTTGTCTAAGCGGCATGACATATACGTCCGATACATGCTACAGTCAGATTTTAAAATGAACCTCCCTAAGAGGCGACTGCTGGTCCAGACCCCAGTGCCTGGTACTGCCATGATGTCTGCCGCAGACCCCAGTGCCTGGTACTGCCATGATGTCTGCCGCAGACCCCAATGCCTGGTACTGCCATGATGTCTGCCGCAGACCCCAATACCTGGTACTGCCATGATGTCTGCCGCAGACCCCAGTGCCTGGTACTGCCATGATGTCTGCCGCTGACCCCAATGCCTGGTACTGCCATGATGTCTGCCGCAGACCCCAATACCTGGTACTGCCATGATGTCTGCCGCAGACCCCAGTGCCTGGTACTGCCATGATGTCTGCCGCAGACCCCAATACCTGGTACTGCCATGATGTCTGCCGCAGACCCCAGTGCCTGGTACTGCCATGATGTCTGCCGCTGACCCCAATGCCTGGTACTGCCATGATGTCTGCCGCAGACCCCAATGCCTGGTACTGCCATGATGTCTGCCGCAGACCCCAATGCCTGGTACTGCCATGATGTCTGCCGCAGACCCCAGTGCCTGGTACTGCCATGATGTCTGCCGCAGACCCCAATGCCTGGTACTGCCATGATGTCTGCCGCAGACCCCAATGCCTGGTACTGCCATGATGTCGGCCGCGGGGGGAGGTTGCCGCACACCCCATACACATTAGGTGGTCGGTCATAAGAATGCTAGTCGCACTCCGTGTCCTGATCTCCATAACAATGCCCCTTCAATCAGTGGGGGATGGGGTGGGCAGTGTATACAATGACTCCTGTTTCCGCTTCCGTTTCAGGCCCTTCCACATAGAACCGTCCTACATCACCAGCATCAATGACGACCCCCCCAGGGTGACCCCTCACGCCGCCGCCATGAACAAACGCATCCACTACTACAGCAAGCTGGGCCATCCATCGGAGCGCTCGCTGGTAGGAGATTAGCACGGACTAATATTTACATTGTTAAAGGGGATGTCCCACGTCCGGGGATACTTGTACTCTGTACTTTGGCTTTTCCGACACTCCCATTGACATAAATAGTGCCGCACTTGCGACCCGACCGCCGCACTGTCCAGAACGGGACTAAAAGGTGAAGGTCCGAGCAACAATCTGCAAATGACCCCTATCCTGTGTATGGCAGACAGTGTGAAATCCCTTTAATAGAGGGGAAGAGCAGCAGAGTCTTCTCCAGGGACACAACCCCTTAAACCTCTCGCCTCCTCTTGTTAGTCTGTTCCTGCCCCATACACACACAGATCAGGTCTTGGGGCCACACTGATATTACGGGGCCCTATACTTCACTTGTGTCCTTTAGGTCGCTCCGGATCACGTCATTCCGGCACCAGAAGAAATCTACGTTTACAGCCCTCTCGGAACCGCTATCAAAATCGATGGAGAAGGCTCGGAAAAGAACTCCAGTATCGTCACCATGTAAGTCGGACAGCGAGAGTGATTGGAAAAATTATGTAAACCCATCTTCTGGGACTTAGACGTTGGTGACTTTTCCGGGACCGGGAACCTCCGCAGATCAGTTGGTTGAAGAGGCCGCAGCGTTCAAGTGAGCTCTGCAGCCTCCTTACTAAATACCATGTCCATATTGGGCTGTGCTTGGTATTCCAGCTCAGTCCCATTTGCTTAAATGGGACTCAGACGCTGCTGTGCCACGTGACCAGTGAACATGTCATTGGTGTCGCCGCAGCCTCTTCAATCAGTTGATCTTTAATGTCCGTTGCTCTCATCCATCGCTATCAGCCCATAACCCTGGTAAACGGTTCCAGGCTGCCATTACATATTGCTACTTGCACGCGGTCACCTCAGGCTGGCGTAGACGCTGCCGCTGACTGTCGCCGCCACAATTACTGTATAATATAATGAATCCTTATTTTTCAGATTTATGATCTGGAACACGATGATGGGGACGTCTATTCTCAGTATTCCCTGGGGAATCAAACAGGTAACACCAGAGGGGGAAGTATCAAGCAGGCATACACCACCCGCTGCCTCATAAACCTCCACAATGCCATAGTCTGATGCTGCCTTATTGACATAGGGAGTGGTGATGAGGGGTCCACAGACCAAGACGTATACAGGAGTTATCTCAACAAGACAGTCACTTTCCAAGTGCTCCTTAGAATAGGCCGTCCATTGAAGATCAGTGGGGGTCCGACATCCGGGGTCCCTGCTGATCAGCTGTCTGATGATACAGCAGAGCTAACTGAATGCCACTTCCGTTTCACAGATCATGTGACGTTACGTTATCTCGATTGAAAGGAATGGGGCTGAGCTGCAATACCAAGCCCAACCACTATACAATATGTGGCGCTGTGCTTGGTTCTCAGCCAGGATATTGTAGCGCTCACACGAACGATTTGTCCTTCAGCAGTGTCACTTGACAAGGTTGTTTTTAGGCTCTGTTCAGACATTTCATGTTATGTTACAGTTTCCATTACTTTTAATGGTGAGAATAGTGCAGCTTGTAGCGCTATCCTGACATCAAAGCAACAGGATCCTCTGTAGACACTAATATACTCCACGGGGTCTGACCAGATCGGGCCCACGACAGACTATAAAATTGGCCACAGCTCAGGCACAGGTCACAGAGCATGCCCACAACACTCCCATAGTCATAGGGGTGTCTGTACAGGCTACGGAGCATTCCCACAACACTCCCATAGTCATAAGGGTCTCTGCACAGGTCACAGAGCATGCCCACAACACTCCCATAGTCATAAGGGTCTCTGCACAGGTCACAGAGCATTCCCACAACATTCCCATAGTCATAGGGGTCTCTGCACAGGTTGCAGAGCATTCCCACAACACTCCCATAGTCATAGGGGTGTCTGTACAGGCTACGGAGCATGCCCACAACACTCCCATAGTCATAGGGGTCTCTGCACAGGTTGCAGAGCATGCCCACAACACTCCCATAGTCATAGGGGTCTCTGCACAGGTTGCAGAGCATGCCCACAACACTCCCATAGTCATAGGGGTCTCTGCAGACACACTGCAGCAGACCCGTCCTACGTGGCCTTAGCCTAAAGGAGGAACCCTGTATTATTAGACCCCAAGGACTCGCAGCACTCCTGCCCCGGGGGAGGGACCTCTTATCCTTCGGCTTACTATAACCTCTGTGTATATTATTCCTGAATATTTCTTGTCTCTTCCAGGCCGGGTTCACAACTGGAGTCGTCGTCCTGTTCCTGATGGGCCTTTTAACCCTTTATTGCTGCTATCGGGTTGTGAAGTCTCGAGGGATGATACGTAAGTCTCCCGACTGACTGTAGATTTGTGTCTGCCAAGCTGTGACACTTAAAGGGACGGTCCAGGAATGAATCATTTATTGCTTGTCCTTCGAATAGGCCATAACTATCTGATTATTGGGGGGCTGATAGGTGGCCCCTGCCTGGGTCAGCTGTACGGGGCCACGTCTCATACTATAGACAACATGGGCTGGAAGCAATTGGTTCTGTCTATTATAGTGAGCGGGGCTGCGATTCAGCTCCAGTTGGGACATACTGGTGCCTGGTCACTATACAGGGACACGTCTATAGTACGGGCATCAGATCTGTCCGGGGGCTACCTGTGAACCCCCAATCAGATATTTATGGCCTATGTTAAGTTACTGGACAACCCCTTTAAGATTATTGCTAGTCTGTGATCTTCTAAACGTTAAAGGAAAGTCACTGGATGAGCCATATTGGCTCTCCTGTATCTCCACCTGATCACGTGACCTGTCTGTAGGTTCTCCTCTAGCCCGTATCCTCTATAAGCAGTGCCCCTGACTCTTATTTGCAGCTTCCGTTGACACCTCGCACTGGGAGTTTCCTGACGTCTGTCAGTATTATTTCGGGTCCTTTGGCCGCTGGTCCAGCCTCCTGTTCTCCATGGTGTCGCTGGTTGGAGCCATGATTGTCTACTGGGTGCTCATGTCCAACTTCTTCTTCAATACTGGAAAATTTATATATAGTAAGTATCCGATCCCGATTTATTACGGAGCGGTCAAAGACGATATCCTGGAGATTGGGGGAGACTTCTCAGTCGTGTCTGAGTGTGCGCCATAACGCCTTAAAGGTGCTGTCCAGGGCTGTGATAGTGATCTCCACTCCTTCTTCTCAGGCAGTAAGATCACATCCGTTGGTCACTTGGCCATACTTCAGCTCAGTCTCTTTCAAATGAAGGGGCGGAGCTGCAGTACCAAGCACAGCCACTATACTGTGTGAGGCGCTGTGCTTGGGAACTAGTGGGGAGGCTGCAGGAATCAATGTCATTGTCCAGGATGGAAAACCCCCCACAAAAGTGTCCTGTGTGAATACTGTGCAGGATCAGGAGGTGAGGCCAGATAATACCGCCAACCTGTGTCTTATGTATTGTAGATTATATTCATCACGTCAACGTCACAGACATCGGGCTGAGCACAAACGGGAGCGACAGAGGTGAGGAGCGGCCCCTGTGCCTGCGTAGTGCGGTTATCGGGGGGGGGGAGTCACTGAATCTTTTGTCCCTTTCCTTGTCTCTGAGCTCCTGATATCTGACGGCCGTGCTGATACCAGATGAAAGAATTAGACGGAACATGGAGTCACTTTTTTTTTTTTCTTTCCCTTTTTAGTAATTTGCCCGAACACCGGAGGCGCTCTACCACCCAATGAGACGGCGGGGGTGACTGGTGGAAACGGGACAGGATATGAGCAGTTTGAGGAGTGGTGGAGTAAAACGAATACCGTCCCCCTGTACCTGATAGTCGTCCTCCTGCCGCTCCTCAACTTCCGATCTCCATCCTTCTTTGCTAAGTTCAATGTCTTAGGTAAGTGAGCGGGCGATGTGTTATCCAATGGATTATATACAAGATCTCCGGCACACACGGGACTCTGCAGGCGGAGGGGTCGCCGCAGTTAAAGGGATTGCACTCAGCTAGTGATCAGTTAAAGGGATTGCACCAAGTTATGAACTTTTTCCGATAAGATAGAGGATAACTTCGTGATCAGTGCATGTCTGACTGCCGGGACCCCCACCCATCCCAAAAACAGGGCTCTGGCTCTCCCATCCTGATGGAACAGTAAGCTGAGCACATGTCCATACAGTGCAGCGCCCTCTACAGAGGGAATGGAATGGCTGGGATTACCGAAACCCCGCTCTCAGGATCCCATTGGTCAGACCCCATCAATCACAAAGTTACCCCCTTTCTTATATATAGGGGGCACTTTGGTGCAACCCCATTAAGGAGAAAACTGGTTGGAGTCGGCAGGAGATGGTGAGGCCGGGGGCGCTATCCTGCCACGCTGGAAATAGTGAATGTGAACAGAGTCCAACAATCCGCAGGCACAATACTGAAAGTGAGAGGAATCGTTTAAATGTCAAAATTAAGACAAGGAACAAAATGTCAAGCAATTGTTGTATATAACTATCCAGTATAGGTGTGATGTATATACTATATACTATGTCTGTCTATTCCTCCTGTACTTCTCAGGCACGGTCTCCGTCCTCTACTTGGTCTCTCTTGTCACCTACAAGGCCTTTCGTATTGGATTTCATTTTGACTTTCACTGGGATAAAGTACAAGAATATTTTGTTCCTGGTAAGGATGTGAAGAAGAACATTGAGTGTGACCTCGCTGATGACCCCACCACATTCTGCTTACTTATTTCCTTATGTCTGTGGCTGGAGAGCTGATGAGATATCCCCCCCCCCCCTCCTGTACTTCTTAAAGGAATCTGTCAGCGGGTTCACCCTTCAAAATCATTTACTGGGGTGATGGTCATTACATACATGGGGTGATGGTTGAGCGGGTCTTAATACCCCTACACTTGCCCACATCAGTCACCCTAGGTATGTTCACTGCGCCCCTGTTATATCCATCACCCCAGATATGTTCACTGCTACCCCATGTTATATCCCTCACCCCAGATATGTTCACTGCTACCCCATGTTATATCCGTCACCCCAGATATGTTCACTGCGCCCCTGTTATATCCGTCACCCCAGATATGTTCACTGCTACCCCATGTTATATCCGTCACCCCAGATATGTTCACTGCTACCCCATGTTATATCCGTCACCCCAGATATGTTCACTGCTCCCCTCTTATATCCGTCACCCCAGATATGTTCACTGCTCCCCCATGTTATATCCCTCACCCCAGATATGTTCACTGCTCCCCCATGTTATATCCGTCACCCCAGATATGTTCACTGCTCCCCCATGTTATATCCGTCACCCCAGATATGTTCACTGCTCCCCATGTTATATCCGTCAACCCAGATATGTTCACTGCTCCCTCATGTTATATCCGTCACCCCAGATATGTTCACTGCTCCCCATGTTATATCCATCACCCCAGATATGTTCACTGCTCCCCTCTTATATCCGTCACCCCAGATATGTTCACTGCTCCCCCATGTTATATCCCTCACCCCAGATATGTTCACTGCTCCCCTCTTATATCCGTCACCCCAGATATGTTCACTGCTCCCCCATGTTATATCCGTCACCCCAGATATGTTCACTGCTCCCTCATGTTATATCCGTCACCCCAGATATGTTCACTGCTCCCCATGTTATATCCATCACCCCAGATATGTTCACTGCTCCTCCATGTTATATCCGTCACCCCAGATATGTTCACTGCTCCTCCATGTTATATCCGTCACCCCAGATATGTTCACTGCTCCCCATGTTATATCCATCACCCCAGATATGTTCACTGCTCCCTCATGTTATATCCGTCACCCCAGATATGTTCACTGCTCCCTCATGTTATATCCGTCACCCCAAATATGTTCACTGCTCCCCCATCTTTTATTGATCACCCCAGATATGTTCGCTGCTCCCATGTTATATCCGTCACCCCAGATATGTTCACTGCTCCCCCATGTTATATCCGTCACCCCAGATATGTTCACTGTCCCCTCTTATATCCGTCACCCCAGATATGTTCACTGCTCCCCCATGTTATATCCGTCACCCCATATATGTTCACTGCTCCCCCATGTTATATCCGTCACCCCAGATATGTTCACTGCTCCCTCATGTTATATCTGTCACCCCAGATATGTTCACTGCTCCCCCATCTTTTATTGATCACCCCAGATATGTTCGCTGCTCCCATGTTATATCCGTCACCCCAGATATGTTCACTGCTCCCCCATCTTTTATTGGTCACCCCTATCTTCTATATATCA
Source organism: Leptodactylus fuscus (assembly GCF_031893055.1). Taxonomy (NCBI): domain Eukaryota; kingdom Metazoa; phylum Chordata; class Amphibia; order Anura; family Leptodactylidae; genus Leptodactylus; species Leptodactylus fuscus. Next base: position 4,665,885 of record NC_134265.1, on the reverse strand, counting down.
GCTATTCACAGACTCCCTGTAAAAATGGCGTCTCTTGAACCCCTTTATCCAGTGCCGGTGACTTGGCAGTGGGTCCCCCGTCATACAGTCCTATGAAAAAGTTTGGGTACCCCTATTAATCTTAATCATTTTTAGTTCTAAATATTTTGGTGTTTGCAACAGCCATTTCAGTTTGATATATCTAATAACTGATGGACACAGTAATATTTCAGGATTGAAATGAGGTTTATTGTACTAACAGAAAATGCGCAATATGCATTAAACCAAAATTTGACCGGTGCAAAAGTATGGGCACCTCAACAGAAAAGTGACATTAATATTTAGTAGATCCTCCTTTTGCAAAGATAACAGCCTCTAGTCGCTTCCTGTAGCTTTTAATCAGTTCCTGGATCCTGGATAAAGGGATTTTGGACAAACAATTCAAGTTCAGTTAAGTTAGATGGTGGCCGAGCATGGACAGCCCGCTTCCAATCATCCCACAGATGTTTAATGATATTCAGGTCTGGGGACTGGGATGGCCATTCCAGAACATTGTCATTGTTCCTCTGCATGAATGCCTGAGGATTTGGAGCGGTGTTTTGGATCATTGTCTTGCTGAAATCTCCATCCCCGGCGTAACTTCAACTTCGTCACTGATTCTTGAACATTATTCTCAAGAATCTGCTGATACTGAGTGGAATCCATGCGACTCTCAACTTTAACAAGATTCCCGGTGCCGGCATTGGCCACACAGCCCCAAAGCATGATGGAACCTCCACCAAATTTTACAGTGGGTAGCAAGTGTTTTTCTTGGAATGCTGTTTTTTTTGGACGCCATGCATAACGCCTTTTTTTATAACCAAACAACTCAATCTTTGTTTCCAAAATGAAGTTGGCTTCTCCAAATGTGCTTTTTCATACCTCAGGCGACTCTATTTGTGGCGTACGTGCAGAAACGGCTTCTTTCTCATCACTCTCCCATACAGCTTCTCCTTGTGCAAAGTGCGCTGTATAGTTGGCCGATGCACAGTGACACCATCTGCAGCAAGATGATGCTGCAGCTCTTTGGAGGTGTCTGTGGATTGTCCTTGACTCTTCTCACCATTCTTCTTCTCTGCCTTTCTGATATTTTTCTTGGCCTGCCACTTCTGGGCTTAACAAGAACTGTCCCTGTGCTCTTCCATTTCCTTACTATGTTCCTCACAGTGGAAACTGACAGGTTAAATCTCTGAGACAACGTTTTGTATTCTTCCCCTGAACAACTATGTTGAACAATCTTTGTTTTCAGATCGTTTGAGAGCGGGCTGTCCATGTTCGGCGACCATCAAACTTAACTGAACTTGAATTGTTTTGTAGAAAGAAATGGTCCAAAATACCTTCATCCAGGATCCAGGAACTGATTAAAAGCTACAGGAAGCGACTAGAGGCTGTTATCTTTGCAAAAGGAGGATGTACTAAATATTAATGTCACTTTTCTGTTGAGGTGCCCATACTTTTGCACCAGTCAAATTTTGGTTTAATGCATATTGCGCATTTTCTGTTAGTACAATAAACCTCATTTCAATCCTGAAATATTACTGTGTCCATCAGTTATTAAATATATCAAACTGAAATGGCTGCTGCAAACACCAAAATATTTAGAACTAAAAATGATTAAGATTAATAGGGGTGCCCAAACTTTTTCATAGGACTGTATATTAACCAAATCGCTGTCCTGTGATACGGTGAGTGACTCCACCCCCGCTCGTAGACTGGATTAAGAGCCGGTTACATGGGACGACCACATGACTGGTGGACATAGATACGGAATAAACAGGATACGTATGGTGGGTCACACGGACATGTGGGAGGGGCTGACGCTTTTGCCGCCCTCCTTCATCACTCGGATGTCTTGGCCCGTTACTAATAATGAGAACAGTTCCCTATTTCTTAGGACAGGTCGGGAATCGCTGACAATCTTCTTGTCTTACAGAATTCCGGCTTTCCTTCCCTCAGCTGACCGGGATCCTGACTTTGGCCTTCTTCATCCATAACTGCGTCATCACCCTACTGAAGAACAACCGGAAGCCCGAGAACAATGTAAGTCGGAGGATTGTGTGGGGTCTGTTAGTAACCCCCAGGTCAGTAATAGTGCGGGGCCCTGTCCCGGATTGGTGGGGCAGTTACCTGATCGTTGGGCCCCTCCGCCGGCTCTGCACATGTCAGACCTGGAGCCTGTTATGGCGCCATATTGAGGCTTCAGCATTACTGGATTTATTATTATGGGGTTATGTAGTAACTGTAAAGGTTGTGGTTACCTGTAGATGATGCTAGGGGGCGCTAAGTGATGCCGGACTGACCGGCGATCCCTATGATCACTAGTAGAGGGTATTTTACCATATGACTGTCCTTACAGATACGAGACCTGTCGGTGGCGTACCTGCTTGTCGGACTGACCTACATGTATGTTGGGGTGATGGTGTTCGCCTCATTCCCGTCTCCTCCTCTGGACAAGGAATGTATTCAGCAGGTAAGTGCACCTCTCTGGGCTGCCATGTATACGGTAGGTCACCGCTGGGACCCGCACTTATCCTGAGGAGAGTCAACCGTGCTCTCTAGTGACAATAGAGAGCTTGCATGTATGGCCACAGATGGGGGTGCATGTCTTACATACCTGAGGTGGGAATTGTAGTATATAGGTTGCCATTCAGGCAGCATGTTACATGGCCGCCACTCAGGGAATAATATCAGGATGGGGCGGGTCCTCCAGTCCAATGTTAGTTCCCCTTACCATTCTGGTCCAGAAGACAAGTGACCTCTGCGGCCAATCACTGAGCTCAGCAGTCACGTCGGGTGACATCACTGCTATTACCTTACCGGTGCCTAACAGTGATTGGCCGCACCGGAGTCACTTGATATTATGGCCGACATTGTCATCCTGGGGCCGGAGCTGCCGATGGTCTCATCTTATACTTTGTGCCTTTATTTTCTTGTCATTTCTCTCGTTATTTTCTGTTCCCATTCTAGAACTTTCTAGATAACTTCCCCAGTAACGACGTTCTCTCATTCATCGCGAGAATATTCTTACTCTTCCAAATGATGACGGTCTACCCGCTGCTGGGGTATCTGGTCAGGGTGCAGCTCCTGGGACATGTGTTTGGAAATACTTATCCAAGGTGAGAGGTTAAGGAGGAACAAGAACTAAAGTTATAGGAGCAGGTCAAGGGGCCGAATAGTCAGAGACAAGAAGTAGAATGGAGGAGTCTGCAACATCTTATTAAGTTGTGGTGTTTTTTTTTTTTTTTTTCATTTCAGCATTGTCCATGTCCTGGGACTCAACATTGTTGTTGTCAGCTTTGGTGTCCTCATGGCCAGATTCTACCCAAATATTGGAGGCATCATCAGGTAGGAAGCAGTGACTGCACCAGCAGAATAGTGAGCGCAGCTCTGGACTATAATACAGGATAAGTAATGTAATGTATGTACACAGTGACTGTACCAGCAGAATAGTGAGCGCAGCTCTGGAGTATAATACAGGATAAGTAATGTAATGTATGTACACAGTGACTGTACCAGCAGAATAGTGAGCGCAGCTCTGGAGTATAATACAGGATAAGTAATGTAATGTATGTACACAGTGACTGCACCAGCAGAATAGTGAGCGCAGCTCTGGGGTATAATACAGGATAAGTAATGTAATGTATGTACACAGTGACTGCACCAGCAGAATAGTGAGCGCAGCTCTGGAGTATAATACAGGATAAGTAATGTAATGTATGTACACAGTGACTGCACCAGCAGAATAGTGAGCGCAGCTCTGGGGTATAATACAGGATAAGTAATGTAATGTATGTACACAGTGACTGTACCAGCAGAATAGTGAGCGCAGCTCTGGGGTATAATACAGGATAAGTAATGTAATGTATATACACAGTGACTGTACCAGCAGAATAGTGAGCACAGCTCTGGAGTATAATACAGGATAAGTAATGCATGTACACAGTGACTGCACCAGCAGAATAGTGAGCGCAGCTCTGGAGTATAATACAGGATAAGTCATGTTGTATGTACACAGTGACTGCACCAGCAGAATAGTGAGCACAGCTCTGGAGTATAATACAGGATAAGTAATGTAATGTATGTACACAGTGACTGTACCAGCAGAATAGTGAGCGCAGCTCTGGAGTATAATACAGGATAAGTAATGTAATGTATGTACACAGTGACTGTACCAGCAGAATAGTGAGCGCAGCTCTGGAGTATAATACAGGATAAGTAATGTAATGTATGTACACAGTGACTGTACCAGCAGAATAGTGAGTGCAGCTCTGGAGTATAATACAGGATAAGTAATGTAATGTATGTGCACAGTGACTGTACCAGCAGAATAGTGAGCGCAGCTCTGGAGTATAATACAGGATAAGTAATGTAATGTATGTACACAGTGACTGCACCAGCAGAATAGTGAGTGCAGCTCTGGAGTATAATACAGGATAAGTAATGTAATGTATGTACACAGTGACTGCACCAGCAGAATAGTGAGCGCAGCTCTGGAGTATAATACAGGATAAGTAATGTAATGTATGTACACAGTGACTGCACCAGCAGAATAGTGAGTGCAGCTCTGGAGTATAATACAGGATAAGTAATGTAATGTATGTACACAGTGACTGCACCAGCAGAATAGTGAGCGCAGCTCTGGAGTATAATACAGGATAAGTAATGTAATGTATGTACACAGTGACTGCACCAGCAGAATAGTGAGCGCAGCTCTGGAGTATAATACAGGATAAGTAATGTAATGTATGTACACAGTGACTGCACCAGCAGAATAGTGAGTGCAGCTCTGGAGTATAATACAGGATAAGTAATGTAATGTATGTACACAGTGACTGCACCAGCAGAATAGTGAGCGCAGCTCTGGAGTATAATACAGGATAAGTAATGTAATGTATGTACACAGTGACTGTACCAGCAGAATAGTGAGCGCAGCTCTGGAGTATAATACAGGATAAGTAAAGTAATGTACACAGTGACTTATCCAGGGTTACAGCATATGTTATAGTCCAGAGCCACGCTTATTATTCTGCAGACTTCAGAGCTGTAATCTCGCAGCATTCCCTAAGTTTTCTCTCTTTGCACAGTGTTTTCTCTGGTGAATGTCGCAGTGACGTTTCTGGTCATTTAGCCATTGTGTAATATTGTGATTTTCTTTTCTCAGGTTCTCCGGAGCTGCGTGCGGTCTTGCCTTTGTCTTCGTCTACCCCTCTCTTATCCACATGATCGCCTTGTATCGTAGGCAGCAGCTGCGCTGGTATTCGGCGGTCGCTCACGTCTCCATCATTCTCCTCGGCGTTGTTAACCTCCTGGCACAGTTTCTCATGTGAAGCGTTTATGGAGGACAATAATATGAAGAACTTCTGACAGTTTCTTTGTGCGGATGATTTTCTGCTGCTAAATCTCACTGAAATCCTACATTGGCACAAGAAGCTGTAAAACATGGCGGCCGCCGCGCTGTACTGGGTGGCAGGAGCGGCCTGGGATGAGATTTACTCTGGACTGCCGGTGCTTGTACCATGTGCTGCAGGTAACGTTCTACTCTATGGGGTAGCGGATTTATTAAAAAAATCTGAAAAAGTGAGGCCCGTCTGGATTATAAAGTATTCCCTGCCGTGCCTCGGGCGCTCTCCACTCCCACTGCAGGGTACGGCGCTGGTTGAGGTTCTCGTGGTTACGTTTATATATATATTTTGTAATTTTCCATATCCTTAGCTATAGCTGAAAAATAATCCTGATATTCTGTAGTTTTCCCTCTGACCATTGAGCTTCCTGCTCTGTAGAGATCACGTCTCATCAGTCATCTCCTAAATATCACGGGCAGGATTACAATGAAAGTGACACTACAGCAGGAGGCAGATGACAGGATCCATCACTGGTGGTAGGCAATGTACAGTCTCCTTTACAGTGAGCATGCCCACAACATTCCCATAGACGTTAGTAGCTGAAGGGGATAGTTGGCCTTCTCCCCCTCCCCCTCTGTGGTCACCTCTGCAACAAGCTTGTCCACAACCCTTTCCCTTAAAGGACAGCTGACCTGCGCTCTGACCTCTACAATGAGCATGCCCACAACATTCCACCATAGAAGTCAGTACGGGATGGAGATTGCTGCCCTCTCCCATCTCCATGCACAGTATGGTCTATTACAAGCATGCCCACAACACTCTCCCACATAAATCAGAAGGTGTTTGGGAGAGCGCCCCTCCTCCCACTTCCTGCACAGTGACCTCTAAAATGAGCATGCCCACAACATTATGTCTGTGTGACTGGTGTAAAGCCAAACACTTGTACTGACAAGATGGCCGGTGTCTAGAATAATATAAAAAAGAGGAATAAAAAGATGATGAAAAGTCGCTGTGTCAGTATAGAATATAATTCTATAAATACAGATAATGATACAATGAGTTCCTTCACTTCCTCAGCTCTCGGCTTCTTCTCACTTTTCAGATTATTTCTTCTTTGGTTTGGTGATTATCTGAATAAACTTGTAGTAGACGGGGCCAAAATTCTAAGAGAGGAGAGAAGAGGTTAAAGGGGGAGTATCTTATGGTCAGACCCCACTGATCCTGGGAATGGGAACAGGAAATCAGAGATTATACTGTATACAGTGCAGAGCTCGTCCTATTACCCCGTATACAGTGCAGAGGTTGTCCTATTACCCCCGTATACAGTGCAGAGCTCGTCCTATTACCCCCGTATACAGTGCAGAGGTCGTCCTATTACCCCGTATACAGTGCAGAGGTCGTCTTATTACCCCCGTATACAGTGCAGAGCTCGTCTTATTACCCCCGTATACAGTGTAGAGCTCTTCCTATTACCCCGTATACAGTGCAGAGGTCGTCCTATTACCCCCGTATACAGTGCAGAGCTCGTCCTATTACCCCGTATACAGTGCAGAGCTCGTCCTATTACCCCCGTATACAGTGCAGAGCTCGTCCTATTACCCCCGTATACAGTGCAGAGCTCGTCCTATTACCCCCTTATTCATTGCAGAGCTCGTCCTATTACCCCGCATACAGTGCAGAACTCGTCCTATTACCCCGTATACAGTGCAGAACTCGTCCTATTACCCCCGTATAGTGTAGAGCTCGTCCTATTACCCCGTATACAGTGCAGAGCTCGTCCTATTACCCCGTATACAGTGCAGAGCTCGCCCTATTACCGCGTATACAGTGCAGAGCTCGTCCTATTACCCCCGTATTCAATGCAGAGCTCGTCCTATTACCCCGTATACAGTGCAGAACTCGTCCTATTACCCCGTATACAGTGCAGAACTCGTCCTATTACCCCATTTACAGTGCAGAGATCGTCCTATTACCCTGTTTACAGTGCAGAGCTCGTCCTATTACCCCTGTATACAGTGCAGAGCTCGTCCTATTACCCCTGTATACAGTGCTGAGCTCGTCCTATTACCCCCGTATACAGTGTAGAGCTCGTCCTATTACCCCGTATACAGTGCAGAGCTCGTCCTATTACCCCCGTATACAGTGCAGAGCTCGTCCTATTACCCCGTATACAGTGCAGAGCTCGTCCTATTACCCCCGTATACAATGCAGAGCTCGTCCTATTAGCCTGTATACAGTGCAGAACTCGTCCTATTACCCCGTATACAGTGCAGAGCTCGTCCTATTACCCCCGTATACAGTGCAGAGCTCGTCCTATTACCCCGTATACAGTGCAGAGCTCGTCCTATTACCCCGTATACAGTGCAGAGCTCGTCCTATTACCCCCGTATACAGTGCAGAGCTCGTCCTATTACCCCGTATACAGTGCAGAACTCGTCCTATTACCCCGTATACAGTGCAGAGCTCGTCCTATTACCCTGTATACAGTGCAGAGCTCGTCCTATTACCCCGTATACAGGGCAGAGCTTGTCCTATTACCCCTGTATACAGTGCAGAGCTCATCCTATTACCCCGTATACAAAACACAGTAGAATTTTCTAGAAGTTTTCTAGAGGATTTTCTCACCTGGATGATTTGGTGAATGAGCCCCAGATAGGCAGCAATGACCAGAGCCATGAACAGATCAAACACGGCCGGTTTCACCCTGTAAGAGACATCGGTGAAAGGAGGATTCACAACCCCGCGCCGCCTGCCTCGTGTGCACCAAATGAAAAAGCCCCCCTGTCATGCTTCGCCCCCTCGACTTCGGGAGTGCCAGCCCATCACAAGTAACTCCCCCAGAGCCCGGGCATTTTTGGGTGCTGCATGGTCTCAAGTAGTGACTATACCTCCTATATTAACCCTAACCTGTCTGGGTTGATGTGGACACAGCAGGCGGTGCCTCATACTGAAAGTTACCGAGGGCAGCGCCACCTACTGGATCCACAGCAGACCCGGCAGCTCCTGATTTTACCCCTCCATTCTAGTATTTAGAGTACAGCTCTGCGCCCTTCAGACTGTAGTAACTGGATCGGCACCATCTTATTATAAGCAGATCCGTATTATGTGACACTCAGATTGCTTAAGGACCTCGGGTCGTGTCATCTCAGGTCCTTTAGCAGCTAGAACTCATCTGTCATTGACAATACAGAGATGAGGCTCCCTCTAGTGGAACATACTAAAAATTATTGAAAGTTTCAGTATTAAAAAAATCTATATATATAATGTAGAAATTTTTATTAATAAAAAACAAGGGATTTTTTTGGGTAACATTCCCAGGAACGATCTGCAAGTCTATACATGGACTGACCTGTGTGATGTCATCGTCTGCTTCATCTGATCATAGAACACAAACTCCGGATTCCTAGAAGAGGGGGAGGGGGGATAAATGGTGTAATGATACAAGTGAACACCAGGGGGCAGAGTGATGTGACCCACATCTGTACACCCCACCAGTTACCGGGCCCCTGGAGGCCTCACTGCAGACTGGGAATGGGTAGGGATGAATTGTAAATGATGACTAGAATAAGACTCTGGATAGCCTGAGGTGGAGATCCCCTTTAAGTATAGACAAGTACCTGTCGTCTGGCTTGAAGACATGGCGTCTAACATCCTTCAGGTGTCTTCTAAACAGATGCTCCATGGTGGTCAGTACTGGGTGGTTCTTCGTGATCAGTTGTGCGGCCCGAGGCTGCGAGGTCAACCAGTCCAGAATGGCCGACAATCGCTGCTCCTGGACGCCCTGTAACCAGCAGCAATCAATAAGGGGGGATTCAGTCACTGGATGGAAGATGATGAGAGTTATACTGGTCACTCACCAGGTCTCCTTCAAAGATGCGAACATGTCTTGGGGTTTTCTGAAAAGTGAAGACAATTTGTGTCATGTATTCTGCAAGATTACCACAAGGGGGCAGAGCTGGGCTATGAGAAGGCTCTATGAGAGAGTATACAGTAATCTATACACTATATGTATATAAGGGATATGTGCACTGGCGGGAGTATAATACATGGATAATATAATGTGGGGTTCGGGTTATTTGTTTCATTTTTCTATTGTTTTTAAATATTTATGTCAATCATAGCAGTTTCCAATCTCCACCACCAGGTGTCAGTGTGACATCATAGCGGGCCCTCAGAGAGCAGTGTGTGGTTCCTATACTATTATTCATGGTGGTGTCGCCATTGCAAATTTAGTGATCACCAATGACCAGCAGATACTTCTTCTACAGAGGGATAGTTCATTAGCAGGTTAGTGTCACTGGGGTGATATGCTGGTTCTGGTGACAGTAACCTATCTATCTGCAGGGCTGGGGTGATATGCTGGTTCTGGTGACAGTAACCTATCTATCTGCAGGACTGGGGTGATATGCTGGTTCTGGTGTCAGTAACCTATCTATCTGCAAGGCTGGGGTGATATGCTGGGTTCTGGTGACAGTAACCTATCTATCTGCAGGACTGGGGTGATATGCTGGTTCTGGTGACAGTAACCTATCTATCTGCAAGGCTGGGGTGATATGCTGGGTTCTGGTGACAGTAACCTATCTATCTGCAGGGCTGGGGTGATATGCTGGATCTGGTGACAGTAACCTATCTATCTGCAGGGCTGGGGTGATATGCTGGTTCTGGTGACAGTAACCTATCTATCTGCAGGGCTGGGGTGATATACTGGTTCTGGTGACAGTAACCTATCTATCTGCAGGGCTGGGGTGATATGCTGGTTCTGGTGACAGTAACCTATCTATCTGCAGGACTGGGGTGATATGCTGGTTCTGGTGACAGTAACCTATCTATCTGCAGGGCTGGGGTGATATACTGGTTCTGGTGACAGTAACCTATCTATCTGCAGGGCTGGGGTGATATACTGGTTCTGGTGACAGTAACCTATCTATCTGCAGGGCTGGGGTGATATGCTGGTTCTGGTGACAGTAACCTATCTATCTGCAGGACTGGGGTGATATGCTGGTTCTGGTGACAGTAACCTATCTATCTGCAAGGCTGGGGTGATATACTGGTTCTGGTGACAGTAACCTATCTATCTGCAGGGCTGGGGTGATATACTGGTTCTGGTGACAGTAACCTATCTATCTGCAGGGCTGGGGTGATATGCTGGTTCTGGTGACAGTAACCTATCTATCTGCAGGGCTGGGGTGATATGCTGGGTTCTGGTGACAGTAACCTATCTATCTGCAGGGTTGGGGTGATATGCTGGATCTGGTGACAGTAACCTATCTATCTGCAGGACTGGGGTGATATGCTGGATCTGGTGACAGTAACCTATCTATCTGCAGGGTTGGGGTGATATGCTGGTTCTGGTGATAGTAACCTATCTATCTGCAGGGCTGGGGTGATATGCTGGTTCTGGTGACAGTAACCTATCTATCTGCAGGGCTGGGGTGATATGCTGGTTCTGGTGACAGTAACCTATCTATCTGCAGGGCTGGGGTGATATGCTGGTACTGGTGACAGTAACCTATCTATCTGCAGGGCTGGGGTGATATGCTGGTTCTGGTGACAGTAACCTATCTATCTGCAGGGCTGGGGTGATATGCTGGGTTCTGGTGACAGTAACCTATCTATCTGCAGGGCTGGGGTGATATGCTGGATCTGGTGACAGTAACCTATCTATCTGCAGGGCTGGGGTGATATGCTGGTTCTGGTGACAGTAACCTATCTATCTGCAGGGCTGGGGTGATATGCTGGTCCTGGTGACAGTAACCTATCTATCTGCAGGGCTGGGGTGATATGCTGGTCCTGGTGACAGTAACCTATCTATCTGCAGGACTGGGGTGATATGCCGGTTCTGGTGACAGTAACCTATCTATCTGCAGGGCTGGGGTGATATGCCGGTTCTGGTGACAGTAACCTATCTATCTGCAGGGCTGGGGTGATATGCCGGTACTGGTGACAGTAACCTATCTATCTGCAGGGCTGGGGTGATATGCTGGTCCTGGTGACAGTAACCTATCTATCTGCAGGACTGGGGTGATATGCCGGTTCTGGTGACAGTAACCTATCTATCTGCAGGGCTGGGGTGATATGCCGGTTCTGGTGACAGTAACCTATCTATCTGCAGGGCTGGGGTGATATGCCGGTACTGGTGACAGTAACCTATCTATCTGCAGGGCTGGGGTGATATGCTGGTTCTGGTGACAGTAACCTATCTATCTGCAGGGCTGGGGTGATATGCTGGGTTCTGGTGACAGTAACCTATCTATCTGCAGGGCTGGGGTGATATGCTGGATCTGGTGACAGTAACCTATCTATCTGCAGGGCTGGGGTGATATGCTGGTTCTGGTGACAGTAACCTATCTATCTGCAGGGCTGGGGTGATATGCTGGTCCTGGTGACAGTAACCTATCTATCTGCAGGGCTGGGGTGATATGCTGGTTCTGGTGACAGTAACCTATCTATCTGCAGGGCTGGGGTGATATGCTGGTCCTGGTGACAGTAACCTATCTATCTGCAGGACTGGGGTGATATGCTGGTTCTGGTGACAGTAACCTATGTATCTGCAGGGCTGGGGTGATATACTAGGTCTGGTGACAGTAACCTATCTATCTGCAAGACTGGGGTGATATGCTGGTTCTGGTGACAGTAATCTATCTATCTGCAGGGCTGGGGTGAAATGCTGGGTCTGGTGACAGTAACCTATCTATCTGCAGGGCTGGGGTGATATGCTGGGTCTGGTGACAGTAACCTATCTATCTGCAGGGCTGGGGTGATATGCTGGTTCTGGTGACAGTAACCTATCTATCTGCAGGGCTGGGGTGATATGCTGGTTCTGGTGACAGTAACCTATCTATCTGCAGGGCTGGGGTGATATGCTGGTTCTGGTGACAGTAACCTATCTATCTGCAGGGCTGGGGTGATATACTGGTTCTGGTGACAGTAACCTATCTATCTGCAGGGCTGGGGGGATATGCTGGTTCTGGTGACAGTAACCTATCTATCTGCAGGGCTGGAGTGATATGCTGGTTCTGGTGACAGTAACCTATGTATCTGCAGGGCTGTGGTGATATGCTGGTTCTGGTGACAGTAACCTATCTATCTGCAGGGCTGGGGTGATATGCTGGGTCTGGTGACAGTAACCTATCTATCTGCAGGGCTGGGGGGATATGCTGGTTCTGGTGACAGTAACCTATCTATCTGCAGGCTGGGGTGATATGCTGGTTCTGGTGACAGTAACCTATCTATCTGCAGGGCTGGGGTGATATGCTGGTTCTGGTGACAGTAACCTATCTATCTGCAGGGCTGGGGTGATATGCTGAGTCTGGTGACAGTAACCTATCTATCTGCAGGACTGGGGTGATATGCTGAGTCTGGTGACAGTAACCTATTTATCTGCAGGGCTGGGGTGATATGCTGAGTCTGGTGACAGTAACCTATCTATCTGCAGGGCTGGGGTGATATGCTGAGTCTGGTGACAGTAACCTATCTATCTGCAGGGCTGGGGTGATATGCTGGTTCTGGTGACAGTAACCTATCTATCTGCAGGACTGGGGTGATATGCCGGTTCTGGTGACACTAACCTATCTATCTGCAGGGCTGGGGTGATATGCCGGGTCTGGTGACAATAACCTATCTATCTGCAGGGCTGGGGTGATATGCCGGGTCTGGTGACAGTAACCTATCTATCTGCAGGACTGGGGTGATATGCTGGTTCTGGTGACAGTAACCTATCTATCTGCAGGGCTGGGGTGATATGCTGAGTCTGGAGACAGTAACCTATCTATCTGCAGGGCTGGGGGGATATGCTGGTTCTGGTGACAGTAATCTATCTATCTGCGGGGCTGGGGTGATATGCTGGTTCTGGTGACAGTAACCTATCTATCTGCGGGGCTGGGGTGATATGCTGGGTCTGGTGACAGTAACCTATCTATCTGCGGGGCTGGGGTGATATGCTGGTTCTGGTGACAGTAACCTATCTATCTGCGGGGCTGGGGTGATATGCTGGTTCTGGTGACAGTAACCTATCTATCTGCGGGGCTGGGGTGATATGCTGGTTCTGGTGACAGTAACCTATCTATCTGCGGGGCTGGGGTGATATGCTGGTTCTGGTGACAGTAACCTATCTATCTGCGGGGCTGGGGTGATATGCTGGTTCTGGTGACAGTAACCTATCTATCTGCAGGACTGGGGTGATATGCTGGTTCTGGTGACAGTAATCTATCTATCTGCAGGGCTGGGGTGATATGCTGGTTCTGGTGACAGTAACCTATCTATCTGCAGGACTGGGGTGATATGCTGGTTCTGGTGACAGTAACCTATCTATCTGCAGGACTGGGGTGATATGCTGGTTCTGGTGACAGTAACCTATCTATCTGCAGGGCTGGGGTGATATGCTGGTTCTGGTGACAGTAACCTATCTATCTGCAGGACTGGGGTGATATGCTGGTTCTGGTGACAGTAACCTATCTATCTGCAGGGCTGGGGTGATATGCTGGTTCTGGTGACAGTAACCTATCTATCTGCAGGGCTGGGGTGATACGCTGGTTCTGGTGACAGTAACCTATCTATCTGCAGGACTGGGGTGATACGCTGGTTCTGGTGACAGTAACCTATCTATCTGCAGGGCTGGGGTGATACGCTGGTTCTGGTGACAGTAACCTATCTATCTGCAGGGCTGGGGTGATACGCTGGTTCTGGTGACAGTAACCTATCTATCTGCAGGGCTGGGGTGATACGCTGGTTCTGGTGACAGTAACCTATCTATCTGCAGGGCTGGGGTGATACGCTGGGTCTGGTGACAGTAACCTATCTATCTGCAGGGCTGGGGTGATACGCTGGGTCTGGTGACAGTAACCTATCTATCTGCAGGACTGGGGTGATACGCTGGTTCTGGTGACAGTAACCTATCTATCTGCAGGACTGGGGTGATACGCTGGGTCTGGTGACAGTAACCTATCTATCTGCAGGGCTGGGGTGATACGCTGGTTCTGGTGACAGTAACCTATCTATCTGCAGGGCTGGGGTGATACGCTGGTTCTGGGGACAGTAACCTATCTATCTGCAGGACTGGGGTGATATGCTGGGTCTGGTGACAGTAACCTATCTATCTGCAGGACTGGGGTGATATGCTGGTTCTGGTGACAGTAACCTATCTGTCTGCAGGGCTGGGGGGATATGCTGGTTCTGGTGACAGTAACCTATCTATCTGCAGGGCTGGGGGGATATGCTGGTTCTGGTGACAGTAACCTATCTATCTGCAGGGCTGGGGTGATATGCTGGTTCTGGTGACAGTAACCTATCTATCTGCAGGACTGGGGTGATATGCTGGTTCTGGTGACAGTAACCTATCTATCTGCAGGGCTGGGGTGATATGCTGGGTCTGGTGACAGTAACCTATCTATCTGCAGGACTGGGGTGATATACTGGTTCTGGTGACAGTAACCTATCTATCTGCGGGGCTGGGGTGATATGCTGGTTCTGGTGACAGTAACCTATCTGTCTGCAGGGCTGGGGGGATATGCTGGTTCTGGTGACAGTAACCTATCTATCTGCAGGGCTGGGGGGATATGCTGGTTCTGGTGACAGTAACCTATTTATCTGCAGGGCTGGGGTGATATGCTGGTTCTGGTGACAGTAACCTATCTATCTGCAGGACTGGGGTGATATGCTGGTTCTGGTGACAGTAACCTATCTATCTGCAGGGCTGGGGTGATATGCTGGGTCTGGTGACAGTAACCTATCTATCTGCAGGACTGGGGTGATATACTGGTTCTGGTGACAGTAACCTATCTATCTGCAGGACTGGGGTGATATGCTGGTTACTTTTACGTTAGATGAACAGCACAGTCTCTGTTACCTTCTGGTTAGGCCTCCCGGGGTACTATCTATTTCCTGTAGGCTCAGTTCTTGACACCCTCACTTTGGAGCAACTTGAGGTTCATAAGACCACTCCTCTACTTTAGCTCTGCACCTGAGGCTCCTTCTCCATGTGTCACATCTTTCTGCTCTATTCAGAATCGTGTCTTACATCAGACTCCGCCCAATCCACCTCTGGGAACACCCACCATGCCTAAACTACTGAAGGTACAAGTCGGCCATTCCCCTGAATGAAGGTGTGGTGGTGCACTCCTCGGAAGAAATCAGCCCTATCTACAATCCTATACCTCTCCTTTAAGTTGTGTGTGATGTCCAGATCTTTCCGGAGTCTCCATATTATCGATGCAGCGATAGTCACATGACCTGTGTATATATGTAGTATACGCCATATTTTTGTCACATTTATAGCTCATTTATCTGCACAGACAATAATCAGGCTCGTATCCTCAGCCCCAATCCCAGGAGCCTATGGTGCGCGTGTTATCCTCTCCGCCTGCCGTAATTACTGCAGCTAGGGGTTACCACCGCCATATCATTAATCCAGACGATTCATCACAAGATCTCATTCCGTCTATTTCCATCATAATATTTCAGGCCTCTCATTTATGTCGTCCTCAGAAGATAATGAGGCCGGAGCCTTGAACGCGCCGCCATCCATCAAACGTTCCGTCATTTCATTGCTCAGTATTAACTCTGGTATAGAGTGTAGGAAAGAGACGGAAATATCTGGAGTTGTCGTATCCCAGAGTGAGTGATGGAGTCAGCGACGGCTGATAACATTCCTGGTGGTCTAGAGTGGTGCAAGGGTTAATGTTCATGTCTCTGGGTGATTGGTGGGCCCTATAGAATGGGTCCTGGATAGAAGTGGGCAGGGATACAATAGCGCCCCAATATAAGAGTGCTTGGATAGAAGGGGGCTCAGATAAAAGTGGGCACGGATAGAAGGGGGTCCAAATAGAAGAGCTCCCAAATGTCTTACCTTCATTGTGTCCTTGTACAGAAAGCGGGCCAGAGCTTCACACAGGATCTCTGTGTTTCTCCGAAGCTTCTTTAAGTCTACACGGGATCTGGAGGACACAGCAATAGATCTTAGTGAGGTCTGATAGGTTGGTTACTGGCTCCTGATCGTAACCATTAAAGGAACTACCATGATATGAAGAGACTACTCTGACTGGTGCTATCCTGAATTATCAAAAAGCTCCAACATCTACGAAAATCAGTTGCTCTCTCATAGTGTGAACAATGGTGTGGATATTTTGTTTAGTTTATCTAATTATGCAAGACCTGAAACATGTCAGGTTCAGTTGTCTCTGGCTCCCAACCCTCCAACCTTCTCAGTCACTAAAATTGGGTGTAGTATCAGTTACTGTGATAAATCGGGTGTAGTATCAGTCACTGTGATAAATGGGGTGTAGTATCAGTCACTGTGATAAATCGGGTGTAGTATCAGTCACTGTGATAAATCGGGTGTAGTATCAGTCACTGTGATAAATGTGGTGTAGTATCAGTCACTGTGATAAATGTGGTGTAGTATCAATCACTGTGATAAATCTGGTGTATCATTCACTGTGATAAATCAGATGTAGTATCAGTCACTGTGATAAATCGGGTGTAGTATTAGTCACTGTGATAAATCGGGTGTAGTATCAGTCACTGTGATAAATCTGATGTATCAGTCACTGTGATAAATCTGATGTAGTATCAGTCACTGTGATAAATCTGATGTATCAGTCACTGTGATAAATCGGGTGTAGTATCAGTCACTGTGTTAAATCGGGTGTATTACCACATTGCCCAAATTTATACTGTCTGACTATTCGTAAATCTGGGCCAGTGTTACTGCGCCTTCCCAACATGAGGCTACCAATACTGTAACCCTTAAATAGTAGTTGGGGCCCCTGGTACAGTTTTTGCACTGGGGCTCATGAGCTTCGTGTTACGCCTCTGTAAGGTGAAGAAGATGAAATGTAAGGTGGAAAGAAGAAGTAACGGAAGAAAATGTGGAGACGAAGAAGAAGTGGAAAAAAACATGGCTACGAAGAAGTTGAAGGAGGAAACGATTCTACCTGGTGTCTAAGATGGAGTTCTTCAGGCCGTTTTTGTGGCTGTCCAGGTGGGACAATGTAAAGGCCGGGAGTCTCCGTAAACTGAACTGCTCGTGTTCCCAGGCCAAGATGTTCTCCCCTAAATTAATCTTCTTGTGAACGACTGAAAAATTTACACCAAGGAATGGAGACGACATAACGACCTGGAACGACCAAAGAGTCCACGTCATCTACTGTGCAGCTTGCAATGGGGAGGATGGGGGGCGCTATTGTATGGTGCTCATTACATCCTGTAAACAAGGCTACACGTACTCCAACGGTGGTCACTCAGAAGAAAGTCAAGTGGTCACTAAGCAATCAGACTGAAGATGACCACTGAAGAGTGGAGGAAGGAGCTAGACATAGAGGGATCCATCTAAGATCTAGTGGGTGGAGGATCTCCTCAGGCCGGCACTACACAGGAGTCACACTGTAAGGTTCACAAACCGACTGAAGCTCCTTCATGAACTCCCACTGAGCCGTCCCTTCTGCTGGAGGTCGAGAGACGTGAAGGTGCAGAGAATCCCCATTGGCCAATGTGTCCAGACACAGGATGAAGGCCACGTTCTCGTGAAGGACGCTGGTTTCTGAAGGATCGGGGATGATCAGAGAGTCAGTAACCAGAGACGTGTCTGCCCCCTAGAGGTCACGTAGTCAGTGTCAGTCTGGTTTCTACACTCGAGCAGTTTTGGCCTCATACCTGAATGGTCCAGATGTTCCTCCAGCCAACGCTTGCTGCCCTGGTAATTGAACTTTCCTCCTCCACTCAATGTGAACAGGATGTTATACCTGGAGGAACAGACACAAGACGATGTTGTCTCCAGACACGGCCACGGCTCGCGCTTGTACTTGCTTTGTGAATTTATACTATATATACATTACAGTACATGGGATACAGAAAACAGCAAACAGGTCTAATAGAGGGAAATAAAAACGGCCTCACCTGCCCCGACTCCTGGGGGCGCTATATAGGAGGTGGAAAAGACGAATCATCTCCAGGAGCATCGACACCCCACTGCCATTAGAGTCTGCACCGTATGCCAGAAACTGCAGGAAGACACAGGGATAGATAGATAGGAGATAGATAGATAGATAGATAGATAGATAGATAGGAGATAGATAGATAGATAGATAGATAGGAGATAGATAGGAGATAGATAGGAGATAGATAGGAGATAGATAGATAGATAGATAGATAGATAGATAGATAGATAGATAGATAGGAGATAGATAGGAGATAGATAGATAGATAGGAGATAGATAGATAGACAGATAGATAGATAGATAGATAGATAGATAGATAGATAGATAGATAGATAGGAGATAGATAGATAGATAGGAGATAGATAGATAGATAGATAGATAGGAGATAGATAGATAGATAGATAGATATGAGATAGATAGATAGATATGAGATAGATAGTTAGGAGATAGATAGATAGTTAGGAGATAGATAGATAGGAGATAGATAGATAGATAGATAGATAGATAGATAGATAGGAGATAGATAGATAGGAGATAGATAGATAGATAGATAGATAGATAGATAGGAGATAGATAGATAGATAGATAGATAGATAGATAGATAGATAGATAGATAGATAGGAAATAGATAGGAGATAGATAGATAGATAGATAGATAGATAGATAGGAGATAGATAGGAGATAGATAGATAGATAGATAGATAGATAGATGATAGATAGGAGATAGATAGATAGGAGATAGATAGATAGATAGATAGATAGATAGATAGATAGGAAATAGATAGGAGATAGATAGATAGATAGATAGATAGATAGATAGATGATAGATAGGAGATAGATAGATAGGAGATAGATAGATAGGAGATAGATAGATAGATAGGAGATAGATAGGAGATAGATAGATAGGAGATAGATAGAGTGAGTATTGGCCCCCCTGCAGTCCTGTCAGATAATCCTCGGTGTCCCCCAGATAATGATTACAAGCACAAACTCTTTGGTAATATCTTCATTTATTTTGAGAATGAAAAAGAGAATGAAAAAAAAAAGTCACATCATTGATCATTTATCACAAAACTCCAAAACTGGTGTGGACAGAAGTATTGGCGCCCTCAGCCTAATACTTAGTAGCACAACCTTTAGACACAATAACTGCGCACAACCGCTTCCGCTAACCAGCAATGAGTTTCTTACAAGGCTCTGCTGGAATCTTAGACCCTTCTTCTTTGGCTCCTGCTCGCGGTCCCCCCTGAGATGTGAAGGGGGCCTTCTCCAAACTGCCACCAAGAGATCTCTCCCCCTCCCCCACAGGTGTTCTATGGGATTCAGGGCTGGACTCATTGCTGCCACTTTACAAGTCTCCAGGGCTTTCTCTCACCACCATTTTCTAGTGCTGACCTGAAGTGTGTTTTGGGTCCTTGTCCTGCTGGAAGAGCCCTGACCTCTGAGGGAGACCCCGCTTTCTCACACTGGGCCCTACATGATGCTGCACAATGTGTTGGTCGTCTTCAGACTTCATAATGCCATGCACACGGTCAAGCAGTCCAGTGCCAGAGGCAGCAAAGCAACCCCAAACCATCAGGGACCTCCGCCATGTCTGACTGTAGGGGGCGTCTTCTTCTCTTTTCCCCTGTAAACTCTATGTTGAGGCCTTCTCCTACTTTTGTCTCCTCTGACCAGAGAACATTCTTCCAGAACGGTTTTGGCTTTCTCAGGTAAGTTTTGGCAAACTCCAGCCTGGCTTCTGTCTGTGGGTAAGAAGTGGGGTCTTCCTGGGTCTCCTACCATACAGTCCCTTCTCATTCAGACGCTGACGCTGGATAGTACGGGGTGACACTGTTATACCCTCGGACTGCAGGGCAGCTTGGACTTGTTTGGATGTAAGTCGAGGTTCTTTATCCGCCATCTCCACAATCTTGCGGTGAAATCTCTGGTCAATGTTTCTTCTCCGTCCACATCTAGGGAGGTTAGCCACAGGGCCATGGGCTTTACACTTCTTACTGACACTGCACACGGTAGACACAGGAACATTCAGGGCTTTGGAGAGGGACTTGTAGCCTTGAGATTGCTCAGGCTTCCTCACAATTTTGCTTCTCAAGTCCTCAGACAGTTCTTTGGTCTTCTTTCTTTTCTCCATGCTCAATGTGGTACACACAAGGACACAGGACAGAGGTGGAGTCAACTTTAATCCATTTCAACTGGCTGCAAGTGTGATTTAGTTATTGCCACCACCTGTTAGGTGCCTCAGGTAAGTAACAGGTGCTGTTAATTACACAAATTACAGAAGCATCACATGATTTTTCAAACAGTGCCAATACTTTTGTCCACCCCCTTGTTTATGTTTGCTGTGGAATTATATCCAATTTGGCTTTCTGACAATTCTTTTTGTGGTTTTCCATTGAAGAGAAATTAACTGAAGAAAATACCAAAGAATTTGTGATTGTAATCATTATCTGGAAGAACACGAGGATTATCTGAGATACTCTAGAGAGATAGATTAGGAGATAGATAGATAGATAGGAGATCATATTTACAGGAGAGGCACCGAAGGCGTCATAATGTGCGACCACCACAACTGTCGGGGTTTCTGCAGCTTCTCCATGTCCTGATAATTGTCCCTGTATAATTAGACGCTCATTAATATTGTTATTTGGGGTTTTCTGCTTTTCTATTTCCGGATCCTTCTCACTTATTACATGAGGTATCTGTAGAGTCACTGTGATCTATACATCGCCCCTCCCTGTACACTGTACACACTGCTGAAGTTACTTCTCTTACCTATATATCGCCATTATACATGTCAGTCACTGCCCCATATAGGGCTCACAGTCTATATTCCCTATCGGGGTGTCTTTGGAGTGTGGGAGGAAACCACCAACCATGGGGAGAACATCCAGACCACACACAAATGTTCTCCTTGGCTGGATTTGAGCCCAGGACTCCAGAACTATAAGATGTGAGAGAGTGAAGGGTGTGGTCTGGGAAGACAGGTAAGTCCCAGCCAGGCAGCTAAAGGGTGTTTGGTAAAGACCCACACCAGGGAGGTCAGCGCGGTAATCAAGGCCTGATATTAGTCTGTGTGTGAGGACTAGGAGTGTGACACCACACTGACAGAGCTGACCTGTCCAGACTGAATCTACAAAGCAATACTGTGCCACCCGTTGTTGCTGCCAAGGTGGGAGACTGGTAGCCAGTCTCCTGTATAGTCAGGGAAAGGTTCCTTATGTTTAGTTTAGTTCTCAGCTGAGAAGGTTTTGTTTTGGTTATTTTATGCCTTTGCATAGGCAGAGAATGCACTACAAGTGAATAAAGCCTGAACTTGTGTGCAATCCGGTGCTGTGTCCCTGTTTCCTGCACTGCTACAAGCTTCTACCTGGATGCAGGTGATTACGAGCGCGTGAAGGCAGAGATCCTGGCCCGACTGAGTGTGGACCAGAATGTCCGGGCTCAAAGAGTCCATGATTGGGACTACCAGGAGGCGTTACCACCAAGGTCACAGATGCACCACCTTGTACAACTTGTCCGGAAGTGGCTCCAGCCAGAGACATTGACCCCAGCGCAGATTGTGGAGCGGGTTGTCGTAGATCGGTACCCGAGGTCTTTACCAAGTAAGATCCAGAGGTGGGTGGGGCATGGTGACCCAAGAAACGCCAATGCACTGGTGGGGTTGGTGGAGCGATACTGCGCTACATAGTCCCTTGGGAAGGGACGCCCCCAAATCCCACAAACTCCCAAGGCCCAGAGGGTCAATTTATATAGGGCTCCCCAGGATAAGTTAGTGACCCAGGGGAGAAGGACTGTCATCTGCTGGGAGTGCCACGAGCCGGGCCATATTGCGGCTAATTGTCCCCGTGCCACTGAACCCATGGACTGCAGCCTGGGCCGGAGGGTGTCCTTCCATGCTGCCCTTGCCTACACTGCCGCCACCTGTGCCAAGTGAACGTGGCTAGGTGCTACTACTGGATTCTGGCAGTCGGGTGACCCTTGTTAAGTCCTTGTGGGACTTGTGTTGACCACGGGACTGTCACTGGAAGCACAGTTGGGGCCTGTGCATACATGGAGATATAAGGGACTACCCAACCATGATTATCTCCATCCAGATCCCCTGTGGAGAGAGCCGACATGAGGAAGGAGATGTTAAGAACTTGCCCCATGACATCATTCTGGGACGGGACTTCCCCTATTTTGGACTATTTTGGACTCAGGGAAGGCAAGGGTCAGAGGATTCAACCCCAAGAAAACCAAAAGTGTTGTCTGGTCAAGTCCTTGAGCCTGAACCTAATGACCAGGACTCTAGGGTTCCTGCCGTAGGGGTGACCATGGTGAAAGAGGATTGTGGCTCTATGTCTCCCCTAGAGGTAAAGGCAGGCGAAGCCGAGGAGGCTGGTACTGAACTTCAGGTTTCAGATTTGAAAGTGTCTCATGATAACTTTGGTACTGCACAACACCAGGATCCCACTCTGCCCAGGCGCTGTTATACCGAGTTTACAGGGAGCGAGGTGAGACCTTAGAGCAATTACTGGTACCCCAGCCTTATCACCGGACGGTGCTGGAGTTGGCACATAAACATGTGCTAGGGGGTCACCTACGTGCCACAAAAACGCTGGACCGCATATTGCAGCGTTTTTATTGGCCGGGGGTTTATCATGAGGTAAAAGTGTTTTGTGAAACATGTCCAGAGTATCAGTTGCATGCGCCCATGGCACATTTTCGAAGCCCCCTGGTACCTCTGTCCATTATTGAGGTGCCCTTTGAAAGGATTGCCCTGGACTTGGTAGGTCCTTTAGTTAAGTCCGCTCGAGGCATCAACATATTCTGGTAGTCATGGACTATGCTACCCGATATCCTGAAGCCATCCCTCTACGGCACACGTTGGCAAAGTTGATAGCCAAAGAGTTGTTTGCCATGTTTTGCCGAGTGGGACTACCCAAGGAGATCCTCACAGATCAGGGGACCCCGTTCATGTCTAAAGTCACCAGGGAATTGTGTAAACTCTTTAATATTTTATAACAAGAGTGCAAAGAGTTTGTAGCTATGAATACAGATGTGTTCTCTGAGTACCCCGGGCATACATCTCTAATCAAGCATGATATTGTTACTGAGACCCATGTGAAAGTACGGATGAGGCCGTACCGGGTCCCCGAGGCTCGCCGACAGGCCATTTCAGGGGAGGTGCAGAAAATGTTAAAATTAGGAGTCATTAAGGAGTCCAAAAGTGAATGGGCCAGAACCATTGTTTTAGTTCCCAAACCAGATGGGACATTGCGTTTCAGCAATGACTACAGGAAGCTGAACGAGGTGTCTAAGTTTGACACGTACCCCATGCCTCGGGTGGACGAACTTATTGAGAGGCTGGTAGGGGCCCGGTACTTCTCTATGCTTGATCTCACTAAGGGATATTGGCAGGTACCCCTGACAGATAGCGCTAAAGAAAAGACTGCCTATATCACCCCTGAGGGACTTTTTCACTATGTCGTGTTACCGTTCAGGCTCCATGTGGCCCCAGCCACGTTCCAAAGGTTAATGGTCATAGTGTTGAAACCTCATAGATAATACGCCTCAGCGTATCTGGATGACATCATCATTTTCAGCAATGACTGGGAGAGTCATTTGGCCAAGGTACAAGCTGTAGTGGATTCTTTGAGAGTAGCCGGCCTGACTGCCAATCCCAAAAAGTGTGCTTAGGGGATGGAGGAGACACGCTATTTGGGGTATGTGATTGGCCGTGGTATAATCAAACCCAAGGTCAACGCTATCCGGAAATGGCCTCAACCCCTGAGCACCAAACAAGTTAGGTCATTTCTGGGCATAGTTGGGTATTACAGGCAGTTTATACCCATCTTTGCCACGGTATCTGCTCCCTTGACGGACCTTCTAAAGAGTAAAAGGTTCGTTATGGTTTAGTGGAATGACCAGGCTGAAAGTGCTTTTCAGGCGCTAAAGGTGGCCTTGTGTGGATATCCTGTCCTCATTACACCCAACTTTAGGAGGGAGTTTGTGGTCCAGATGGACGCATCAGAAGTAGGGCTGGGAGCTGTCCTGTCTCAGGAGGTGAATGGAGAAAAACATCTGGTCACCTACCTGAGCAGGAAACTCACGCCAGCAGAAAATAACTACAGCAAAGTGGAGAAGGAGTGTCTGGCCATAAAATGGGCATTAGAGGCCCTGAGGTACTGCTTGCTGGGGAGGCAGTTCTGTCTGGTGACCGACCAGTCGCCCCTCACTAGGATGAGCAGGACCAAGGACAAGAATGCCAGGGTGACTAGGTGGTTCTTGTCACATCAGAATTTTAGGTTCACAGTGGAGCACAGAGCCTGAAAACTGCAAGGCAATGTGGATGCTTTGTCCCGAGCTTATTGTTTGGTGTCTGGAGTTCGTCCCGAGGGGTCAGAACTGAGGAAAGGGGGGGAGATGTGAGAGAGTGAAGGGTGTGGTCTGGGAAGACAAGTATATTCCAGCCAGGCAGCTAAAGGGTGTTTGGTAAAGGCCCACACCAGGGAGGTCAGCGCAGTAATCAAGGCCCGATAATAGTCTGCGTGTGAGGACTAGGACTGTGGCACTGACAGAGCTGACCTGTCCAGACCGAACCTACAGAGCAGGTACTGTGCCACCCATTGTTGTTGCCAAGGTGGGAGTCTGGTAGCCAGTCTCCTGTATAGTCAGGAGAAAAGTTTGCTTGTGTTTAGTTCTCAGCCAAGAAGGTTTTGTTTTGGTTATTTTGTGCCTTTGTATAGGCAATTAATGCACTGTAACTGAATAAAGCCTGAACTTGTGTGCAATCAGGTGTCTGTGTCCCTGTTTCCTGCACTGCTACCGAGCATCTACCTGAGCGATTCCCCACAAAGACCAGTGAAACAGGAGGAAGAGGGTGACGGAAAAGTGCGAAACCCAAGATGTGAGCGCGGCAACCTGAGCAGAGACCAGTGAAGGCTGGGAGACGTGCTCAAGGTGGTCAGGACGTAGTCATGGCGGTCAGAGAGACATGCTCATGGAGATCAGGGGGACATATTTTTGGTGGTGCTGATGGCGTTCAGGTTGACGTGTTCTGTGCTCAGAGAGACAAGCTCATGGTGGTTGGGGGATGAGCTCATGGCGGTCTGGGAGTTGTCCTCATGGCGGCCTGGGGGACGGGCTCATGGCGGTCAGGGAGATGTCTTCATGGCGGTTGGGGGTCGTGCTCATGGTGGTCTGGTGACATGCACATAGAGGTTAGGGAGATGTCCTCATGGCGTTCAGGGGGACGTGCTCATGGCGGTCTGGGAGTTGTCCTCATGGTGGCCTGGGTGACGTGCTTATTGCGGTCAGGGAGATGTCCTCATGGCGGTTGGGGGTCGTGCTCATGGTGGTCTGGTGACATGCACATAGAGGTTAGGGAGATGTCCTCATGGCGTTCAGGGGGACGTGCTCATGGCAGTCTGGGAGTTGTCCTCATTGTGGCCTGGGGGATGTGCTCATTGCGGTCAGGGAGATGTCCTCATGGCGGTTGGGGGACATCCTCATGGTGGCCTGGGTGACGTGCTTATTGCGGTCAGGGAGATGTCCTCATGGCGGTTGGGGGATGTGCTCATGGTGGTCTGGTCACATGCACATAGAGGTTAAGGAGATGTCCTCATGGAGGTCAGGGGAACATACTCTTGGAGGTCCGGGGCATGTGTTTATGGTGGTTAGGGAGATATCCTCATGGTGGTCAGGGGATTTGCTCACGGCAGTCAGGGCTGAATAGAGAAGAATAGAGAATGACCAAGGATATTCCCGCTGTTTGGATCTAATCTGATCAGTCCCGTGGTCTTTAAGAGGGGGATGGGGGTAATTCAGTCAATAACGAGACATTGAGGCTTTTGCCCT
Organism: Leptodactylus fuscus; assembly: GCF_031893055.1. NCBI lineage: Eukaryota > Metazoa > Chordata > Amphibia > Anura > Leptodactylidae > Leptodactylus > Leptodactylus fuscus. The sequence continues at coordinate 4,639,751 of NC_134265.1, read as the reverse complement.
AGATCTTCTAACCCTAACAATACCCAGAGTAGAGACTGGTCCATCTTGTGCGCTGCCGCCCCCTTCACATTTCTGCTGTGCCATGACTGATGCCCGTCTACTGACCGATGGCCGAACATCAGATTAATGAGTCTACCAAGACTTCACTACTGGGCTCATCGTCATGTCCCCAGTAATAGGGAGCGACGGCCATGACTGCTGTGTAGTGATAAGACCCAGGTGAGGTATACGGGAGGGCAGGACATCAGTCACTTGGTCATTTATGTATCTCCCATAGACTATAATGGAGCTGGGGACACAAAACAATGACGGTGGGGTCAAGGACCACATAGTAAACCCCATTATAGGCTCGGTTCTCCCCCCACTGACCTAGACTCAGGATATGTAATGCGTGAATTGACCTTCATCCCAATCATGGAGACCACCCCCCACATCTCAGCAATATTCTGGTCTTCTCCCTCATCCAGATCTTTCCAGTTTATAGAGACAATACAAGAGGTCCAACATGGCGGACACATGGATAATAATGACCACGGGCTCCACTGACCAACCAATACCTCATCCATCTCCATAAGTGTCCACCATGATGGCTTCTTACCTCCAGGGTGACCATGCTGGGGCTCTTGATGGGTTTACTTTGCACCACGCTGGTCGTCATCTGAAAGCCACTTCCCATCACCATGCCGATCATGACTGGGAACACACGGAGAGGGAGACGGTGAGGTTCCAGTCACCAAAAATGGTGCAGCTTGGTGACTTGAACCTCATGGTGCAGTATTCACCAGCTCCACCATATGACGGTAGTGTCTGGACAGTGTTATTACTCCACATGGACTCACCTTCCAAGGCCGACGATGAGGTCAGTGACAGAGAGACGGCTCTGCTTTCCTCATACATCTTGAGAAGTTCTGGATCCTCTAGAGTGAAGTAGACCGGCAGGAGGGTCTCGTTCCTCAGGATCTCCATCTCTCGTTCCATGAAAAGCTGCGGACGACACCAGAGGGATGAAACATTTGATCATCTATGGAGATGGATCACATTGGATCGGTACGGTCTACGCCCACTGGTCGGCCTTGGTTTATGATGGAGTTTTTGTCTATCGTAGTTTTTAGTGTCTTTGAGGTAAGATCTACTGGGTGGAAGCCCCAAGTATCACATAGTCAGGTCATTCACATATCTGGAGACGTCTCCGGGCCGGGTTTGGTGTCTTTAGTGGTTGATATCAGAGTCGTAACTTCTTGGACCTCAAAATAACTGAGACCGTGAATATCACGTATGATGTGTAGTATTGGACTCACTATGGATTAGATGGACCTTAGGCCCCCCTTAGGCTCTAGGGCTCAGAGGCAGCTTCAGTCACACCCCAGGTTGATGTGGGCCTTGGGTCCACCATATCCGTTACATACAACATATACTGTATATCCTGGTCACTATGGACCCCAATGCCCAGCTGGTCCTGGCCTCTCCCTAGGTGTGCCCGCAGCCATGTTGTGACCTGTTTTTGGGGCTGTTGGGTACAATGCTGCGCCCACCTACCTGCTCAGGGCCCCTCAGCTCAGCGGGCAGGTTTGCAGGCACCAGGATCAGAGCGGCAGCTGCAGATTGGGACAAGATTTGGGCCCATTTATCCATTGAGAAGTCGGAAAGCTTCATGATGACACAACGGCGGGTCAGGAGCTCAGCGTCCAGTGTCCGACTCTCAGCACTGACCTGCACTGAGCGGCACCCTGCAGAAAGGACAGCACCTATGGACAGTCACTCTGCCCCATCAGAACAGAACTGCGGCACATGTCAGGGTAGTAGATGTCTTAGTAAAAATGAAATTGCAGCAAAACCATCAATAATACCCTTTACAAAGTCATGTGACAGTGTGAGGTCTATGGAGGAAAGGAGGGGGCAGGGCACTGTATGGCCGTATTCATCTGAGCACTATATGGAACCATCTGGGCAATGTGTAATGTTATATCACAGTACATAGAAGTGCCTGTGCACTATATACATTAATTATATGGACAGTATATGGCAGTATATGGGCACTACATACACTAATTATATGGACAGTATATGGCAGTATATGTGCACTACATACACTAATTATATGGACAGTATATGGCAGTATATGGGCACTACATACACTAATTATATGGACAGTATATGGCAGCATATGGGCACTACATACACTAATTATATGGATAGTATATGGCAGTATCTGGGTATGATGTATACTAACTATATGGTCAATATAGAATGCTATATGGGCACTATATACACTATATGGAAAGTATATGGCAGTATATGGGCACTATATACACTATATGGAAAGTATATGGCAATATATGGGCACTATATACACTAATTATATCGACAACATATGGCACTATCTGGGTATGATATATACTAACTATATGGTCAATATAGAATGCTATATGGGCACTATATACACTAATTATATGGAAAGTGTATGGCAATATATGGGCACTATATATACTTATAATATGGACAATGTATGGCAATATATGGGCACTATATATACTTATAATATGGACAATGTATGGCACTGTCTGTGCACTATATGCACTTATTATATAAACAGTATATGTCACTAGCTGGGCACTACAGACGCTAAATATATGGACAGTGAATGACAGTATATGGGCACTATATATACTAATTATATGGACAGTATATGGCACTTTATACACTAACTATATAGATAGTATATGGCGCTATGTGGGAACTGTATGCACTATATGGACAGTATCTGGGTATTATATATACTAATTATATGGACAGTATATGGCGCCAGGGTAATACACTGTATCACTAATGTATCCCTTACACAGTATAGCGGTAATATATGACATAAGGGATGGCTTGAGCCGCTCTGATGTTGTCACTAAGGATTTATGGGAAGTGAAATGATGGGTTTTCCTCTCTGGAATATTCCGCAGGTGACGGCCATAACTCCACCCTTGTGCTATGATATTTGGAGGGTCTCTTATCCTATATGACCCCCCGACCCCCAGTATTGATCGATCACCCCTGTATTGATCGGCTCCTGTCACACATTGATGACCTCAGAGACTCACCGTGACTGCGACCCTCCAGACCGAACTGCTGCATCCGATAGACCGTAAACTCCAGCGCCGACATCCCGGAGAGAAGCAGCAGCAGAACCACAACCCTCATCATCCAGGATATACAGGGGCCATGCGGGGAGATGCCGGCCCTCATGGCTGCTCCTCTCCATACACTCATCACTGACCCTCTGACACCATCTGCCTAATCTGCCTCAATCTGCAGCTAATCTGTGTCTGCCAGGCCGAGGGTGACCCGTCTGTTATATAGAATATCATATATAGTGTTACTCATGACGTATACAGCCAGGACACTGTCATGACATTTAGCCTACTCACAGCTGAGGATATGGAACAATGTATCCAATCCAGAGATTTATTTGTAAAGTAAACACATCTCCTCTGCAAATGGATCGTTACAATGTATCAGTCACATCATAAAGGACGACAATAATTGTAAGAAATAAAGTGGTGTACACTTCTGGTTTCTAGAAGAACTTAGCAGTACCAGCCCTGCAGATAGATAGGTTAGTGTTACCAGGGGCTGGGGTGATATGCTGGGTCTGGTGACAGTAACCTATCTATCTGCAGGGCTGGAGTGATATGCTGGGTCTGGTGACAGTAACCTATCTATCTGCAGGGCTGGGGTGATATGCTGGGTCTGGTGACAGTAACCTATCTATCTGCAGGGCTGGAGTGATATGCTGGGTCTGGTGACAGTAACCTATCTATCTGCAGGACTGGGGTGATATGCTGGTTCTGGTGACAGTAACCTATCTATCTGTAGGGCTGGGGTGATATTCTGGTTCTGGTGACAGTAACCTATCTATCTGCAGGGCTGGGGTGATATGCTGGGTCTGGTGACAGTAACCTATCTATCTGCAGCACTGGGGTGATATGCTGGTTCTAGTGACAGTAACCTATCTATCTGCAGGACTGGGTGATATGCTGGTTCTGGTGACAGTAACCTATCTGTCTGCAGGGCTGGGGTGATATGCTGGTTCTGGTGACAGTAACCTATCTATCTGCAGGGCTGGGGTGATATGCTGGTTCTGGTGACAGTAACCTATCTATCTGCAGGGCTGGGGTGATATGCTGGTTCTGGTGACAGTAACCTATCTATCTGCAGGGCTGGGGTGATATGCTGGTTCTGGTGACAGTAACCTATCTATCTGCAGGGCTGGGGTGATATACTGGTTCTGGTGACAGTAACCTATCTATCTGCAGGGCTGGGGTGATATGCTGGTTCTGGTGACAGTAACCTATCTATCTGCAGGGCTGGGGTGATATGCTGGGGTCTGGTGACAGTAACCTATCTATCTTCAGGGCTGGGGTGATATGCTGGTTCTGGTGACAGTAACCTATCTATCTGCAGGGCTGGGGTGATATGCTGGTTCTGGTGACAGTAACCTATCTATCTGCAGGACTGGGGTGATATGCTGGTTCTGGTGACACTAACCTATCTATCTGCAGGGCTGGAGTGATATGCTGGTTCTGGTGACACTAACCTATCTATCTGCAGGGCTGGGGTGATATGCTGGTTCTGGTGACAGTAACCTATCTATCTGCAGGGCTGGGGTGATATGCTGGTTCTGGTGACAGTAACCTATCTATCTGCAGGGCTGGGGTGATATGCTGTCTCTGGTGACAGTAGCCTATCTATCTGAAGGGCTGGGGTGATATGCTGGTTCTGGTGACAGTAACCTATCTATCTGCAGGGCTGGGGTGATATGCTGGATCTGGTGACAGTAACCTATCTATCTGCAGGACTGGGGTGATATGCTGGTTCTGGTGACAGTAACCTATCTATCTGCAGGGCTGGGGTGATATGCTGGTTCTGGTGACAGTAACTTATCTATCTGCAGGACTGGGGTGATATGCTGGTTCTGGTGACAGTAACCTATCTATCTGCAGGGCTGGGGTGATATGCTGGGTCTGGTGACAGTAACCTATCTATCTGCAGGGCTGGGGTGATATGCTGGTTCTGGTGACAGTAACCTATCTATCTGCAGGGCTGGGGTGATATGCTGGGTCTGGTGACAGTAACCTATCTATCTGCAGGCTGGGGTGATATGCTGGATCTGGTGACAGTAACCTATCTATCTGCAGGGCTGGGGTGATATATGGGGTCTGGTGACAGTAACCTATCTATCTGCAGGGCTGGGGTGATATGCTGGTTCTGGTGACAGTAACCTATCTATCTGCAGGGCTGGGGTGATATATGGGGTCTGGTGACAGTAACCTATCTATCTGCAGGGCTGGGGTGATATGCTGGATCTGGTGACAGTAACCTATCTATCTGCAGGGCTGGGGTGATATATGGGGTCTGGTGACAGTAACCTATCTATCTGCAGGGCTGGGGTGATATGCTGAGGTCTGGTGACAGTAACCTATCTATCTGCAGGGCTGGGGGGATATGCTGGTTCTGGTGACAGTAACCTATCTATCTGCAGGGCTGGGGTGATATGCTGGGTCTGGTGACAGTAACCTATCTATCTGCAGGGCTGGGGTGATATATGGGGTCTGGTGACAGTAACCTATCTATCTGCAGGGCTGGGGTGATATGCTGGGTCTGGTGACAGTAACCTATCTATCTGCAGGGCTGGGGTGATATGCTGGATCTGGTGACAGTAACCTATCTATCTGCAGGGCTGGGGTGATATGCTGGGTCTGGTGACAGTAACCTATCTATCTGCAGGGCTGGGGTGATATGCTGGTTCTGGTGACAGTAACCTATCTATCTGCAGGGCTGGGGTGATATGCTGGTTCTGGTGACAGTAACCTATCTATCTGCAGGGCTGGGGTGATATGCTGGTTCTGGTGACAGTAACCTATCTATCTGCAGGGCTAGGGGGATATGCTGGTTCTGGTGACAGTAACCTATCTATCTGCAGGGCTGGGGTGATATGCTGGTTCTGGTGACAGTAACCTATCTATCTGCAGGGCTGGGGTGATATGCTGGTTCTGGTGACAGTAACCTATCTATCTGCAGGGCTGGGGTGATATGCTGGGTCTGGTGACCCTATAACCTATCTATCTGCAGGGCTGGGGTGATATGCTGGCTCTGGTGACAGTAACCTATCTATCTGCAGGGCTGGGGTGACATGCTGGGTCTGGTGACAGTAACCTATCTCTCTGCAGGGCTGGGGTGATATGCTGGTTCTGGTGACAGTAACCTATCTATCTGCAGGGCTGGGGTGATATGCTGGTTCTGGTGACAGTAACCTATCTATCTGCAGGGCTGGGGTGATATGCTGGGTCTGGTGACCCTATAACCTATCTATCTGCAGGGCTGGGGTGATATGCTGGGTCTGGTGACAGTAACCTATCTCTCTGCAGGGCTGGGGTGATATGCTGGTTCTGGTGACAGTAACCTATCTATCTGCAGGGCTGGGGTGATATACTGGTTCTGGTGACAGTAACCTATCTATCTGCAGGGCTGGGGTGATATGCTGTGTCTGGTGACAGTAACCTATCTATCTGCAGGGCTGGGGGGATATGCTGGTTCTGGTGACAGTAACCTGTCTATCTGCAGGGCTGGGGTGATATGCTGGTTCTGGTGACAGTAACCTATCTATCTGCAGGGCTGGGGTGATATGCTGGATCTGGTGACAGTAACCTATCTATCTGCAGGGCTGGGGTGATATGCTGGTTCTGGTGACAGTAACCTATCTATCTGCAGGGCTGGGGTGATATGCTGGTTCTGGTGACAGTAACCTATCTATCTGCAGGGCTAGGGGGATATGCTGGTTCTGGTGACAGTAACCTATCTATCTGCAGGGCTGGGGTGATATGCTGGTTCTGGTGACAGTAACCTATCTATCTGCAGGGCTGGGGTGATATGCTGGTTCTGGTGACAGTAACCTATCTATCTGCAGGGCTGGGGTGATATGCTGGGTCTGGTGATCCTATAACCTATCTATCTGCAGGGCTGGGGTGATATGCTGGGTCTGGTGACAGTAACCTATCTCTCTGCAGGGCTGGGGTGATATGCTGGGTCTGGTGACAGTAACCTATCTATCTGCAGGGCTGGGGTGATATGCTGGGTCTGGTGACAGTAACCTATCTATCTGCAGGGCTGGGGTGATATGCTGGTTCTGGTGACAGTAACCTATCTATCTGCAGGGCTGGGGTGATATGCTGGGTCTGGTGACCCTATAACCTATCTATCTGCAGGGCTGGGGTGATATGCTGGGTCTGGTGACAGTAACCTATCTCTCTGCAGGGCTGGGGTGATATGCTGGTTCTGGTGACAGTAACCTATCTATCTGCAGGGCTGGGGTGATATACTGGTTCTGGTGACAGTAACCTATCTATCTGCAGGGCTGGGGTGATATGCTGTGTCTGGTGACAGTAACCTATCTATCTGCAGGGCTGGGGTGATATGCTGGTTCTGGTGACAGTAACCTATCTATCTGCAGGGCTGGGGTGATATGCTGTGTCTGGTGACAGTAACCTATCTATCTGCAGGGCTGGGGTGATATGCTGGGTCTGGTGACAGTAACCTATCTATCTGCAGGGCTGAGGTGATATGCTGGGTCTGGTGACAGTAACCTATCTATCTGCAGGGCTGGAGTGATATGCTGGTTCTGGTGACAGTAACCTATCTATCTGCAGGGCTGGGGTGATATGCTGGGTCTGGTGACAGTAACCTATCTATCTGCAGGGCTGGGGTGATATGCTGGGTCTGGTGACAGTAACCTATCTATCTGTAGGGCTGGGGTGATATGCTGGGTCTGGTGACAGTAACCTATCTATCTGCAGGGCTGGGGTGATATGCTGGGTCTGGTGACAGTAACCTATCTATCTGCAGGGCTAGGGGGATATGCTGGTTCTGGTGACAGTAACCTATCTATCTGCAGGGCTGGGGTGATATGCTGGTTCTGGTGACAGTAACCTATCTATCTGCAGGGCTGGGGTGATATACTGGGTCTGGTGACAGTAACCTATCTATCTGCAGGACTGGGGTGATATGCTGGGTCTGGTAACAGTAACCTATCTATCTGCAGGGCTGGGGTGATATGCTGGGTCTGGTGACAGTAACCTATCTATCTGCAGGGCTGGGGTGATATGCTGGGTCTGGTGACAAGAAGGGTGGGGCTTGATGAGAAGGGGAGGAGTCAGAGCGATATAATTTCACATAGGGATGTTCTTGATCACATTTGCTGCTGTACCTCTGTAACACCTCCTGTCACCCGGTAGTGACAGGCCCGAGTCTCCCACACATGTGACAAGTAGGCGGAGCTCTGATAGATATGCTTTAATATCGTCATGTTACACTACACACACCAGTAACATTGATAAATACTGCGATGGAAATGTTAAAAAAATATTATACAAGTTTACAGATCCCAACAGAAAACACATCGGATCTCCCAATAAATAATACGACGCAAAATCAGAAATATGACATTAACCTCTTCAGTGCCCCCGGCCGGGGAGCCAGAGGGGGCGCTCTCCAGTGTTCCAGCTCTACAAGGGTTAAGGCAGAACGTATCCTACATGATGAGTACTGAATACAGCGATAGGGGGAGGGGCGGGGGCGGAGAGAAATACCAAACTGGTGGTGGACAGTGACCGGCCAAAAGTATGTACCCCCCTATTATTACAGAGACCAGCAGGAGCCTGGAGGACTCTTAAAGGGATTGTCCACGTTTCCATTGGCAGGAGGTGTCGCTCTCTCGGTCCCTCTTCTTGGAGCGGGGGAGGTGCAGGGAATCCGCAGGTGTCCATTCTTGTTCTCCGATCATGTGATCGCGGGATACGATATAGGGTTAAATTCATATAGAAATGATCCATAGGGGGCAGAGCGGCCAATAATGACATTTATATTACACTGACCAGAGGAGTTATCTGAGGATCAAAAACCCTACAAATAATTCCTTGTGATGCAGGAGGCGAATGGGAGGTGCCCGACACTATAATCAGGACAAAGTACCTAGGATGTCCTCTAGAGGGAGCTGTGAGACACGGATGTATGAGATATAACTAGTATATACCCCTGCGGCCTCTAGAGGGAGCTGTGAGACACGGATGTATGAGATATAACTAGTATATACCCCTGCGGCCTCTAGAGGGAGCTCTGACACACGGATGTATGAGATATAACTAGTATATACCCCTGCGGCCTCTAGAGGGAGCTGTGAGACACGGATGTATGAGATATAACTAGTATATACCCCTGCGGCCTCTAGAGGGAGCTGTGAGACACGGATGTATGAGATATAACTAGTATATACCCCTGCGGCCTCCAGAGGGAGCTGTGACACACGGATATATGAGATATAACTAGTATATACTCCTGCGGCCTCTAGAGGGAGCTGTGACACATGGATCTATGAGATATAACTAGTATATACCCCTGCGGCCTCTAGAGGGAGCTGTGACACAGGGATCTATGAGATATAACTAGTATATACCCCTGCGGCCTCCAGAGGGAGCTGTGACACATGGATCTATGAGATATAACTAGTATATACCCCTGCGGCCTCCAGAGGGAGCTGTGACACACGGATGTATGAGATATAACTAGTATATACCCCTGCGGCCTCCAGAGGGAGCTGTGACACATGGATCTATGAGATATAACTAGTATATACCCCTGCGGCCTCCAGAGGGAGCTGTGAGACACAGATCTATGAGATATAACTAGTATATACCCCTGCGGCCTCTAGAGGGAGCTGTGACACACGGATCTATGAGATATAACTAGTATATACCCCTGCGGCCTCTAGAGGGAGCTGTGACACACGGCTCTATGAGATATAACTAGTATATACCCCTGCGGCCTCTAGAGGGAGCTGTGACACACGGATGTATGAGATATAACTAGTATATACCCCTGCGGCCTCTAGAGGGAGCTGTGACACACGGATATATGAGATATAACTAGTATATACCCCTGCGGCCTCCAGAGGGAGCTGTGACACAGGGATCTATGAGATATAACTAGTATATACCCCTGCGGCCTCTAGAGGGAGCTGTGACACACGGATCTATGAGATATAACTAGTATATACCCCTGCGGCCTCTAGAGGGAGCTGTGACACACGGATCTATGAGATATAACTAGTATATACCCCTGCGGCCTCCAGAGGGAGCTGTGACACATGGATCTATGAGATATAACTAGTATATACCCCTGCGGCCTCTAGAGGGAGCTGTGACACACGGATCTATGAGATATAACTAGTATATACCCCTGCGGCCTCTAGAGGGAGCTGTGACACAGGGATCTATGAGATATAACTAGTATATACCCCTGCGGCCTCCAGAGGGAGCTGTGAGACACGGATCTATGAGATATAACTAGTATATACCCCTGCGGCCTCCAGAGGGAGCTGTGACACACGGATCTATGAGATATAACTAGTATATACATCTCCCCCTAGAGGCCGCGCTCTGTTATGACATCACAGATACATCTCCCCCTAGAGGCCGCGCTCTGTTATGACGTCACAGATACATCTCCCCCTAGAGGCCGCGCTCTGTAATGATGTCACAGATACATCTCCCCCTAGAGGCCGCGCTCTGTTATGACATCACAGATACATCTCCCCCTAGAGGCCGCGCTCTGTTATGACATCACAGATACATCTCCCCCTAGAGGCTGCGCTCTGTTATGACATCACAGATACATCTCCCCCTAGAGGCCGCGCTCTGTTATGACATCACAGGTACATCTCCCCCTAGAGGCCGCACTCTGTTATGACATCACAGATACATCTCCCCCTAGAGGCCGCGCTCTGTAATGATGTCACAGATACATCTCCCCCTAGAGGCCGCGCTCTGTCATGACATCACAGATACATCTCCCCCTAGAGGCCGCGCTCTGTAATGATGTCACAGATACATCTCCCCCTAGAGGCCGCGCTCTGTAATGACGTCACAGATACATCTCCCCCTAGAGGCCGCGCTCTGTTATGACATCACAGATACATCTCCCCCTAGAGGCCGCGCTCTGTTATGACGTCACAGATACATCTCCCCCTAGAGGCCGCGCTCTGTTATGACATCACAGATACATCTCCCCCTAGAGGCCGCGCTGTGTTATGACGTCACAGATACATCTCCCCCTAGAGGCCGCGCTCTGTTATGACATCACAGATACATCTCCCCCTAGAGGCCGCGCTGTGTTATGACGTCACAGATACATCTCCCCCTAGAGGCCGCGCTCTGTTATGACGTCACAGATACATCTCCCCCTAGAGGCCGCGCTCTGTTATAACGTCACAGATACATCTCCCCCTAGAGGCCGCGCTCTGTTATGATGTCACAGATACATCTCCCCCTAGAGGCTGCGCTCTGTTATGACATCACAGATACATCTCCCCCTAGAGGCCGCGCTCTGTTATGACATCACAGATACATCTCCCCCTAGAGGCCGCGCTGTGTTATGACATCACAGATACATCTCCCCCTAGAGGCCGCGCTCTGTTATGACGTCACAGATACATGATCGGTTCACTTAGTGACTTGACCCCCGGTGACCCCGCAGCCGTTACCTGGCGAGTAACCCTACATCACATGACCCGACCATCATGGCGTCCTGACCTCGTGTAAACATCTACGTGGTTTGTACTCCGCTATGGCACTAGGAGTGACTCCGCCCTCACGGTGCCACAGTCAGCGGACACCCCAGAATTACACGGCCGGCCCTGGAGGACCTCGCGCCTCATCTCTCCCAGGACATGCGCAGGGCGCGGCGGCCGCTCTAGGACTCAGGATTGGGGGAGGGGCGCTCTGTAAAATATGGACATAAAACATGGAGACAGAAGAAACCAAATGATATGTGTGGGGGGCGACTGTGTATTGTATAGGGAGGGGGCCTGTGTAGTATATGGAGGGGCTCTGTACAGTATATAGGGGAGGTCTTGTGCAGTATATGTGTTGTGAAGTACATGGTAGAGGGGGGGCCCCTGTAGTATAAGGAGGGGCTCTGTACACTATATAGGGGAGCTCATATGCAGTATATGTGGTGGGCTCTTGTGCAGTAAATGGGGGGACACGTCTGTGCGGTATATTTATGGGGGGCCCCTGTGCAGTATATGGGTAGTACATGCTCATTAGAGGGTTCACCAGCCCTGACACGCCCCCATCTGGTGGTATATAATAATTACTACCCCCCCTCCCCCAATATATATATATATGTACAGAGGAGATCATGTGACTCTGTAAGTGACTGCGATTGGATGGGATCATTGGGCGGGCGGCTCAGGACCCCAAATCTAACACCACAGATGATGGGGACCCAACAATGTCAGTGTGTCTCACTACCTACACGAATCCCAAATTACGAGACCCCACAAAGTCCAGAACATCTACAGGCGGCCCCAATCTACATGAAGATACCAGACTGAACCCCTAAGCTATCTACAAATACCCCCAATGATGATACTAGTGTGAACCCCCAAATGTTGGACCAGACACAACTGACCCTGATTGTGACCCCATGAGGACTTGGATCGTACCCCTGACCACAGCCCGGCCTGTGAGACAAGACGTCGCAGTGACCAATGATCAGTGGTGTATGGGGGGGGGGGGCGCCGCTTGTCTCTGCCCTCAGCAGCCCTTGTTCCGTGGCCCCTTCTCTCTCTATCTGGTAACATAACAGGATGGATTTTTTGGTTTCTCCTGGCTCCATGAACACAAATCGGTGCGTGTCCTACCATAGGAGGAAGCAATGGCTGTTAAGATTTACAGTTATCGTGGAAAGCACAAATCACAGGCACCTCCATTACTGGATATGGCAGGCGGTGGAGGAGGTGGCTTGGCAGCACATGCAGGTGGGGTTAACAGATTTAGGGGGTATAAGGTCCAGATCCTCATCATCCGGAATCTCGTCTAATCGGTAACCGTCCTTCAGGAGCTGAATGTTCAAGTCTTGGTTGATCTGCTGTAGAAATGGAGAAGAAAAACGTCAGAAAGAAAATGTATGACATCAAAAGAGAACAAGACTTATACTCCAGAGCTGCGCTCACTATTCTGCTGGTGCAGTCACTGTGTACATACATTATATTACTTATCCTGTATTATACTCCAGAGCTGCGCTCACTATTCTGCTGGTGCAGTCACTGTGTACATACATTACATTACTTATCCTGTATTATACTCCAGAGCTGCGCTCACTATTCTGCTGGTGCAGTCACTGTGTACATACATTACATTACTTATCCTGTATTATACACCAGAGCTGCGCTCACTATTCTGCTGGTACAGTCACTGTGTACATACATTACATTACTTATCCTGTATTATACTCCAGAGCTGCGCTCACTATTCTGCTGGTGCAGTCACTGCGTACATACATTACATTACTTATCCTGTATTATACACCAGAGCTGCGCTCACTATTCTGCTGGTGCAGTCACTGTGTACATACATTACATTACTTATCTTGTATTATACTCCAGAGCTGCGCTCACTATTCTGCTGGTACAGTCACTGCGTACATACATTACATTACTTATCCTGTATTATACTCCAGAGCTGCGCTCACTATTCTGCTGGTACAGTCACTGTGTACATACATTACATTACTTATCCTGTATTATACTCCAGAGCTGCGCTCACTATTCTGCTGGTACAGTCGCTGTGTACATACATTATATTACTTATCCTGTATTATACTCCAGAGCTGCGCTCACTATTCTGCTGGTACAGTCACTGTATACATACATTACATTACTTATCCTGTATTATACTCCAGAGCTGCGCTCACTATTCTGCTGGTACAGTCACTGTGTACATACATTACATTACTTATCCTGTATTATACTCCAGAGCTGCGCTCACTATTCTGCTGTTACAGTCACTGTGTACATACATTACATTACTTATCCTGTATTATACTCCAGAGCTGCGCTCACTATTCTGCTGGTACAGTCGCTGTGTACATACATTACATTACTTATCCTGTATTATACTCCAGAGCTGCGCTCACTATTCTGCTGGTACAGTCACTGTGTACATACATTACATTACTTATCCTATATTATACTCCAGAGCTGCACTCACTATCCTGCTGGTACAGTCACTGTGTACATACATTACATTACTTATCCTGTATTATACTCCAGAGCTGCGCTCACTATTCTGCTGGTACAGTCACTGTATACATACATTACATTACTTATCCTGTATTATAGTCCAGAGCTGCGCTCACTATTCTGCTGTTGCAGTCACTGTGTACATACATTACTTATCCTGTATTATACTCCAGAGCTGCGCTCACTATTCTGCTGGTACAGTCGCTGTGTACATACATTACATTACTTATCCTGTATTATACTCCAGAGCTGCGCTCACTATTCTGCTGGTACAGTCACTGTGTACATACATTACATTACTTATCCTGTATTATACACCAGAGCTGCGCTCACTATTCTGCTGGTGCAGTCACTGTGTACATACATTACATTACTTATCCTGTATTATACTCCAGAGCTGCGCTCACTATTCTGCTGGTACAGTCACTGTGTACATACATTACATTACTTATCCTGTATTATACCCCAGAGCTGCGCTCACTATTCTGCTGGTACAGTCACTGTGTACATACATTACATTACTTATCCTGTATTATACACCAGAGCTGCGCTCACTATTCTGCTGGTACAGTCACTGTGTACATACATTACATTACTTATCCTGTATTATACCCCAGAGCTGCGCTCACTATTCTGCTGGTGCAGTCACTGTGTACATACATTACTTATCCTGTATTATACTCCAGAGCTGCGCTCACTATTCTGCCGGTACAGTCACTGTGTACATACATTACATTACTTATCCTGTATTATACCCCAGAGCTGCGCTCACTATTCTGCTGGTGCAGTCACTGTGTACATACATTACATTACTTATCCTGTATTATACTCCAGAGCTGCGCTCACTATTCTGCTGGTGCAGTCACTGTGTACATACATTACATTACTTATCCTGTATTATACTCCAGAGCTGCGCTCACTATTCTGCAGGTACAGTCACTGTGTACATACATTACATTACTTATCCTGTATTATACTCCAGAGCTGCGCTCACTATTCTGCAGGTACAGTCACTGTGTACATACATTACATTACTTATCCTGTATTATACTCCAGAGCTGCGCTCACTATTCTGCTGGTACAGTCACTGTGTACATACATTACATTACTTATCCTGTATTATACCCCAGAGCTGCGCTCACTATTCTGCTGGTGCAGTCACTGTGTACATACATTACATTACTTATCCTGTATTATACTCCAGAGCTGCGCTCACTATTCTGCTGGTACAGTCACTGTGTACATACATTACATTACTTATCCTGTATTATACTCCAGAGCTGCGCTCACTTATTGGCAGGCCGCTATCTCCCTCCTTCAGTGTCTGTATACCGCCTGCCCTGGTGATTTGCATTCTGGGAATTCTCACTCAGGATCTCTGCTCGGTGTATAATGACTTGTAATAAACTACATGGCTGACGTCTGGCTGTAAATCCTGCATTTAATGCTCCTCTCTGCAGGTCACCATCTGAGCGTTAGCAGTAGAGCCATAGTCGGAGTGTTCTGGAGTGCGGGATATTTTATGCACATCCCCCGCTGGATCTTTCAATACTAATCTGCTGGGAAATTTGGAGCTCGGAGTAAATTGCTTTCCCTGGGCGAAAATGAGCAGAAACGTCAGAGACGAAGTCAGGAATGTATACACCGAATAATAGACGGGGAATATATATACTGTATACCACCCTGCAGAGGAGCAGTATATACAGGGAACAGCCCAGGGCATGTTGTATATATGGGCAGTGCACAGTACCACTTCTCCTGTATATATGGACAGTGCACAGTACCACTTCTCCTGTATATATGGACAGTGCACAGTACCACTTCTCCTGTATATATAGACAGTGCACAGTACTTCTCCTGTATATATGGACAGTGCACAGTACCACTTCTCCTGTATATATAGACAGTGCACAGTACTTCTCCTGTATATATGGACAGTGAACAGTACCACTTCTCCTGTATATATGGACAGTGCACAGTACCACTTCTCCTGTATATATGGGCAGTGCACAGTACCACTTCTCCTGTATATATGGACGGTGCACAGTACCACTTCTCCTGTATATATGGACAGTGCACAGTACCACTTCTCCTGTATATATGGACAGTGCACAGTACCACTTCTCCTGTATATATAGACAGTGCACAGTACTTCTCCTGTATATATGGACAGTGAACAGTACCACTTCTCCTGTATATATGGACAGTGCACAGTACCACTTCTCCTGTATATATGGGCAGTGCACAGTACCACTTCTCCTGTATATATGGACAGTGCACAGTACCACTTCTCCTGTATATATGGACAGTGCACAGTACCACTTCTCCTGTATATATGGACGGTGCACAGTACCACTTCTCCTGTATATATGGACAGTGCACAGTACCACTTCTCCTGTATATATGGGCAGTGCACAGTACCACTTCTCCTATATATATGGGCAGTGCACAGTACCACTTCTCCTGTATATATGGACAGTGCACAGTACCACTTCTCCTGTATATATGGACAGTGCACAGTACCACTTCTCCTGTATATATGGGCAGTGCACAGTACCACTTCTCCTGTATATATAGACAGTGCACAGTACCACTTCTCCTATATATATGGACAGTGCACAGTACCACTTCTCCTGTATATATGGACAGTGCACAGTACCACTTCTCCTGTATATATGGACAGTGCACAGTACCACTTCTCCTGTATATGTGGGCAGTGCACAGTACTACTTCTCCTGTATATATGGCAGTGCACAGTACCACTTCTCCTATATATATGGACAGTGCACAGTACCACTTCTCCTGTATATATGGACAGTGCACAGTACCACTTCTCCTGTATATATGGCAGTGCACAGTACCACTTCTCCTGTATATATAGACAGTGCACAGTACCACTTCTCCTGTATATATGGACAGTGCACAGTACCACTTCTCCTGTATATATGGCAGTGCACAGTACCACTTCTCATATATATATGGGCAGTGCACAGTACCACTTCTCCTGTATATATGGACAGTGCACAGTACCACTTCTCCTGTATATATGGGCAGTGCACAGTACCACTTCTCCTGCATATATAGACAGTGCACAGTACCACTTCTCCTGTATATATGGACAGTGCACAGTACTACTTCTCCTGTATATATGGACAGTGAACAGTACCACTTCTCCTGTATATATGGGCAGTGCACAGTACTACTTCTCCTGTATATATGGGCAGTGCACAGTACCACTTCTCCTGTATATATGGGCAGTGCACAGTACCACTTCTCCTGTATATATGGGCAGTGCACAGTACTACTTCTCCTGTATATATAGACAGTGCACAGTACCACTTCTCCTGTATATATGGACAGTGCACAGTACTACTTCTCCTGTATATATGGACAGTGAACAGTACCACTTCTCCTGTATATATGGACAGTGCACAGTACCACTTCTCCTGTATATATGGGCAGTGCACAGTACCACTTCTCCTGTATATATGGGCAGTGCACAGTACCACTTCTCCTGTATATATGGACAGTGCACAGTACCACTTCTCCTGTATATATGGACAGCGCACAGTACCACTTCTCCTGTATATATGGGCAGTGCACAGTACTACTTCTGTATATATGGGCAGTGCACAGTACCACTTCTCCTGTATATATGGGCAGTGCACAGTACCACTTCTCCTGTATATATGGGCAGTGCACAGTACCAGTTCCTCTGTATATATGGACAGTGCACAGTACCACTTCTCCTGTATATATGGACAGTGCACAGTACCACTTCTCCTGTATATATGGGCAGTGCACAGTACTACTTCTGTATATATGGACAGTGCACAGTACCACTTCTCCTGTATATATGGACAGTGCACAGTACCACTTCTCCTGTATATATGGACAGTGCACAGTACCACTTCTCCTGTATATATGGACAGTGCACAGTACTACTTCTCCTGTATATATGGACAGTGCACAGTACCACTTCTCCTATATATATGGGCAGTGCACAGTACCACTTCTCCTGTATATATGGACAGTGCACAGTACCACTTCTCCTGTATATATGGACAGTGCACAGTACCACTTCTCCTGTATATATGGGCAGTGCACAGTACCACTTCTCCTGTATATATAGACAGTGCACAGTACCACTTCTCCTATATATATGGACAGTGCACAGTACCACTTCTCCTGTATATGTGGACAGTGCACAGTACCACTTCTCCTGTATATGTGGGCAGTGCACAGTACTACTTCTCCTGTATATATGGCAGTGCACAGTACCACTTCTCCTATATATATGGACAGTGCACAGTACCACTTCTCCTGTATATATGGACAGTGCACAGTACCACTTCTCCTGTATATATGGCAGTGCACAGTACCACTTCTCCTGTATATATAGACAGTGCACAGTACCACTTCTCCTGTATATATGGACAGTGCACAGTACCACTTCTCCTGTATATATGGCAGTGCACAGTACCACTTCTCATATATATATGGGCAGTGCACAGTACTACTTCTCCTATATATATGGACAGTGCACAGTACCACTTCTCCTGTATATATGGACAGTGCACAGTACCACTTCTCCTGTATATATGGACAGTGCACAGTACCACTTCTCCTATATATATGGACAGTGCACAGTACCACTTCTCCTGTATATATGGACAGTGCACAGTACCACTTCTCCTGTATATATGGCAGTGCACAGTACCACTTCTCCTGTATATATGGCAGTGCACAGTACCACTTCTCCTGTATATATAGACAGTGCACAGTACCACTTCTCCTGTATATATGGACAGTGCACAGTACCACTTCTCCTGTATATATGGCAGTGCACAGTACCACTTCTCATATATATATGGGCAGTGCACAGTACTACTTCTCCTATATATATGGACAGTGCACAGTACCACTTCTCCTGTATATATGGGCAGTGCACAGTACCACTTCTCCTGTATATATGGACAGTGCACAGTACCACTTCTCCTGTATATATGGGCAGTGCACAGTACCACTTCTCCTGTATATATGGGCAGTGCACAGTACCACTTCTTCTGTATATATGGGCAGTGCACAGTACCACTTCTCCTGTATATATGGGCAGTGCACAGTACCACTTCTCCCGTATATATGGGCAGTGCACAGTACCACTTCTCCTGTATATATGGGCAGTGCACAGTACCACTTCTCCTGTATATATGGGCAGTGCACAGTACCACTTCTCCTGTATATATGGGCAGTGCACAGTACCACTTCTCCTGTATATATGGGCAGTGCACAGTACCACTTCTCCTGTATATATGGGCAGTGCACAGTACCACTTCTCCTGTATATATGGGCAGTGCACAGTACCACTTCTCCTGTATATATGGACAGTGCACAGTACCACTTCTCCTGTATATATGGACAGTGCACAGTACCACTCCTCCTGTATATATGGGCAGTGCACAGTACCACTTCTCCTGTATATATGGGCAGTGCACAGTACCACTTCTCCTGTATATATGGACAGTGCACAGTACCACTTCTCCTGTATATATGGGCAGTGCACAGTACCACTTCTCCTGTATATATGGACAGTGCACAGTACCACTTCTCCTGTATATATGGGCAGTGCACAGTACCACTTCTTCTGTATATACGGGCAGTGCACAGTACCACTTCTCCTGTATATATGGGCAGTGCACAGTACCACTTCTCCTGTATATATGGGCAGTGCACAGTACCACTTCTCCTGTATATATGGGCAGTGCACAGTACCACTTCTCCCGTATATATGGGCAGTGCACAGTACCACTTCTCCCGTATATATGGGCAGTGCACAGTACCACTTCTCCTGTATATATGGGCAGTGCACAGTACCACTTCTCCTGTATATATGGACAGTGCACAGTACCACTTCTCCTGTATATATGGGCAGTGCACAGTACCACTTCTCCTGTATATATGGGCAGTGCACAGTACCACTTCTCCTGTATATATGGGCAGTGCACAGTACCACTTCTTCTGTATATATGGGCAGTGCACAGTACCACTTCTCCTGTATATATGGACAGTGCACAGTACCACTCCTCCTGTATATATGGGCAGTGCACAGTACCACTTCTCCTGTATATATGGGCAGTGCACAGTACCACTTCTCCTGTATATATGGGCAGTGCACAGTACCACTTCTCCTGTATATATGGCAGTGCACAGTACCAGTTCTCCTGTATATATGGACAGTGCACAGTACTACTTCTCCTGTATATATGGACAGTGCACAGTACCACTTCTCCTGTATATATGGGCAGTGCACAGTACCACTTCTCCTGTATATATGGCAGTGCACAGTACCAGTTCTCCTGTATATATGGGCAGTGCACAGTACCACTTCTCCTGTATATATGGACAGTGCACAGTACCACTTCTCCTGTATATATGGACAGTGCACAGTACCACTTCTCCTGTATATATGGGCAGTGCACAGTACCACTTCTCCTGTATATATGGGCAGTGCACAGTACCACTTCTCCTGTATATATGGGCAGTGCACAGTACCACTTCTCCTGTATATATGGCAGTGCACAGTACCAGTTCTCCTGTATATATGGACAGTGCACAGTACCACTTCTCCTGTATATATGGGCAGTGCACAGTACCACTTCTCCTGTATATATGGGCAGTGCACAGTACTACTTCTCCTGTATATATGGCAGTGCACAGTACCAGTTCTCCTGTATATATGGACAGTGCACAGTACCACTTCTCCTGTATATATGGACAGTGCACAGTACCACTTCTCCTGTATATATGGACAGTGCACAGTACTACTTCTCCTGTATATATGGGCAGTGCACAGTACTACTTCTCCTGTATATATGGGCAGTGCACAGTACCACTTCTCCTGTCCTACATGTGTTGATGACCTGGAGGCTGAAGGTTGGCTCTAGGGGTGTCCTGATCGCGGAAATTATCCCTGCCACTGGAAGGGGCAGAACTAAGGGTAAGCGAGGGCAGGACCAGGGGTAGGCGGGGCAGTGCTGAGGTTTCCATAGCTTTGGTCACTTACGGAATATTCATCATCATCTCGGTCTCGAGTCATCGACCTACCTCAGCTGATGAGTAACCTGAAGACGAATACCGGGACATGTCAAAGTCATCATCACTAGAGAGAGGAGAAAGCGGATGTGAGGAAGGAGGAAGATAGATAGATAGATAGATAGATAGATAGGAGATAGATAGATAGATAGATAGATAGATAGATAGGAGATAGATAGATAGATAGATAGATAGGAGATAGATAGATAGATAGATAGATAGATAGATAGATAGGAGATAGATAGATAGATAGATAGATAGATAGATAGATAGATAGGAGATAGATAGATAGATAGATAGATAGGAGATAGATAGATAGATAGATAGATAGATAGATAGGAGATAGATAGATAGATAGATAGATAGATAGGAGATAGATAGATAGATAGATAGATAGGAGATAGATAGATAGATAGATAGGAGATAGATAGATAGGAGATAGATAGATAGATAGATAGATAGATAGATAGGAGATAGATAGATAGGAGATAGATAGATAGATAGATAGATAGGAGATAGATAGATAGATAGATAGATAGATAGATAGATAGATAGGAGATAGATAGATAGATAGATAGGAGATAGATAGATAGATAGATAGATAGATAGGAGATAGATAGATAGATAGATAGATAGATAGATAGATGATAGATAGAGAGATAGGAGATAGATAGATAGATAGATAGATAGATAGATAGGAGATAGATAGATGATAGATAGAGAGATAGATAGATAGATAGATAGATAGGAGATAGATAGATAGATAGATAGATAGATAGATAGATAGATAGGAGATAGATAGATAGGAGATAGATAGATAGATAGATAGATAGATAGATAGATAGATAGATAGGAGATAGATAGATAGATAGATAGGAGATAGATAGATAGATAGATAGAGAGATAGATAGATAGATGATAGATAGAGAGATAGGAGATAGATAGATAGATAGATAGATAGATAGATAGATAGATAGGAGATAGATAGATGATAGATAGAGAGATAGATAGATAGATAGATAGATAGGAGATAGATAGATAGATAGATAGATAGATAGATAGATAGATAGGAGATAGATAGATAGGAGATAGATAGATAGATAGATAGATAGATAGATAGATAGATAGGAGATAGATAGATAGGAGATAGATAGATAGATAGATAGATAGATAGATAGGAGATAGATAGATAGATAGATAGATAGATAGATAGATGATAGATAGAGAGATAGGAGATAGATAGATAGATAGATAGATAGATAGATAGATAGATAGATAGGAGATAGATAGATGATAGATAGAGAGATAGATAGATAGATAGATAGATAGGAGATAGATAGATAGATAGATAGATAGATAGATAGATAGATAGATAGGAGATAGATAGATAGGAGATAGATAGATAGATAGATAGATAGATAGGAGATAGATAGATAGATAGATAGGAGATAGATAGATAGATAGATAGAGAGATAGGAGATAGATAGATAGATAGATAGATAGATAGATAGATAGATAGATAGATAGATAGGAGATAGATAGATAGGAGATAGATAGATAGGAGATAGATAGATAGATAGATAGATAGGAGATAGATAGATAGATAGATAGATAGATAGATAGATAGATAGATAGGAGATAGATAGATAGGAGATAGATAGATAGGAGATAGATAGATAGGAGATAGATAGATAGATAGATAGATAGATAGATAGGAGATAGATAGATAGATAGATAGATAGATAGGAGATAGATAGATAGATAGATAGATAGATGATAGATAGAGAGATAGGAGATAGATAGATAGATAGATAGGAGATAGATAGATAGATAGATAGATAGATAGATAGATAGGAGATAGATAGATAGATAGATAGATAGATAGGAGATAGATAGATAGATAGATAGATAGGAGATAGATAGATAGATAGATAGATAGATGATAGATAGAGAGATAGGAGATAGATAGATAGATAGATAGATAGATAGATAGATAGATGATAGATAGAGAGATAGATAGATAGATAGATAGATAGATAGATAGGAGATAGATAGATAGATAGATAGATAGGAGATAGATAGATAGATAGATAGAGAGATAGGAGATAGATAGATAGATAGATAGATAGATAGATGATAGATAGAGAGATAGATAGATAGATAGATAGATAGATAGATAGGAGATAGATAGATAGATAGATAGATAGATAGATAGATAGATAGATAGGAGATAGATAGATAGATAGATAGATAGATAGGAGATAGATAGATAGATAGAGAGATAGGAGATAGATAGATAGATAGATAGATAGATAGATAGATAGATAGATAGATAGATAGGAGATAGATAGGAGATAGATAGGAGATGATAGATAGGAGATAGATAGATAGATAGATAGGAGATAGATAGGAGATAGATAGGAGATAGATAGATAGATAGATAGATAGATAGATAGGAGATAGATAGGAGATAGATAGGAGATGATAGATAGGAGATAGATAGATAGATAGATAGGAGATAGATAGGAGATAGATAGGAGATAGATAGATAGATAGATAGATAGATAGATAGATAGATAGATAGATAGATACCTGTCTGTATCCAGGGCTACAAGGGGTTTTTCATCAGGACTCTGGTCTAGAGAGGAATATCCTTTGTTCGGGACGACCAGTCTGGGAAATAATATATATGATATATAATAACAGAAGGTCTGGGGTGATCATTGAAACCTCCTGATACAACATTGAGACCAGCTCAAGACTCAACTACAGCCACACAGGATACAGTTACATAGGTTACAGCCACACAGGATACAGTTATATAGGTTACAGCCACACAGGATACAGTTACATAGGTTACAGCCACACAGGATACAGTTACATAGGTTACAGCCACACAGGATACAGTTACATAGGTTACAGCCACACAGGATACAGTTATATAGGTTACAGCCACACAGGATACAGTTACATAGGTTACAGCCACACAGGATACAGTTATATAGGTTACAGCCACACAGGATACAGTTACATAGGTTACAGCCACACAGGATACAGTTATATAGGTTACAGCCACACAGGATACAGTTACATAGGTTACAGCCACACAGGATACAGTTACATAGGTTACAGCCAAACAGGATACAGTTACATAGGTTACAGCCACACAGGATACAGTTATATAGGTTACAGCCACACAGGATACAGTTACATAGGTTACAGCCACACAGGATACAGTTATATAGGTTACAGCCACACAGGATACAGTTACATAGGTTACAGCCACACAGGATACAGTTACATAGGTTACAGCCAAACAGGATACAATTACATAGGTTACAACCAAACAGGATACAGTTATATAGGTTACAGCCACACAGGATACAGTTACATAGGTTACAGCCAAACAGGATACAGTTACATAGGTTACAGCCACACAGGATACAGTTATATAGGTTACAGCCACACAGGATACAATTATATAGGTTACAGCCACACAAGATACAGTTATATAGGTTACAGCCACACAGGATACAATTACATAGGTTACAGCCAAACAGGATACAGTTATATAGGTTACAGCCACACAGGATACAGTTACATAGGTTACAGCCACACAGGATACAGTTATATAGGTTACAGCCACACAGGATACAATTACATAGGTTACAGCCACACAGGATACAGTTATATAGGTTACAGCCACACAGGATACAGTTATATAGGTTACAGCCACACAGGATACAATTACATAGGTTACAGCCAAACAGGATACAGTTATATAGGTTACAGCCACACAGGATACAGTTACATAGGTTACAGCCACACAGGATACAGTTATATAGGTTACAGCCATACAGGGTACAGTTATATAGGTTACAGCCACACAGGATACAGTTATATAGGTTACAGCCATACAGGGTACAGTTATATAGGTTACAGCCACACAGGATACAGTTACATAGGTTACAGCCACACAGGATACAATTATATAGGTTACAGCCACACAGGGTACAGTTATATAGGTTACAGCCACACAGGGTACAGTTATATAGGTTACAGCCACACAGGATACAGTTACATAGGTTACAGCCACACAGGATACAGTTATATAGGTTACAGCCACACAGGGTACAGTTATATAGGTTACAGCCACACAGGATACAGTTACATAGGTTACAGCCACACAGGATACAATTATATAGGTTACAGCCACACAGGATACAGTTACATAGGTTACAGCCACACAGGATACAATTATATAGGTTACAGCCACACAGGATACAGTTATATAGGTTACAGCCACACAGGGTACAGTTATATAGGTTACAGCCACACAGGGTACAGTTATATAGGTTACAGCCACACAGGATACAATTATATAGGTTACAGCCACACAGGATACAATTATATAGGTTACAGCCACACAGGGTACAGTTATATAGGTTACAGCCACACAGGATACAGTTACATAGGTTACAGCCACACAGGATACAGTTATATAGGTTACAGCCACACAGGATACAGTTACATAGGTTACAGCCACACAGGATACAGTTATATAGGTTACAGCCACACAGGATACAGTTACATAGGTTACAGCCACACAGGATACAGTTATATAGGTTACAGCCACACAGGATACAGTTACATAGGTTACAGCCACACAGGATACAGTTATATAGGTTACAGCCACACAGGATACAGTTACATAGGTTACAGCCACACAGGATACAGTTACATAGGTTACAGCCAAACAGGATACAGTTACATAGGTTACAGCCACACAGGATACAGTTATATAGGTTACAGCCACACAGGATACAGTTACATAGGTTACAGCCACACAGGATACAGTTATATAGGTTACAGCCACACAGGATACAGTTACATAGGTTACAGCCACACAGGATACAGTTACATAGGTTACAGCCAAACAGGATACAATTACATAGGTTACAACCAAACAGGATACAGTTATATAGGTTACAGCCACACAGGATACAGTTACATAGGTTACAGCCAAACAGGATACAGTTACATAGGTTACAGCCACACAGGATACAGTTATATAGGTTACAGCCACACAGGATACAATTATATAGGTTACAGCCACACAAGATACAGTTATATAGGTTACAGCCACACAGGATACAATTACATAGGTTACAGCCAAACAGGATACAGTTATATAGGTTACAGCCACACAGGATACAGTTACATAGGTTACAGCCACACAGGATACAGTTATATAGGTTACAGCCACACAGGATACAATTACATAGGTTACAGCCACACAGGATACAGTTATATAGGTTACAGCCACACAGGATACAGTTATATAGGTTACAGCCACACAGGATACAATTACATAGGTTACAGCCAAACAGGATACAGTTATATAGGTTACAGCCACACAGGATACAGTTACATAGGTTACAGCCACACAGGATACAGTTATATAGGTTACAGCCATACAGGGTACAGTTATATAGGTTACAGCCACACAGGATACAGTTATATAGGTTACAGCCATACAGGGTACAGTTATATAGGTTACAGCCACACAGGATACAGTTACATAGGTTACAGCCACACAGGATACAGTTATATAGGTTACAGCCACACAGGGTACAGTTATATAGGTTACAGCCACACAGGGTACAGTTATATAGGTTACAGCCACACAGGATACAGTTACATAGGTTACAGCCACACAGGATACAGTTATATAGGTTACAGCCACACAGGGTACAGTTATATAGGTTACAGCCACACAGGATACAGTTACATAGGTTACAGCCACACAGGATACAATTATATAGGTTACAGCCACACAGGATACAGTTACATAGGTTACAGCCACACAGGATACAATTATATAGGTTACAGCCACACAGGATACAATTATATAGGTTACAGCCACACAGGGTACAGTTATATAGGTTACAGCCACACAGGGTACAGTTATATAGGTTACAGCCACACAGGATACAATTATATAGGTTACAGCCACACAGGATACAATTATATAGGTTACAGCCACACAGGGTACAGTTATATAGGTTACAGCCACACAGGGTACAGTTATATAGGTTACAGCCACACAGGATACAGTTACATAGGTTACAGCCACACAGGATACAATTATATAGGTTACAGCCACACAGGATACAATTATATAGGTTACAGCCACACAGGATACAGTTACATAGGTTACAGCCACACAGGATACAGTTATATAGGTTACAGCCACACAGGATACAGTTATATAGGTTACAGCCACACAGGATACAGTTATATAGGTTACAGCCACACAGGATACAGTTACATAGGTTACAGCCACACATGATACAGTTATATAGGTTACAGCCACACAGGATACAGTTACATAGGTTACAGCCACACAGGATACAATTATATAGGTTACAGCCACACAGGATACAATTACATAGGTTACAACCAAACAGGATACAGTTACATAGGTTACAGCCACACAGGATACAGTTACATAGGTTACAGCCACACAGGATACAATTATATAGGTTACAGCCACACAGGATACAGTTACATAGGTTACAGCCACACAGGATACAGTTATATAGGTTACAGCAGTCATGGCCGATGACCTCCTGCAGTGTACCCATACCTTGTCCTGGCCATGACGTTGTTCTTCTTGGGTTGTTGATTCACAGGGCTCCCTACATTTCCATTCTTCAGTGACCCCTTTCTGGCCATCTCTCGCTGTTTTTCTGTAAGAAGAGTGACACCCCAATATCAGGACCATAGACAGTAACACCCCAGAATCTGTATATGATGTATAGACACCCCAATATCAGGACCATAGACAGTAACACCCCAGAATCTGTATATGATGTATACACACCCCAATATCAGGACTATAGACAGTAACACCCCAGAATCTGTATATGATGGAATAGACACCCCAATATCAGGACTATAGACAGTAACACCCCAGAATCTGTATATGATGTATAGACACCCCAATATCAGGACCATAGACAGTAACACCCCAGAATCTGTATATGATGTATAGACACCCCAATATCAGGACCATAGACAGTAACACCCCAGAATCTGTATATGATGTATACACACCCCAATATCAGGACCATAGACAGTAACACCCCAGAATCTGTATATGATGGAATAGACACCCCAATATCAGGACTATAGACAGTAACACCCCAGAATCTGTATATGATGTATACACACCCCAATATCAGGACCAAGGACAGTAACACCCCAGAATCTGTATATGATGTATAGACACCCCAATATCAGGACTATAGACAGTAACACCCCAGAATCTGTATATGATGTATAGACACCCCAATATCAGGACCAAGGACAGTAACACCCCAGAATCTGTATATGATGTATAGACACCCCAATATCAGGACCATAGACAGTAACACCCCAGAATCTGTATATGTTGAGCAGACGCCCTTCTGCTTCCATGTGTATGAGATGACACACAGTATCCCTATTCCTGGGGCGCAGGTGCGGGCGGCCGTCGGCTGAGGACCCCTGGGGCCCGCTAGATATAAATATCAGCGCCGCTGCTTCTCAGGGATCAGTTAACTCTTACACACCCAGCAGACTGCACAGACTGGTATAATGTCAGCTCTGAATTACCATGAGCTGCATGACGGCCTAAGGCTGCATTCACACGGTGTAAACGCTGGCGTTTTTTGTGTGTTTTTTGCACATAGCGCCGCGTTTACGCCGCGTAGCGTCGCGTTAACGCCGCGTATACGCCGCGTTAACGCTGGGCAACGCCACCGCTAAATAGCGCGGCGTTAACGCGGCGTATACGCGGCGTTAACGCGACACTACGCGGCGTTAACGCGACACTATGTGCAAAAAACACACAAAAAACGCCAGCGTTTACTCCGTGTGAATGCAGCCTAATACTCTAGTCACCTCCAGAGCTGTATTCATAATGTAGTAGAGGGCAACTAGGAAATGCAGCGCAGAGTGCAGCTCTGGAAGTGACTGGAGCACAGCAGATTATTCTTACAGATCCTCCACGTCTTGAGGACGCTGCTAGGACCGATGCAAGGAGTCTGTCATTTACGGCTCGGGGGGCTCCGGTTTTTCCCCCCCCCGGTCAGTAGCCGCTCCTCTCCGTCCCCTGCATCACCGCACATCATTCCCGTGACCTTTCCACATAACTCTTCTGTGTCGCTGACATTTCGTTAATAAGACTCAAGAAACAAAACAGGATATAAATAGCGCAAGAAAGGCGAAGGGGAAGATGGCAGCGAAAATCACATTGGGGGCTATATACATCACATCTGTCCTGTGGAGGTCCGCCCCATATGCCTCTCCTTTCCTGTGCGGGTCCTCCCCATACGCCTCTCCTTTCCTGTGGGGGTCCTCCCCATACATCTCTCCTGTGCTGTGCGGGTCCTCCCCATACGCCTCTCCTGTCCTGTGGGGGTCCTCCCCATACGCCTCTCCTGTCCTGTGGGGGTCCTCCCCATACACTTCTCCCTTCCTGTGGGGGTCCTCCCCATACACCTCTCCCGTCCTGTGGGGGTCCTCCCCATACACCTCTCCCGTCCTGTGGGGGTCCTCCCCATACGCCTCTCCTGTGCTGTGCGGGTCCTCCCCATACGCCTCTCCTGTCCTGTGAGGGTCCTCCCCATACATCTCTCCTGTCCTGTGGGGGTCCTCCCCATACGCCTCTCCTGTCCTGTGGGGGTCCTCCCCATACATCTCTCCTGTCCTGTGGGGGTCCTCCCCATACATCTCTCCTGTCCTGTGGGGGTCGGCCCCATACGCCTCTCCTGTCCTGTGGGGGTCCTCCCCATACGCCTCTCCTGTCCTGTGGGGGTCCTCCCCATACATCTCTCCTGTCCTGTGGGGGTCGGCCCCATACGCCTCTCCTGTCCTGTGGAGGACCGCCCCATACATCTCTATTGTCCTGTGGGGGTCTGTCCCATACACCTCTCCTGTCCTGTGAGGGTCCTCCCCATACACCTCTCCTGTCCTGTGAGGGTCCTCCCCATACACCTCTCCCGTCCTGTGAGGGTCCTCCCCATACACCTCTCCCATCCTGTGAGGGTCCTCCCCATACGCCTCTCCCGTCCTGTGGGGGTCCTCCCCATACGCCTCTCCCGTCCTGTGGGGGTCCTCCCCATACGCCTCTCCCGTCCTGTGGGGGTCCTCCCCATACACCTCTCCCGTCCTGTGTGGGTCCTCCCCATACACCTCTCCCGTCCTGTGAGGGTCTTCCCCATACACCTCTCCCGTCCTGTGAGGGTCTTCCCCATACACCTCTCCCGTCCTGTGAGGGTCCTCCCCATACACCTCTCCCGTCCTGTGAGGGTCCTCCCCATACACCTCTCCCGTCCTGTGAGGGTCCTCCCCATACACCTCTCCCACCCTGTGAGGGTCCTCCCCATACGCCTCTCCTGTCCTGTGAGGGTCCTCCCCATACACCTCTCCCGTCCTGTGAGGGTCCTCCCCATACACCTCTCCTGTCCTGTGGGGGTCCTCCCCATACACCTCTCCAGTCCTGTGGGGGTCCTCCCCATACACCTCTCCCACCCTGTGAGGGTCCTCCACATACACCTTTCCCATCCTGTTGGGATCCTCCCCATACACCTCTCCCGTCCTGTGGGGGTCCTCCCCATACACCTCTCCCGTCCTGTGGGGGTCCTCCCCATACATCTCTCCCGTCCTGTGGGGGTCCTCCCCATAGACCTCTCCCGTCCTGTGGGGGTCCTCCCCATACACCTCTCCCGTCCTGTGGGGGTCCTCCCCATACACCTCTCCCGTCCTGTGGGGGTCCTCCCCATACACCTCTCCCGTCCTGTGGGGGTCCTCCCCATACACCTCTCCCGTCCTGTGGGGGTCCTCCCCATACACCTCTCCCGTCCTGTGGGGGTCCTCCCCATACACCTCTCCTGTTCTGCTGGTAATGGGGTCAAGGCCATCATCCATGTTTATTAGTGCTCGGTCACCGCTGTGCCCCATGTGACTAATCGGGGTTCCTCTCTTGGGGACTTTCCACCTGGTGAAAGGATTGGTCGCCTTATTGTCCCCTGCCCGCTGTTAACCCTTGGTCGGCCAGTGTCCTCTGCAGCTGCGGCTCTTACTATAACCTCATTATCAGATTATCTGCATCAGCTGCAGCGGCCGGGCGTAGAGAATGTCGCCATCTAGTCACCGCACTCACTATAGGTACAGAGTGTAAACAATACTGCAACACAGTGCACAAATAATACAAGGACAATGTGGATGAATATTACCAAACAGTGCTCGTGTGATAGCACCAAACAGTGCTCATACAGTACAGTCATACGGCGCTCATACAGTACAGTCATATGGTGCTCATACAGTACAGTCATATGGTGCTCATACAGTACAATCATACTTCGCTCATGTAGTACAGTCATACGGTGCTCATACAGTACAGTGATATGGTGCTCATACAGTACAGTGATATGGTGCTCATACAGTACAGTCATACGGCACTCATACAGTACAGTCATATGGTGCTCATACAGTACAGTCATACTTC
Source organism: Leptodactylus fuscus (assembly GCF_031893055.1). Lineage (NCBI taxonomy): Eukaryota > Metazoa > Chordata > Amphibia > Anura > Leptodactylidae > Leptodactylus > Leptodactylus fuscus. The sequence goes on along the minus strand of NC_134265.1, from coordinate 4,607,979 downwards.
GCTCATGTAGTACAGTCATACGGTGCTCATACAGTACAGTGATATGGTGCTCATGTAGTACAGTCATACACCACTCATACAGTACAGGCATACGCCACTCATACAGTACAGTCATATGGTGCTCATACAGTACAGTCATACGGCGTTCATGTGGTACAGTCATATAATACTCATACAGTACAGTCATACAGTGCTCATACAGTACAGTTTACAGTGCTCATACAGTACAGTCATACGTCGCTCATGTAGTACAGTAATACAATGCTCATACAGTACAGTTTACAGTGCTCATACAGTACAGTCATACAGTGCTCATGTAGTACGGTCATACACCACTCATACAGTACAGTCATACAGTGCTCATGTAGTACGGTCATACACCACTCATACAGTACAGTCATACGGCGCTCATGTAGTACAGTCATACGGCGCTCATACAGTACAGTCATACGCCACTCATACATTACAGCCATACCGCGCTCATATAGTACAGTCATACTCCAATCATACAGTACAGCCATACCGCGCTCATATAGTACAGTCATACAGTACTCATGTAGTACAGTCATACACCACTCATACAGTACAGTCATACTTCGCTCATGTAGTACAGTCATACGGTACTCATACAGTACAGTGATATGGTGCTCATGTAGTACAGTAATACAATGCTCATACAGTACAGTCATACAACGCTCATACAGTACAGTCATACAGTGCTTATGTATTACAGTCATACACCACTCATACAGTACAGTCATACGGCGCTCATGTAGTACAGTCATATGGCGCTCATATAGTACAGCCATACCGCGCTCATATAGTACAGTCATACGCCACTCATACAGTACAGCCATACCGCGCTCATATAGTACAGTCATACACCAATCACACAGTACAGCCATACCGCGCTCATATAGTACAGTCATACAACACTCATACAGTACAGTCATACAGTGCTCATATAGTACAGTCATACAGTGCTCATACAGTACAGTCATACGTCACTCATACAGTACAGCCATACCGCGCTCATATAGTACAGTCATACACCAATCATACAGTACAGCCATACCGCGCTCATATAGTACAGTCATACAATACTCATACAGTACAGTCATACAGTGCTCATATACTACAGTCATACACCACTCATACAGTACAGTCATACGGCACTCATGTAGTAAAGTCATATGGCGCTCATACAGTACAGTCATACACCACTCATACAGTAGTCATACGGCGCTCATACAGTACAGCCATACCGCGCTCATACAGTACATTCATACAGTGCTCATATAGTACAGTCATACAGTGCTCATACAGTACAGTCATACACCACTCATACAGTAGAGTCATACGGTGCTCATGTAGTACAGTCATACGCCACTCATACAGTACAGCCATACCGCGCTCATATAGTACAGTCATACACCAATCATACAGTACAGCCATACTTCGCTCATGTAGTACAGTCATACGGTGCTCATACAGTACAGTGATATGGTGCTCATGTAGTACAGTAATACAATGCTCATACAGTACAGTCATACACCACGCATACAGTAGTCATACCGCGCTCATACAGTACAGCCATACCGCGCTCATACAGTACATTCATACAGTGCTCATATAGTACAGTCATACAGTGCTCATACAGTACAGTCATACGGCACTCATACAGTACAGTCATACGACGCTCATGTAGTAGTCATACAGCGCTCATACAGTACAGTCATACTGCGCTCATACAGTACAGTCATACGCCACTCATACAGTAAAGTCATATGGCGCTCATACAGTACAGCCATACGGCGTACATACAGTACAGTCATACGCCACTCATACAGTACAGCCATACCGTGCTCATACAGTACAGTCATACGGCACTCATACAGTACAGTCATACGACGCTCATGTAGTAGTCATACAGCGCTCATACAGTACAGTCATACGGCGCTCATACAGTACAGTCATACGGCGCTCATACAGTACAGTCATACGGCACTCATACAGTACAGTCATACGGCGCTCATACAGTACAGTCAAACGCCACTCATACAGTACAGTCATATGGCGCTCATACAGTACAGTCATACGGCGCTCATACAGTACAGTCATACGCCACTCATATGGCGCTCATACAGTACAGTCATACAGCACTCATACAGTACAGTCATACGGCGCACAAATTGTGACCCTTCAAGACCTCATGTCTGGAGTCTGGTGCGTACCTAGGGCATTGCCCTGTCCGTACATACAGCATGCACAAGGATCATCCTCTGGTCACAACCTGATACTCCATGTTGCCCCTCCTACATGATCAGGTGACAAGAAGTCACAATCAGAGTTCTCCTACCCCTGCAGTCAGCAGAAGAGCTCCCCCTATGGGCAGTGCGCCCCTTTACATGTGCAGCACTACTTTTGGGATGTCTGGGAGTGACAGCCTGGAGTTACCTGCAGGATCTCTCAGCTATTGCCCCCTGTTCATGAACATTAGATTGTGCATCAGATTTGCGGACGCAGTGTTACCGAGCAGCAGACGACGGCGGGCGGGTGTCACAATAAGCAGGGACGACGCTGCGGTCAAGGCAATCACCTGCCCATTGTCTGTGGAATGAGACGTATTACACCCTAGTCACCTCCAGAGCTGCATTCATGATTATGGAAGACTGAAAGAAGCTGATGAGGCCCCGTTACATCATTGTCAGTCAGCTGATCGTGTGCTGGACCCTGTTCACACTGACATCTGGCCTAGGTCTGGTGTTTATACCTCACTGTAATGGCAGCAAATAAAAATGAAATGATGTAAAACCAAAATAACATTCAGTGTGAACAGAGCCTTATTAACGTCCATTCCTGACACCACCACTAGGGGAGCTCAGGAGCATTCTGCAGACTGGATATACATACAATACAGTATCGTGTACAGAATGAGCTCCCCCTAGTGGTGGCGGCAGAGTAACTAAAACCATCTAGTGCTGTGCAGGGGATATGGAGCTGTGTATTAGGAAGAAGGGTCCGAAAACCAGAGAAATAGCAAGACATCACCGAGCGGAGAAAACTGAAGAAGATGGAATAAGGAAAGGAAGGATCTGAGGAAGCGAGTGATCAGCGAGACACCGCGGACTGGGCGAGATGGAAACCACCACTAAACAGCAACGTAACTGACCAATGGTCAGGTGAGGCCTCCGACCAAAGACTGGCAGTCCCATGTAACACCACAGATAACACAGTGATAAATCTCTATATACAGGTAATGTAGTAGATGTCACCGGCAGTCCTATGTAACACCACAGATAACACAGTGATAACTCTCTATATACAGGTAATGTAGTAGATGTCACCGGCAGTCCTATGTAACACCACAGATAACACAGTGATAACTCTCTATATACAGGTAATGTAGTAGATGTCACCGGCAGTCCTATGTAACACCACAGATAACACAGTGATAACTCTCTATATACAGGTAATGTAGTAGGTGTCACCGGCAGTCCTATGTAACACACAGATAACACAGTGATAACTCTCTATATACAGATAATGTAGTAGATGTCACCGGCAGTCCTATGTAACACCACAGATAACACAGTGATAACTCTCTATATACAGGTAATGTAGTAGATGTCACCGGCAGTCCTATGTAACACCACAGATAACACAGTGATAACTCTCTATATACAGGTAATGTAGTAGATGTCACCGGCAGTCCTATGTAACAGCACAGATAACACAGTGATAACTCTCTATATACAGGTAATGTAGTAGATGTCACCGGCAGTCCTATGTAACACCACAGATAACACAGTGATAACTCTCTATATACAGGTAATGTAGTAGATGTCACCGGCAGTCCTATGTAACACCACAGATAACACAGTGATAACTCTCTATATACAGGTAATGTAGTAGATGTCACCGGCAGTCCTATGTAACACCACAGATAACACAGTGATAACTCTCTATATACAGGTAATGTAGTAGATGTCACCGGCAGTCCTATGTAACACACAGATAACACAGTGATAACTCTCTATATACAGGTAATGTAGTAGATGTCACCGGCAGTCCTATGTAACACACAGATAACACAGTGATAACTCTCTATATACAGGTAATGTAGTAGATGTCACCGGCAGTCCTATGTAACACTACAGATAACACAGTGATAAGTCTCTATATACAGGTAATGTAGTAGATGTCACCGGCAGTCCTATGTAACACCACAGATAACACAGTGATAACTCTCTATATACAGGTAATGTAGTAGATGTCACCGGCAGTCCTATGTAACACCACAGATAACACAGTGATAACTCTCTATATACAGGTAATGTAGTAGATGTCACCGGCAGTCCTATGTAACACTACAGATAACACAGTGATAACTCTCTATATACAGGTAATGTAGTAGATGTCACCGGCAGTCCTATGTAACACCACAGATAACACAGTGATAACTCTCTATATACAGGTAATGTAGTAGATGTCACCAGCAGTCCTATGTAACACCACAGATAACACAGTGATATCTCTCTGAGTACAGGTAATGTAGTAGATGTCACCGGCAGTCCTATGTAACACTACAGATAACACAGTGATAACTCTCTATATACAGGTAATGTAGTAGATGTCACCGGCAGTCCCATGTAACACCACAGATAACACAGTGATAACTCTCTATATACAGGTAATGTAGTAGATGTCACCGGCAGTCCTATGTAACACACAGATAACACAGTGATAACTCTCTATATACAGGTAATGTAGTAGATGTCACCGGCAGTCCTATGTAACACCACAGATAACACAGTGATAACTCTCTATATACAGGTAATGTAGTAGATGTCACCGGCAGTCCTATGTAACACACAGATAACACAGTGATAACTCTCTATATACAGGTAATGTAGTAGATGTCACCGGCAGTCCCATGTAACACCACAGATAACACAGTGATATCTCTCTGAGTACAGGTAATGTAGTAGATGTCACCAGCAGTCCTATGTAACACCACAGATAACACAGTGATATCTCTCTGAGTACAGGTAATGTAGTAGATGTCACCGGCAGTCCCATGTAACACCACAGATAACACAGTGATAACTCTCTATATACAGGTAATGTAGTAGATGTCACCGGCAGTCCTATGTAACACCACAGATAACACAGTGATAACTCTCTATATACAGGTAATGTAGTAGATGTCACCGGCAGTCCTATGTAACACCACAGATAACACACAGAGACATCACTATAACTACTTTGTAGTCTCGGTCTCTGCTCCATGTTTACATATATGGTAGGTCGCGCTTCCAGTGATCAGTCCTCAACTAATGGATGGACATGAAGCTGACAAAATCCAGTCCCGGAGCAGCAGTGCAGGAAATTCAATCTGCGTGCGAGGTCAAGACAGACGTTCAAGATAATGACAAGAACAGGAAGAACAAAGACTAATACCAGATCCTCAAATAATGGAGGCCAAAATTACAAGATCAATGCAGAGAGTCCAAAAGCAGTAAACACTGCACTGTACATGACTTATCCTGTATTATACTCCAGAGCTGCGCTCACTATTCTGCTGGTACAGTCACTGTGTACATACATTACATTACTTATCCTGTATTATACTCCAGAGCTGCGTTCACTATTCTGCTGGTGCAGTCACTGTGTACATACATTACATTACTTATCCTGTATTATACTCCAGAGCTGCGCTCACTATTCTGCTGGTGCAGTCACTGTGTACATACATTACATTACTTATCCTGTATTATACTCCAGAGCTGCGTTCACTATTCTGCTGGTGCAGTCACTGTGTACATACATTACATTACTTATCCTGTATTATACTCCAAAGCTGTGCTCACTATTCTGCTGGTGCAGTCACTGTGTACATACATTACATTACTTATCCTGTATTATACTCCAGAGCTGCGCTCACTATTCTGCTGGTGCAGTCACTGTGTACATACATTACATTAATTATCCTATATTATACTGCAGAGCTGCGCTCACTATTCTGCTGGTGCAGTCACTGTGTACATACATTACATTACTTATCCTGTATTATACTCCAGAGCTGCGCTCACTATTCTGCTGGTGCAGTCACTGTGTACATACATTACATTACTTATCCTGTATTATACTCCAGAGCTGCGCTCACTATTCTGCTGGTGCAGTCACTGTGTACATACATTACTTATCTTGTAATATACTCCAGAGCTGCGCTCACTATTCTGCTGGTACAGTCACTGTGTATATACATTACATTACTTATCCTGTATTATACTCCAGAGCTGCGCTCACTATTCTGCTGGTGCAGTCACTGTGTACATACATTACATTACTTATCCTGTATTATACTCCAGAGCTGCGCTCACTATTCTGCTGGTGCAGTCACTGTGTACATACATTACATTACGTATCCTGTATTATACTCCAGAGCTGCGCTCACTATTCTGCTGGTGCAGTCACTGTGTACATACATTACATTACTTATCCAATATTATACTGCAGAGCTGCGCTCACTATTCTGCTGGTGCAGTCACTGTGTACATACATTACATTACTTATCCTGTATTATACCCCAGAGCTGCGCTCACTATTCTGCTGGTGCAGTCACTGTGTACATACATTACATTACTTATCCTGTATTATACTCCAGAGCTGCGCTCACTATTCTGCTGGTGCAGTCACTGTGTACATACATTACATTACGTATCCTGTATTATACTCCAGAGCTGCGCTCAATATTCTGCTGGTACAGTCACTGTGTACATACATTACATTACTTATCCTGTATTATACTCCAGAGCTGCGCTCACTAATCGGCTGGTGCAGTCACTGTGTACATACATTACATTACGTATCCTGTATTATACTCCAGAGCTGCGTTCACTATTCTGCTGGTACAGTCACTGTGTACATACATTACATTACTTATCCTGTATTATACTCCAGAGCTGCGCTCACTATTCTGCTGGTACAGTCACTGTGTACATACATTACATTACTTATCCTGTATTATACTCCAGAGCTGCGCTCACTATTCTGCTGGTACAGTCACTGTGTACATACATTACTTATCCTGTATTATACTCCAGAGCTGCGCTCACTATTCTGCTGGTGCAGTCACTGTGTACATACATTACATTACTTATCCTGTATTATACTCCAGAGCTGCGCTCACTATTCTGCTGGTACAGTCACTGTGTACATACATTACTTATCTTGTAATATACTCCAGAGCTGCGCTCAATATTCTGCTGGTACAGTCACTGTGTATATACATTACATTACTTATCCTGTATTATACTCCAGAGCTGCGCTCACTATTCTGCTGGTGCAGTCACTGTGTACATACATTACATTACTTATCCTGTATTATACTCCAGAGCTGCGCTCACTATTCTGCTGGTGCAGTCACTGTGTACATACATTACTTATCTTGTAATATACTCCAGAGCTGCGCTCAATATTCTGCTGGTACAGTCACTGTGTATATACATTACATTACTTATCCTGTATTATACTCCAGAGCTGCGCTCACTATTCTGCTGGTGCAGTCACTGTGTACATACATTACTTATCCTGTATTATACTCCAGAGCTGCGCTCACTATTCTGCTGGTACAGTCACTGTGTACATACATTACATTACTTATCCTGTATTATACCCCAGAGCTGCGCTCACTATTCTGCTGGTGCAGTCACTGTGTACATACATTACATTACTTATCCTGTATTATACTCCAGAGCTGCGCTCACTATTCTGCTGGTACAGTCACTGTGTACATACATTACATTACTTATCCTGTATTATACTCCAGAGCTGCGCTCACTATTCTGCTGGTACAGTCACTGTGTACATACATTACATTACTTATCCTGTATTATACTGCAGAGCTGCGCTCACTATTCTGCTGGTGCAGTCACTGTGTACATACATTACTTATCCTGTATTATACTCCAGAGCTGCGCTCACTATTCTGCTGGTACAGTCACTGTGTACATACATTACATTACTTATCCTGTATTATACTCCAGAGCTGCGCTCACTATTCTGCTGGTGCAGTCACTGTGTACATACATTACTTATCCTGTATTATACTCCAGAGCTGCGCTCACTATTCTGCTGGTACAGTCACTGTGTACATACATTACTTATCCTGTATTATACTCCAGAGCTGCGCTCACTATTCTGCTGGTGCAGTCACTGTGTACATGTTAGGAGTATTTTGTGTCGTGAGTATTGGTGCACACCTTCTGACTTGCACGTGCGCACTGCTGGTAGGCAGCTTTATCTCCTGGTTGATTAGTCTGTCCTCCCATTTGCACCTGGGAGGAGTGGTCTCTACTCTGTATTTTAACCCATGCCTCCCATGGTTCTGTGCTGAGTGTCGCTTTTACAGAGCTAGGCCTTAGCAGGAGGAGTAGGTGGTTATCTTGGATAGAGGAAGTTCCGTGGTTGGTTTTTGGGAGGTTTGGGTGAACAAGTTGGTTTGTGTGTTTTCCCTTCTGTGTTCACCAATCCTCCCTCTGTGTATAATTGACTGTGTGAGTGAATTGCCTTATCCTTTGATTTCTACTCAGTTTCCCTGTGTTTGTTTCCTAGTGTAAGGTTCCTTCCCATATTGGTTTGGGGAATTCCTTTCCTACATGTTTCCTGTGTGCTGCTTGTGTTGTTAGTCAGCGCACACCCTTGTCAGTCCCTGTCAGTAGCAGCTTCACTTGTTCGTTAGGGGTGACCCCCTTTAGTCTCCAGTCCCTAGAGGTCTTATAGGGCATTCCTTCTCCCACTTCCCGCTAGGCCTACGGTATCAGTGAGAGAGGAGCTGTCGGGGTCAGGCTTAGCCTGAGTACAGCCGACCCACACCCGTGAGGCAGGGACCGGGATAGCTAGTGGGAGTAGTGCAGGGCGAGATTCCCTACTGCTATCCTTTAGCCCCGTTGCAGCTACCTGGACTGACATAACAGTACACTCAGCCGGTTAAAAAAAAAAAAAAAAAAAAGGAAAGGTTCGTTTGCATTATGACGGACCTGAAACAGTTGTACCAGGCGGTGCAGCAGATCTCCACTGAGATGGAGGGGATCAAGCTACGAATGGATGCCATCCAAGCTTCTGGCGTATCTCAAGTACAGCAGTTGGCTCAACACACAGCCTCTCAGGTGGAGGGCATACAGAGGCAGGTGAGTAGCGCCCCTGTGGGTCGGCCTCTGGAGCCAAAAGTCAGCTTACCTGAACCCTTCCGAGGTAAGAGGTCAGATTTTTTCCGATTTCAAAAGGACTGTCTTTTGTATTTCCGGCTACGGCCGTTTTCCTCCGGTTCTGAGGTACAGAGAGTTGGGATTATTATTACTTTATTGAGAGATGATCCCCTCATCTGGGCACATTCGTTACCAGCCGACTCAGCTTGCTTACTAACTGTAGAGGCGTTTTTCTCCACAATGGGGTTACTGTATGACGACCCAGACAGGGTACGCACGGCTGAGTATAACCTACGACGTGTGGTGCAAGGGGATCACGCTATAGAGAAATATTGCACAGAGTTTCGTAGGTGGGCAGCAGAAGTACATTGGAATGACCCCGCTCTACTTAGTCAGTTTGAGACAGGGCTCTCAGAACAGGTTAAAGACCATCTAGTTTCTCACCCTGTTCCGGGAGATCTAGATGAGGCCATGCAGCTGGCAATTAGAGTTGGACGGCGCCTCCGGGAGCGTGGAGACAGGAGTCCTGGGGGGCTTAGCCCTCCTCAATTCTCTGTTTTTGGAGAGGACCCGGGGGACCAACCCATGCAGATTGGGGCCACTGTGCGAAGTGCTAGACCCAAGAGTGAAGGGTCCCGCACAGTACGCTGTTTTGTGTGTGGAGGGATGGGACATTTAGCAAGGGTATGCCCCTCCAGAGAATGGTTCGCCAAGGAGAGTAATAACCCCAGGTCTATTGAGGGTAAAGGGAGAAAACCTACTAAGGAGGGAGGTGTGCATATTTCCTGTACTCAGACTGCCGGGTTGACCCTTGAAGGATGGGTAAATGGGCAGAAGTGCCGGATTTTGGTTGATTGTGGTTCGGCAGTCAACCTTATTGACTCAGAGTTTTGTGAGCAATTAAGGGTGAGTCCTTTGGTCTTGGAGTCTCAGATACCGGTGTGGGCTATTGATAAGACCCCTCTACAGCAAGCTGTCATCTCCAAACAGGTGGAGGGTCTGGAGTTTATTGTGGGTGGCCACAGGGAAGAGATTGACTTGTTCTTGTTGTCTAAGTTACCAGCACAAGTAGTTTTGGGGTGGCCCTGGCTGAAGCAGCATAACCCTATTATCAACTGGGAGACCGAGTCAGTAGTTTCTTGGGGGCAGGGGTGTAATGGTCGATGTCTGCCCATATCCGTTATGTCTTTGTCTATAGACAATTTGCCTCAAGAAATATGTGAGTTCAGGGAGGTCTTTGAGGAAAGGGCAGCCAAGACATTACCACCACATCGCACCTATGATTGCTCGATTAAATTTATACCTAATGCAGTGTTACCCAAGACAAGGTTGTACAATCTCACTATTCCGGAGAGGGAGGCGCTCAAAGAGTATATTGAGGGGAGTCTAGAGGTGGGGCATATTCGCCCATCTAAGTCCCCAGTAGCAGTGGGGTTTTTCTTTGTAAAGAAGAAAGATGGAGGGTTGCGCCCTTGTTTGGATTTTAGGGAGATTAACAAAATCACGGTGCGGAATCCCTATCCCATTCTGTTGATCTCGGATCTATTCAGCCAGATTACGGGAGCCCGCTGGTTTAGTAAAATAGATTTACGTGGGGCGTATAACTTGCTGAGAATCAAGAAGGGGGATGAGTGGAAAACAGCGTTTAACACACCCCTAGGACACTTTGAGAATCTGGTGATGCCTTTCGGTCTAACCAATGCGCCCGCGTTTTTTCAGAATTTTATTAATGATGTACTAAGTGCCGTCATAGGGAGGGGGGTTGTGGTCTATCTGGACGATATACTCATTTACACCCCGGATTTGGAGACTCATTGGGAGAGAGTGAGAGAGGTTTTAAATCTCCTGAGGGTTAACCAATTAAGTGCTAAGCTGGAGAAATGTGTGTTCGCGGTCAATAAATTATGTTTCCTTGGCTATATCCTATCGGACAAGGGGTTCGAGATGGACCCTGAGAAGGTCAGGGCAGTCTTGGAGTGGCCGCAACCCGAGAACCTAAAGGCGGTCCAACGGTTCTTGGGGTTCTCCAACTATTATCGCCAGTTTATTAAGGGATTTTCTGAGGTTGTGAAACCTATCTCGGACTTGACTAAGAAGGGGGCTGACTGTGCTAAGTGGTCGCCAGAGGCGCTAGCTGCGTTTGAAGAACTGAAGAAGCGATTCTCGTCCGCTCCCATTTTGAGACAGCCGGATGAGAGGTTGGCCTTCCGAGTGGAGGTGGATGCCTCCTCGGTGGGGGTGGGAGCAGTACTTTCTCAGGAGTTCGAGGAGGGTACGCATCCCTGTGCCTTCTTTTCTAAGAAATTCTCTGCCTCTGAACGGAATTATGACATCGGAGATAGGGAACTACTGGCAATAAAACTAGCGTTCGAACATTGGCGTCATTTCCTGGAGGGGGCCAGAAGGCCAGTCCAGGTATTTACCGATCACAAGAATTTGGTTTATCTTGGGTCGGCGAAGAGATTAAATGCACGGCAGGCCAGATGGGCTCTATTTTTTGCGCGGTTCCATTTTACCGTGACTTATGTGCCGGGTTCAAAGAATGTTAAGGCTGATGCTTTATCCCGGTATATGTCGACTGAGGAGGAACGAGAGGCGCCTGCCACTATTCTTGGGGATGGAGTGGTGGTAGCAGTATTGGGCACGAAATTGGAGAAGGCCTTGATCGAAGCGCAACACGCTGCACCTTCCAAGATACCTAGAAACAAGCTGTTTGTCCCAACTACTCTCCGACAAAGTCTCCTGAGGGAGTGTCACGAGTCGGTTCTTGCTGGTCACCCGGGGGTTTCAGAGACCATGAGATTGGTGTCTAGGAATTTTTGGTGGCCAGGGTGGAGTAAGGATGTCTTGCAGTTTGTTCAAAATTGTTCGGTCTGTGCAAGAGCCAAGGCGTCGCATACCCGTCCCCACAGTCTTCTACATCCATTGGAACCTCCTAAGGCACCTTGGACTCATCTGTCTATGGATTTCATCACGGGCCTTCCAGTGTCTAAGAGTTTCACGGTCATTTGGGTAGTCGTTGACCGCTTCACGAAAATGTGCCATTTGATCCCGTTTTCCAGGCTGCCATGTGCCAAGACACTATCAGGGGCATTTATTAAAGAAATTGTAAGGTTGCATGGTCTTCCTGAGGAGATCGTTTCGGACAGGGGACCGCAATTTGTGGCTAAATTCTGGCGGGCTTTTTGCAGCAGGTTGGGAGTTACACTGTCGTTTTCCTCCGGGTTTCACCCAGAGTCTAACGGACAAACAGAGAGGAAGAATCAGGATGTGGAACAGTTTTTGAGGTGTTTTGTTCGAGAGAATCAGAATAATTGGGCTGACTTTCTTCCCCTGGCAGAATTTTCCCTAAACAACCATGATTCCAATGCCACAGGTACCACACCTTTTTTTTGCTCCAGTGGTAGACATCCTGTTTTCGGAGTATTTTCTTCCATTTCGTCCCCAGTTCCGGAGGAGGAGCTATTTTCTAAAAAGCTGCAAGGGGTATGGTCCCGTATCCGAGAGAATCTGGTGCGGGCGTCGCACCAGGCTAAGGTCCAGGCGGATCGGAAGAGAGGAGAGTTGCAGTTCTTCCCTGGTGAGATGGTTTGGTTGTCCACCAAGAATATCAAGTTGAAGGTTCCTAGCAAGAAGCTGAGTCCCAGGTTTGTGGGTCCTTTTAAGATCATCAAGATGGTAAATGAAGTGGCGGCGCAGCTGCAACTACCTAAAAGGTGGAAGATAAACCGGGTGTTCCATGTCTCCTTGTTAAAGAAGGCCAAGAAGGGAACGTCTCCAGTTAAAGTTCCACCAGTTTCTGAGTCCGGGGAGTATGAGATATCCCGAGTTCTGGATAGCAAATATGTTCGGGGGAAGCTACGGTATCTGGTGGCATGGAAGGGATACGGTCCTGAGGATAATTCTTGGGTTCTGGAGTCGGATATGTCAGCCCCCAGACTCGTGGAGAAATTCCACAAGGAGTTCCCGAAGAAGGATGCTCCTAGAGAATCCGGAGTCTTCTCCTTGAGGGGAGGATCCTGTTAGGAGTATTTTGTGTCGTGGGTATTGGTGCACACCTTCTGACTTGCACGTGCGCACTGATGGTAGGCAGCTTGATTTCCTGGTTAATTAGTCTGTCCTCCCATTTGCACCTGGGAGGAGTGGTCTCTACTCTGTATTTAAACCCATGCCTCCCATGGTTCTGTGCTGAGTGTCGCTTTTACAGAGCTAGGCCTTAGCAGGAGGAGTAGGTGGTTATCTTGGATAGAGGAAGTTCCTTGGTTGGTTTTTGGGAGGTTTTGGGTGAACAAGTTGGTGTGTGTGTTTTCCCTTCTGTGTTCACCAATCCTCCCTCCGTGTATAATTGACTGTGTGAGTGAATTGCCTTATCCTTTGATTTCTACTCAGTTTCCCTGTGTTTGTTTCCTAGTGTATGGTTCCTTCCCATATTGGTTTGGGGGAATCCTTTCCCACATTTTTCCTGTGTGCTGCTTGTGTTGTTAGTCAGCGCACACCCTTGTCAGTCCCTGTCAGTAGCAGCTTCACTTGTTCGTTAGGGGTGACCCCCTTTAGTCTCCAGTCCCTAGAGATCTTATAGGGCATTCCTTCTCCCACTTCCCTCTAGGCCTACGGTATCAGTGAGAGAGGAGCTGTCGGGGTCAGGCTTAGCCTGAGAACAGCCGACCCACACCCGTGAGGCAGGGACCGGGTTAGCTAGTGGGAGTAGTGCAGGGCGAGATTCCCTACTGCTATCCCTTAGCCCCGTTGCAGCTACCTGGACTGACATAACAGTACATACATTACATTACGCATCCTGTATTATACCCCAGAGCTGCGCTCACTATTCTGCTGGTGCAGTCACTGTGTACATACATTACATTACTTATCCTGTATTATACCCCAGAGCTGCGCTCACTATTCTGCTGGTGCAGTCACTGTGTACATACATTACATTACTTATCCTGTATTATACTCCAGAGCTGCGCTCACTATTCTGCTGGTGCAGTCACTGTGTACATACATTACATTACGTATCCTGTATTATACTCCAGAGCTGCGCTCAATATTCTGCTGGTACAGTCACTGTGTACATACATTACATTACTTATCCTGTATTATACTCCAGAGCTGCGCTCACTAATCTGCTGGTGCAGTCACTGTGTACATACATTACATTACGTATCCTGTATTATACTCCAGAGCTGCGTTCACTATTCTGCTGGTACAGTCACTGTGTACATACATTACATTACTTATCCTGTATTATACTACAGAGCTGCGCTCACTATTCTGCTGGTACAGTCACTGTGTACATACATTACATTACTTATCCTGTATTATACTCCAGAGCTGCGCTCACTATTCTGCTGGTACAGTCACTGTGTACATACATTACATTACTTATCCTGTATTATACTCCAGAGCTGCGCTCACTATTCTGCTGGTACAGTCACTGTGTACATACATTACTTATCCTGTATTATACTCCAGAGCTGTGCTCACTATTCTGCTGGTACAGTCACTGTGTACATACATTACTTATCCTGTATTATACTCCAGAGCTGCGCTCACTATTCTGCTGGTACAGTCACTGTGTACATACATTACATTACTTATCCTGTATTATACTCCAGAGCTGCGCTCACTATTCTGCTGGTACAGTCACTGTGTACATACATTACATTACGTATCCTGTATTATACTCCAGAGCTGCGCTCAATATTCTGCTGGTACAGTCACTGTGTACATACATTACATTACTTATCCTGTATTATACTCCAGAGCTGCGCTCACTAATCTGCTGGTGCAGTCACTGTGTACATACATTACATTACGTATCCTGTATTATACTCCAGAGCTGCGTTCACTATTCTGCTGGTACAGTCACTGTGTACATACATTACATTACTTATCCTGTATTATACTCCAGAGCTGCGCTCACTATTCTGCTGGTACAGTCACTGTGTACATACATTACATTACTTATCCTGTATTATACTCCAGAGCTGCGCTCACTATTCTGCTGGTACAGTCACTGTGTACATACATTACATTACTTATCCTGTATTATACTCCAGAGCTGCGCTCACTATTCTGCTGGTACAGTCACTGTGTACATACATTACTTATCCTGTATTATACTCCAGAGCTGCGCTCACTATTCTGCTGGTACAGTCACTGTGTACATACATTACATTACTTATCCTGTATTATACTCCAGAGCTGCGCTCACTATTCTGCTGGTACAGTCACTGTGAACATACATTACATTACTTATCCTGTATTATACTCTAGAGCTGCGCTCACTATTCTGCTGGTACAGTCACTGTGTACATACATTACATTACTTATCCTGTATTATACTCCAGAGCTGCGCTCACTATTCTGCTGGTACAGTCACTGTGTATATACATTACATTACTTATCCTGTATTATACTCCAGAGCTGCGCTCACTATTCTGCTGGTACAGTCACTGTGTACATACATTACATTACTTATCCTGTATTATACTCCAGAGCTGCGCTCACTATTCTGCCGGTACAGTCACTGTGTACATACATTACATTACTTATCCTGTATTATACTCCAGAGCTGCGCTCACTATTCTGCCGGTACAGTCACTGTGTACATACATTACATTACTTATCCTGTATTATACTCCAGAGCTGCGCTCACTATTCTGCTGGTACAGTCACTGTGTACATACATTACATTACTTATCCTGTATTATACTCCAGAGCTGCGCTCACTATTCTGCTGGTACAGTCACTGTGTACATACATTACATTACTTATCCTGTATTATACTCCAGAGCTGCGCTCACTATTCTGCTGGTACAGTCACTGTGTACATACATTACTTATCCTGTATTATACTCCAGAGCTGCGCTCACTATTCTGCTGGTACAGTCACTGTGTACATACATTACATTACTTATCCTGTATTATACTCCAGAGCTGCGCTCACTATTCTGCTGGTACAGTCACTGTGAACATACATTACATTACTTATCCTGTATTATACTCTAGAGCTGCGCTCACTATTCTGCTGGTACAGTCACTGTGTACATACATTACATTACTTATCCTGTATTATACTCCAGAGCTGCGCTCACTATTCTGCTGGTACAGTCACTGTGTATATACATTACATTACTTATCCTGTATTATACTCCAGAGCTGCGCTCACTATTCTGCCGGTACAGTCACTGTGTACATACATTACATTACTTATCCTGTATTATACTCCAGAGCTGCGCTCACTATTCTGCCGGTACAGTCACTGTGTACATACATTACATTACTTATCCTGTATTATACTCCAGAGCTGCGCTCACTATTCTGCCGGTACAGTCACTGTGTACATACATTACATTACTTATCTTGTATTATACTCCAGAGCTACGCTCACTATTCTGCTGGTACAGTCAGTGTGTACATACATTACATTACTTATCCTGTATTATACTCCAGAGCTGCGTTCACTATTCTGCTGGTGCAGTCACTGTGTACATACATTACATTACTTATCCTGTATTACACTCCAGAGCTGCGCTCACTATTCTGCTGGTACAGTCACTGTGTACATACATTACATTACTTATCCTGTATTATACTCCAGAGCTGCGCTCACTATTCTGCTGGTGCAGTCACTGTGTACATACATTACATTACTTATACTGTATTATACTCTAGAGCTGTGCTCACTATTCTGCTGGTGCAGTCACTGTGTACATACATTACATTAATTATCCTATATTATACTGCAGAGCTGCGCTCACTATTCTGCTGGTGCAGTCACTGTGTACATACATTACATTACTTATCCTGTATTATACTCCAGAGCTGCGCTCAATATTCTGCTGGTACAGTCACTGTGTACATACATTACATTACTTATCCTGTATTATACTCCAGAGCTGCGATCACTATTCTGCTGGTGCAGTCACTGTGTACATACATTACTTATCTTGTAATCTACTCCAGAGCTGCGCTCACTATTCTGCTGGTGCAGTCACTGTGTACATACATTACATTACTTATCCTGTATTATACTCCAGAGCTGCGCTCACTATTCTGCTGGTGCAGTCACTGTGTACATACATTACTTATCTTGTAATATACTCCAGAGCTGCGCTCAATATTCTGCTGGTGCAGTCACTGTGTACATACATTACTTATCTTGTAATCTACTCCAGAGCTGCGCTCACTATTCTGCTGGTGCAGTCACTGTGTACATACATTACATTACTTATCCTGTATTATACTCCAGAGCTGCGCTCACTATTCTGCTGGTGCAGTCACTGTGTACATACATTACATTACGTATCCTGTATTATACTCCAGAGCTGCGCTCACTATTCTGCTGGTGCAGTCACTGTGTACATACATTACATTACTTATCCTATATTATACTACAGAGCTGCGCTCACTATTCTGCTGGTACAATCACTGTGTACATACATTACATTACTTATCCTGTATTATACCCCAGAGCTGCGCTCACTATTCTGCTGGTGCAGTCACTGTGTACATACATTACATTACTTATCCTGTATTATACTCCAGAGCTGCGCTCACTATTCTGCTGGTGCAGTCACTGTGTACATACATTACATTACGTATCCTGTATTATACTCCAGAGCTGCGCTCAATATTCTGCTGGTACAGTCACTGTGTACATACATTACATTACTTATCCTGTATTATACTCCAGAGCTGCGCTCACTAATCTGCTGGTGCAGTCACTGTGTACATACATTACATTACGTATCCTGTATTATACTCCAGAGCTGCGTTCACTATTCTGCTGGTACAGTCACTGTGTACATACATTACATTACTTATCCTGTATTATACTCCAGAGCTGCGCTCACTATTCTGCTGGTACAGTCACTGTGTACATACATTACTTATCCTGTATTATACTCCAGAGCTGCGCTCACTATTCTGCTGGTACAGTCACTGTGTACATACATTACTTATCCTGTATTATACTCCAGAGCTGCGCTCACTATTCTGCTGGTACAGTCACTGTGTACATACATTACATTACTTATCCTGTATTATACTCCAGAGCTGCGCTCACTATTCTGCTGGTACAGTCACTGTGTACATACATTACATTACTTATCCTGTATTATACTCCAGAGCTGCGCTCACTATTCTGCTGGTGCAGTCACTGTGTACATACATTACATTACTTATCCTGTATTATACTCTAGAGCTGCGCTCACTATTCTGCTGGTACAGTCACTGTGTACATACATTACATTACTTATCCTGTATTATACTCCAGAGCTGCGCTCACTATTCTGCTGGTACAGTCACTGTGTACATACATTACTTATCCTGTATTATACTCCAGAGCTGTGCTCACTATTCTGCTGGTACAGTCACTGTGTACATACATTACATTACTTATCCTGTATTATACTCCAGAGCTGCGCTCACTATTCTGCTGGTGCAGTCACTGTGTACACACATTACATTACTTATCCTGTATTATACTCCAGAGCTGCGCTCACTATTCTGCTGGTACAGTCACTGTGTACATACATTACATTACTTATCCTGTATTATACTCCAGAGCTGCGCTCACTATTCTGCTGGTGCAGTCACTGTGTACATACATTACATTACTTATCCTGTATTATACTCCAGAGCTGCGCTCACTATTCTGCTGGTGCAGTCACTGTGTACATACATTACATTACTTATCCTGTATTATACTCCAGAGCTGCGCTCACTATTCTGCTGGTACAGTCACTGTGTACATACATTACTTATCCTGTATTATACTCCAGAGCTGCGCTCACTATTCTGCTGGTACAGTCACTGTGTACATACATTACATTACTTATCCTGTATTATACTCCAGAGCTGCGCTCACTATTCTGCTGGTACAGTCACTGTGAACATACATTACATTACTTATCCTGTATTATACTCTAGAGCTGCGCTCACTATTCTGCTGGTACAGTCACTGTGTACATACATTACATTACTTATCCTGTATTATACTCCAGAGCTGCGCTCACTATTCTGCTGGTACAGTCACTGTGTACATACATTACATTACTTATCCTGTATTATACCCCAGAGCTGCACTCACTATTCTGCTGGTGCAGTCACTGTGTACATACATTACATTACTTATCCTGTATTATACTCCAGAGCTGCGCTCACTATTCTGCTGGTACAGTCACTGTGTACATACATTACATTACTTATCCTGTATTATACTCCAGAGCTGCGCTCACTATTCTGCTGGTACAGTCACTGTGTACATACATTACATTACTTATCCTGTATTATACTCCAGAGCTGCGCTCACTATTCTGCACAGCGCCCCCTCCTGTACCTTATATATTATACTTCTCCTGATGTTGGGGTCGGCTCCATCTCTTACCTAATTTCACCTGCAGCGGGGAAGGCTTGTAGTTCATGGACACGCTCTCGCCCTCTCGGATATCACAGTCTCCATCAGAAATGGCGGCTGCCGCAGGGTCCTGTGGGAGAAGAGAATGGTCAGTGATGTCACTGGAGGGTATGAGGCGATGACATGGGCAGTGGGGTGCGCCTTATATATATCTGCTCTTCTATATATCAGTGAAGAGGGCACAGTATCATGTAAATGCAGCACTCCCCGGGACGTGAATGTATTGTTGGGTCCCCGGGACGTGAATGTGTTGTGGGGTCCCCGGGACGTGAATGTGTTGTGGGGGTCCCCGGGACGTGAATGTGTTGTGGGGTCCCCAGGATGTGAATGTGTTGTGGGGTCCCCAGGA
This sequence comes from Leptodactylus fuscus, assembly GCF_031893055.1. Classification (NCBI taxonomy): domain Eukaryota; kingdom Metazoa; phylum Chordata; class Amphibia; order Anura; family Leptodactylidae; genus Leptodactylus; species Leptodactylus fuscus. Next base: position 4,587,995 of record NC_134265.1, on the reverse strand, counting down.
TATGTATGTGTTGTGGGGGTCCCCGGGACGTGTATGTGTTGTGGGGTCCCCGGGATATGTATGTGTTGTGGGGTCCCCGGGATATGTATGTGTTGTGGGGTCCCCGGGATATGTATGTGTTGTGGGGTCCCCGGGATGTGAATGTGTTGTGGGGTCCCCAGGATATGTATGTGTTGTGGGGTCCCCGGGACGTGTATGTGTTGTGGGGGTCCCCGGGACGTGTATGTGTTGTGGGGTCCCAGGGACGTGTATGTGTTGTTCCCGGGATGTGTATGTGTTGTTCTCGGGATGTGTATGTATTGTGTTGTCCCCGGGATGTGTATGTGTTGTGGGGTCCCCAGAACATGTATGTGTTGTGGGGGTCCCCGGGATGTGAATGTGTTGTGGGGTCCCCAGGATATGTATGTGTTGTGGGGGTCCCCGGGATGTGAATGTGTTGTGGGGGTCCCCGGGACGTGTATGTGTTGTGGGGTCCCAGGGATGTGTATGTGTTGTTCCCGGGATGTGTATGCATTGTGTTGTCCCCGGGATGTGTATGTGTTGTGGGGTCCCCAGAACATGTATGTGTTGTGGGGGTCCCCAGGATGTGCATGTGTTGTGGGGGTCCCCAGGTGTGCAGCTCTATGAGCGGACAGCCTCCATCCTCATTATGACTGCAGCACAGGCCGCACCGCCGCGCGGGTAATGTTCCCGGGATCCAGGTGCAGGCTGGGAATGAAGTCTGACAGTCGGGCGGTTATTACATTTCTATCACTGCCTCTTCTCAGAATACTAAATATATCAGGAAATGTCCGAGCCCAGAGCCGCCACAAGAGCGGGGACTAGTGATGTCACTGGTGAGGTCACTCCTCATGTACATAAAGCTTAGTCACTGCATTATAAAAGCCCTGACTAATCTCAATAGTCTCTTCAATATTTTCAAGACCACTGCTTGTGGTGAATTGACAGGGAGGCAGTACTATCTGTAACTACATCATATACAGGAGAGACAGGGAGGCAGTACTATCTGTAACTACATCATATACAGGAGAGACAGGGAGGCAGTACTATCTGTACCTACATCATATATAGGAGAGACAGGGAGGCAGTACTATCTGTACCTACATCATATATAGGAGAGACAGGGAGGCAGTACTATCTGTACCTACATCATATATAGGAGAGACAGGGAGGCAGTACTATCTGTACCTACATCATATATAGGAGAGACAGGGAGGCAGTACTATCTGTACCTACATCATATATAGGAGAGACAGGGAGGCAGTACTATCTGTACCTACATCATATATAGGAGAGACAGGGAGGCAGTACTATCTGTACCTACATCATATATAGGAGAGAGACAGGGAGGCGGTACTATCTGTACCTACATCATATATAGGAGAGAGACAGGGAGGCGGTACTATCTGTACCTACATCATATATAGGAGAGACAGGGAGGCAGTACTATCTGTACCTACATCATATATAGGAGAGACAGGGAGGCGGTACTATCTGTACCTACATCATATATAGGAGAGACAGGGAGGCGGTACTATCTGTACCTACATCATATATAGGAGAGAGACAGGGAGGCGGTACTATCTGTACCTACATCATATATAGGAGAGAGACAGGGAGGCGGTACTATCTGTACCTACATCATATATAGGAGAGACAGGGAGGCGGTACTATCTGTACCTACATCATATATAGGAGAGACAGGGAGGCGGTACTATCTGTACCTACATCATATATAGGAGAGACAGGGAGGCGGTACTATCTGTACCTACATCATATATAGGAGAGACAGGGAGGCGGTACTATCTGTACCTACATCATATATAGGAGAGACAGGGAGGCGGTACTATCTGTACCTACATCATATATAGGAGAGACAGGGAGGCGGTACTATCTGTACCTACATCATATATAGGAGAGACAGGGAGGCGGTACTATCTGTACCTACATCATATATAGGAGAGACAGGGAGGCGGTACTATCTGTACCTACATCATATATAGGAGAGACAGGGAGGCGGTACTATCTGTACCTACATCATATATAGGAGAGACAGGGAGGCGGTACTATCTGTACCTACATCATATATAGGAAAGACAGGGAGGCAGTACTATCTGTAACTACATCATATATGGGAGAGACAGGGAGGCGGTACTATCTGTACCTACACCATATATAGGAGAGACAGGGAGGCGGTACTATCTGTACCTACATCATATATAGGAGAGACAGGGAGGTGGTACTATCTGTACCTACATCATATATAGGAGAGACAGGGAGGCGGTACTATCTGTAACTACATCATATATAGGAGAGACAGGGAGGCGGTACTATCTGTACCTACATCATATATAGGAGAGACAGGGAGGCGGTACTATCTGTACCTACATCATATATAGGAGAGACAGGGAGGCAGTACTATCTGTACCTACATCATATATAGGAGAGACAGGGAGGCAGTACTATCTGTACCTACAACATTTACAGGTAGAGACAGAAAGTAATTCTGTTTGCTTGTCACTTTGAAGGCAGATGGATGTATAGATGTCTGAAATCTCAGCCTGGGGGTTGTTGATCCAGAACAATCACCCAGGGTGCTGCCTAAGACTACACTGGTGTAAACAGGCAGAGGCAATAGGAAGGAGCACGGAGCAGAGCGGATTAATAGAAGGTGTTCCCCTTTAAGATGTCTGCTGCCCAGAGGACAAATCTTACAGCAAGAAGTTAAAATTTAGAAATAAAAAAAAAATCCTGTGGACAATTCTTTATGCGATCGGCTGCTTATTGCTTCCCGGGAATACACATCCCACTCCACCAGCAGATATCTGATCGCCCTAATTAGCAGAGAAACAACTTATTGTCCACTGGGGAACGAACGTTATTGGATTGCAGACTTCCCGGATCAACAGTAAGTTACAAAGAGTTTCCTTAGACTCAATTGACCTTCACAAGGGGCGAACTATAACTATGGAGTGATGGAGACGAGCGGAGCACAAGGTACAGAGCTGACTGTAGAGGAGAGGGCGGGGGTATCAATGTCTGTACTCACTGCTCTGCACTATTACATAATAAGCTCTATATACCGCCAGATACTCACCACGGAGTGATTACAGGATACTAATGAGAGGCCGAGAAGAAAGGAGGAGGGCAGAAGGTGAGGGGAAAACCGCGAAACCACAGAAGGATCAGAGATAAACCAAGAGTATAGAGAATAATGCCATATCTCCTATGTACAAGAATATAACTACTATAATACTACTGCTATGTACAAGAATATAACTACTATAATACTGCTCCTATGTACAAGAATATAACTACTATAATACTGCTCCTATGTACAAGAATATAACTACTGTAATACTGCCTCCTATGTACAAGAATATAACTACTATAATACTACCTCCTATGTACAAGAATATAACTACTGTAATACTGCCTCCTATGTACAAGAATATAACTACTATAATACTACTCCTATATACAAGAATATAACTACTATAATACTACTCCTATGTACAAGAATATAACTACTATAATACTACCTCCTATGTACAAGAATATAACTACTATAATACTGCTCCTATATACAAAAATATAATTACTATAATACTGCTCCTATATACAAGAATATAACTACTATAATACTGCTCCTAGGTACAAGAATATAACTACTATAATACTACCTCCTATGTACAAGAATATAACTACTATAATACTACCTCCTATGTACAAGAATATAACTACTATAATACTACCTCCTATGTACAAGAATATAACTACTATAATACTGCTCCTATGTACAAGAATATAACTACTATAATACTACTCCTATATACAAGAATATAACTACTATAATACTACCTCCTATACACAAGAATATAACTACTATAATACTACTCCTATGTACAAGAATATAACTACTATAATACTACCCCTATATACAAGAATATAACTACTATAATACTGCTCCTATGTACAAGAATATAACTACTATAATACTACTCCTATGTACAAGAATATAACTACTATAATACTACCCCTATATACAAGAATATAACTACTATAATACTACTCCTATGTACAAGAATATAACTACTATAATACTACTCCTATGTACAAGAATATAACTACTATAATACTACTCCTATATACAAGAATATAACTACTATAATACTACCTCCTATGTACAAGAATATAACTACTATAATACTACTCATATGTACAAGAATATAACTAGTATAAAACTTCTCCTATGTACAAGAATATAACTACTATAATACTGCTCCTATGTACAAGAATATAACTACTATAATACTACCTCCTATGTACAAGAATATAACTACTATAATACTACTCCTATGTACAAGAATATAACTACTATACTACTGCTCCTATGTACAAGAATATAACTACTATAATACTGCTCCTATGTACAAGAATATAACTACTATAATACTGCTCCTATGTACAGGAATATAACTACTATAATACTGCTCCTATGTACAAGAATATAACTACTATAATACTGCTCCTATGTACAAGAATATAACTACTATAATACTACTCCTATGTACAAGAATATAACTACTATAATACTACCTCCTATGTACAAGAATATAACTACTATAATACTACCTCCTATGTACAAGAATATAACTACTATAATACTACTCCTATGTACAAGAATATTACTACTATAATACTGCTTCTATGTACAAGAATATAACTACTATAATACTACCTCCTATGTACAAGAATATTACTACTATAATACTACTCCTATGTACAAGAATATTACTACTATAATACTGCTTCTATGTACAAGAATATAACTACTATAATACTACCTCCTATGTACAAGAATATTACTACTATAATACTACCTCCTATGTACAAGAATATAACTATTATAATACTGCTCCTATGTACAAGAATATAACTACTATAATACTACTCCTATGTACAAGAATATAACTACTATAATACTACTCCTATGTACAAGAATATAACTACTATAATACTACTCCTATCTACAAGAATATAACTACTATAATACTGCTCCTATGTACAAAAATATAACTACTATAATTCTACCTCCTATGTACAAGAATATAACTACTATAATACTGCTCCTATGTACAAGAATATAACTACTATAATACTGCTCCTATGTACAAGAATATAACTACTATAATACTATTCCTATACACAAGAATATAACTTCTATAATACTACCTCCTGTGTACAAGAATATAACTACTCTAATACTGCTCCTATGTACAAGAATATAACTACTATAATACTACCTCCTATGTACAAGTATATAACTACTATAATACTACTCCTATGTACAAGAATATAACTACTATAATACTGCTCCTATGTACAAGAATATAACTACTATAATACTGCCCCTATATACAAGAATATAACTACTATAATACTACCTCCTATGTACAAGAATATAACTACTATAATACTACCTCCTATGTACAAGAATATAACTACTATAATACTACTACTATGTACAAGAATATAACTACTATAATACTAATCCTATGTACAAGAATATAACTACTATAATACTACTACTATGTACAAGAATATAACTACTATAATATTACCTCCTATGTACAAGAATATAACTACTATAATACTACTCCTATGTACAAGAATATAACTACTATAATACTACTACTATGTACAAGAATATAACTACTATAATACTACTCCTATGTACAAGAATATAACTACTATAATACTACCTCCTATGTACAAGAATATAACTACTATAATACTACCTCCTATATACAAGAATATAACTACTATAATACTACCTCCTATGTACAAGAATATAACTACTATAATACTACTCCTATGTACAAGAATATAACTACTATAATACTACTACTATGTACAAGAATATAACTACTATAATACTAATCCTATGTACAAGAATATAACTACTATAATACTACTACTATGTACAAGAATATAACTACTATAATACTACCTCCTATGTACAAGAATATAACTACTATAATACTACTCCTATGTACAAGAATATAACTACTATAATACTACTCCTATGTACAAGAATATAACTACTATAATACTACTCCTATGTACAAGAATATAACTACTATAATACTACTCCTATGTACAAGAATATAACTACTATAATACTACCTCCTATGTACAAGAATATAACTACTATAATACTACTCCTATGTACAAGAATATAACTACTATAATACTACTACTATGTACAAGAATATAACTACTATAATACTACCTTCTATATACAAGAATATATTTTGTGCTAGGTGTCAATTCAGGAGCAAAGAACAGGGTTGGGATGTGGAACCAAAGTAAAAAACAATAAAATAAAACCACATACACTTGCATTCTGGCGCAACAGGAATTTTTTCGGTAGTCACCCTCTGCCACACCTGAGTAACAGTGCAGGTAATTTTGGTGGTATAATCTATAACAATCAGATTCTACTGTGAAGTGAGCATTGTCAGGCAGTAAACAGGCAAAAGGGTGGGATCTACAGCTCTGACATTGATGGCATCTGATAAAGTTACAGCTGACTATTAAGCCCCCTTGACAGTAGAGATTGGAACGGCTTTATCAGGTACAGCAGGATTGTTCGGGATTGGCGGGAACTAGAGAATAACTTCCGGAATCAATGCAGGGGTCTATTAAAGGTGTCACGTATTGAAGATCTGATGTAAGCTCCTCTAACTTTAACCAAATTTCATCTCATAATAACTGTTTCCCCTCCACTGATTCTACAAGGTTGGAATTTTTTGTAGCCCCCCATCACTCCAGAGTCATCAGTGCAGGTAGTTTTAGCAAAAGATATGTCAGTAAGAGACTGGGTGGGGTAGAGAGAAATCAGGAGTGTGTGTGGGGGTCCTCTTTACATCTTAGAGCACTGGGTCCCCCATCAATTGCAGGAACAGGGATCTTCAGTCACCTCCATATGAATGGAACACTGCAGGACTGATGGGGTCTGCACTGCACGGTGACTGGGGGCAACACACAGGCTCAATCCCCGCTCCATTCATGTGGGGGACCCCCAACAATCAGCCACTCCTTCCCTATCCTGTGGATCTTGGGACAACCCCTTTAAGTGTCAGTTATAACATGCATGCAACATGCCACTGGATCGGACCCCACATAGGGGTTTATTCACACACTGCGATCACAAGGTCAGTTATGGAAAATTTTTTGCAAAAAGCTACAAGATTACAATGTGTGAAGAAACCTGACAACAGGCCAAAGGAAGGGCACCATCATCATCATCATCACCATCATCACCACCATCATCACCACCACCACCATCATCATCATCAACACCACTATCATGTCTACCCCCCACAAGCTCTTAAAGGTGCACACCGCCCAATAAACCAGATAGATTGCCCTTCTTCACAGTCATAATCGTTATCCTCCCCCCCCGGTTAGATCTCCGACATCTGCGCCATTGTCCTCTACACAGAACTTCCCCTTTAAGACTGCCTCCTGCACGGACCACCATGGCGGTCTGCCCGCTGATCTCCCCACTGACAACATCTTTAGTATTCAGCTGGAAGGATTGACAGATAATGGATTGTCAGATTGCAGTGATTGAGAGTCCTCGGCTCCCAGGGGCCCCTCCAGGGACAGGACGCTCATTACTATGCAAATTAATCCTATGGTCACCAGGTCTGGATGGCTCGACACAGCCGGGGGGGGAAACTGACAACGGCGCCAATAAAGACGTGAATGTCACCCCCTGCAACTACATGGTCAGCTATAGGGACAACACCACCACTTCTTCCCCCCACCTCATCAACTATACAGTCAGCTATAGGGACAAGAGGGCGGGTCTAATAGTGGCAGTAACAGCAACACCACCCCCCATCAACTATACAGTCAGCTATAGGGACAAGAGAGCCGGGTCTAATAGTGGCAGTAACAGCAACACCACCCTCCATCAACTATACAGTCAGCTATAGGGACAAGAGGGCGGGTCTAATAGTGGCAGTAACAGCAACACCACCCCCCATCAACTATACAGTCAGCTATAGGGACAAGAGGGCGGGTCTAATAGTGGCAGTAACAGCAACACCACCCCCCATCAACTATACAGTCAGCTATAGGGACAAGAGAGCCGGGTCTAATAGTGGCAGTAACAGCAACACCACCCTCCATCAACTATACAGTCAGCTATAGGGACAAGAGGGCCGGGTCTAATAGTGGCAGTAACAGCAACACCACCCCCCATCAACTATACAGTCAGCTATAGGGACAAGAGGGCCGGGTCTAATAGTGGCAGTAACAGCAACACCACCCCCCATCAACTATACAGTCAGCTATAGGGACAAGAGAGCTGGGTCTAATAGTGGCAGTAACAGCAACACCACCCTCCATCAACTATACAGTCAGCTATAGGGACAAGAGGGCCGGGTCTAATAGTGGCAGTAACAGCAACACCACCCTCCATCAACTATACAGTCAGCTATAGGGACAAGAGGGCCGGGTCTAATAGTGGCAGTAACAGCAACACCACCCCCCATCAACTATACAGTCAGCTATAGGGACAAGAGGGCCGGGTCTAATAGTGGCAGTAACAGCAACACCACCCTCCATCAACTATACAGTCAGCTATAGGGACAAGAGAGCCGGGTCTAATAGTGGCAGTAACAGCAACACCACCCCCCATCAACTATACAGTCCCCTTTCTATCTACAAAACCTGCGCCTGTTACAGGAGAGAATATAGATGAACAACAAAAACCTTCATATATACTGAGCACAGGACACAAATATGGACATTATATTACTGAGAAAATAATTGTACCTTATAGTGAGTGAATAATACCGCCATACAGTACCCAGAAAATAATACTACTATAATACTGAGTGGATAATACGCCCATACAGTGCCTATATAATACTGACATTATAATAAGTTAATAATCATACCTTATAGGGAGTGAATAATACCGCCATACTGACATTAGAATACAAAGCTGATAATTCTACCATATAGTGAGTGAATAATACCGCTATACAGTGCCTATATTATACTGACATTAGAATACGGAGCAGGGTGTGTGAGTAAATGCAGTCTTATGTAGGGGAGAGGTGAACATCGCTTTATACAGGTTGGTATGAACACGGCCTTATATAGGGGGGTATCAATACGGGCCTATGTAGGTTATATATGAATACATGTTGGGACGTGTTCACACATGCTGATGCTTCTCTTATGTAATCTCCTCTATTTCTGTAGCAGCTGATAACTGCGTGTAGATTGGGGGTGTCAGGTGAGACGGGGTCAGTGCTCGCTATTAGAGGGGGTCTCCAGGATATGGTGATGGGCACATCTGCCTGCCGTGCGGTGCCAGAACCAGGTTAATGAAGCTCCAGGAGCAGCTGGACGGTGAGCGCAGAGAGGGCTCGGAACGATCATCAATCATGTCTGACAGCCGTACACCCAGCGGCCGCCCACCCGCCATCTACTGTATATCACTGACAGGGGTAGAACAAGTAATCTGCATCTAATAACCCCATCCCACCTCCCAGGCTTATACTCTACTGGTACATGTGTCAGTCTTCACTGCGCCTCTGACATTCTATTCATGAACCAGGTAGAGGAAATGAACAGGGCTACAAGTCTCTTCTATATACTAACCAGCTGCTGTGCAAGGGATTGTGGGAATTAAAGGGGAAATAAATATAAACCATCAGCAAGTGCTGCTGTGATGTCTGAGGGTCCCGGGGGGGGGGGGGGGGGGGGGGTTATGCCGCTGTTCATACAGTCAGTGCACTGGGAGGCACAGACAATGCTGGTGATAAATTCAAGGAGTGACCTTTAAGCAGTAGCTGTGTCTGACCGCACATGTCACCAGCTATAGGACAATCAGGTCACCCCCTCCCCAGAGACAACAAACTGCACCAGACCCCCCCCCCCTTCATTATCACTGCCTGTCCTAACACAAAGTAAATAAGTCACCCAAATGTACTACAGAGACCTGAATGTCTGTAACTATGTATTATACACCAGAGCTGCGCTCACTATTCTGCTGGTGCAGTCACTGTGTACATACATTACATTACTTATCCTGTATTATACCCCAGAGCTGCACTCACTATTCTGCTGGTACAGTCACTGTGTACATACATTACATTACTTATCCTGTATTATACTCCAGAGCTGCGCTCACTATTCTGCTGGTGCAGTCACTGTGTACATACATTACATTACTTATCCTGTATTATACTCCAGAGCTGCGCTCACTATTCTGCTGGTACAGTCACTGTGTACATACATTACATTACTTATCCTGTATTATACCCCAGAGCTGCACTCACTATTCTGCTGGTACAGTCACTGTGTACATACATTACATTACTTATCCTGTATTATACTCCAGAGCTGCGCTCACTATTCTGCTGGTACAGTCACTGTGTACATACATTACATTACTTATCCTGTATTATACTCCAGAGCTGCGCTCACTATTCTGCTGGTGCAGTCACTGTGTACATACATTACATTACTTATCCTGTATTATACTCCGGAGCTGCGCTCACTATTCTGCTGGTACAGTCACTGTGTACATACATTACATTACTTATCCTGTATTATACTCCAGAGCTGCGCTCACTATTCTGCTGGTGCAGTCACTGTGTACATACATTACATTACTTATCCTGTATTATACTCCAGAGCTGCGCTCACTATTCTGCTGGTACAGTCACTGTGTACATACATTACATTACTTATCCTGTATTATACTCCAGAGCTGCGCTCACTATTCTGCTGGTGCAGTCACTGTGTACATACATTACATTACTTATCCTGTATTATACTCCAGAGCTGCGCTCACTATTCTGCTGGTACAGTCACTGTGTACATACATTACATTACTTATCCTGTATTATACTCCAGAGCTGCGCTCACTATTCTGCTGGTGCAGTCACTGTGTACATACATTACATTACTTATCCTGTATTATACTCCAGAGCTGCGCTCACTATTCTGCTGGTGCAGTCACTGTGTACATACATTACATTACTTATCCTGTATTATACTCCAGAGCTGCGCTCACTATTCTGCTGGTACAGTCACTGTGTACATACATTACTTATCCTGTATTATACTCCAGAGCTGCGCTCACTATTCTGCTGGTACAGTCACTGTGTACATACATTACATTACTTATCCTGTATTATACTCCAGAGCTACGCTCACTATTCTGCTGGTGTAGTCACTGTGTACATACATTACATTACTTATCCTGTATTATACTCCAGAGCTGCGCTCACTACTCTGCTGGTACAGTCACTGTGTACATACATTACATTACTTATCCTGTATTATACTCCAGAGCTGCGCTCACTATTCTGCTGGTACTCACTGTGTACATACATTACATTACTTATCCTGTATTATACTCCAGAGCTGCGCTCACTATTCTGCTGGTGCAGTCACTGTGTACATACATTACATTACTTATCCTGTATTATACTCCAGAGCTGCGCTCACTATTCTGCTGGTACAGTCACTGTGTACACACATTACATTACTTATCCTATATTATACCCCAGAGCTGCGCTCACTATTCTGCTGGTCACTGTGTACATACATTACATTACTTATCCTGTATTATACTCCAGAGCTGCGCTCACTATTCTGCTGGTCACTGTGTACATACATTACATTACTTATCCTGTACTAGCTGGTACCCGCGACTTCGTCTGCGGTGATTGTAGAAGTGGGTATATACAGGCGCGGGTAAGGTTTTCGTACTGTGTATAAGGTATGGGATATAAAATGTAACTTTGTATCTTGTTGTTGCTGTAATTCTGAGAATACGTGAGACTTTTGTGTTGAATGTAATTTGTATTTCAGCTGCTATACGGTGTTGGTATAAACTGTACATAGTGTCTTTGGGACAGAGGGATTTCAGGTTAATATACTTTGATATACGACATTGTATGAGTTGTTATTTTGCGCCAGTACATGTAAGTTTTGGGCACAGGATACTCTTGAGCAAGCAACATAAAGTCTGGCCCTGTGCATGACAGTTTAGTAACTCCATGTGCCTCTTATTAATTGCAATTAACCCCATCATGTCCCTCACATTAACCCCAGTGTAAGAGTTACTGATAGAGATGAGCGAGTACTGTGGGGATCAGCCGATCCGAACAGCACGCTCGCATAGAAATGAATGGACGTAGCCGGCATGCGGGGGGTTAAGCGCGCTGGCTACGTCCAAGCGGAAGTACCAGGTGCATCCATTCATTTCTATGGAGCGTGCTGTTCGGATCGGCTGATCCCAACAGTACTCGCTCATCTCTAGTTACTGATATGTGAGAGACTTGGAGGTAATAATTAAGTATCTTCATTACTGAGGTCTTTTATTATTACCTCCATATGTCTCACATAGTAGTAACCTTTATATGGGGCACACAGGGGTTAATATGAGGGACATGATGGGGTTTATTCCTATTAATGTGAGGTACATGGAGTTACTAACACTAAACTAATAACCCCATGCCTGACATTAATGAGAATAGGAAGTAAAGGAAGGGAGCTGTGTGTTTCTTACTTTCAGTTTGCTAGCAGCTTCGGCAGGAGCGATCACTATAGCAGGCAGAGCCCTGAGCGATTAAGCTCCACCCCCTGGGTTTCCTGCACATCTCGCAAAGGGGAGTGTCCTTATGCCTCAGCTCTAGCAGAGACTTCATGTAACTCTTGCAGGTCCTGTGCTGCTGGCATGCCAGTGAAATATGGCAGGAGTGCCACTCTTGGCCTTTGTGCCAGGGGTTGCTGACCTCTGCTGTAGGGGTAATATGAATTTTGTGGCTTGCTATGGTCCAAAGTGTGTGAGATTGCAGAGATAGTGATGTGAGTTTGGGTTTTGTGGGGGTCCTGGGAAAAACGTATGTGCGCTATTGTGACGAAAAGTAGCCTATTGCGCAATCGAGTGTAGGGACTATGTTTGTGGAAAATTTCAGCCAAATCGGTGGAGCGGTTTTTGCGTGATTGACCGCCAAACATCCGAACATCCAAAGTCACAAACCCACAAACATTTCACATTTATAATATTAATAGGATTATACTCCAGAGCTGCGCTCACTATTCTGCTGGTACAGTCACTGTGTACATACATTACATTACTTATCCTGTATTATACTCCAGAGCTGCGCTCACTATTCTGCTGGCGCAGTCATTGTATACATACATTACTTATCCTGTATTATACTCCAGAGCTGCGCTCACTATTCTGCTGGTACAGTCACTGTGTACATACATTACATTACTTATCCTGTATTATACTCCAGAGCTGCGCTCACTATTCTGCTGGCGCAGTCATTGTATACATACATTACTTATCCTGTATTATACTCCAGAGCTGCGCTCACTATTCTGCTGGTACAGTCACTGTGTACATACATTACATTACTTATCCTGTATTATACTCCAGAGCTGCGCTCACTATTCTGCTGGCGCAGTCATTGTATACATACATTACATTACTTATCCTGTATTATACCCCAGAGCTGCGCTCACTATTCTGCTGGTACAGTCACTGTGTACATACATTACATTACTTATCCTGTATTATACCCCAGAGCTGCGCTCACTATTCTGCTGGTACAGTCACTGTGTACATACATTACATTACTTACCCTGTATTATACTCCAGAGCTGCGCTCACTATTCTGCTGGTACAGTCACTGTGTACATACATTACATTACTTATCCTGTATTATACTCCAGAGCTGCGCTCACTATTCTGCTGGTGCAGTCACTGTGTACATACATTACATTACTTATCCTGTATTATACTCCAGAGCTGCGCTCACTATTCTACTGGTACAGTCACTGTGTACATACATTACATTACTGATCCTGTATTATACCCCAGAGCTGCGCTCACTATTCTGCTGGTGCAGTCACTGTGTACATACATTACATTACTTATCCTGTATTATACCCCAGAGCTGCGCTCACTATTCTGCTGGTGCAGTCACTGTGTACATACATTACTTATCCTGTATTATACTCCAGAGCTGCGCTCACTATTCTGCTGGTACAGTCACTGTGTACATACATTACATTACTTATCCTGTATTATACTCCAGAGCTGCGCTCACTATTCTGCTGGTACAGTCACTGTGTACATACATTACTTATCATGTATTATACTCCAGAGCTGCGCTCACTATTCTGCTGGTACAGTCACTGTGTACATACATTACATTACTTATCTTGTATTATACCCCAGAGCTGCGCTCACTATTCTGCTGAGTACAGTAGTATGGGTATAGCACCCGTTGAGTGCCCCTCTCTTTCCCCCAGGCCTGCCCAGTTTTGTAGATTTCCCGTCTTGTGGCACTGGAGGGGTTAATACGAGCCGTTCCGCTCCGTTCTTTTCTGCTGTTAAATCTTCAAAGTGTTGGGAGATAAAAGTAATTTCGGCAGCTAATGAGTTGTCCGCGGCCTGGTGGATTTTCGCCACCCCCTCCATGCCTGCAGTTAATTATGCCGATTGCCAGACTGCAGGGCGGTGTAGATGTGGCTGGCTGGGAGCGGAGCGGTCATAGGTGACTCTGGTGCCGAGGACCCTCCAGTCCGATCATTGCTGTGTGTCCTGAGTCTGTGCCGACCCATCTCCTCTTCCTCAGGGTCCTATATTTTCGGTGTGACATTGGTCGGACATGTGACCCCTCGATGTAGGGATGAGAGGGACTATTGGGCTGTGGTTGTGCTCTTGGTTGCCGGTGATGACCCCACCGGGTCTGGGACGTCTATGTAGTCTGGGAATATAGAAGACGCGTCCTGCTGATTCCACCGCTCGTAGTCTCCCAGTCAGTCAGATGGTTGCACAAGTCCTATAATCCAGGACACCTACCATAGTCAGTCTGTCCTACAGCGTTGTCGGTCTTTACACACCCAGCATGTGCAGCATCAAGACCTTCCACCCAATAACGTAGTCTACTGACCAGAGAAGACTCCGCAACACATCTCACGTTCCTGTGATATCGGCATCAAGACGTTCACAGCAAATCCCTGAACTCCTGTAACTTCCCGACAAGGCCTCTCTGGATCAGAATTGTTCTCCAGGTGAACCATCAGACTTGGGGCCATCTTCATCTTGGACCATTCCTGGAGAGTTTTGGAGAGCTGGCGCCATTGCCATGAGGAGGGTTGTTCGGCCTCCACAATGTTTAGGTAGATACAGGTCACATCCACATGATACCAGACCCAAGATCATTGCCCAGAGCGCACCCTGCACCACCGGCGCCTTCTTCCCCAGGGTGAAGGACACCCGGCCATCTACACGATGTAACACCTGATGCTCCAGATATAGTGAGGAGTAAGGATGAGACTTGAAGATCTGCGCCTGAGCCCGTCACTTGGGGTCTGTGTTTGAGCCTCCTCCACATGACTGAGATGTGGTTTGTCTTCTCTCCGCAACAAGGACGCTTCACTTATGAGCGCTTGTCAGAGGCGTCCGCGCTCGCTTCTGAGTGGAAATTGATGCTCCCCAGTGCATGTTCTCCAGATATTGGAGGAAAGTGGAAGGAAACCTCGAAATAGACGAGAATTGCTTGTTATCTCTCTGGGCAACTGGCCAGTAAGACCGAGCGGAGGTCACCGGGGCTGTCAGTATTGTCTGCAACGGCTCACAACTGGTTATAAGTCTGTCAGTAACGTCTGCAGAGCCCGTAGACTGGTTCTATATGTCAGTAATAGCACAGAGCTTCCATATCATATCTGTCAGTAAGTACTCCGGGACCAGTGCACTGGATTTACCGCTCAGTAACTCTGGTCGGGGGGGGGGGGGGGGGGGAACGGTGAAGGGAACAATATCAAAACGATTAACCTACGAGAGGTCGTTAGGTCTAGAACCTTCCACCAATTCCACCTCCATATCCGTTCGCAGTCCTCAAACCATATCTGTCCCGTTGGTTATAGAGCTCCTTGGAACGCCAAGCTATGGAACATTTGCTGTCCCTGCGAATGTGGGTATATAAATGGGCCCCACGGAGGGCGGTTCTGGTGCCTTCATTCATCTTCTCATTGCTCTTGGACCCTTGTGACGTGACCCCAGTGGTGTCGTCATACTCCAGCAGATTACTGGACGGAATGTACGTGGATGAGGTGTTGCTTTGATGGTTGGCTGGTCCAAGGTAGAGCCTTGATCATTGTAGTCTTGGGAGAGGTATAGGAAGGACTGATGACGGTTGGGTGGTCTATAGGACGGGGTGAGGATGGTTGGGTGGTCTATAGGAATGGCCGATGATGGTTGGGTGGTCTATAGGAAGGACTGATGAGGTGTCCCCTCCCACCTTCCCTGGTGCTTTTTTTTTTGCACCAATAACTGTACAGGGGAGGTAGGACAGGAACTATGACAACAGAGGCATCGGGAAAAAAAAATCAGAAAAAGTAATTGGCTGCCGAAATCAGGTGACCACCACTTTATACCAATGGTGGATTTCAGATTTGGTTCATATGAAACTGTGAACTATGTGACTGTGAGACAGGGATAGATGTACAGGCAGGGTTAGCTAGGGATTACCTTTATTTAGGGGGGATGTTACTCACCCAGCTCTTTGGCGCTCTATCTGGTCGGGATCCCTGTCAGCTTGTGATATGCCGGAGTCGACTTTTTCTCATAGGAATGCATTGACCAGCGTTGATTGGCCAAATGCCATACAATGTACAGCATTCGGCCAATCAACGCTGGTTCTGCAGGAGGAGGCGGAGTCTAAGATCGGTTCACAGCAGTCTCCATTGTGGTCCGATCTCAGATGTAGCAGAGTTGTCCTGAGATGTAGCAGAGCTCAGCGCACGGCCATCTCAGGTGTAGCAGAGCTCAGTGCACGGCCATCTCAGGTGTAGCAGAGCTCAGCGCACGGCCATCTCTGCTGCATCTCAGGCGTAGCAGAGCTGTGTCAACTCTGCTATACCCGAGATCGGACCACAATGGAGACTGCAGTGGACTGATCTTAGACTCCGCCTCCTCACAGATGAGCCTCCGGCAGAACCAGTGTTGATTGGCTGAATGCTAGACACTGTATAGTATTCGGCCAATCAACATTGGTCAATGCATTCCTATGAGAAAAAGTCAGCTCCTGCATTGTTAGTGGCGTAATACAGTGACATTGGTGTGTTAGATGCCCCCAGACATGCGCCCCCTGCTGTCCCAGTTACATTGCAGAGGTGTTGGCATCATTTGCTGGGGTGTCAGAGTGGACTTGGTGACCCTCCTGAGTCGAATGGTGGGATCCCCTGAAACGAAGCATTTTTCTCCCATAGACTATAATGGGGATCGATATTCGAGTACTTGAATATTGAGCGGCTATTCGAAACGAATATGGAACATTTCACTGTTCGCTCATGTCTAGTTATGACGCCAGGGCGAGCTGTCGGAGCTTTGCACGTTATCTTATTATCGCCCTGTATTCGGCGTCCTGAGACTGAGGAGCTTTATTTAATTCCACTGAGACATAACCTGAGCCGAACGTCAGGAAAATGCTGCAGCGCCAATAATGAAAGACGAGTCTGGAACCTGGAACACATCTATGAATACATGAAAATACAAGCAATGACTAATGTTAGGTCCTTGTATCCAGCCAAGGAGACCTGCAGGCCGTAAGGGTAAGAAGCTTACTCCTCAATATATGAATATCATCCTGGAACTACAGTGGTGACTGACACTCAGGGTCTAATCAGTTACTATCTGTCTACCTAACAATGCACAGATACAATATGTGTAACCGTACAGGTACGTCTGCAGGATATATAGACCTATACACTACTATTACATGTACTCAGGAGCACGCCGCTCAGTCACATGGGTCAGCAGGGTAAGCGGTGGTCTGGACCTCCATGGCCAACTCTGCATAGACACAGGACACCGCACACAGATTCATTACCCAAGCCATTTGCAATACTGAAGAGCGGCAGGTGTGAGCCGCGACATATATGGAGCAATCCTCAGGATAGTTTGGCTCCACGTGCCCCCCATCATCAGCAGCGCAGACAGAGGACGCCATTGGTATGCCGCGCACGGCCCTCCTGTCTCCCTCCAGATGATAAACGTGCATTAATATTGCAGGGTCCGGCAGAAGATACCGAGCACAGGATGTCTGGGAACTCTGGCCTCCTCGGAATAGGGAACTTCTCAAAGGGTTAATAAAGGACGGCATCTATAGAGGGGGCCAGGTAAAAACAGCAAGTCATGGCTACGAGGGAACGGACGGAGCATCGGCACCATATACAGAGGATGGTGGAGAATCAACGCTCTGTTACCTGCCAGGCTCACACGGGGCGCCAAAACTCCATCACTACAGTGCCATTACACAGGCGCTCTCATCTGGTAGCTTCATGGCAGCCAACTGTTGGGTCCACCGCCAGATACCAGCTTGTGACAGGTTCACTCTGGTACTGGGGGACCCTAGATCTAACGGGCCCGACCCTCCTATAAGTTACTATCTTGGTATCGGGTATGTCCGACCTCAAGGATTTGACGTTCTGCTCTACCACATGTGACGGAAATGATATTAGATACTGATGGCTTCACTCGAAGACCTAGAAGCTGAAAAATTCAGATATCCATCACTGACATATACGGAAAAGCGGTAACTGGCGCCAAAATGACCCCGCATGGACCAAAGTGATATCGCAGAGACGTCTTGCCAAGCAGGAGCCAACAATGGAGGGTGATCACGGCATGGACAGGACTGGTCACATGACATATGGCACCAGGTATGTCGGGCCCCTAAAGCTTAGTCTACTGCTCCAGAACATGCCAAGAAAGTGATATTAGGTGACGCCGGATCCACAAGGAGACCTGAACACTAACATCTGAATTGTTGCCATCACAGAGATGGAGAAGGGTCTACATGGAAAATCCGTAATGCCGGGATGATTCTAAATGGATTAAGGAGAACTTCCAGAGGCCTCTGGTCAAGCAAGGAGCAACGATGGAGGGCGTTCACCACAAGGAGAGGACATGGGGCACAGAAGACAAAAACACTACTTCTCTAACCTTGTCGGCACCAGGTATGTCGGTCCTCCAAGGAATTGGTCTACTGCTTCGACACCAGAAAAGTGATATTGAGTGTTACCGGTTCCACTCGAAGAACTGAAAGTTAATCAAGGGGCGAAGAATTCATGAATTTATCCCAGATAAGGAGACGGGTCTGCGCGTGCAACTGGCGCCAGTATCTGAAATATCACCTCGAAACCGCTGACTAAGCAGGGGGAAACTTTGGAGAGGACAAAAAAAAAGAAAAAAAAAAGTTCTCTTGCCTTTTGGCGCCAGATTTGCCCCAACCTGTGACTCTCCAACGACTGCAAGGAACAACGCGAGAGGGCTGGAGAACATTACGATGAGGACTTGGCCTTCGCTTCGTCGGAGATGAGGATTTCAGTCCTGTTGTGCGGCGGCGGCGCCGGACCTCATTTGCATGTACGAGCTCTAATTGATGCCACCCCCTCTCCACCCAATCTGCCGGATGGAACTTTTAATTAATGGAACCAATAATTCAGCTCCGCAACATGAAAACTCTCGGGATGGTGTTAATGGGAGTCGCCTCGCTGCACCGTTCTGACACAGCGCGCGCCAAGATTATTAAAGGGGCGGCAAACGAAATATTCACTAGATTCAGAGAACAAAAAGTTAAAAATGGAATATGCAGAATATCTACCGACATATACCGAACCCTCCAATATTCACAAGCAAATGACAGGACTACAACCTTACTATTTTAATAAGAACGCCGCCCTACTGGTACAACGTATACTGCCACCACCAATAGCTTGTGATCCGTCAACCTGTACTGCAGAAGTATATAACAAGGTCTACAGCTTGACCTGGTAAACGGCATCCCCTCCCTGACTCTCCAGGCACAGGTGACCCCCGCGCCAGACGCCCCGCCATCTATGTTATACATCCTGAATATTCTGCCTTCCCCCAGACTGTGCTGAGTCACCACTACAACTACATCAATACCCAGGAGAGCGCGATAAAGATGGCGGCTATAAATACACAATGCTGATCGCCACCCTGTAAACACGACCTCGGGAGTCCGGGGACGAAATCTCCGGGGAGAAATTGGGCCAGTTAATTTTTTTACTGAATTGCTGCCGGCTACGAGAGAACTCAGCGGAGCCGAGAAGAATATTCAGGGGACGCCGGCTCATAAAATATTGACTCGGCCGGATTTGTATTCTTATTGGAAAAAGCAGAAAAACAATTAACTGCAAAGAAAAATTTATTGTCAGAGATCGAGATTAGGATTATTTATCAAGACGTCGACAAGAAACACGAAAAGAATCCAGTAACAAAACCGAAACGAGACAAATCTAAAAAATTATCAAAATCTACACAGAAATAACCCGAAATAGAACGCGAATATGACAAGACAGAACGGAAATACCGACACCTGGGAGAGAACAGAGAGGAAATACTATAATACTGCCCCCTATATACAAGAATATAACTACTATAATACTACCCCCTATATACAAGAATATAACTACTATAATACTGCTCCTATGTACAAGAATATAACTACTATAATACTACCCCTATGTACAAGAATATAACTACTATAATACTACTCCTATGTACAAGAATATAACTACTATAATACTGCTCCTATGTACAAGAATATAACTACTATAATACTACCTCCTATGTACAAGAATATAACTACTATAATACTACTCCTATGTACAAGAATATAACTACTATAATACTGCTCCTATGTACAAGAATATAACTACTATAATACTTCTCCTATGTACAAGAATATAACTACTATAATACTACCCCTATGTACAAGAATATAACTACTATACTACTACTCCTATGTACAAGAATATAACTACTATAATACTGCCTCCTATGTACAAGAATATAACTACTATAATACTGCCTCCTATGTACAAGAATATAACTACTATAATACTGCTCCTATGTACAAGAATATAACTACTATAATACTACTCCTATGTACAAGAATATAACTACTATAATACTACCTCCTATGTACAAGAATATAACTACTATAATACTACTCCTATATACAAGAATATAACTACTATAATACTACTCCTATATACAAGAATATAACTACTATAATACTACCTCCTATGTACAGGAATATAACTACTATAATACTACTCCTATGTACAAGAATATAACTACTATAATACTGCTCCTATGTACAAGAATATAACTACTATAATACTACCCTATGTACAAGAATATAACTACTATAATACTACCCTATGTACAAGAATATAACTACTATAATACTACTCCTATGTACAAGAATATAACTACTATAATACTGCTCCTATGTACAAGAATATAACTACTATAATACTACCTCCTATGTACAAGAATATAACTACTATAATACTACCTCCTATGTACAAGAATATAACTACTATAATACTACCTCCTATGTACAAGAATATAACTACTATAATACTACTCCTATGTACAAGAATATAACTACTATAATACTACTCCTATGTACAAGAATATAACTACTATAATACTACCTCCTATGTACAAGAATATAACTACTATAATACTACTCCTATGTACAAGAATATAACTACTATAATACCACCTCCTATGTACAAGAATATAACTACTATAATACTACTCCTATGTACAAGACTATAACTACTATAATACTACTCCTATGTACAAGAATATAACTACTATAATACTACTCCTATGTACAAGAATATAACTACTATAATACTGCTCCTATGTACAAGAATATAACTACTATAATACTACTATGTACAAGAATATAACTACTATTATACTACCTCCTATGTACAAGAATATAACTACTATAATACTGCCTCCTATGTACAAGAATATAACTACTATAATACTACTCCTATGTACAAGAATATAACTACTATAATACTGCACCTATGTACAAGAATATAACTACTATAATACTGCTCCTATGTACAAGAATATAACTACTATAATACTACTCCTATGTACAAGAATATAACTACTATAATACTGCTCCTATGTACAAGAATATAACTACTATAATACTACCTCCTATGTACAAGAATATAACTACTATAATACTGCCTCCTATGTACAAGAATATAACTACTATAATACTACTCCTATGTACAAGAATATAACTACTATAATACTGCACCTATGTACAAGAATATAACTACTATAATACTACTCCTATGTACAAGAATATAACTACTATAATACTGCTCCTATGTACAAGAATATAACTACTATTATAGTACCTCCTATGTACAAGAATATAACTACTATAATACTGCCTCCTATGTACAAGAATATAACTACTATAATACTACCTCCTATATACAAGAATATAACTACTATAATACTACTCCTATGTACAAGAATATAACTACTATAATACTACTCCTATGTACAAGAATATAACTACTATAATACTACTCCTATGTACAAGAATATAACTACTATAATACTACCTCCTATGTACAAGAATATAACTACTATAATACTACCTCCTATGTACAAGAATATAACTACTATAATACTGCTCCTATGTACAAGAATATTACTACTATAATACTAGTCCTATGTACAAGAATATAACTACTATAATACTGCTCCTATGTACAAGAATATAACTACTATAATACTACTCCTATATACAAGAATATAACTACTATAATACTGCTCCTATGTACAAGAATATAACTACTATAATACTGCTCCTATGTACAAGAATATAACTACTATAATACTGCTCCTATGTACAAGAATATAACTACTATAATACTACTATGTACAAGAATATAACTACTATAATACTACTCCTATATACAAGAATATAACTACTATAATACTGCTCCTATGTACAAGAATATAACTACTATAATACTGCTCCTATGTACAAGAATATAACTACTATAATACTACTCCTATGTACAAGAATATAACTACTATAATACTACTCCTATGTACAAGAATATAACTACTATAGTACTACCTCCTATGTACAAGAATATAACTACTATAATACTACTCCTATGTACAAGAATATAACTACTATAATACTACTCCTATGTACAAGAATATAACTACTATAATACTACTCCTATGTACAAGAATATAACTACTATAATACTACTCCTATGTACAAGAATATAACTACTATAATACTACTCCTATGTACAAGAATATAACTACTATAACACTACTCCTATATACAAGAATATATCTACTATAATACTACCTCCTATATACAAGAATATAACCACTATAATACTACTCCTATGTACAAGAATATATCTACTATAATACTACCTCCTATATACAAGAATATAACCACTATAATACTACTCCTATGTACAAGAATATAACCACTATAATACTACTCCTATGTACAAGAATATAACCACTATAATACTACT
Organism: Leptodactylus fuscus; assembly: GCF_031893055.1. Classification (NCBI taxonomy): domain Eukaryota; kingdom Metazoa; phylum Chordata; class Amphibia; order Anura; family Leptodactylidae; genus Leptodactylus; species Leptodactylus fuscus. The sequence goes on along the minus strand of NC_134265.1, from coordinate 4,564,499 downwards.
CCTATGTACAAGAATATAACTACTATAATACTACTCCTATGTACAAGAATAAAACTACTATAATACTACTCCTATGTACAAGAATATAACTACTATAGTACTACCTCCTATGTACAAGAATATAACTACTATAATACTACTCCTATGTACAAGAATATAACTACTATAATACTACTCCTATGTACAAGAATATAACTACTATAATACTACTCCTATGTACAAGAATATAACTACTATAATACTACTCCTATGTACAAGAATATAACTACTATAATACTACTCCTATGTACAAGAATATAACTACTATAACACTACTCCTATATACAAGAATATAACTACTATAACACTACCTCCTATGTACAAGAATATAACTACTATAATACTACTCCTATGTACAAGAATATAACTACTATAATACTACCTCCTATGTACAAGAATATAACTACTATAATACTACCTCCTATGTACAAGAATATAACTACTATAATACTACTCCTATGTACAAGAATATAACTACTATAATACTACTCCTATGTACAAGAATATAACTACTATAATACTACTCCTATGTACAAGAATATAACTACTATAACACTACTCCTATATACAAGAATATATCTACTATAATACTACCTCCTATATACAAGAACATAACTACTATAATACTACTATGTACAAGAATATAACTACTATAATACTACCCCTATGTACAAGAATATAACTACTATAAACACTACTCCTATATACAAGAATATAACTACTATAATACTACCTCCTATATACAAGAATATAACTACTATAATACTACTATGTACAAGAATATAACTACTATAATACTGCTCCTATGTACAAGAATATAACTACTATAATACTACTCCTATGTACAAGAATATAACTACTATAATACTGCTCCTATGTACAACAATATAACTACTATAATACTACATACACAGAGATAATACATGAGTCTATAGTACATACACACGTGGACAAAATTGTTGGTCCCTTCGTTTAATGAAAGAAACCGCACAACGGTCTCAGAAATAACCGGATCCTGCCACAAGTAATAACCAAACTCCATACTCCATGCTGACAAGCCAAAAAGCTTGTGGGGAATGTCCTATGGACAGAGGAGACTTTGTGGCCCATCCGCTCTATGGTCACAGACGGATAAATGAAGCCTATCCTGAGAAGACTGTCCCTACTGTGACACATGGAGGAGCTCTGTTATGTCCCTACTGTGACACATAGAGGAGCTCTGTTATGTCCCTACTGTGACACATGGAGGGGGCTCTGTTATGTCCCTACTGTGACACATGGAGGGGGCTCTGTTATGTCCCTACTGTGACACATGGAGGGGGCTCTGTTATGTCCCTACTGTGACACATGGAGGAGCTCTGTTATGTCCCTACTGTGACACATAGAGGAGCTCTGTTATGTCCCTACTGTGACACATGGAGGGGGCTCTGTTATGTCCCTACTGTGACACATGGAGGGGGCTCTGTTATGTCCCTACTGTGACACATGGAGGAGCTCTGTTATGTCCCTACTGTGACACATGGAATGGAGGGGGCTCTGTTATGTCCCTACTGTGACACATGGAGGAGCTCTGTTATGTCCCTACTGTGACACATAGAGGAGCTCTGTTATGTCCCTACTGTGACACATGGAGGGGGCTCTGTTATGTCCCTACTGTGACACATGGAGGAGCTCTGTTATGTCCCTACTGTGACACATGGAATGGAGGGGGCTCTGTTATGTCCCTACTATGACACATGGAGGAGCTCTGTTATGTCCCTACTGTGACACATGGAGGAGCTCTGTTATTTCTCTACTGTGACACATGGAGGCGACTCTGTTATGTCCCTACTGTGACACATGGAGGGGGCTCTGTTATGTCCCTACTGTGACACATGGAGGAGCTCTGTTATGTCCCTACTGTGACACATGGAGGAGCTCTGTTATGTCCCTACTGTGACACATGGAGGGTGATCTGTTATGTCCCTACTGTGACACATGGAATGGAGGGGGCTCTGTTATGTCCCTACTGTGACACATGGAGGAGCTCTGTTAAGTCCCTACTGTGACACATGGAGGAGCTCTGTTATGTCCCTACTGTGACACATAGAGGAGCTCTGTTATGTCCCTACTGTGACACATAGAGGAGCTCTGTTATGTCCTTACTGTGACACATGGACGGGGCTCTGTTATGTCCCTACTGTGACACATGGAGGGGGCTCTGTTATGTCCCTACTGTGACACATGGAATGGAGGGGGCTCTGTTATGTCCCTACTGTGACACATGGAGGAGCTCTATTATTTCTCTACTGTGACACATGGAGGGGGCTCTGTTATGTCCCTACTGTGACACATGGAGGGTGATCTGTTATGTCCCTACTGTGACACATGGAGGGTGATCAGTTATGTCCCTACTGTGACACATGGAGGGGGCTCTGTTATGTCCCTACTGTGACACATGGAGGAGGCTGTTATGTCTCTACTGTGACACATGGAGGAGCTCTGTTATGTCCCTACTGTGACACATGGAGGAGCTCTGTTATGTCCCTACTGTGACATATGGAGGAGCTCTGTTATGTCCCTACTGTGACACATGGAGGGGGCTCTGTTATGTCCCTACTGTGACACATGGAGGGGGCTCTGTTATGTCCCTACTGTGACACATGGAGGGGGCTCTGTTATGTCCCTACTGTGACACATGGAGGAGCTCTGTTATGTCCCTACTGTGACAAATGGAGGAGCTCTGCTATGTCCCTACTGTGACACATGGAGGAGCTCTGTTATGTCCCTACTGTGACACATGGAGGAGCTCTGTTATGTCCCTACTGTGACACATGGAGGAGCTCTGTTATGTTCTGGGGCTGCTTTGCTGCATCTGGCACCGGGTGTCTTGAATTTGTGCAGGGTCCAATGAAATCTCAAGACGATCAAGGGATTCTAGAGAGACATGTGCTGCCCAGTGTCAGAAAGCTTGGTCTAAGTCACAAGTCCTGGTTCTTGTAACAGGATAATGACCCAAAACACAGCTACCCCCCTCACTCCCCCCCCCCCCCCAAGAATGGCCAAGAGAAGAACATGGGACTATTCTGAAGTGGCTTCTATGGGCCGCACCTAAATCCTATGGAAGGAGCTGAAATATGGCATCTTGCCCCTTCACCCCCGAGACAACTGGGGCAGTTTGCTGATGAGGAGGGGCCCACAATCCCTGCTGAGAGGGGCAGAAGTCTCATTGACAACTACAGGAATCGTCTGATCGCAGCGATTGCCCCAAAAGGTTGTGCAACAAAATATTAAGGGAGCCGTCACTTCTGTCCAGGCCGTGTCATGAGCGGAACGCAAAGTCTGACTTTTATTTCTTCATTTTCAGAGAGTTTTTTCTTCCTTATCACTTTAGTCAGATTCCGGGTATTTCTGGGACCAGTGCGGGGCTTCTTTCATTAAATGAGGGGGCCGACAATTCTGCCCCCGTGTGTACAGAGTGCCGAGTCCTGGCACAGCCGACAGCTCCCCTCACTCCTCTGTGAATAGACTTGTTCCTCTGTACTGTCTCATCTTGTCTGTACTGTAATCCTACATTTTGTACAGTGCTGTAGTATATGTTGGTGCTATATACTGTATTACAGCTGCAGATCTGTTCCTGTTTCGGTGCTGGAGGTTTCGGGCCTGTAACTATTCTGAGTATTATGGTAACTGTGTAATGTACGATGTTCTGCAGCGTCCAGGGATTTCCTGTATGGAAGTGACCTCACCCTCACTATGTACAACAGTCTACTGTGCAGGAACAGCAAGCAACCTGTAACAGAAACATGTGCGCACCGCTGAGGAGGAGGAGGATGGACGGCGACCGAGGCAGGAGGGTGGCCGGCGCGGCGAGGCAGGAGGGTGGACGGCGCGCGAGGCAGGAGGGGCAGGAGGGTGGACGGCACGCGAGGCAGGAGGGTGGACGGCGCGCGAGGCAGGAGGGGCAGGAGGGTGGACGGTGCGCGAGGCAAGAGGGTGGCCGGCGCGCGAGGCAGGAGGGGCAGGAGGGTGGCCGCGCGCGCGAGGCAGGAGGGGCAGGAGGGAGGGTGGGGCGGCGCGCAGGGCAGGAGGGTGGGCGGCGCACGAGGGTGGCCGGCACGCGGGGCAGGAGGGTGGCTGGCGCACGAGGGTGGCCGACACGCGACATAGGGTCACGCCTAGGGCAAAACTCACACTACAGGGTACATATCAATCAACCCCATGTGATATAAAATATACAGCCCAGACCTCACACTACAGTATATATATATTACTCCATCCTGTGTGATATATAATATACAGCCCGGACCTCACACTACAGTATATATATATTACTCCATCCTGTGTGATATATAATATACAGCCTGGACCTCACACTACAGTATATATATTACTCCACTCCATGTGATATATAATATACAGCCTGGACCTCACACTACAGTATATATATTACTCCACTCCATGTGATATATAATCTATAGCCCGGACCTCACACTACAGTATATATATATTACTCCACTCCATGTGATATATTATATACAGCCAGGACCTCACACTACAGTATATATATATTACTCCACCCCATGTGATATATAATATACAGCCTGGACCTCACACTACAGTATATATATTACTCCACTCCATGTGATATATAATATACAGCCTGGACCTCACACTACAGTATATATATTACTCCACTCCATGTGATATATAATATACAGCCAGGACCTCACACTACAGTATATATATTACTCCATCCATGTGATATATAATATACAGCCTGGACCTCACACTACAGTATATATATTACTCCACCCCATGTGATATATAATATACAGCCTGGACCTCACACTACAGTATATATATTACTCCACTCCATGTGACATATAATATACAGCCAGGACCTCACACTACAGTATATATATTACTCCACTCCATGTGATATATAATATACAGCCTGGACCTCACTACAGTATATATATATTACTCCACCCCCCCCCTGATATATAATATACAGCCTGGACCTCACACTACAGTATATATATTACTCCACTCCATGTGATATATAATATACAGCCAGGACCTCACACTACAGTATATATATTACTCCACTCCATGTGATATATAATATACAGCCTGGACCTCACTACAGTATATATATTACTCCACCCCCCCCCCACCCCCCCCCCGATATATAATATACAGCCTGGACCTCACACTACAGTATATATATTACTCCACCCTGTGTGATATATAATATACAGCCTGGACCTCACTACAGTATATATATTACTCCACCCTGTGTGATATATAATATACAGCCTGGACCTAAGACAGTATATATATTACTCCACCCTGTGTGATATATAATATACAGCCAGGACCTCACACTACAGTATATATATCACTCCACCCCATGTGATATATAATATACAGCCCGGACCTCACACTACAGTATATACAGTCCTATGAAAAAGTTTGGGCACCCCTATTAATCTTAATCATTTTTAGTTCTAAATATTTTGGTGTTTGCAGCAGCCATTTCAGTTTGATATATCTAATAACTGATGGACACAGTAATATTTCAGGATTGTAATGAGGTTTATTGTACTAACAGAAAATGTGCAATATGCATTAAACCAAAATTTGACCGGTGCAAAAATATGGGCACCTCAACAGAAAAGTGACATTAATATTTAGTAGATCCTCCTTTTGCAAAGATAACAGCCTCTAGTCGCTTCCTGTAGCTTTTAATCAGTTCCTGGATCCTGGATGAAGGGATTTTGGACCATTTCTTTCTACAAAACAATTCAAGTTCAGTTAAGTTTGATGGTCGCCGAGCATGGACAGCCCGCTCTCAAATGATCTGAAAACAAAGATTGTTCAACATAGTTGTTCAGGGGAAGAATACAAAACGTTGTCTCAGATATTTAACCTGTCAGTTTCCACTGTGAGGAACATAGTAAGGAAATGGAAGACCACAGGGACAGTTCTTGTTAAGCCCAGAAGTGGCAGGCCAAGAAAAATATCAGAAAGGCAGAGAAGAAGAATGGTGAGAACAGTCCAGGACAATCCACAGACACCTCCAAAGAGCTGCAGCATCATCTTGCTGCAGATGGTGTCACTGTGCATCGGTCAACTATACAGCGCACTTTGCACAAATAGAAGCTGTATGGGAGAGTGATGAGAAAGAAGCCGTTTTTGCACGTACGCCACAAATAGAGTTGCCTGAGGTATGAAAAAGCACATTTGGACAAGGCAGCTTCATTTTGGAAACAAAAATTGAGTTGTTTGGTTATAAAAAAAGGCGTTATGCATGGCGTCCAAAAAGAAACAGCATTCCAAGAAAAACACATGCTACCCACTGTAAAATTTGGTGGAGGTTCCATCATGCTTTGGGGCTGTGTGGCCAATGCCGGCATCGGGAATCTTGTTAAAGTTGAGAGTCGCATGGATTCCACTCAGTATCAGCAGATTCTTGAGAATAATGTTCAAGAATCAGTGACGAAGTTGAAGTTACGCCGGGGATGGATATTTCAGCAAGACAATGATCCAAAACACCAAAGCTCCAAATCCTCAGGCATTCATGCAGAGGAACAATGACAATGTTCTGGAATGGCCATCCCAGTCCCCAGACCTGAATATCATTGAACATCTGTGGGATGATTTGAAGCGGGCTGTCCATGCTCGGCGACCATCTAACTTAACTGAACTTGAATTGTTTGTCCAAAATACCTTTATCCAGGATCCAGGAACTGATTAAAAGCTACAGGAAGCGACTAGAGGCTGTTATCTTTGCAAAAGGAGGATCTACTAAATATTAATGTCACTTTTCTGTTGAGGTGCCCATACTTTTGCACCGGTCAAATTTTGGTTTAATGCATATTGCACATTTTCTGTTAGTACAATAAACCTCATTACAATCCTGAAATATTACTGTGTCCATCAGTTATTAGATATATCAAACTGAAAAGGCTGTTGCAAACACCAAAATATTTTGAGCTAAAAATGATTAAGATTAATAGGGGTGCCCAAACTTTTTCATAGGACTGTATTACTCCACCCCGTGTGATATATAATATACAGCCCGGACCTCACACTACAGTATATATATTACTCCACCCCGTGTTATATATAATCTATAGCCCGGACCTCACACTACAGTATATATATTACTCCACCCCGTGTTATAAATAATCTATAGCCCGGACCGCACACTACAGTATATATATTACTCCACTCCATGTGATATATAATATACAGCCCGGACCTCACACTACAGTATATATATTACTCCACCCCGTGTTATATATAATCTATAGCCCGGACCGCACACTACAGTATATATATTACTCCACCCCGTGTTATATATAATCTATAGCCCAGACCGCACACTACAGTCTAGGTAGAATCATTAGCTTCGGTACCATATCGTCACATGCAGCGGTATATTGTCCGGGGCCCCTGCCCCCACTCACAGGCCCAGGGTAGTCCCTGAGGGCCCCAGACACATCACAGCTGTGTAGTGATCGCACATCGCACAGGCCGAGCAGCAGCTGAATCACAGGCGGCCATTATAATGGAGTCAATGAGGAGGAAAAGAGCCACAGGATTAACCCCTGAGCCTCCGGGGGAGACGAGGCACAGAGCGGAGCGCGCTCATACACCGCACCCAAAATAACAACAGAGGGCACATGGGCATGACACACAACACAGGATAGAGTCTCCCCACAACATGCATCATCATCATCTCCCCCGCACACGTCTGTACCTCCAGCAGCCCCCCATGTGTATCCGAATGTACACCTCATCAGTATTACCCCGCTCCATGGTGCTGAACTACATCACTGTGATACACAGGCTCAGAACAACACAGCGCTACAGTGTATAACACTACAACACAACACTATAGTATATAACAGTACAACACAGCGCTACAGTGTATAACACTACAACACAACACTATGCTACAGTATATAACACTACGACACAACACTACAGCATATAACACTACAACATAACACAGCGCTACACTATATAACAGAACAACACAACACTACAGTACATAACACTACAACACAACACTATGGTATATAACAGCACAGCACAACGTTACAGTATATAACAGTACAACACAGCGCTACAGTGTATAACACTACAACACAACACTATGCTACAGTATATAACACTACAACACAACACTACAGCATATAACAGTACAACACAACACTATAGTATATAACACTACAACACAACGTTACAGTGTATAACACTACAACACAACACTACAGTATATAACAGTACAACACAATACAGTATATAACAGTACAACACAATACAGTATATAACAGTACAACACAACACTACAGTATATAACAGTACAACACAACACTACAGCATATAACAGTACAACACAACACTATGCTACAGTATATAACAGAACAACACAACACTACAGTACATAACACTACAACACAACACTATGGTATATAACAGCACAGCACAACGTTACAGTATATAACAGTACAACACAGCGCTACAGTGTATAACACTACAACACAACACTATAGTATATAACAGTACAACACAACAATACACTATATAACAGTACAACACAATACAGTATATAACAGTACAACCCAGCGCTACACTATATAACAGTACAACACTACAGTATATAACAGTACAACACAACACTACAACATATAACACTACAACACAACAATACACTATATAACAGTACAACACAACACTATAGTATATAACACTACAACACAACACTATAGTATATAACACTACAACACAACGTTACAGTATATAACAGTACAACACAACACTATAGTATATAACACTACAACACAACGTTACAGTATATAACACTACAACACAACACTACAGTATATAACAGTACAATACAACACTACACTATATAACAGTACAACACAACACTATAGTATATAACACTACAACACAACGTTACAGTATATAACAGTACAACACAACACTATAGTATATAACACTACAACACAACACTACACTATATAACAGTACAACACAACACTATAGTATATAACACTACAACACAACACTACACTATATAACAGTACAACACAACACTATAGTATATAACACTACAACACAACACTACACTATATAACAGTACAACACAACACTATAGTATATAACAGTACAACACAACGTTACAGTATATAACAGTACAACACAACACTACACTGTATAACAGTACAACACAGCGCTACACTATATAACAGTACACTACACAACCTCACAACGCTACACCAAATCAATACAATGTCCTTGTGCAGTCCCAGCAATACTGACCAGGAGCTTCTCACCCCTGACCCTGTGGTCACTGCACCCGACATTATGTCCCTGATCTACCCAACCACGTCCCTGCGCACCCTATAACCCCCACAGATACCCCCCATGTCCTGTAACTAATACTACAACACTCCGAATATACCCCGGTGCCCAGCCATCACTGAACCCCAAACCTGCCCCATAACCCCCCAGATACCCCCATGTCCTCCTGATACTATAACCCCCATCATTATACCCCAGATACCCCCATGTCCTCCTGATACTATAACCCCCATCATTATACCCCAGATACCCCCATGTCCTCCTGATACTATAACTCCCATCATTATACCCCAGATACCCCCATGTCCTCCTGATACTATAACCCCCATCATTATACCCCAGATACCCCCATGTCCTGATACTATAACTCCCATCATTATACCCCAGATACCCCCATGTCCTCCTGATACTATAACCCCCATCATTATACCCCAGATACCCCCATGTCCTGATACTATAACTCCCATCATTATACCCCAGATACCCCCATGTCCTCCTGATACTATAACCCCCATCATTATACCCCAGATACCCCCATGTCCTGATACTGTAACCCCCATCATTACACCCCAGATACCCCCATGTCCTCCTGATACTATAACCCCCATCATTACACCCCAGATACCCCCATGTCCTCCTGATACTATAACCCCCATCATTATACCCCAGATACCCCCATGTCCTCCTGATACTATAACCCCCATCATTATACCCCAGATACCCCCATGTCCTCCTGATACTATAACCCCCATCATTACACCCCAGATACCCCCATGTCCTCCTGATACTATAACCCCCATCATTATACCCCAGATACCCCCATGTCCTCCTGATACCCCCATCATTATACCCCAGATACCCCCATGTCCTCCTGATACTATAACCCCCATCATTATACCCCAGATACCCCCATGTCCTCCTGATACCCCCATCATTATACCCCAGATACCCCCATGTCCTCCTGATACTGTAACCCCCATCATTATACCCCTGATACCCCCATCATTACACCCCAGATACCCCCATGTCCTCCTGATACTATAACCCCATCATTATACCCCAGATACCCCCATGTCCTCCCCCTGATACTATAACCCCCATCATTATACCCCAGATACCCCCATGTCCTCCTGATACCCCCATCATTACACCCCAGATACCCCCATGTCCTGATACTATAACCCCCATCATTATACCCCTGATACCCCCATCATTACACCCCAAATACCCCCATGTCCTCCTGATACTATAACCCCCATCATTATACCCCAGATACCCCCATGTCCTCCTGATACTATAACCCCCATCATTACACCCCAGATACCCCCATGTCCTCCTGATACTGTAACCCCCATCATTATACCCCTGATACCCCCATGTCCTCCCCCTGATACTATAACCCCCATCATTATACCCCAGATACCCCCATGTCCTCCCCCTGATACTATAACCCCCATCATTATACCCCTGATACCCCCATGTCCTCCCCCTGATACTATAACCCCCATCATTATACCCCAGATACCCCCATCATTACACCCCAGATACCCCCATGTCCTGATACTATAACCCCCATCATTATACCCCAGATACCCCCATGTCCTGATACTATAACCCCCATCATTATACCCCAGATACCCCCATGTCCTCCCCCTGATACTATAACCCCCATCATTACACCCCAGATACCCCCATGTCCTCCCCCTGATACTATAACCCCCATCATTACACCCCAGATACCCCCATGTCCTCCCCCTGATACTATAACCCCCATCATTACACCCCAGATACCCCCATGTCCTGATACTATAACCCCCATCATTACACCCCAGATACCCCCATGTCCTGATACTATAACCCCCATCATTACACCCCAGATACCCCCATGTCCTGATACTATAACCCCCATCATTACACCCGATACCCCCATGTCCTCCTGATACTATAACCCCCATCATTATACCCCAGATACCCCCATGTCCTCCTGATACTATAACCCCCATCATTACACCCCAGATACCCCCATGTCCTGATACTATAACCCCCATCATTACACCCCAGATACCCCCATGTCCTGATACTATAACCCCATCATTATACCCCAGATACCCCCATGTCCTCCTGATACTATAACCCCCATCATTATACCCCAGATACCCCCATGTCCTCCTGATACTATAACCCCCATAATTACACCCCAGATACCCCCATGTCCTGATACTATAACCCCCATCATTACACCCCAGATACCCCCATGTCCTGATACTATAACCCCCATCATTACACCCCAGATACCCCCATGTCCTGATACTATAACCCCCATCATTACACCCCAGATACCCCCATGTCCTGATACTATAACCCCCATCATTATACCCCAGATACCCCCATGTCCTCCTGATACTATAACCCCCATCATTACACCCGATACCCCCATGTCCTCCTGATACTATAACCCCCATCATTACACCCCAGATACCCCCATGTCCTGATACTATAACCCCCATCATTACACCCCAGATACCCCCATGTCCTGATACTATAACCCCATCATTATACCCCAGATACCCCCATGTCCTCCTGATACTATAACCCCCATCATTATACCCCAGATACCCCCATGTCCTCCTGATACTATAACCCCCATCATTATACCCCAGATACCCCCATGTCCTCCTGATACTATAACCCCCATAATTACACCCCAGATACCCCCATGTCCTCCTGATACTATAACCCCCATCATTATACCCCAGATACCCCCATGTCCTCCTGATACCCCCATCATTATACCCCAGATACCCCCATGTCCTCCTGATACTATAACCCCCATCATTATACCCCCCAGATACCCCCATGTCCTCCTGATACCCCCATCATTATACCCCAGATACCCCCATGTCCTCCTGATACCCCCATCATTATACCCCAGATACCCCCATGATTACCCCCATGTCCTCCCCCTGATACCACAACCCCCATCCTCTGTCCTGTGACGTCACCTCTCCACATCCCTGATATACTATGACCCCCTCTATGGCTGCTGCGGCCGGGGGAGGAGGAGGAGGATGATGATGGTTGTGATGATGATGATGGGGGTAGTGGCGGTGGCGCCGCCCGGGGTCTCTCACCAGTGGCTGCATCTCGGAGTGCACGGTGGGCACCTGGAAGCGGTCTATCTCCTCCATCATGGTGCCGGGGCGGAGGGCCGGGCGCTGCGGCTGGTGCTGAGGCTGAGGCAGGAGGACGGACAGGCGGGAGGGAGGCGGCGGCTCCGAGATCTCAGCCCTCACTGACTCAACAGCTCTGCTTCCGGCTCCGGAGCCACGGGGGGCGGGGACAGCTCATCAATATTCAGAAGGGAGGGGTCACTGGAGGAGACACCGCATAGAGAAGCGAGAAACAGGGCGGAGCCTCTCATTAATATGTACTACCTGGGCGGAGCCAACTCTGACAGCTACAGCCTGCTCATTAATATGAAGTAGCGGGTGTGGCGAAGGCGGGGCCAGACTGACAGTCAATACAGGACATGTGGATGACGTCACAACCATTGTTGTCATGGCGTCAGAGTGATGCGAAGAATAACGGGCAGCCGGTAATAGTGTGAGGTCAGCGGGCGGTGACGTCACACAGAGAAACAAGGCGCAGAGGTGGGAGGAGGAGGAGGAGGCCATGGTGACCGCTGGGGGCGTGGCCTCAGGGTGATGTAAATACAGCGAGAACTCACGTGACCAAGGCTAAGAGCATAACCTGTATACACCATAACCTGTATATACTACAGAGCATAACCTGTATACACCATAACCTGTATATACTACAGTGCATAACCTGTATACACCATAACCTGTATACACCATAACCTGTATATACTACAGAGCATAACCTGTATACACCATAACCTGTATATACTACAGTGCATAACCTGTATACACCATAACCTGTATACACCATAACCTGTATATACTACAGAGCATAACCTGTATACACCATAACCTGTATATACTACAGAGCATAACCTGTATACACCATAACCTGTATATACTACAGAGCATAACCTGTATACACCATAACCTGTATATACTACAGAGCATAACCTGTATACACCATAACCTGTATATACTACAGAGCATAACCTGTATACACCATAACCTGTATACACCATAACCTGTATATACTACAGAGCATAACCTGTATACACCAGAGCATAACCCGTATATACTACAGAGCATAACCTGTATATACTACAGTGCATAACCTGTATACACCATAACCTGTATATACTACAGAGCATAACCTGTATACACAACCCAGAGCATAACCTGTATATACTACAGAGCATAACCCGTATATACTACAGAGCATAACCTGTATATACTACAGTGCATAACCTGTATACACCAGAGCATAACCTGTATACACCATAACCTGTATACACCATAACCTGTATATACTACAGAGCATAACCTGTATACACCATAACCCGTATATACTACAGAGCATAACCTGTATACACCATAACCCGTATATACTACAGAGCATAACCTGTATACACCATAACCCGTATATACTACAGAGCATAACCTGTATATACTACAGAGCATAACCTGTATACACCATAACCTGTATATACTACAGAGCATAACCTGTATACACCATAACCTGTATACACCATAACCTGTATATACTACAGAGCATAACCTGTATATACTACAGAGCATAACCTGTATACACCATAACCTGTATATACTACAGAGCATAACCTGTATACACCATAACCCGTATATACTACAGATCATAACCTGTATACACCATAACCTGTATACACAACCCAGAGCATAACCTGTATATACTACAGAGCATAACCTGTATACACCATAACCTATATATACTACAGAGCATAACCTGTATACACCATAACCTGTATATACTACAGAGCATAACCTGTATACACCATAACCTGTATATACTACAGAGCATAACCTGTATACACCATAACCCGTATATACTACAGAGCATAACCTGTATACACCATAACCTGTATATACTACAGAGCATAACCCGTATATACTACAGAGCATAACCTGTATATACTACAGAGCATAACCTGTATACACCATAACCTGTATATACTACAGAGCATAACCTGTATATACTACAGAGCATAACCTGTATACACCATAACCTGTATATACTACAGAGCATAACCTGTATACACCATAACCTGTATACACAACCCAGAGCATAACCTGTATATACTACAGTGCATAACCTGTATACACCAGAGCATAACCTGTATACACCATAACCCGTATATACTACAGAGCATAACCTGTATACACCATAACCTGTATATACTACAGAGCATAACCTGTATACACCATAACCTGTATATACTACAGAGCATAACCTGTATACACAACCCAGAGTATAACCTGTATACACCATAACCTGTATACACAACCCAGAGTATAACCTGTATATACTACAGAGCATAACCTGTATATACTACAGAGCATAACCTGTATATACTACAGAGCATAACCTGTATACACAACCCAGAGTATAACCTGTATATACTACAGAGCATAACCTGTATATACTACAGAGCATAACCTGTATATACTACAGAGCATAACCTGTATATACTACAGAGCATAACCTGTATACACCATAACCTGTATATACTACAGAGCATAACCTGTATACACCATAACCTGTATACACAACCCAGAGCATAACCTGTATATACTACAGTGCATAACCTGTATACACCAGAGCATAACCTGTATACACCATAACCCGTATATACTACAGAGCATAACCTGTATACACCATAACCTGTATATACTACAGAGCATAACCTGTATACACCATAACCTGTATATACTACAGAGCATAACCTGTATACACAACCCAGAGTATAACCTGTATACACCATAACCTGTATACACAACCCAGAGTATAACCTGTATATACTACAGAGCATAACCTGTATACACCATAACCTGTATACACCATAACCTGTATACACCATAACCTGTATATACTACAGAGCATAACCTGTATACACCATAACCTGTATATACTACAGAGCATAACCTGTATACACAACCCAGAGTATAACCTGTATACACCATAAACCGTATATACTACAGAGCATAACCTGTATACACCATAACCTGTATACACAACCCAGAGCATAACCTGTATATACTACAGTGCATAACCTGTATACACCAGAGCATAACCTGTATACACCATAACCCGTATATACTACAGAGCATAACCTGTATACACCATAACCTGTATATACTACAGAGCATAACCTGTATACACCATAACCTGTATATACTACAGAGCATAACCTGTATACACAACCCAGAGTATAACCTGTATACACCATAACCTGTATACACAACCCAGAGTATAACCTGTATATACTACAGAGCATAACCTGTATACACCATAACCTGTATACACCATAACCTGTATATACTACAGAGCATAACCTGTATACACCATAACCTGTATATACTACAGAGCATAACCTGTATACACAACCCAGAGTATAACCTGTATACACCATAACCCGTATATACTACAGAGCATAACCTGTATACACCATAACCTGTATATACTACAGAGCATAACCTGTATATACTACAGTGCATAACCTGTATACACCAGAGCATAACCTGTATACACCATAACCCGTATATACTACAGAGCATAACCTGTATACACCATAACCTGTATATACTACAGAGCATAACCTGTATACACCATAACCTGTATATACTACAGAGCATAACCTGTATACACAACCCAGAGTATAACCTGTATACACCATAACCTGTATACACAACCCAGAGTATAACCTGTATATACTACAGAGCATAACCTGTATACACCATAACCTGTATACACCATAACCTGTATATACTACAGAGCATAACCTGTATACACCATAACCTGTATATACTACAGAGCATAACCTGTATACACAACCCAGAGTATAACCTGTATACACCATAACCTGTATACACAACCCAGAGTATAACCTGTATATACTACAGAGCATAACCTGTATACACCATAACCTGTATACACCATAACCTGTATACACCATAACCTGTATATACTACAGAGCATAACCTGTATACACCATAACCTGTATACACAACCCAGAGCATAACCTGTATACACCATAACCTGTATACACAACCCAGAGCATAACCTGTATACACCATAACCTGTATACACATCCCAGAGCATAACCTGTATACACCATAACCTGTATACACTACAGAGCATAACCTGTATACACCATAACCTGTATATACTACAGAGCATAGCCTGTATACACCATAACCTGTATACACAACCCAGAGTATAACCTGTATACACCATAACCTGTATACACAACCCAGAGTATAACCTGTATACACCATAACCTGTATATACTACAGAGCATAACCTGTATACACCATAACCTTTATATACTACAGAGCATAACCTGTATACACCATAACCTGTATACACAACCCAGAGTATAACCTGTATACACCATAACCTGTATACACAACCCAGAGTATAACCTGTATACACCATAACCTGTATATACTACAGAGCATAACCTGTATACACCATAACCTGTATATACAACCCAGAGTATAACCTGTATACACCATAACCTGTATACACAACCCAGAGTATAACCTGTATACACCATAACCTGTATACACCATAACCTGTATATACTACAGAGCATAACCTGTATACACCATAACCTGTATACACAACCCAGAGTATAACCTGTATACACCATAACCTGTATACACAACCCAGAGGATAACCTGTATACACCATAACCTGTATATACTACAGAGCATAACCTGTATACACAACCCAGAGTATAACCTGTATACACCATAACCTGTATACACAACCCAGAGCATAACCTGTATATACTACAGAGCATAACCTGTATACACCATAACCTGTATATACTACAGAGCATAACCTGTATACACCATAACCTGTATATACTACAGAGCATAACCTGTATACACAACCCAGAGTATAACCTGTATACACCATAACCTGTATACACAACCCAGAGTATAACCTGTATACACCATAACCTGTATACACAACCCAGAGTATAACCTGTATATACTACAGAGTATAACCTGTATATACTACAGAGTATAACCTGTATATACTACAGAGCATAACCTGTATACACAACCCAGAGTATAACCTGTATACACCATAACCTGTATACACAACCCAGAGCATAACCTGTATACACCATAACCTGTATACACAACCCAGAGTATAACCTGTATACACCATAACCTGTATATACTACAGAGCATAACCTGTATACACAACCCAGAGCATAACCTGTATACACCATAACCTGTATACACCATAACCTGTATACACCATAACCTGTATACACCATAACCTGTATATACTACAGAGCATAACCTGTATACACCATAACCTGTATACACAACCCAGAGCATAACCTGTATACACCATAACCTGTATATACTACAGAGCATAACCCGTATACACCATAACCCGTATACACAACCCAGAGCATAACCCGTATATACTACAGAGCATAACCTGTATACACAACCCAGAGCATAACCCGTATACACCATAACCCGTATACACCATAACCCGTATACACCATAGAGCATAACCTATATACAACCCAGAGCATAACCTGTATATACTACAGAGCATAACCTGTATATACTACAGAGCATAACCTGTATATACTACAGAGCATAACCTGTATATACTACAGAGCATAACCTGTATACACAACCCAGAGCATAACCTGTATATACTACAGAGCATAACCTGTATATACTACAGAGCATAACCTGTATACACAACCCAGAGCATAACCTGTATACACCATAACCTGTATATACTACAGAGCATAACCTGTATACACAACCCAGAGCATAACCTGTATATACTACAGAGCATAACCTGTATATACTACAGAGCATAACCTGTATACACCATAACCCGTATACACCATAGAGCATAACCTGTATACACCATAGAGCATAACCTATATACAACCCAGAGCATAACCTGTATATACTACAGAGCATAACCTGTATATACTACAGAGCATAACCTGTATATACTACAGAGCATAACCTGTATATACTACAGAGCATAACCTGTATACACAACCCAGAGCATAACCTGTATATACTACAGAGCATAACCTGTATATACTACAGAGCATAACCTGTATACACCATAACCTGTATACACCATAACCCGTATACACCATAGAGCATAACCTGTATACACCAGAGTATAACCTATATACACCATAACCTGTATACACCAGAGTATAACCCGTATACACCATAACCTGTATACACAACCCAGAGCATAACCCGTATATACTACAGAGCATAACCTGTATACACCATAACCTGTATACACCAGAGTATAACCCGTATACACCATAAACTTGAATAAGAAAAATTGTATCAGCTCACTCACGTGTCCTTTATTCCAATAAGGTAATAGGTAAGTAACCTCAATAGGATGCCTTTAAATGTTAGTCAGGAAGATGCACGGATATGAGGCTATGATGAAGGGGCAGCGTTAACGCCCCGAAACGCGTCGCCAGACGTTCTCTGTATTTTTTCTCTGCCATTGTCCAAGTTGCATTGAATTTTATGGAAGGTGATATGTTTTTTCACAAATAAAAGCTAAGTTTTATTCAAAAGGAATTTCGATGCTGGATTATTCTATTTTGGACGTTTGTGTATACACCATAACCTGTATACACCATAACCTGTATACACCATAACCTGTATACACCATAACCTGTATACACAACCCAGAGCATAACCTGTATATACTACAGTGCATAACCCGTATATACTACAGAGCATAACCTGTATATACTACAGAGCATAACCTGTATACACCATAACCTGTATACACAACCCAGAGCACAACCTGTATATACTACAGTGCATAACCCGTATATACTACAGAGCATAACCTGTATATACTACAGAGCATAACCTGTATACACCATAACCTGTATACACCATATAGAGCATAACCTGTATACACCATAACCTGTATATACTACAGAACATAACCTATATACAGCCCAGAGCATAACCTGTATACACCATATAGAGCATAACCTGTATACCATAGAGCATAACCCGTATACACCATAACCTGTATACACAACCCAGAGCATAACCTGTATACACCATATAGAGCATAACCTGTATACACCATAGAGCATAACCTACATACAATACAGAGCATAACCCGTATACACCATATAGAGCATAACCCGTATACACCATATAGAGCATAACCTGTATACAGCCCAGAGTATAAGCCATATATACTACAGAGCATAACCTGTATACACCATAACCTGTATACACAACCCAGAGCATAACCTGTATACACCATAATCTGTATACACCATAACCTGTATACACAACCCAGAGCATAACCTGTATATACTACAGAGCATAACCTGTATACAACCCAGAGTATAACCTGTATACACCATAGAGCATACCCTGTATACAACCCAGAGTATAACCCGTATACACCATAGAGCATAACCTGTATACAACAGAGTATAACCCGTATACACCATAGAGCATAACCTGTATACAACCCAGAGCATAACCTGTATATACTACAGAGCATAACCTGTATACAACCCAGAGTATAACCCGTATACACCATAGAGCATAACCTGTATACAACAGAGTATAACCCGTATACACCATAGAGCATAACCTGTATACAACCCAGAGTATAACCCGTATACACCATAGAGCATAACCTGTATACACCATAGAGCATAACCTGTATACAACAGAGTATAACCCGTATACACCATAGAGCATAACCTGTATACAACCCAGAGCATAACCTGTATATACTACAGAGCATAACCTGTATACAACCCAGAGTATAACCCGTATACACCATAGAGCATAACCTGTATACACCATAACCCGTATATACTACAGAGCATAACCTGTATACACCATAACCTGTATACACCATAACCTGTATACACAACCCAGAGCATAACCTGTATATACTACAGTGCATAACCCGTATATACTACAGAGCATAACCTGTATACACAACCTGTATACACAACCCAGAGCATAACCTGTATACACCATAACCTGTATATACTACAGAGCATAACCTATATACAGCCCAGAGCATAACCTGTATACACCATATAGAGTATAACCTGTATACCATAGAGCATAACCCGTATACACCATAACCTGTATACACAACCCAGAGCATAACCTGTATACACCATAGAGCATAACCTGTATACACCATAGAGCATAACCTACATACAATACAGAGCATAACCCGTATACACCATATAGAGCATAACCCGTATACACCATATAGAGCATAACCTGTATACAGCCCAGAGTATAAGCCATATATACTACAGAGCATAACCTGTATACACCATAACCTGTATACACAACCCAGAGCATAACCCGTATATACTACAGAGCATAACCTGTATATACTACAGAGCATAACCTGTATACACCATAACCTGTATACACCATAACCTGTATACACAACCCAGAGCATAACCCGTATACAACCCAGAGCATAACCTGTATATACTACAGAGCATAACCTGTATACAACCCAGAGTATAACCTGTATACACCATAGAGCATAACCTGTATACAACCCAGAGTATAACCCGTATACACCATAGAGCATAACCCGTATACACCATAGAGCATAACCTGTATACAACAGAGTATAACCCGTATACACCATAGAGCATAACCTGTATACAACCCAGAGCATAACCTGTATATACTACAGAGCATAACCTGTATACAACCCAGAGTATAACCCGTATACACCATAGAGCATAACCTGTATACAACAGAGTATAACCCGTATACACCATAGAGCATAACCTGTATACAACCCAGAGTATAACCCGTATACACCATAGAGCATAACCCGTATACACCATAGAGCATAACCTGTATACAACAGAGTATAACCCGTATACACCATAGAGCATAACCTGTATACAACCCAGAGCATAACCTGTATATACTACAGAGCATAACCTGTATACAACCCAGAGTATAACCCGTATACACCATAGAGCATAACCTGTATACACCATAACCCGTATATACTACAGAGCATAACCTGTATACACCATAACCTGTATACACCATAACCCGTATACACCATAACCTGTATACACAACCCAGAGCATAACCCGTATATACTACAGAGCATAACCTGTATACACCAGAGTATAACCTGTATATACTACAGAGCATAACCCGTATACACCATATAGAGCATAACCTGTATATACTACAGAGCATAACCTGTATACACCATAACCCGTATACACCATAACCTGTATACACAACCCAGAGCATGACCTGTATATACTACAGAGCATGACCTGTATATACTACAGAGCATAACCTGTATACACCATAACCTGTATACACAACCCAGAGCATAACCTGTATATAATACAGTGCATAACCCGTATATACTACAGAGCATAACCTATATACAGCCCAGAGCATAACCCGTATACAACCCAGAGTATAACCCGTATACAACCCAGAGTATAACCCGTATACAACCCAGAGTATAACCCGTATACAACCCAGAGTATAACCTGTATACACCATAACCTGTATACGCAACCCAGAGCATAACCCGTATACACAATAGAGCATAACCTGTATATAATACAGAGCATAACCCGTATATACTACAGAGCATAACCTATATACAGCCCAGAGCATAACCCGTATACAACCCAGAGTATAACCCGTATACAACCCAGAGTATAACCTGTATACACCATAACCTGTATACGCAACCCAGAGCATAACCTGTATACAATACAGAGCATAACCCGTATAGAGCATAACCCGTATACACAATAGAGCATAACCTGTATACACCATAGAGCATAACCCGTATACACCATAGAGCATAACCTACATACAATACAGAGCATAACCCATATACACCATATAGAGCATAACCTGTATACCATAGAGCATAACCTGTATACACCATAGAGCATAACCTGTATACACCATAACCTGTATACACCATAGAGCATAACCTGTATACACCATAGAGCATAACCTGTATACACCATAACCTGTATACACCATAGAGCATAACCTGTATACACCATAACCTGTATACGCAACCCAGAGCATAACCTGTATACAATACAGAGCATAACCCGTATACAGCATAGAGCATAACCTGTATATACTACAGAGCATAACCCGTATACAGCATAGAGCATAACCTGTATACACCATAGAGCATAACCTGTATACAGCCCAGAGTATAACCCGTATACACCATAGAGCATAACCTGTATATACTACAGAGCATAACCTGTATACAACCCAGAGTATAACCTGTATACACCATAGAGCATAACCTGTATATACTACAGAGCATAACCTGTATACAACCCAGAGCATAACTTGTATACAACCCAGAGTATAACCCGTATACACCATAGAGCATAACCTGTATAAAACAGAGTATAACCCGTATACACCATAGAGCATAACCTGTATACAACCCAGAGTATAACCCGTATACACCATAGAGCATAACCTGTATAAAACAGAGTATAACCCGTATACACCATAGAGCATAACCCGTATACACCATAGAGCATAACCTGTATACAACAGAGTATAACCCGTATACACCCTAGAGCATAACCCATATATACTACAGAGCATAACCTATATACACAACCCAGAGCATAACCTGTATACAACCCAGAGCATAACCTGTATATACTACAGAGCATAACCTGTATACAACCCAGAGTATAACCTGTATACACCATTGAGCATAACCTGTATACAACAGAGTATAACCCGTATACAGCATAGAGCATAACCTGTATACAACCCAGAGCGTAACCTGTATACAACCCAGAGTATAACCCGTATACACCATAGAGCATAACCTGTATACAACAGAGTATAACCCGTATACACCATAGAGCATAACCTGTATACAACCCAGAGTATAACCCGTATACACCATAGAGCATAACCCGTATACACCATAGAGCATAACCTGTATACAACAGAGTATAACCCGTATACACCATAGAGCATAACCTGTATACAACCCAGAGCATAACCTGTATATACCACAGAGCATAACCTGTATACAACCCAGAGTATAACCCGTATACACCATAGAGCATAACCTGTATACAACCCAGAGTATAACCCGTATGCACCATAGAGCATAACCTGTATACAACAGAGTATAACCCGTATACACCATAGAGCATAACCTGTATACAACCCAGAGTATAACCCGTATACACCATAGAGCATAACCCGTATACACCATAGAGCATAACCCGTATACACCATAGAGCATAACCTGTATACAACAGAGTATAACCCGTATACACCCTAGAGCATAACCCATATATACTACAGAGCATAACCTATATACACAACCCAGAGCATAACCTGTATACATCGCAGAGCATAACCTGTATATACTACAGAGCATAACCTGTATACAACCCAGAGTATAACCCGTATACACCATAGAGCATAACCTGTATACAACAGAGTATAACCCGTATACACCATAGAGCATAACCTGTATACAACCCAGAGCATAACCTGTATATACTACAGAGCATAACCTGTATACAACCCAGAGTATAACCCGTATACACCATAGAGCATAACCTGTATACAACAGAGTATAACCCGTATACACCATAGAGCATAACCTGTATACAACCCAGAGTATAACCCGTATACACCATAGAGCATAACCCGTATACACCATAGAGCATAACCTGTATACAACAGAGTATAACCCGTATACACCATAGAGCATAACCTGTATACAACCCAGAGTATAACCCGTATACACCATAGAGCATAACCCGTATACACCATAGAGCATAACCTGTATACAACAGAGTATAACCCGTATACACCATAGAGCATAACCCGTATACACCATAGAGCATAACCTGTATACAACACAGAGCATAACCCGTATACACCATAGAGCATAACCTGTATACAACACAGAGCATAACCCGTATACACCATAGAACATAACCTGTATACAACCCAGAGTATAACCCGTATACACCATAGAGCATAACCCGTATACACCACAGAGCATAACCTGTATACAACAGAGTATAACCCGTATGCACCATAGAGCATAACCTTTATACAACAGAGCATAACCCGTATACACCATAGATCATAACCTGTATATACTACAAAGCATAACCTGTATACAACCCAGAGTATAACCCGTATATACTACAAAGCATAACTCGTATATACTACAAAGCATAACCCGTATATACTACAAAGCATAACCCATATATACTACAAAGCATAACCTGTATATACTACAAAGCATAACCTCTATATACTACAAAGCATAACCTGTATATACTACAGAGCATAACCTGTATATACTACATTGTATAACCTATATATACTACAGAGCATAACCTATATACAACCCAGAGCATAACCCGTATATACTACAGAGTATAACCTATATATACTACAGAGCATAACCTGTATATACTACAGAGCATAACCCGTATATACTACAGAGCATAACCCGTATATAGTACAGAGCATAACCCGTATACACCATAGAGCATAACCTGTATACAACACAGAGTATAACCCGTATACACCATAGAGCATAACCTGTATACAACACAGAGCATAACTCGTATACACCATAGATCATAACCTGTATATACTACAAAGCATAACCTGTATACAACCCAGAGTATAACCCGTATATACTACAGAGCATAACCCGTATATACTACAGAGCATAACCTGTATATACTACAAAGATAACCCGTATACACCATAGAGCATAACCCGTATACAACCCAGAGTATAACCAGTATATACTACAGAGCATAACCCGTATATGCTACAGAGCATAACCCGTATACACAAGAGATCATAACCCATATACAACCCATAGTATAACCTGTATATACTACAAAGCATAACCCGTATATACTACAGAGCATAACCCGTATATACTACAGAGCATAACCCGTATATAGTACAGAGCATAACCTGTATATACTGCAGAGCATAACCTGTATATACTACAAAGCATAACCCATATATACTACAGAGCATAACCTATATACAATACAGAGCATAACCTATACACAACCCATAGTATAACCTGTATATACTACAGAGCATAACCCGTATATACTACAGAGTATAACCCGTATATACTACAGAGCATAACCTGTATATACTACAAAGCATAACCCGTATATACTACAGAGTATAACCTATATATACTACAGAGCATAACCTGTATATACTACAGAGTATAACCCGTATACACCGTAGAGCATAACCTATACACAACCAGGAGCATAACCCGTATATACTACAAAGCATAACCCGTATATACTACAAAGCATAACCCGTATATACTACAGAACATAACCCGTATATACTACAGAGCATAACCTGTATACAACATAAGTCCCTCTCTAGTTGCTCATACAGTATACACTACCCAGCCACTTTATTAGGTACACCTGTCCAACTGCTCGTTAACACTTAATTTCTAATCAGCCAATCACATGGCGGCAACTCAGTGCATTTAGGCATGTAGACATGGTCAAGACAATCTCCTGCAGTTCAAACCGAGCATCAGTATGGGGAAGAAAGGTGATTTGAGTGCCTTTGAACGTTGGCATGGTTGTTGGTGCCAGAAGGGCTGGTCTGAGTATTTCAGAAACTGCTGATCTACTGGGATTTTCACGCACAACCATCTCTAGGGTTTACAGAGAATGGTCCGAAAAAGAAAAAACATCCAGTGAGCGGCAGTTCTGTGGGCGGAAATGCGTTGTTGATGCCAGAGGTCAGAGGAGAATGGCCAGACTGGTTCCAGCTGATAGAAAGGCAACAGTGACTCAAATAGCCACCCGTTACAACCAAGGTAGCCAGAAGAGCATCTCTGAACGCCGCACAGTACGTCCAACTTTGAGGCTACAGATGGGCTACAGCAGCAGAAGACCACACCGGGTGCCACTCCTTTCAGCTAAGAACAGGAAACTGAGGCTACAATTTGCACAAGCTCATCGAAATTGGACAATTGAAGATTGGAAAAACGTTGCCTGGTCTGATGAGTCTCGATTTCTGCTGCGACATTCGGATGGTAGGGTCAGAATTTGGCGTCAACAACATGAAAGCATGGATCCATCCTGCCTTGTATCGGTAACGGTTCAGGCTGGTGGTGGTGGTGTCATGGTGTGGGGAATATTTTCTTGGCACTCTTTGGGCCCCTTGGTACCAATTGAGCATCGTTGCAACGCCAAAGCCTACCTGAGTATTGTTGCTGACCATGTCCATCCCTTTATGACCACAATGTACCCAACATCTGATGGCTACTTTCAGCAGGATAATGCAATGCCATGTCATAAAGCTGGAATCATCTCAGACTGGTTTCTTGAACATGACAATGAGGTCACTGTACTCCAATGGCCTCCACAGTCACCAGATCTCAATCCAATAGAGGAGCATCTTTGGGATGTGGTGGAACGGGAGATTCGCATCATGGATGTGCAGCCGACAAATCTGCGACTGCAACTGTGTGATGCCATCATGTCAATATGGACCAAAATCTCTGAGGAATGCTTCCAGCACCTTGTTGTATCTATGCCATGAAGAATTGAGGCAGTTCTGAAGGCAAAAGGGGGTCCAACCCGTTACTAGCATGGTGTACCTAATAAAGTGGCCGGTGAGTGTATAGTCCCTCACTAGGTGCTCATACAGTATATAGTCCCTCTCTAGTTGTTCATACAGTATATAGTCCCTCACTAGGTGCTCATACAGTATATAGTCCCTCACTAGGTGCTCATACAGTATATAGTCCCTCTCTAGTTGTTCATACAGTATATAGTCCCTCTCTAGTTGCTCATACAGTATATAGTCCCTCTCTAGTTGCTCATACAGTATATAGTCCCTCTCTAGTTGCTCATACAGTATATAGTCCCTCTCTAGTTGTTCATACAGTATATAGTCCCTCACTAGGTGCTCATACAGTATATAGTCCCTCACTAGGTGCTCATACAGTATATAGTCCCTCTCTAGTTGTTCATACAGTATATAGTCCCTCACTAGGTGCTCATACAGTATATAGTCCCTCTCTAGTTGTTCATACAGTATATAGTCCCTCATTAGGTGCTCATACAGTATATAGTCCCTCTCTAGTTGCTCATACAGTATATAGTCCCTCACTAGGTGCTCCTACAGTATATAGTCCCTCTCTAGGTGCTCATACAGTATATAGTCCCTGTCTAGTTGTTCATACAGTATATAGTCCCTCTCTAGTTGTTCATACAGTATATAGTCCCTCTCTAGTTGTTCATACAGTATATAGTCCCTCTCTAGTTGCTCATACAGTATATAGTCCCTCTCTAGTTGTTTATACAGTATATAGTCCCTGTCTAGTTGTTCATACAGTATATAGTCCCTCTCTAGTTGTTCATACAGTATATAGTCCCTCTCTAGTTGTTCATACAGTATATAGTCCCTCTCTAGTTGTTCATACAGTATATAGTCCCTCTCTAGTTGCTCATACAGTATATAGTCCCTCTCTAGTTGTTTATACAGTATATAGTCCCTCACTAGGTGCTCATACAGTATATAGTCCCTCACTAGGTGTTCATACAGTATATAGTCCCTCTCTAGTTGTTCATACAGTATATAGTCCCTCTCTAGTTGTTCATACAGTATATAGTCCCTCACTAGGTGCTCATACAGTATATAGTCCCTCTCTAGTTGTTCATACAGTATATAGTCCCTCACTAGGTGCTCATACAGTATATAGTCCCTCTCTAGTTGTTCATACAGTATATAGTCCCTCACTATGTGCTCATACAGTATATAGTCACTCACTAGGTGCTCATACAGTATATAGTCCCTCTCTAGTTGTTCATACAGTATATAGTCCCTCTCTAGTTGTTCATACAGTATATAGTCCCTCACTAGGTGCTCATACAGTATATAGTCCCTCACTAGGTGCTCATACAGTATATAGTCCCTCTCTAGTTGTTCATACAGTATATAGTCCCTCACTAGGTGCTCATACAGTATATAGTCCCTCTCTAGTTGTTCATACAGTATATAGTCCCTCACTATGTGCTCATACAGTATATAGTCCCTCTCTAGTTGTTCATACAGTATATAGTCCCTCACTAGGTGCTCATACAGTATATAGTCCCTCTCTAGTTGCTCATACAGTATATAGTCCCTCACTAGGTGCTCATACAGTATATAGTCCCTCTCTAGGTGCTCATACAGTATATAGTCCCTGTCTAGTTGTTCATACAGTATATAGTCCCTCTCTAGTTGTTCATACAGTATATAGTCCCTCTCTAGTTGTTCATACAGTATATAGTCCCTGTCTAGTTGTTCATACAGTATATAGTCCCTCTCTAGTTGTTCATACAGTATATAGTCCCTCTCTAGTTGCTCATACAGTATATAGTCCCTCACTAGGTGCTCAAACAGTATATAGTCCCTCACTAGGTGCTCATACAGTATATAGTCCCTCACTAGGTGCTCATACAGTATATAGTCCCTCACTAGGTGCTCATACAGTATATAGTCCCTCTCTAGTTGTTCATACAGTATATAGTCCCTCACTAGGTGCTCATACAGTATATAGTCCCTCTCTAGTTGTTCATACAGTATATAGTCCCTCACTATGTGCTCATACAGTATATAGTCCCTCTCTAGTTGTTCATACAGTATATAGTCCCTCTCTAGTTGTTCATACAGTATATAGTCCCTCACTAGGTGCTCATACAGTATATAGTCCCTCACTAGGTGCTCATACAGTATATAGTCCCTCTCTAGTTGTTCATACAGTATATAGTCCCTCACTAGGTGCTCATACAGTATATAGTCCCTCTCTAGTTGCTCATACAGTATATAGTCCCTCACTAGGTGCTCATACAGTATATAGTCCCTCTCTAGGTGCTCATACAGTATATAGTCCCTGTCTAGTTGTTCATACAGTATATAGTCCCTGTCTAGTTGTTCATACAGTATATAGTCCCTCTCTAGTTGCTCATACAGTATATAGTCCCTCACTAGGTGCTCAAACAGTATATAGTCCCTCACTAGGTGCTCATACAGTATATAGTCCCTCACTAGGTGCTCATACAGTATATAGTCCCTCACTAGGTGCTCATACAGTATATAGTCCCTCTCTAGTTGTTCATACAGTATATAGTCCTTCTCCAGTTGAGTTCATACAGTATATAGTCCCTGTCTAGTTGCTCATACAGTATATAGTCCCTCTCTAGTTGCTCATACAGTATATAGTCCCTCACTAGGTGCTCATACAGTATATAGTCCCTCTCTAGTTGTTCATACAGTATATAGTCCCTCACTAGGTGCTTATACAGTATATAGTCCCTCTCCAGTTGAGTTCATACAGTATATAGTCCCTCTCTAGTTGTTCATACAGTATATAGTCCTTCTCCAGTTGAGTTCATACAGTATATAGTCCCTGTCTAGTTGCTCATACAGTATATAGTCCCTCTCTAGTTGCTCATACAGTATATAGTCCCTCACTAGGTGCTCATACAGTATATAGTCCCTCTCTAGTTGTTCATACAGTATATAGTCCCTCACTAGGTGCTCATACAGTATATAGTCCCTCTCCAGTTGAGTTCATACAGTATATAGTCCCTGTCTAGTTGCTCATACAGTATATAGTCCCTCTCCAGTTGAGTTCATGCGTTTTGTCTCCTCTGACCGCAGACCTTCTCCCGATCACTCTTACAATCATCCAGATTAGTCAGATGAGACAAAAATTAATCTCTTTGGCATTAACTCAACCCACCATGTTTGGAGGAAGAGAAATGCTGCCTATGACTCAACGAACCCCGACCCCACTGCCAAGCATGGAGAGGGAAACATCACGTTTTGGGGGTTTCTCTGCTAAGGGCACAGGACTACTTCACCACACCAAATGGGAGAACGGATGGAGCCATGGACCATACCATCCTGAGTGACAACCTCCTTCCCTCTGTCAGGACATTAATAATGGGAGGTGGTTGGGTCTTCAAGCAGCAAAATGATCCAAAACATACAGCCAAGGCAACAAAGGAGCGGCTCAAAGAGAAGCCCATTAAGGTCATGGAGGGGCCCAGCCAGCGTCCAGACCTCAATCCCATAGAGAACTTATGGAGGGGCCCAGCCAGCGTCCAGACCTCAATCCCATAGAGAACATATGGAGGGGCCCAGCCAGCGTCCAGACCTCAATCCCATAGAGAACTTATGGAGGGGCCCAGCCAGCGTCCAGACCTCAATCCCATAGAGAACTTATGGAGGGGCCCAGCCAGCGTCCAGACCTCAATCCCATAGAGAATTTATGGAGGGGCCCAGCCAGCTTCCAGACCTCAATCCCATAGAGAACATATGGAGGGGCCCAGCCAGCGTCCAGACCTCAATCCCATAGAGAACTTATGGAGGGGCCCAGCCAGCGTCCAGACCTCAATCCCATAGAGAACTTATGGAGGGGCCCAGCCAGCGTCCAGACCTCAATCCCATAGAGAATATATGGAGGGGCCCAGCCAGTGTCCAGACCTCAATCCCATAGAGAACTTATGGAGGGGCCCAGCCAGTGTCCAGACCTTAATCTCATAGAGAATATATGGAGGGGCCCAGCCAGCGTCCAGACCTTAATCTCATAGAGAGCATATGGAGGGGCCCAGCCAGCGTCCAGACCTCAATCCCATAGAGAATTTATGGAGGGGCCCAGCCAGTGTCCAGACCTCAATCCCATAGAGAACATATGGAGGGGCCCAGCCAGCGTCCAGACCTCAATCCCATAGAGAACTTAGGGAGGGGCCCAGCCAGCGTCCAGACCTCAATCCCATAGAGAACTTAGGGAGGGGCCCAGCCAGTGTCCAGACCATAGCCCCATAGAGAACATATGGAGGGGCCCAGCCAGTGTCCAGCCCATAGCTCCATAGAGAACATATGGAGGGGCCCAGCCAGTGTCCAGACCTCAATCCCATAGAGAACTTATGGAGGGGCCCAGCCAGTGTCCAGACCATAGCCCCATAGAGAACTTATGGAGGGGCCCAGCCAGCGTCCAGATCTCAATCCCATAGAGAACTTATGGAGGGGCCCAGCCAGTGTCCAGACCTCAATCCCATAGAGAACTTATGGAGGGGCCCAGCCAGCGTCCAGACCTCAATCCCATAGAGAACATATGGAAGGGCCCAGCCAGTGTCCAGACCATAGCCCCATAGAGAACATATGGAGGGGCCCAGCCAGTGTCCAGACCATAGCCCCATAGTGAACATATGGAGGGGCCCAGCCAGTGTCCAGACCTCAATCCCATAGAGAATTTATGGAGGGGCCCAGCCAGCGTCCAGACCTCAATCCCATAGAGAATATATGGAGGGGCCCAGCCAGTGTCCAGACCTCAATCCCATAGAGAACTTATGGAGGGGCCCAGCCAGCGTCCAGATCTCAATCCCATAGAGAACTTATAGAGGGGCCCAGCCAGTGTCCAGACCTCAATCCCATAGAGAACTTATGGAGGGGCCCAGCCAGTGTCCAGACCTCAATCCCATAGAGAACATATGGAGGGGCCCAGCCAGTGTCCAGACCATAGCCCCATAGAGAACATATGGAGGGGCCCAGCCAGCGTCCAGATCTCAATCCCATAGAGAACTTATGGAGGGGCCCAGCCAGCGTCCAGACCTCAATCCCATAGAGAACTTATGGAGGGGCCCAGCCAGCGTCCAGACCTCAATCCCATAGAGAACATATGGAGGGGCCCAGCCAGCGTCCAGACCTCAATCCCATAGAGAACTTATGGAGGGGCCCAGCCAGCGTCCAGACCTCAATCCCATAGAGAACTTATGGAGGGGCCCAGCCAGCGTCCAGACCTCAATCCCATAGAGAATTTATGGAGGGGCCCAGCCAGCGTCCAGACCTCAATCCCATAGAGAACATATGGAGGGGCCCAGCCAGCGTCCAGACCTCAATCCCATAGAGAACTTATGGAGGGGCCCAGCCAGCGTCCAGACCTCAATCCCATAGAGAACTTATGGAGGGGCCCAGCCAGCGTCCAGACCTCAATCCCATAGAGAATATATGGAGGGGCCCAGCCATTGTCCAGACCTCAATCCCATAGAGAATTTATGGAGGGGCCCAGCCAGTGTCCAGACCTTAATCTCATAGAGAATATATGGAGGGGCCCAGCCAGCGTCCAGACCTTAATCTCATAGAGAACATATGGAGGGGCCCAGCCAGCGTCCAGACCTCAATCCCATAGAGAACATATGGAGGGGCCCAGCCAGTGTCCAGACCTCAATCCCATAGAGAACTTAGGGAGGGGCCCAGCCAGCGTCCAGACCTCAATCCCATAGAGAACATATGGAGGGTCCCAGCCAGTGTCCAGACCATAGCCCCATAGAGAACATATGGAGGGGCCCAGCCAGTGTCCAGCCCATAGCTCCATAGAGAACATATGGAGGGGCCCAGCCAGTCTCCAGACCTCAATCCCATAGAGAACTTATGGAGGGGCCCAGCCAGTGTCCAGACCATAGCCCCATAGAGAACTTATGGAGGGGCCCAGCCAGCGTCCAGATCTCAATCCCATAGAGAACTTATGGAGGGGCCCAGCCAGTGTCCAGACCTCAATCCCATAGAGAACTTATGGAGGGGCCCAGCCAGCGTCCAGACCTCAATCCCATAGAGAACATATGGAAGGGCCCAGCCAGTGTCCAGACCATAGCCCCATAGAGAACATATGGAAGGGCCCAGCCAGTGTCCAGACCATAGCCCCATAGTGAACATATGGAGGGGCCCAGCCAGTGTCCAGACCTCAATCCCATAGAGAACTTATGGAGGGGCCCAGCCAGCGTCCAGACCTCAATCCCATAGAGAACTTATAGAGGGGCCCAGCCAGTGTCCAGACCTCAATCCCATAGAGAACTTATGGAGGGGCCCAGCCAGTGTCCAGACCTCAATCCCATAGAGAACTTAGGGAGGGGCCCAGCCAGCGTCCAGACCTCAATCCCATAGAGAACATATGGAGGGGCCCAGCCAGTGTCCAGACCATAGCCCCATAGAGAACATATGGAGGGGCCCAGCCAGCGTCCAGATCTCAATCCCATAGAGAACATATGGAGGGGCCCAGCCAGCGTCCAGATCTCAATCCCATAGAGAACTTATGGAGGGGCCCAGCCAGCGTCCAGACCTCAATCCCATAGAGAATATATGGAGGGGCCCAGCCAGTGTCCAGACCTCAATCCCATAGAGAACATATGGAGGGGCCCAGCCAGCGTCCAGACCTCAACCCCATAGAGAACTTATGGAGGGGCCCAGCCAGCGTCCAGATCTCAATCCCATAGAGAACTTATGGAGGGGCCCAGCCAGCGTCCAGATCTCAATCCCATAGAGAACTTATGGAGGGGCCAGCCAGCGTCCAGACCTCAATCCCATAGAGAACTTATGGAGGGGCCCAGCCAGCGTCCAGACCTCAATCCCATAGAGAACTTATGGAGGGGCCCAGCCAGTGTCCAGACCTCAATCCCATAGAGAACTTATGGAGGGGCCCAGCCAGCGTCCAGATCTCAATCCCATAGAGAACTTATGGAGGGGCCCAGCCAGCGTCCAGATCTCAATCCCATAGAGAACTTATGGAGGGGCCCAGCCAGCGTCCAGACATTAATCCCATAGAGAACTTATGGAGGGAGATGAAGATCCGAGTGGCCGAGCGACAGCCTCAGAATCTTACTGATATAGAGAAGATCTGCAGAGAGGAGCCGACCGAGACCCCTGACATGTCTGACGTGCACAAACCTCATCGTCACCTCCAAACCTCTGACTGCTGCGGCCGACAAGGGATTTACCACCAAGTATTACATCTTGTCTGTCAGAGGGGGCACATACTTATTTCTCTCTGCAAAATGCAAATACATTTATAGAATTTACAAATTTTTGATATTTTCTCACTGTTAAAATTAACCGACCCTAAAATTATAGACTGTTCATGTCTTTGTCAGGGGGGAAACTTACAGAGTCAGCGAGGGGTCACATACTTATTTCCTTCAGTGTATATATTACAGTGCTGTATATGTAACGTATATAGACTATATATAATATTGCGCTGTTACAAGAACAACAACAAAAATGCTAAAGCCGTCAAAATCATCAAGGACATATCTGCAGTTCTTGTATTTGCTAATGTAGACAAAAGCCACAGGAGGAGACGTTGCGATCACAAACCTCAGAGTCGGCAACTTTCTGATGAACAAAAAGACCAAGAGGATGCAGGAAGCCAAGGACGAGCCGAAATGTGTGGGCTACGGGAAAAAGAGAGTATGAGAGGGCAGCGTCAGCCCACACGCTGGAGATCGGTCAGACACGTGGTCAGGGGCACCTACTGCGCCCAAAATATATCACAAGACCACTAGATAACCAGAGGAAAGCATTGCAAGCCCCTAACTCAGAGGAACAGGTGGGTGAGCATGGTATATAAGGTATATCCATGGTATATAAGGCTAACAGCACACAAGTCTATGGGGTGCACCCTGTAATCCTAGAGAGGAAAGGAAAAGCCCCTATTAGGCCAATTACCCCAAATCAGAGAAAAAGACAATCAGACATTCCAGTGACTGGTCTTATTATATGGTCTCCTCCGGTATCCGCCATTACCGCACCCAATGACTGGTCTTATTATATGGTCTCCTCCGGTATCCGCCATTACCGCACCCAATGACTGGTCTTATTATATGGTCTCCTCCGGTATGCGCCATTACCATATCCAATGACTGGTCTTATTATATGGTCTCCTCCGGTATCCGCCATTACCGTATCCAATGACTGGTCTTATTATATGGTCTCCTCCGGTATCCGCCATTACCGTATCCAATGACTGGTCTTATTATATGGTCTCCTCCGGTATCCGCCATTACCGCATCCAATGACTGGTCTTATTATATGGTCTCCTCCGGTATGCGCCATTACCGTATCCAATGACTGGTCTTATTATATAGTCTCCTCCGGTATCCGCCATTACCGCACCCAATGACTGGTTTTATTATATGGTCTCCTCCGGTATGCGCCATTACCGTATCCAATGACTGGTCTTATTATATGGTCTCCTCCGGTATCCGCCATTACCGCATCCAATGACTGGTCTTATTATATGGTCTCCTCCGGTATCCGCCATTACCGCACCCAATGACTGGTCTTATTATATGGTCTCCTCCGTTATCCACCATTACTGCATCCAATGACTGGTCTTATTATATGGTCTCCTCCGTTATCCACCATTACTGCATCCAATGACTGGTCTTATTATATGGTCTCCTCCGGTATCCGCCATTACCATATCCAATGACTGGTCTTATTATATGGTCTCCTCCGGTATCCGCCATTACCGCATCCAATGACTGGTTTTATTATATGGTCTCCTCCGGTATCCACCATTACCGCATCCAATGACTGGTTTTATTATATGGTCTCCTCCGGTATCCGCCATTACCGCATCCAATGACTGGTTTTATTATATGGTCTCCTCCGGTATCCGCCATTACCGCATCCAATGACTGGTCTTATTATATGGTCTCCTCCGGTATCCGCCATTACCGCATCCAATGACTGGTCTTATTATATGGTCTCCTCCGGTATCCGCCATTACCGCACCCAATGACTGGTCTTATTATGTGGTCTCCTCCGGTATCCGCCATTACCGCATCCAATGACTGGTTTTATTATATGGTCTCCTCCGGTATCCACCATTACCGCATCCAATGACTGGTTTTATTATATGGTCTCCTCCGGTATCCGCCATTACCGCATCCAATGACTGGTTTTATTATATGGTCTCCTCCGGTATCCGCCATTACCGCATCGAATGACTGGTCTTATTATATGGTCTCCTCCGGTATCCGCCATTACCGCATCCAATGACTGGTCTTATTATGTGGTCTCCTCCGGTATCCGCCATTACCGCATCCAATGACTGGTCTTATTATATGGTCTCCTCCGGTATCCGCCATTACCGCATCCAATGACTGGTCTTATTATATGGTCTCCTCCGGTATCCGCCATTACCGCATCCCGTGACGGTGAGTTCCCATCTACAGGATCATATTCAGACTTGCAGCAGCTTTACCTCAGGCATGGCTTTATCTAACGTGCTGTTTGTCAGATACGGCTAAATCTCTCTCCTCCGTATTTCTAGCTGGTTGTCTAGGTCCCAGGCCTGATCACAGGTCGGTATGATGACTCCTGGCCCTCTACATTCTCTACCTCTCTCTGCTATCAGTTGTGAAGTATTGTTAAACAGGTTTTCTGGACACATTTTTTTTTATTTCATGTTTAAAAAAGGTATGTTAGTGCTATTAATGGGTTAATAAGTGCACCCAAATTCTTTTAGCAATGTTTTGAGTGATTTCTGGGGGTCTCTGGAAGCTCCTGGCATTCTCTGCATTGGTTTACATGATGTAGGTTCCTGCTGCCTTAGCTAATGCTCTCACTCCCACCCCCTTCCTCTCTCTCACTCCATCACACCCCCTCCCTGTCTCCCTAGATATCCCGCCCACTACTAGCCCCACCCAACTAGCACAGCCCATCATACTTACCTGTCTTCCCTTCTGGGAGGGGTCCGCCTCTTCTTTGACTCTGCCGGCTCATGTGCAGTAGAGATGGCGGGAAATTAGATTAGTGTAGGAATACCATTTTATCTCGGACAACCCCTTTAAGGGCCACATGAATTGTGTATATAAAGCCAGAGACAACTGCGCTGCAATCACTACAAGCAGGAACTGAAGGGGAGAAGAGACAGGAGGGCAAGTGAAATCCTGAGATGAGAAATGTACTGTAATGTCTGTAAAGAAGAGATCATAAGAAAGATAATACACACAGTGATGTCACAGTACAGAGATAATACACACAGTGATGTCACAGTACAGAGATAATACACACAGTGATGTCACAGTACAGAGATAATACACACAGTGATGTCACAGTACAGGATAATACACACAGTGATGTCACAGTACAGGATAATACACACAGTGATGTCACAGTACAGAGATAATACACACAGTGATGTCACAGTACAGAGATAATACACACAGTGATGTCACAGTACAGGATAATACACACAGTGATGTCACAGTACAGGATAATACACACAGTGATGTCACAGTACAGAGATAATACACACAGTGATGTCACAGTACAGAGATAATACACACAGTGATGTCACAGTACAGGATAATACACACAGTGATGTCACAGTACAGGATAATACACACAGTGATGTCACAGTACAGGATAATACACACAGTGATGTCACAGTACAGGGATAATACACACAGTGATGTCACAGTACAAAGATAATACACACAGTGATGTCACAGTACAGGGATAATACACACAGTGATGTCACAGTACAGGATAATACACAAAGTGATGTCACAGTACAGGATAATACACACAGTGATGTCACAGTACAGGATAATACACACAGTGATGTCACAGTACAGAGATAATACACACAGTGATGTCACAGTACAGGGATAATACACACAGTGATGTCACAGTACAGGATAATACACAAAGTGATGTCACAGTACAGGATAATACACACAGTGATGTCACAGTACAGGGATAATACACACAGTGATGTCACAGTACAGAGATAATATACACAGTGATGTCACAGTACAGAGATAATACACACAGTGATGTCACAGTACAGGATAATACACACAGTGATGTCACAGTACAGAGATAATACACACAGTGATGTCACAGTACAGGATAATACACACAGTGATGTCACAGTACAGAGATAATACACACAGTGATGTCACAGTACAGGATAATACACACAGTGATGTCACAGTACAGAGATAATACACACAGTGATGTCACAGTACAGGATAGTACACACAGTGATGTCACAGTACAGGATAGTACACACAGTGATGTCACAGTACAGAGATAATACACACAGTGATGTCACAGTACAGAGATAATACACACAGTGATGTCACAGTACAGGATAATACACACAGTGATGTCACAGTACAGGATAATACACACAGTGATGTCACAGTACAGGATAATACACACAGTGATGTCACAGTACAGAGATAATACACACAGTGATGTCACAGTACAGAGATAATACACACAGTGATGTCACAGTACAGGAATAATACACACAGTGATGTCACAGTACAGAGATAATACACACAGTGATGTCACAGTACAGAGATAATACACACAGTGATGTCACAGTACAGGGATAATACACACAGTGATGTCACAGTACAGAGATAATACACACAGTGATGTCACAGTACAGAGATAATACACACAGTGATGTCACAGTACAGAGATAATACACACAGTGATGTCACAGTACAGAGATAATACACACAGTGATGTCACAGTACAGGAATAATACACACAGTGATGTCACAGTACAGAGATAATACACACAGTGATGTCACAGTACAGGATAATACACACAGTGATGTCACAGTACAGGGATAATACACACAGTGATGTCACAGTACAGGATAATACACACAGTGATGTCACAGTACAGGATAATACACACAGTGATGTCACAGTACAGGATAGTACACACAGTGATGTCACAGTACAGGATAGTACACACAGTGATGTCACAGTACAGAGATAATACACACAGTGATGTCACAGTACAGAGATAATACACACAGTGATGTCACAGTACAGGATAATACACACAGTGATGTCACAGTACAGGATAATACACACAGTGATGTCACAGTACAGGATAATACACACAGTGATGTCACAGTACAGAGATAATACACACAGTGATGTCACAGTACAGAGATAATACACACAGTGATGTCACAGTACAGGAATAATACACACAGTGATGTCACAGTACAGAGATAATACACACAGTGATGTCACAGTACAGAGATAATACACACAGTGATGTCACAGTACAGAGATAATACACACAGTGATGTCACAGTACAGGGATAATACACACAGTGATGTCACAGTACAGGGATAATACACACAGTGATGTCACAGTACAGAGATAATACACACAGTGATGTCACAGTACAGGATAATACACACAGTGATGTCACAGTACAGGGATAATACACACAGTGATGTCACAGTACAGGATAATACACACAGTGATGTCACAGTACAGGATAATACACACAGTGATGTCACAGTACAGGATAATACACACAGTGATGTCACAGTACAGAGATAATACACACAGTGATGTCACAGTACAGAGATAATACACACAGTGATGTCACAGTACAGGGATAATACACACAGTGATGTCACAGTACAGGATAATACACACAGTGATGTCACAGTACAAGATAATACACACAGTGATGTCACAGTACAGAGATAATACACACAGTGATGTCACAGTACAGAAATAATACACACAGTGATGTCACAGTACAGGATAATACACACAGTGATGTCACAGTACAGGATAATGCACACAGTGATGTCACAGTACAGGATAATACACACAGTGATGTCACAGTACAGGATAATACACACAGTGATGTCACAGTACAGAGATAATACACACAGTGATGTCACAGTACAGAGATAATACACACAGTGATGTCACAGTACATGATAATACACACAGTGATGTCACAGTACAGGATAATATACACAGTGATGTCACAGTACAGGGATAATACACACAGTGATGTCACAGTACAGGATAATATACACAGTGATGTCACAGTACAGAGATAATACACACAGTGATGTCACAGTACAGGGATAATACACACAGTGATGTCACAGTACAGGGATAATACACACAGTGATGTCACGGTACAGGATAATATACACAGTGATGTCACGGTACAGGGATAATACACACAGTGATGTCACAGTACAGGATAATATACACAGTGATGTCACAGTACAGGATAATATACACAGTGATGTCACAGTACAGGGATAATACACACAGTGATGTCACAGTACAGGATAATACACACAGTGATGTCACAGTACAGAGATAATACACACAGTGATGTCACAGTACAGAGATAATACACACAGTGATGTCACAGTACAGGATAATACACACAGTGATGTCACAGTACAGGATAATACACACAGTGATGTCACAGTACAG
Source organism: Leptodactylus fuscus (assembly GCF_031893055.1). Lineage (NCBI taxonomy): Eukaryota > Metazoa > Chordata > Amphibia > Anura > Leptodactylidae > Leptodactylus > Leptodactylus fuscus. The sequence continues at coordinate 4,523,711 of NC_134265.1, read as the reverse complement.
GGATAATACACACAGTGATGTCACAGTACAGGGATAATACACACAGTGATGTCACAGTACAGAGATAATACACACAGTGATGTCACAGTACAGAGATTATACACACAGTGATGTCACAGTACAGGGATAATACACACAGTGATGTCACAGTACAGGATAATACACACAGTGATGTCACAGTACAGGATAATACACACAGTGATGTCACAGTACAGGGATAATACACACAGTGATGTCACAGTACAGAGATAATACACACAGTGATGTCACAGTACAGGGATAATACACACAGTGATGTCACAGTACAGGATAATACACACAGTGATGTCACAGTACAGGATAATACACACAGTGATGTCACAGTACAGGATAATACACACAGTGATGTCACAGTACAGGATAATACACACAGTGATGTCACAGTACAGGATAATACACACAGTGATGTCACAGTACAGGATAATACACACAGTGATGTCACAGTACAAGATAATACACACAGTGATGTCACAGTACAGAGATAATACACACAGTGATGTCACAGTACAGAGATAATACACACAGTGATGTCACAGTACAGGATAATATACACAGTGATGTCACAGTACAGGGATAATACACACAGTGATGTCACAGTACAGGATAATACACACAGTGATGTCACAGTACAGGGATAATACACACAGTGACGTCACACCATCTTGTAAACAGACAGGAGACCCAAGGGGTTAATGGATAATATACAGGATATAGAGGGAAGGTAAGCCGCTGTCTGACCAATCACATCCGTTATCCCGCGTCACATGACCCGCGCTCCTGTCTAGGCCGCGATCACAGACTAAAGTGACTGACGATACATGAGCGTCTCCGTCTCCTAGCAACTAACATTATCTTCCGGTCACATGCTGCGTTTACCCGTCGTGTCCTAGCAACAAGATATCAACTTCCGGCCAGAGGGACATCGCGTTCTCAGGTGAATCTCCTTATACTGTGTCTGTGATATCCGCGGTGTTATTATATATCTGCTGTATACGGTGTATACTAGTGTGTCATCTGCTGTCTCCTCCCCCATATACAGTACCATAGCCCTTATATACAGCGCCTGACACATCCCCCATATACAGTACCATAGCCCTTATATATAGTGCCTGACACATCCCCCACATACAGTACCATAGCCCTTATATACAGTGCCTGACACATCCCCCATATACAGTACCATAGCCCTTATATACAGTGCCTGACACATCCCCCATATACAGTACCATAGCCCTTATATACAGTGCCTGACACATCCCTCACATACAGTACCATAGCCCTTATATATAGTGCCTGACACATCCCCCATATACAGTACCATAGCCCTTATATACAGTGCCTGACACATCCCTCACATACAGTACCATAGCCCTTATATACAGTGCCTGACACATCCCTCACATACAGTACCATAGCCCTTATATATAGTGCCTGACACATCCCCCACATACAGTACCATAGCCCTTATATACAGTGCCTGACACATCCCCCACATACAGTACCATAGCCCTTATATACAGTGCCTGACACATCCCCCACATACAGTACCATAGCCCTTATATACAGTGCCTGACACATCCCCCATATACAGTACCATAGCCCTTATATACAGTGCCTGACACATCCCCCACATACAGTACCATAGCCCTTATATACAGTGCCTGACACATCCCCCATATACAGTACCATAGCCCTTATATACAGTGCCTGACACATCCCCCATATACAGTACCATAGCCCTTATATACAGTGCCTGACACATCCCTCACATACAGTACCATAGCCCTTATATATAGTGCCTGACACATCCCCCACATACAGTACCATAGCCCTTATATACAGCGCCTGACACATCCCCCATATACAGTACCATAGCCCTTATATACAGTGCCTGACACATCCCCCACATACAGTACCATAGCCCTTATATACAGTGCCTGACACATCCCCCATATACAGTACCATAGCCCTTATATACAGTGCCTGACACATCCCCCACATACAGTACCATAGCCCTTATATACAGCGCCTGACACATCCCCCATATACAGTACCATAGCCCTTATATACAGCGCCTGACACATCCCCCATATACAGTATCATAGCCCTTATATACAGTGCCTGACACATCCCCCACATACAGTACCATAGCCCTTATATACAGTGCCTGACACATCCCCCATATACAGTACTATAGCCCTTATATATAGTGCCTGACACATCCCCCACATACAGTACCATAGCCCTTATATATAGTGCCTGACACATCCCCCACATACAGTACCATAGCCCTTATATATAGTGCCTGACACATCCCCCACATACAGTACCATAGCCCTTATATATAGTGCCTGACACATCCCCCACATACAGTACCATAGCCCTTATATATAGTGCCTGACACATCCCCCATATACAGTACCATAGCCCTTATATATAGTGCCTGACACATCCCCCACATACAGTACCATAGCCCTTATATATAGTGCCTGACACATCCCCCACATACAGTACCATAGCCCTTATATACAGTGCCTGACACATCCCCCATATACAGTACCATAGCCCTTATATACAGTGCCTGACACATCCCCCATATACAGTACCATAGCCCTTATATACAGTGCCTGACACATCCCCCATATACAGTACCATAGCCCTTATATACAGCGCCTGACACATCCCCCATATACAGTACCAAGCCCTTATATACAGTGCCTGACACATCCCTCACATACAGTACCATAGCCCTTATATACAGTGCCTGACACCCCCATATACAGTACCATAACCCTCATATACAGCGCTTGACACATCCCCTACATACAGTACCATGCCCCTCATTTACAGTGCCTGACACCCCCATATACAGTACCATAGCCCTTATATACAGTGCCTGACACATCCCCCACATACAGTACCATAGCCCTTATATATAGTGCCTGACACATCCCTCACATACAGTACCATAGCCCTTATATATAGTGCCTGACATCCCCCACATACAGTACCATAGCCCTTATATACAGTGCCTGACACATCCCCCACATACAGTACCATAGCCCTTATATATAGTGCCTGACACATCCCTCACATACAGTACCATAGCCCTTATATACAGTGCCTGACACCCCCGTATACAGTACCATGCCCCTCATATACAGCGCCTGACACATCCCCCACATACAGTACCATAGCCCTTATATACAGTGCCTGACACCCCCATATACAGTACCATGCCCCTCATATACAGCGCCTGACACATCCTCCATATACAGTATCATAGCCCTTATATATAGTGGCTGACACCCCCATATACAGTACCATGCCCCTTATATACAGTGCCTGACACATCCCCCATATAAAGTACCATGCCCCTTATATACAGTGCCTGACACCCCCATATACAGTACCATGCCCCTTATATACAGTGCCTGACACATCCCCCATATACAGTACCATAGCCCTTATATATAGTGCCTGACACCCCCATATACAGTACCATGCCCCTTATATACAGTGCCTGACACATCCCCCATATACAGTATCATGCCCCTTATATACAGTGCCTGACACCCCCATATACAGTACCATGCCCCTTATATACATTGCCTGACACATCCCCCATATACAGTACCATAGCCCTTATATATAGTGCCTGACACCCCCATATACAGTACCATAGCCCTTATATATAGTGCCTGACACCCCCATATACAGTACCATAACCCTTATATATAGTGCCTGACACATCCCCCATATACAGTACCATAGCCCTTATATATAGTACTATGCCCCTTATATACAGTGCCTGACACATCCCCCATATACAGTACCATAGCCCTTATATATAGTGCCTGACACCCCCATATACAGTACCATGCCCCTTATATACAGCGCCTGACACATCCCCCATATACAGTACCATAGCACTTATATATAGTGCCTGACACGTTCCCAATATACAGTACCTTGTCCTCCTAAAACAAAGAGAATAGAATTATTGGACTCTGTGCACCCCTCATGTATTGTTGGGGTCAGGCAGGGTGGGTGGTGGTGGTGGTGTGGAGGGGGGGGGGTTAAACTTTCCCATTTTGGAATATTCTTACAAATTCTTTCCCTTGTTCTGACAGATATCTAGAGCTGCCCCTGAGCTTCTCTCTTGTGTTTGCTTCAGCTTTCCTCACCGTCCAGAGAGTGCCAGGACCATGCCGACCAGAGCCAAGCAGGTAACGTTCCAAGAGAACCCCCCCCCCAGGTCATCTAGAACCTTCCACCTCATCTAGAACCTCCCCCCTCTGTACCTGCCCCCTTTATCTGACAGCTTGGTGACTGTCGGCCATCTTGTACCTCCACAGGGTGTCGCTCCTGTTCAGTCTCAGAAGCAGAATGTCTCCAAGCCGATGAAGGCCATAACCAGGAGGAGGGTGAGGACATGAGGGGTAGACCAATATATATATGGAGGAGGGGTGAGGACATGAGGGGTAGACCAATATATATATGGAGGAGGGGTGAGGACATGAGGGGTAGACCAATATATATATGGAGGAGGGGTGAGGACATGTGGGGTAGACCAATATATATATGGAGGAGGGGTGAGGACATGAGGGGTAGACCAATATATATATGGAGGAGGGGTGAGGACATGTGGGGTAGACCAATATATATATGGAGGAGGGGTGAGGACATGAGGGGTAGACCAATATATATATATGGAGGAGGGGTGAGGACATGAGGGGTAGACCAATATATATATAGAGGAGGGGTGAGGACATGAGGGGTAGACCAATATATATATGGAGGAGGGGTGAGGACATGTGGGGTAGACCAATATATATATGGAGGAGGGGTGAGGACATGAGGGGTAGACCAATATATATATGGAGGAGGGGTGAGGACATGAGGGGTAGACCAATATATATATGGAGGAGGGGTGAGGACATGAGGGGTAGACCAATATATATATGGAGGAGGGGTGAGGACATGAGGGGTAGACCAATATATATATGGAGGATATGGAGGAGGGGTGAGGACATGAGGGGTAGACCAATATATATATGGAGGAGGGTGAGGACATGTGGGGTAGACCAATATATATATGGAGGAGGGGTGAGGACATGAGGGGTAGACCAATATATATATGGAGGAGGGGTGAGGACATGAGGGGTAGACCAATATATATATGGAGGAGGGGTGAGGACATGAGGGGTAGACCAATATATATATATGGAGGAGGGGTGAGGACATGTGGGGTAGACCAATATATATATATGGAGGAGGGGTGAGGACATGTGGGGTAGACCAATATATATATATGGAGGAGGGTGAGTACATGTGGGGTAGACCAATATATATATATGGAGGAGGGTGAGTACATGAGGGGTAGACCAATATATATATGGAGGAGGGGTGAGGACATGAGGGGTAGACCAATATATATATGGAGGAGGGGTGAGGACATGAGGGGTAGACCAATATATATATGGAGGAGGGGTGAGGACATGAGGGGTAGACCAATATATATATGGAGGAGGGGTGAGGACATGAGGGGTAGACCAATATATATATATGGAGGAGGGGTGAGGACATGAGGGGTAGACCAATATATATATATGGAGGAGGGGTGAGGACATGAGGGGTAGACCAATATATATATGGAGGAGGGGTGAGGACATGAGGGGTAGACCAATATATATATATATGGAGGAGGGGTGAGGACATGAGGGGTAGACCAATATATATATGGAGGAGGGGTGAGGACATGTGGGGTAGACCAATATATATATATGGAGGAGGGGTGAGGACATGTGGGGTAGACCAATATATATATATGGAGGAGGGTGAGTACATGAGGGGTAGACCAATATATATATGGAGGAGGGGTGAGGACATGTGGGGTAGATCAATATATATATGGAGGAGGGGTGAGGACATGTGGGGTAGACCAATATATATATATGGAGGAGGGGTGAGGACATGAGGGGTAGACCAATATATATATGGAGGAGGGGTGAGGACATGAGGGGTAGACCAATATATATATGGAGGAGGGGTGAGGACATGAGGGGTAGACCAATATATATATGGAGGAGGGGTGAGGACATGTGGGGTAGACCAATATATATATATGGAGGAGGGGTGAGGACATGTGGGGTAGACCAATATATATATGGAGGAGGGGTGAGGACATGAGGGGTAGACCAATATATATATATGGAGGAGGGGTGAGGACATGAGGGGTAGACCAATATATATATGGAGGAGGGGTGAGGACATGAGGGGTAGACCAATATATATATGGAGGAGGGGTGAGGACATGAGGGGTAGACCAATATATATATATGGAGGAGGGGTGAGGACATGAGGGGTAGACCAATATATATATGGAGGAGGGGTGAGGACATGAGGGGTAGACCAATATATATATATGGAGGAGGGGTGAGGACATGAGGGGTAGACCAATATATATATGGAGGAGGGGTGAGGACATGTGGGGTAGACCAATATATATATATGGAGGAGGGGTGAGGACATGAGGGGTAGACCAATATATATATGGAGGAGGGGTGAGGACATGAGGGGTAGACCAATATATATATGGAGGAGGGGTGAGGACATGAGGGGTAGACCAATATATATATATGGAGGAGGGGTGAGGACATGAGGGGTAGACCAATATATATATGGAGGAGGGGTGAGGACATGAGGGGTAGACCAATATATATATATGGAGGAGGGGTAGTGCTATGGGGATGGTTTTCAGGGGTCACCTTAGTGCCAGACATTGTGGACAGTTATGGCTTCCACCTTTATGGGCTCAGTTTGGGGAAGGATTCTCTTCTGTCCCAGCGCACAAGACCCATAAAGTTACGATTGGGGAGGTTTGGTGACTGACCGCACATTGCCCCGGCCGCGACCCCATCCAACACCAAAGGGATAGAGCAGAGCGGGGGTGGGTGGGGAGCCGGCCCTATGGCCTCAGATTTGCCCAGAGTTCTCCTTTAACCAGTTGCTTCAGGCTGGTCATGGTATAGCGGTCATTCACTAACAGCCCTCTCAGGGACGTGGCAGCAATATGGCGGACACTGGTTTGGAGCAATGACATATAAGCCAAGAAGCTCCCCGACCCCATAGAGAAGGCGCAGGGTTCTCCTTTCTAGTGCACGTTGAGGATTGAATAAACTTTGCCACTATTTTCCAGTAACAGCGCCACGCCTGTCCATAGGTTGTGTCCGGTAATGCAGCTTGGCTCCATAGAAGTAAATGGTAATACCATATTCTACCAGTAGACAGGTGTGGCACTGTGTTTGGATGGAATCAGCCAGGGCTGACCCCTTTATATGTCAGGTTAAGTTCTGGTACCAGAGGAAGTTGTAAGATTAGTAAGTGGTGAGCGCCCCCATCTGGTTCACCACCAGAGCTGCATATATCTGCCATCCTTCTATTGTCACCTCTGTCCTCATTGATGATGCCGTCCTATGTCAGGATGAAGATGACTCCACAGACATGGGGGACGGAGCCGATGAATGGACGCAGGCCAAGACCCTGGTGAAGCCTCCGGACCAGCTGGAGTTATCTGAGGCGGTGAGTGTACAGTCAGGTAACTACCTACATGCCGCCTCATACTGCCCCCTGCTGGAGAGGGGGTGTCCTGTCACTGGACTGAGAGCTCCGCATGGATGTAGTAATCCAGGTGGGCAGCGAGCGGGAGGGTATTATTATCAAGGAGGGCTGGACACTGGTGAGTGCGCAACGGCAGAGACAGCTGAGTGACACGAGAGACAGCTGACTGACCCGAGAGACATCTGAGTGACACGAGAGACATCTGACTGACCCGAGAGACATCTGAGTGACCCGAGAGACATCTGAGTGACACGAGAGACATCTGACTGACCCGAGAGACATCTGAGTGACACGAGAGACATCTGACTGACCCGAGAGACATCTGAGTGACCCGAGAGACATCTGAGTGACACGAGAGACATCTGACTGACCCGAGAGACATCTGAGTGACCAGCCACAGAGACATCTGAGTGACACGAGAGACATCTGAGTGACACAAGAGAGACATCTGAGTGACCCGAGAGACATCTGAGTGACACGAGAGACATCTGACTGACCCGAGAGACATCTGAGTGACCAGCCACAGAGACATCTGAGTGACACGAGAGACATCTGAGTGACACAAGAGAGACATCTGAGTGACACGAGAGACATCTGACTGACACGAGAGACATCTGACTGACCCGAGAGACATCTGAGTGACACAAGAGACATCTGACTGACCAGCTACAGAGACATCTGAGTGACACAAGAGACATCTGACTGACCAGCTACAGAGACATCTGAGTGACACGAGAGACATCTGATTGACTTAAGAGAGACATCTGAGTGACCAACCACAGAGACATCTAACTGGCCAGCCACAGAGACATTTGAGTGACACGAGAGACAGCTGACAGACAAGAGAGACATCTGAGTGACACGAGAGACAGCTGACTGACCAACCACAGAGACATCTGAGTGACAAGAGAGACATCTGACTGACATAAGAGAGATATATGAGTAACTCGAGAGACATCTGACTGACCAGCCACAGAGACACCTGGCTAATACAATAGACATCTGACTGACACGAGAGACATCTGACTGACCAACTGCAGAGACATCTGAGTGAAACGAGAGACATCTGACTGACATAAGAGAGACATCTGACTGACATAAGAGAGACATCTGACTGACATAAGAGAGACATCTGACTGACATAAGAGAGACATTTGACTGACATAAGAGAGACATCTGACTGACATAAGAGAGACATCTGACTGACATAAGAGAGACATCTGACTGACCAACTGCAGAGACATCTGAGTGACACGAGAGACATCTGACTGACACGAGAGACATCTGAGTGACACGAGAGACATCTGACTGACCAGCCACAGAGACATCTGACTGACACTGACATTAGACAGACAGCAGAGACAGACTGACAGGCCGTCCATAAACTGCAGAGACATTCGGTAGACAGCCTGCACCCTGAAGAACCCCCGATAGTAAAGGAGCGCAGAAGTCCTGACCAATCCGAGGGACAGAAGGGCAGATGTACAGGGGCCAGCTCCATGTATATAATGTGTGACAGTGAGCGCCCCCCGCAGTCGCCTTCTAGCGGTCACACTTGGCAGATGGCTTGTGTGAATTATTCAGTGTTCTCGGCAGGACTCCGCGGTCGCGGCGGCTCTAGAACATCGCGGGCCGCACATTTACCCGGATTTCTTTATGTTTACAGGAGCTGAAGGAAGAATTTACCCGTATACTGACCGCCAATAACCCGCACGCCCCGCAGAACATCGTCCGATACAGCTTCAAAGTGAGTAGTGGGAGGGGCCTGCCGAAACTTCTAGTCTGACAGTCTGGCCCCCAGGCAGGGGCATAACATGAGGGGGGGCCACAGCTGCCCCCAGGTTATCATATCTATATCTATATACGGTATGTGTAATATACAGGTGTATACGGCGTACACTGATGACCTCTCCCCTCTCTATACGATGCAGGAACGCGCGTACAAGCCCATCAGCATCGTGGACCAGCTGGCCGTCCACTTCTCCCTGGATGGGAACATGTTACATAAAGACTCGGACGAGGCGCGGAGACAGCGGGCGCGGATGGGAGTCATTGAGGGTGAGGACGCCATAGACCGGTCATCCACAGCGACCCATCCCCCATGGGCAGCAGCCTATCAGCAAGGCGTATATGTATACAGCTTAAAGGGGGTCTCCGACCATTGACAACCACTGTCATGTAGTGGATTGGGCCTGAGGGGAGGAGAGTCTAGTATATATGTATTATATACTGCTCCTAATAACATGTATATTACACCCCCCAGAGACCACAGCAGGCGACTCCGCCGAGGCTGGAGAGGCCGATAAGGACGGGAGAGGCGAGCCTGTGGTAATGTATAGGCATCACTTATATCTGTCTATAGAGGAGGAGGAGCTGCTGCAGAACCTCATCGTACACACCTCAGCTGCTGCAGAACCTCATAATACACACCTCAGCTGCTGCAGAACCTCATCGTACACACCTCAGCTGCTGCAGAACCTCATAATACACACCTCAGCTGCTGCAGAACCTCATAGTACACACCTCAGCTGCTGCAGAACCTCATAGTACACACCACAGCTGCTGCAGAACCTCATCATACACACCTCAGCTGCTGCAGAACCTCATCATACACACCTCAGCTGCTGCAGAACCTCATAGTACACACCTCAGCTGCTGCAGAACCTCATAGTACACACCACAGCTGCTGCAGAACCTCATAATACACACCTCAGCTGCTGCAGAACCTCATAGTACACACCTCAGCTGCTGCAGAACCTCATAGTACACACCACAGCTGCTGCAGAACCTCATAATACACACCTCAGCTGCTGCAGAACCTCATAGTGCACACCTCAGCTGCTGCAGAACCTCATAGTACACACCACAGCTGCTGCAGAACCTCATTGTACACACCTCAGCTGCTGCAGAATCTTATAATACACACCACAGCTGCTGCAGAACCTCATAATACACACCTCAGCTGCTGCAGAACCTCATAATACACACCTCAGCTGCTGCAGAACCTCATAATACACACGTCAGCTGCTGCAGAATCTTATAATACACACCACAGCTGCTGCAGAACCTCATAATACACACCTCAGCTGCTGCAGAATCTTATAATACACACCACAGCTGCTGCAGAACCTCATAATACACACCTCAGCTGCTGCAGAACCTCATAATACACACCTCAGCTGCTGCAGAATCTTATAATACACACCTCAGCTGCTGCAGAACCTCATAATACACACCTCAGCTGCTGCAGAACCTCATAATACACACCTCAGCTGCTGCAGAACCTCATAATACACACCTCAGCTGCTGCAGAACCTCATAATACACACCTCAGCTGCTGCAGAACCTCATAATACACACCTCAGCTGCTGCAGAACCTCACAATCCGCAGCTGCCTCAGTACTGTATATGTAATGGTGTCCTCAGGCCGCTGCTGATGAAGGGACTGAAGGTGAAGAACTCGCCAAAAGCAGAAAGGAGCGGAAACTGACCAACCAGTTCAACTTCAGTGAGAGGGCGTCACAGACCTACAACAACCCCCTGCGGGTGAGTGCCCCCTCTTATCTACCCCGTATCTGATGGGGGGGGGGGTTATAGCACTCGGGGTCACCAGACATCATCTGCTCAGTAATACTGTATATCATCTGTTCCAGGAAAGAGCCTCCCAGACTGAGCCCCCTCCCCGGGCCGCCTTCTCCAGCACCGCCAATCAGGTACTGACTGTATATATATATACAGGGTGTGGGGCCAATCAGGTACTGACAGTATATATATACAGGGTGTGGAGCCAATCAGGTACTGACAGTATATATATACAGGGTGTGGGGCCAATCAGATACTGACAGTATATATACAGGGTGTGGGGCCAATCAGGTACTGACAGTATATATATATACAGGGTGTGGGGCCAATCAGGTACTGACAGTATATATACAGGGTGTGGGGCCAATCAGGTACTGACAGTATATATACAGGGTGTGGGGCCAATCAGGTACTGACAGTATATATATACAGGGTGTGGGGCCAATCAGGTACTGACAGTATATATATACAGGGTGTGGGGCCAATCAGGTACTGACAGTATATATATACAGGGTGTGGGGCCAATCAGGTACTGACAGTATATATATACAGGGTGTGGGGCCAATCAGGTACTGACAGTATATATACAGGGTGCGGGGCCAATCAGGTACTGACAGTATATATATATACAGGGTGTGGGGCCAATCAGGTACTGACAGTATATATACAGGGTGTGGGGCCAATCAGGTACTGACAGTATATATACAGGGTGTGGGGCCAATCAGGTACTGACAGTATATATATACAGGGTGTGGGGCCAATCAGGTACTGACAGTATATATATACAGGGTGTGGGGCCAATCAGGTACTGACAGTATATATATACAGGGTGTGGGGCCAATCAGGTACTGACAGTATATATATACAGGGTGTGGGGCCAATCAGGTACTGACAGTATATATATATACAGGGTGTGGGGCCAATCAGGTACTGACAGTATATATACAGGGTGCGGGGCCAATCAGGTACTGACAGTATATATACAGGGTGTGGGGCCAATCAGGTACTGACAGTATATATATACAGGGTGTGGGGCCAATCAGGTACTGACAGTATATATACAGGGTGCGGGGCCAATCAGGTACTGACAGTATATATACAGGGTGTGGGGCCAATCAGGTACTGACAGTATATATATACAGGGTGTGGGGCCAATCAGGTACTGACAGTATATATACAGGGTGTGGGGCCAATCAGGTACTGACAGTATATATATACAGGGTGTGGGGCCAATCAGGTACTGACAGTATATATATACAGGGTGTGGGGCCAATCAGGTACTGACAGTATATATACAGGGTGTGGGGCCAATCAGGTACTGACAGTATATATACAGGGTGTGGGGCCAATCAGGTACTGACAGTATATATACAGGGCGTGGGGCCAATCAGGTACTGACAGTATATATACAGGGTGTGGGGCCAATCAGGTACTGACAGTATATATACAGGGTGTGGGGCCAATCAGGTACTGACAGTATATATACAGGGTGCGGGGCCAATCAGGTACTGACAGTATATATACAGGGTGTGGGGCCAATCAGGTACTGACAGTATATATACAGGGCGTGGGGCCAATCAGGTACTGACAGTATATATACAGGGCGTGGGGCCAATCAGGTACTGACAGTATATATATATATACAGGGTGTGGGGCCAATCAGGTACTGACAGTATATATACAGGGTGTGGGGCCAATCAGGTACTGACAGTATATATACAGTGTGTGGGGCCAATCAGGTACTGACAGTATATATACAGGGCGTGGGGCCAATCAGGTACTGACAGTATATATACAGGGTGTGGGGCCAATCAGGTACTGACAGTATATATATATACAGGGTGCGGGGCCAATCAGGTACTGACAGTATATATACAGGGTGTGGGGCCAATCAGGTACTGACAGTATATATACAGGGTGTGGGGCCAATCGGGTACTGACAGTATATATACAGGGTGTGGGGCCAATCAGGTACTGACAGTATATATATACAGGGTGTGGGGCCAATCAGGTACTGACAGTATATATATACAGGGCGTGGGGCCAATCAGGTACTGACAGTATATATATACAGGGCGTGGGGCCAATCAGGTACTGACAGTATATATATATATATACAGGGTGTGGGGCCAATCAGGTACTGACAGTATATATACAGGGCGTGGGGCCAATCAGGTACTGACAGTATATATACAGGGTGTGGGGCCAATCAGGTACTGACAGTATATATATATATACAGGGTGTGGGGCCAATCAGGTACTGACAGTATATATACAGGGTGTGGAGCCAATCAGGTACTGACAGTATATATACAGGGCGTGGGGCCAATCAGGTACTGACAGTATATATACAGGGTGCGGGGCCAATCAGGTACTGACAGTATATATATATATACAGGGCGTGGGGCCAATCAGGTACTGACAGTATATATACAGGGTGCGGGGCCAATCAGGTACTGACAGTATATATACAGGGTGTGGGGCCAATCAGGTACTGACAGTATATATATATATACAGGGTGCGGGGCCAATCAGGTACTGACAGTATATATACAGGGTGTGGAGCCAATCAGGTACTGACAGTATATATACAGGGTGTGGGGCCAATCAGGTACTGACAGTATATATATATATATATACAGGGTGCGGGGCCAATCAGGTACTGACAGTATATATACAGGGTGTGGAGCCAATCAGGTACTGACAGTATATATACAGGGTGTGGGGCCAATCAGGTACTGACAGTATATATATATATATACAGGGTGTGGGGCCAATCAGGTACTGACAGTATATATACAGGGTGTGGGGCCAATCAGGTACTGACAGTATATATATATATATATATATAGGGCGTGGGACCAATCAGGTACTGACAGTATATATATATATACAGGGTGCGGGGCCAATCAGGTACTGACAGTATATATACAGGGTGCGGGGCCAATCAGGTACTGACAGTATATATACAGGGTGCGGGGCCAATCAGGTACTGACAGTATATATACAGGGTGTGGGGCCAATCAGGTACTGACAGTATATATACAGGGTGCGGGGCCAATCAGGTACTGACAGTATATATACAGGGTGCGGGGCCAATCAGGTACTGACAGTATATATACAGGGCGTGTGGCCAATCAGGTACTGACAGTATATATACAGGGTGCGGGGCCAATCAGGTACTGACAGTATATATACAGGGCGTGGGGCCAATCAGGTACTGACAGTATATATACAGGGCGTGGGGCCAATCAGGTACTGACAGTATATATATATACAGGGTGCGGGGCCAATCAGGTACTGACAGTATATATACAGGGCGTGGGGCCAATCAGGTACTGACAGTATATATATATACAGGGTGTGGGGTCAATCAGGTACTGACAGTATATATACAGGGTGTGGGGCCAATCAGGTACTGACAGTATATATATAGGGTGCGGGGCCAATCAGGTACTGACAGTATATATATACAGGGCGTGGGGCCAATCAGGTACTGACAGTATATATACAGGGTGTGGGGCCAATCAGGTACTGACAGTATATATACAGGGTGCGGGGCCAATCAGGTACTGACTGTATATATATATACAGGGTGTGGGGCCAATCAGGTACTGACAGTATATATACAGGGTGCGGGGCCAATCAGGTACTGACAGTATATATATACAGGGTGTGGGGCCAATCAGGTACTGACTGTATATATATACAGGGTGTGCGGCCAATCAGGTACTGACAGTATATATACAGGGTGCGGGGCCAATCAGGTACTGACTGTATATATATATACAGGGTGTGGGGCCAATCAGGTACTGACAGTATATATACAGGGCGTGGGGCCAATCAGGTACTGACAGTATATATACAGGGTGCGGGGCCAATCAGGTACTGACAGTATATATATACAGGGTGTGGGGCCAATCAGGTACTGACAGTATATATATACAGGGTGTGGGGCCAATCAGGTACTGACAGTACATATATATATATACAGGGTGCGGGGCCAATCAGGTACTGACAGTATATATACAGGGTGTGGGGCCAATCAGGTACTGACAGTATATATATATACAGGGTGCGGGGCCAATCAGGTACTGACAGTATATATACAGGGTGTGGGGCCAATCAGGTACTGACAGTATATATACAGGGTGTGGGGCCAATCGGGTACTGACAGTATATATACAGGGTGTGGGGCCAATCAGGTACTGACAGTATATATATACAGGGTGTGGGGCCAATCAGGTACTGACAGTATATATATACAGGGCGTGGGGCCAATCAGGTACTGACAGTATATATATACAGGGCGTGGGGCCAATCAGGTACTGACAGTATATATATATATATACAGGGTGTGGGGCCAATCAGGTACTGACAGTATATATACAGGGCGTGGGGCCAATCAGGTACTGACAGTATATATACAGGGTGTGGGGCCAATCAGGTACTGACAGTATATATATATATACAGGGTGTGGGGCCAATCAGGTACTGACAGTATATATACAGGGTGTGGAGCCAATCAGGTACTGACAGTATATATACAGGGCGTGGGGCCAATCAGGTACTGACAGTATATATATATATACAGGGCGTGGGGCCAATCAGGTGCTGACAGTATATATACAGGGTGCGGGGCCAATCAGGTACTGACAGTATATATACAGGGTGTGGGGCCAATCAGGTACTGACAGTATATATATATATACAGGGTGCGGGGCCAATCAGATACTGACAGTATATATACAGGGTGTGGAGCCAATCAGGTACTGACAGTATATATACAGGGTGTGGGGCCAATCAGGTACTGACAGTATATATATATATACAGGGTGCGGGGCCAATCAGGTACTGACAGTATATATACAGGGTGTGGAGCCAATCAGGTACTGACAGTATATATACAGGGTGTGGGGCCAATCAGGTACTGACAGTATATATATATATACAGGGTGTGGGGCCAATCAGGTACTGACAGTATATATACAGGGTGTGGGGCCAATCAGGTACTGACAGTATATATATATATATATATAGGGCGTGGGACCAATCAGGTACTGACAGTATATATATATATATACAGGGTGCGGGGCCAATCAGGTACTGACAGTATATATATATATACAGGGTGCGGGGCCAATCAGGTACTGACAGTATATATATATATATACAGGGCGTGGGGCCAATCAGGTACTGACAGTATATATACAGGGTGCGGGGCCAATCAGGTACTGACAGTATATATACAGGGTGTGGGGCCAATCAGGTACTGACAGTATATATATATATACAGGGTGCGGGGCCAATCAGGTACTGACAGTATATATACAGGGTGTGGAGCCAATCAGGTACTGACAGTATATATACAGGGTGCGGGGCCAATCAGGTACTGACAGTATATATACAGGGTGCGGGGCCAATCAGGTACTGACAGTATATATACAGGGTGCGGGGCCAATCAGGTACTGACAGTATATATACAGGGTGTGGAGCCAATCAGGTACTGACAGTATATATACAGGGTGTGGGGCCAATCAGGTACTGACAGTATATATATATATACAGGGTGTGGGGCCAATCAGGTACTGACAGTATATATACAGGGTGTGGGGCCAATCAGGTACTGACAGTATATATATATATATATATAGGGCGTGGGACCAATCAGGTACTGACAGTATATATATATATACAGGGTGCGGGGCCAATCAGGTACTGACAGTATATATACAGGGTGCGGGGCCAATCAGGTACTGACAGTATATATACAGGGTGCGGGGCCAATCAGGTACTGACAGTATATATACAGGGTGTGGGGCCAATCAGGTACTGACAGTATATATACAGGGTGCGGGGCCAATCAGGTACTGACAGTATATATACAGGGTGCGGGGCCAATCAGGTACTGACAGTATATATACAGGGCGTGTGGCCAATCAGGTACTGACAGTATATATACAGGGTGCGGGGCCAATCAGGTACTGACAGTATATATACAGGGTGTGGGGCCAATCAGGTACTGACAGTATATATACAGGGCGTGGGGCCAATCAGGTACTGACAGTATATATATATACAGGGTGCGGGGCCAATCAGGTACTGACAGTATATATACAGGGCGTGGGGCCAATCAGGTACTGACAGTATATATATATACAGGGTGTGGGGTCAATCAGGTACTGACAGTATATATACAGGGTGTGGGGCCAATCAGGTACTGACAGTATATATACAGGGTGCGGGGCCAATCAGGTACTGACAGTATATATATACAGGGTGTGGGGCCAATCAGGTACTGACAGTTATATATACAGGGCGTGGGGCCAATCAGGTACTGACAGTATATATATACAGGGCGTGGGGCCAATCAGGTACTGACAGTATATATACAGGGTGTGGGGCCAATCAGGTACTGACAGTATATATACAGGGTGCGGGGCCAATCAGGTACTGACTGTATATATATATACAGGGTGTGGGGCCAATCAGGTACTGACAGTATATATACAGGGTGCGGGGCCAATCAGGTACTGACAGTATATATATACAGGGTGTGGGGCCAATCAGGTACTGACTGTATATATATACAGGGTGTGGGGCCAATCAGGTACTGACAGTATATATACAGGGTGCGGGGCCAATCAGGTACTGACTGTATATATATATATACAGGGTGTGGGGCCAATCAGGTACTGACAGTATATATACAGGGCGTGGGGCCAATCAGGTACTGACAGTATATATACAGGGTGCGGGGCCAATCAGGTACTGACAGTATATATATACAGGGTGTGGGGCCAATCAGGTACTGACAGTATATATATACAGGGTGTGGGGCCAATCAGGTACTGACAGTATATATATATATATACAGGGTGCGGGGCCAATCAGGTACTGACAGTATATATACAGGGTGTGGGGCCAATCAGGTACTGACAGTATATATATATATATATATATATATATATATATATATAGGGCGTGGGACCAATCAGGTACTGACAGTATATATATAATATATATATATACAGGGTGCGGGGCCAATCAGGTACTGACAGTATATATATATATATATATATACAGGGTGCGGGGCCAATCAGGTACTGACAGTATATATACAGGGTGCGGGGCCAATCATATACTGACAGTATATATATATATACAGGGCGTGGGGCCAATCAGGTACTGACAGTATACAGTCCTATGAAAAAGTTTGGGCACCCCTATTAATCTTAATCATTTTTAGTTCTAAATATTTTGGTGTTTGCAGCAGCCATTTCAGTTTGATATATCTAATAACTGATGGACACAGTAATATTTCAGGATTGAAATGAGGTTTATTGTACTAACAGAAAATGTGCACTATGCAATAAACCAAAATTTGACCGGTGCAAAAGTATGGGCACCTCAACAGAAAAGTGACATTAATATTTAGTAGATCCTCCTTTTGCAAAGATAACAGCCTCTAGTCGCTTCCTGTAGCTTTTAATCAGTTCCTGGATCCTGGATGAAGGTATTTTGGACAAACAATTCAAGTTCAGTTAAGTTAGATGGTCGCCGAGCATGGACAGCCCGCTTCAAATCATCCCACAGATGTTCAATGATATTCAGGTCTGGGGACTGGGATGGCCATTCCAGAACATTGTAATTGTTCCTCTGCATGAATGCCTGAGGATTTGGAGCAGTGTTTTGGATCATTGTCTTGCTGAAATATCCATCGCTAGTTGTTCAGGGGAAGGATACAAAACGTTGTCTCAGAGATTTAACCTGTCAGTTTCCACTGTGAGGAACATAGTAAGGAAATGGAAGAGCACAGGGACAGTTCTTGTTAAGCCCAGAAGTGGCAGGCCAAGAAAAATATCAGAAAGGCAGAGAAGAAGAATGGTGAGAACAGTCAAGGACAATCCACAGACACCTCCAAAGAGCTGCAGCATCATCTTGCTGCAGATGGTGTCACTGTGCATCGGTCAACTATACAGCGCACTTTGCACAAATAGAAGCTGTATGGGAGAGTGATGAGAAAGAAGCCGTTTCTGCACGTACGCCACAAATAGAGTTGCCTGAGGTATGAAAAAAGCACATTTGGACAAGGCAGCTTCATTTTGGAAACAAAGATTGAGTTGTTTGGTTATAAAAAAAGGCGTTATGCATGGCGTCCAAAAAGAAACAGCATTCCAAGAAAAACACATGCTACCCACTGTAAGATTTGGTGGAGGTTCCATCATGCTTTGGGGCTGTGTGGCCAATGCCGGCATCGGGAATCTTGTTAAAGTTGAGGGTCGCATGGATTCCACTCAGTATCAGCAGATTCTTGAGAATAATGTTCAAGAATCAGTGACGAAGTTGAAGTTACGCCGGGGATGGATATTTCAGCAAGACAATGATCCAAAACACCGCTCCAAATCCTCAGGCATTCATGCAGAGGAACAATTACAATGTTCTGGAATGGCCATCCCAGTCCCCAGACCTGAATATCATTGAACATCTGTGGGATGATTTGAAGCGGGCTGTCCATGCTCGGCGACCGACTCGGGCTGAGTGCGGCAGTATTATATATACAGGGTGCAGGGCTGAGTGTGGCAGTATTATATATATACAGGGTGCGGGGCTGAGCGTGGCAGTATTATATATACAGGGTGCGGGGCTGAGTGTGGCAGTATTATATATATACAGGGTGCGGGGCTGAGTGTGGCAGTATTATATATATACAGGGTGCGGGGCTGAGCGTGGCAGTATTATATATACAGGGTGTGGGGCTGAGCGCGGCAGTATTATATATACAGGGTGCGGGGCTGAGCGTGGCAGTATTATATATATATACAGGGTGTGGGGTTGAGTGTGGCACTATTATATATACAGGGTGCGGGGCTGAGCGCGGCAGTATTATATATACAGGGTGCGGGGCTGAGCGTGGCAGTATTATATATACAGGGTGCGGGGCTGAGCATGGCAGTATTATATGTATACAGGGTGTGGGGCTGTGTGTGACAGTATTATATATATACAGGGTGCGGGGCTGAGTGTGGCAGTATTATATATACAGGGTGCGGGGCTGAGTGTGGCAGTATTATATATACAGGGTGCGGGGCTGAGTGTGGCAGTATTATATATACAGGGTGCGGGGCCGAGCGTGGCAGTATTATATATATATATATATATATATACAGGGTGCGGGGCTGAGTGTGGCAGTATTATATATACAGGGTGCAGGGCTGAGTGTGGCAGTATTATATATACACGGTGCAGGGCTGAGTGTGGCAGTATTATATATACATGGTGCGGGGCCGAGCGTGGCAGTATTATGTATATACAGGGTGCAGGGCTGAGTGTGGCAGTATTATATATATACAGGGTGCAGGGCTGAGTGTAGCAGTATTATATATATACAGGGTGCGGGCTGGGGCGCGCTCATATCTCCATCGTTCCTCCATATGTCAGTGGGAGATCTACGACGCTTACGTTGAGGAGCTGCAGAAACAGGAGAAGCTGAAGGAGAAGCAGAAGGCGCCCGGGTCTAAGAAGGAGGAGAGCTGCTGTCCAGGCGCAGGCGCCGGCCGCGGAGTCTCAGGTGAGAGACATGGCCGTACGCTATATACTCTATACCTGGAGAGGCGGATTCTCCTCTGTAATATATTATATTCTCTTATAATGGCGCAGAGCGATGACATCACCAAGTGGAGAAATCCAGCAAAATAATGGAGCGCATGGTGAACCAGAACACGTTGTTGATGTCACACAAGGTACGAAGCGTCCACATTACATCATGTCCTGGATCTTATATACGGCCGCCGTCTGCTGTGCTGCATTGTCGGAGTTGTGGTGTTTTGGTGCAGGGTGTCAGTACTTAACCCCCTCTGTCCTCAGCTGTGTGAGCAGGACCAGGCCAGGCGGCCTGTATATTGTATTCTATCGTATTATTATTGGTGTGGATATGTGTTTGTGTCCTCAGTCACCTCCAAAGCTGCAGCGACTGATGCCGATATATTTCCTTGCATCTTTTCTCTCTAGACTTCAAGTACTTTGAGGATGTGGCGGACGAGTTCGGGAGCAGGAGGGGACGCTGCTGCCGCTCAGGAAGTTCCAGTACGAAAAAGCCAAACGCCTGGCGGTGACTGCCCTCTGCTGGTGAGCGCTGGTATCGCACTATAACACTAGCTGTGCAGGGATTGGCTGAGTCCGGGTATCTTTCTGGTAGGATTTATTAGCCATGGGCATGCTGGGAGTTGTAGTTTCACAGCAGTTGGATCACCCCTCTTTTCCTTGCAAATTTGGGCGGTCGGCTCAGAGGTTTCACCATATATAACGATCTGGATGGACGCCTGATCATAATAAGAGCACAGACACAATAATAAGTGGTGGGGGTCCGTACACATGGCGGCCCAGAACTGCGGCCTCGTAGGGGAAACGTATTAAAAACCCAAGTGCATAATGTCTAGGATGAAAGATTAATCTGACCCCAGACCCAAACCCAAAAATTCACCAGACCCCAAAACTGTATTAGACTCCAGAAAAGGATTCAGCAGACACTAGACCTGCCGCAGGATTAATCTGATCCAAGAACGGCCTCGAGATGTGATCGGACCCCAGGTCAAACTCTTTACAATGAATCCGACCCCAGACCAGACCCCCAAAGTACAAACTAGACCCTTATAGTGAACCCCCATTCCCTAGAAGTAATGGAATAAAAGCCGCTTGCCCCCCATCAGTCCGTCTACTGGATTATCGGCCTCTCTGACCCAGGGGAGGACGGCTGCTCTAGACTATGAGTGGGGGCTCGTGTACCCCCAAATGAGCTTTGTCAGATCTTGTCCCTTGTCCTTACATCCCTTCAGCATTACAGACCCCAGAGGGGATCGAGCCAGGGGCTTGTAGTCCGCTTCTGCACTGCATGTCTCACTGGGTATTCTCTTAGCGCCCATAACCTATGCAGCTGCCATGTGAGGAGCCCCTGGGTAGTCCGCTATGATGAAGCTGGCACCTACTGACCACTGGGGGTATCTGCAGGAAGTTGGTTTGACCCAGTAGGGGGTAGTAGTGAGGTGACCGTCAAGCGCCGGCTGACATGTATGTTATATGAGTGTCTATAGGTCCGGCTGACCTGTATGTTATATGAGTGTCTATAGGTCCGGCTGACATGTATGTTATATGAGTGTCTATAGGTCCGGCTGACATGTATGTTATATGAGTGTCTATAGGTCCGGCTGACATGTATGTTATATGAGTGTCTATAGGTCCGGCTGACATGTATGTTATATGAGTGTCTATAGGTCCGGCTGACATGTATGTTATATGAGTGTCTATAGGTCCGGCTGACATGTATGTTATATGAGTGTCTATAGGTCCGGCTGACATGTATGTTATATGAGTGGCTACAGGTCCACTGTATAGTCCGTACATATCAGAGGGAATAGATGATGTCAACTAGTTCTGTATTAACCCCTTCCTCACATCCTTAGACAATCCTCCTAGACCTTGATGTCTCTTCTCTTCTCACAGGAACCCCAAGTTCAAGGACCTGTTTGCGGTGGGCCATGGATCATGTAAGTGACATGTACCCCTGCGATCTCCATCCCGCCCCCTCTATGTGTATTGGGGGTACACCTGTGATTCTCCGGCCTGACCTCTCTATGTATATTTCGGGGTACCCCTGTGATCTCCATCCCCCCCCTCTGTGTATTCGGGGTACCCTGTGATCTCCATCCTGCCCCCTCTATGTGTATTCTGTGTCGGCCATTACTGCGAGGCTGCACTGCACTGTCACGGATCCTTCTCCGGCTCATCTGGCAGATCAGAGCAGAACTTCCTGAGACTTGTTCCAGATGACCGGTCTCTGCCCCCGGGACACGCAGCGATCAGCCACGTCATCTGCAGGAACCAGGCAGCGCCATGTCCATCCTGTCAGCATCACTTATCACACAGTGGTCAGAAACCAGGACGTACCTCCCGCTCCTGTATATGTGTGCAGCATAGGGGACATCTATGTACAGGCGTGTGCAGCATAGGGGGGTTACCTGTTTACATATGTGTGCAGTATAGGGGGTCACCTGTATACAGGCGTGTGCAGCATAGGGGCAACCTGTGTACAGGCGTGTGCAGCATAGGGGCAACCTGTGTACAGGCGTGTGCAGCATTGGGGGGCACCTGTATACAGGCGTGTGTTTATATAGTGTATACGGAACCTCTAAAAGGGGTCTGAGGATTGGACCACCAATTACTAGCAGCAGTACTTACCGATGACCACAGGGTGGCAGTCTGCACCAGTCCATGGATTCTATCATTCTATCTGTATTCTGCTGTATACCTGTCTGCTGGGTCTGAGGCTGCACTGTAGGAATTGTACTTGTACTTATCACTCATTACAATATACCTGGCGCTCTCCTGTACACTGCGCTCTACCTGGCACTCTCCTGTACACTGCGCTCTACCTGGCGCTCTCCTGTACACTGCGCTCTACCTGGCACTCTCCTGTACGCTGCGCTCTACCTGGCACTCTCCTGTACGCTGCGCTCTACCTGGCACTCTCCTGTACACTGCGCTCTACCTGGCGCTCTCCTGTACACTGCGCTCTACCTGGCACTCTCCTGTACGCTGCGCTCTACCTGGCACTCTCCTGTACGCTGCGCTCTACCTGGCACTCTCCTGTACACTGCGCTCTACCTGGTGCTCTCCTGTACACTGCGCTCTACCTGGCACTCTCCTGTACGCTGCGCTCTACCTGGCACTCTCCTGTACGCTGCGCTCTACCTGGCACTCTCCTGTACACTGCGCTCTACCTGGCACTCTCCTGTACGCTGCGCTCTACCTGGCGCTCTCCTGTACACTGCGCTGTACCTGACGCTCTCCTGTATGCTGCGCTCTACCTGGCACTCTCCTGTACACTGCGCTGTACCTGACGCTCTCCTGTGACACTGCGCTGTACCTGACGCTCTCCTGTATGCTGCGCTCTTACCTGGCGCTCTCCTGTACACTGCGCTGTACCTGACGCTCTCCTGTATGCTGTTCTCTACCTGGCGCTCTCCTGTACACTGTGCTCTACCTGGCGCTCTCCTGTACACTGTGCTCTACCTGGCGCTCTCATGTACGCTGTTCTCTACCTGGCGCTCTCCCTGTACACTGCGCTGTACCTGACGCTCTCCTGTATGCTGCGCTCTACTGACGCTCTCCTGTATGCTGCGCTCATACCTGACGCTCTCCTGTATGCTGTTCTCTACCTGGCGCTCTCCTGTGCACCAGGTATACTGTACAGTGTATACGGCGGTTCAGATCCTATTGTACGTTCTATTGCATGGTTTTGATTGGGTAACCTCTACCATTCCAGGGGGCGCTGCTTAGGGGTGCGGTCTATAGAGGGGCTCCTCCTATTGTCTCTTCTCTGTCCCCTCAGATGACTTCATGAAGCAGACGAGGGTCTTCTGCTCCTCAACACCCTGAAGAACCCCTCCTACCCCGAGTACACCTTCAGTACGGAGAGCGCCATCATGTGCCTGGACATCCACAGGGACCACCCTTACCTGGTGGCCGTCGGCTTCTACGATGGGAATGTCGCCATCTTCACTTAAAGTCCGACTCTCCTCAGCCCGAAGTACATGAGCTCGGCCAAGTCTGGCAAACACACCACCGACCCCGTGTGGCAGGTGAGAGGCGCTATGAGCCCAGGATTATCTCCTCCCTCCTGCAGGGGGCTCTCTATAGTATGTGAAGCAAGTCTAGGGTTACCGTAATTCAGTAGGGAAAACCCAAAATCCGGAGGAGGGGATGCACCTGCAGTTGTGTCTGTGAGACTTCATGCTGTGAGAGGGGAGAAGGAGCAGAAGTGGCGAGATTTGTCGTGTCTGGGTGGACTTGGTCCGGATATGGTTGGGACCTCCAATATGACATCTCCCCGCACACACACACATCAGGAGAGGCCTTCTGTCACCACTAGGGGAGCTCACTGCATACTAATCTATGACCTCATTCAGTGACTTGCATTATATTACAGGGGGGCTGAAGACTTTTGCACATCACACTTGTCACATGATTATTGGATTACAATGTTGATCACTTTGTATCATTTTCCACTTCACAATTCTCTGATACTTTGTGTTGTCGCTGAAAATCTCAAGAAAATACATTTAAGTTGTGGTTGTGACAAAGTGA